>NC_140499.1:37064117-37664117 GCF_964271855.1 Acomys minous | reverse complement strand
AGCCAATCCCGTCATTGTTGTGCTGGCTTTATAGACCAGTAAGATTGTTGGTAACTTTTCTTTATTATAGCTTATACAGTACCTTCCAACACCACGAGAGCTAGCCACCAGGGAGAAGGCTTCCAGATAAGTGTCAACTTGATATATCCATGTCCTATGACTGAAGTATGTGGTATTTTTAGCAAATGAGTTTTATCTTCTGACCAAAAATCAAAAGTAATAAAAATAGACCATGTTGTTTGGGGATGAGATCTGGTGAACGCCTTCATCAACAGCTAAAAAGGAAGATTCCCATGCCTGGCATTGGAGTTTTTGTATGATAGTCCGAATTGCCGTGGCATGGGCAACATACTGACAGGCACTCTGTGTGTTTTGTGTTTTAAATAAACATATAAACTAATAAGTTTCCCTACTTTTTCCTCAAATCCCTCTCTCATGTTACATTACCCTTATACCTTCCCTAGTTAATCCCTCCTCCATTTTCCTCTTATACCCCCTGATAGCACCGGGTTCTGTTATCCTACTCTCTAGAACTCCTCCTCCCACATGTCCATGGCTTCTAAAGTTACTCTAGGTTAGATATTCAAACATAGAGATGTGGCTCTAGAATCCACAAAACGAAAGAACACACAGCATTTGTCTCTATGGGTCTGGGTTACTTCATTCTATTCTATCTAGTCCCATTCATTTGTTTACCTGTAAATTTCATGATCTTATATTTTCCTTTACAGCTAAATAGAAATCCATTGTGCATAGTTATCACATCTTTATTATCTATTTCTCCTATGATCTGCTTCCATTTCTTAGCTATTGTGAATAGGCTAGCAATGGACCTAGCCAATCAAGTATCCTTGAAGCAAGATATTAAGTCCTTTGGGCATCCACTAATGAATAGGAAAGCTGTGTCATCTGGTAGATACATTTTCATCTCCTTGAGAATTCTCCACACTGATTTCCATAGTGACTGACCCAATTTTCACTTCTATGAACTGTGAATAAATGTTGACATTTCCACACATTCATTCTGACATTTGTTGTCAGTTATTTTTATTTTAATCTTAGCCTTTTGATTGGAGTAAGCAAAAATCTCCAAGTAGTTTTAATTTGAGTTTCTCTAATTGCTACACACGTTGAACAAATTTTAAAAGATATTTCTTATACATTTTTATTTCTTCTTTCAAGAACTCTCTTCAGTTTTATAGGACAATTTTTATTTGGGTGGTTTATTTTCTTTGTTATCTAAGTATTTTGTTTATTTTAGATATTAATAAATTGAACATATAGCTAATAAAGATTCTCTCCAATTTTGTGTGCCTTCTCTTCACTCCATTGATTGTGTTCTTTGCAGTATAGAAAAATTTAAGGATCTTTTTTCCTACTTTTAGATAATTTATATTTTATTATATTTAATTGGCAATATTTTATTAAAAATTTAATGGTATTTTCTCAAAAAGCCAGAATCAGAAAGACAAACATGGCATGTTTTCCTTTTCATATGAAATGTAGATTTAAGATTATATATGTGTATACAAAACAAAAATGTTTTTTCTTAAAAATTGGTAATAAAAATAAAATATTAAAAGTATACTGGAAATTAAAAATCACAGTGGGGAAAGTGTTGTATACAGAGAAAATAAAGAGAAAATAGAAGAAGAAAAAGATTATTACTTAAAAAGTATAGAACGATTAGGTGACTATAAAAAGAACAACACACACAAAAAATTTTGACCTCTTCTTTAATTGTTATTTTTACACATACATGTGTATACATATTTAGTCAACTGAATCCATACAATATTGCTCATATGTAGATACGTATTTGAGAAGGAATGGGAGGGGACTAGGAGAATTAGAGCAGGGGGGAGGGAAGGATAGAAATGAATATCATACTCATTTATGTAATTCCCAAAGATAAAAATAAAATGATATTAACTGTTTTGAATAAAATTCACAATCTCGACATTAGAGCATCAGATTGGTCATTCCTGAAAAATGTTAAAGCAGATATTGTAAAATAAAATAAAGTAAAAGTAGCATGTGGAGAGAAAAAAAAGAATGAAAGAGAGAGAAGAATGAGACTAACATAGTCTCTCTCTCTCTCTCTCTCTCTCTCTCTCTCTCTCTCTCTCTCTCTCTCTCTCTCACACACACACACACACACACACACACACATACACACACACACTCGGACAGGGATGGTGGTAAGAGGTTGAAGCAGTTTTTGTGTGTTCAATCATTGGATCTCAGGAGTGGTTTGTAAGGCATATGCATAAAGTGAAGTGTGCACTGTTGTCCTTTGTACAGTTCTATGCTGGTTTTGGGCCAGTATTATCAATAAACAAGTGCTCCCTTCTTTGTGTGCTTGAGCCCCTGATGGCCACACAGCTCTCTGGTCTGTGGCTGGACAGGTTGTCTCAGTTTCCCATCACTGCTTAGATAAGAAAATAGAGTTGTAGTCATGAAAGGGTTGGTCTCAAGTGCCCCCCAAAAGTGCAAAAGTGAGGAAAGCAGCCAGAGCACTGATGTCTGCAGAGAAGGATCTGCCTTCATCATTTTGAAACCTCTAAGTATTAATCATGTCACCGGAGGGATGCAGTTATGAATCCCAAATAGATATTTGTTTCTTCAAAGTTCTCAATCTCCGTAGTAGCGAATGCCAAAATACCCAGAAAGTAGCCCCACCCACTGACTTCAGGGACAGGGTACCAACATCTAGGCATATTCTGAGTAGTTGAGGTCTGCTCCTCAGGGCTAGTTCACAGGGTTGGACTGGGTATTCGTCAAAGTTCCTCGAAAGGAATAGAACTGATAGAATGAATAGAAAACCACAAATCAGATTTATTAGATTAATTTACATTATACATTCTGAGCAGTTCAATAGTGAACATCAGTATGAGGGCAAGAGACCAACTGCTGCTCAGTCCATGGGGCTGGATCCCTCAGCAGTCCCAATTTGATGCTAAAAGCCTAAAGGATTCCTGGAGAGTTGCCTCTCTTCCAATCACATCAAAAGGCAAAGAAGCTACTTTTAATGTCAGCAAAGAACAGCAGCAACCGCAACAGCAATGGAGTAGATACACTCACAAGTAGAAGGGAAAACTGGGGAAAACAGCACTGCTTTCTGCTCAGATCTCTGTATATCTGGGCAGGCCTGTAAGCTATTTTTTTTTTTTTTTTTTTTTTTTTTTTGCAGAAAATACCCTTACAAAGCCACCAGAGGCATGGCCCCTTAATTGATTCTAGATTCCATCAAGTTGACAAACAAGGTTAACCCGTCACAGACAGCAATGGCTTGTCTTGCTCACCTCTGGAGCATCTGCCTCCCAGTTGTGCTAGGATGCTCTGCCATTGAAGTCTTCATCCTGACTTAGTTCCTAGTACTTATTAGGTGTCCTGCTTTGCCTTTGTGGCTTTCAAAGCTCATTGTTCCTTTCTCGTTTTTATTAATTTATTCATATTACATCTCAATGGTTATCCCATTGTTCCTTTCTGCCTTTGGAATAATGTCTAGTTTTTCTGATTCTCCTTTCTGAGGTCACAGAGATGTAATGCTGGTCTGTCATCTCTCACAGAAGTTTTCCATTTTAAATTTTATTTACTGGAAAAGTCTTTTATTCGGAGCTCTGCTCTAGTTGAGGTTCATCTCTTGACAAGTGATTTCAGTGTGAAAACTTAGATAAGCAAAGTGGTAAGTCAAAAGACATTTACAAAAATTAAGTATAACTGAAAATACTTGTTAAGAATTGAACAAAAAGAAAGTAAATATTACATGCCAATGACAGAATACAAGTTGAAGGAATACACTTGAAGACAAAACTTAAAATCACATTCTTGAATTAAAGATCAAGAAAATGAAAAGACTAAGGACTTATCTTAGACGTGGAGTATTTGTCTAGCATGTGTCATGTCTTGGGTTCAAGTTCCATTGAAAAACAATGAGATGTACTACAGTCACATCAATGCACATTAAAACATTACATTGGGCATGTTACTTCTAGGATCATTATTTAGTTTTTCATCCCAGTGAGAAGTAACTTAGACAAAGTTTCATTTCTATTCATACTTTCAGGGACTCCAGTGCATAGTCAGATAGCCTTGTGCAAAGCTTTCCCGCCTGTGGCAGGGTAGAAATATCACATAGGAAAAGCAGACAGAAGAAATCTGTTCACCTCATGGAATCCAGAAAGTAAAGAGTAGAGACAGGGATGCATGATGCGAAAGCATACTTTTCTACCACTTATTCCCCAGTGGCTTACTTCTGCTGAGTAGTAGTTACACACTCCTAGTTCATACCACACTCCAAAAATGACACCACGTTACAAATCCATAAAGAAACCAATTCACTGATTAATTAGAGTTTTCATAGCTGTTTCTTTCAATGGCAGTATCTACTAAATGGAGACCAAGCTTTCAACCCATGAACCACTCTGAGGTACACTTCATATACAAACTACTGCAGTTTATATTTATGTGTATGTGTCTGTATCCACATGCCTCCATGTATCTCTGTAGGTTTATGCAAGAAATCTATATGTATGTATATATATACACACATACATACATATATATAATTCACACTTAATATGCAATACTTTTATGTTGGGGGAAAGAGGATAAATGTTTCACTGTATGTATAAAATTAAGGAGAAGAGGTCTAAGGGAGGGGAATAGGGCAGAAGAAGGAGGGTGGGTCAAAACAGGAAGATAAAATTTAAAAAAATAAATAAATGAAAACTAGATTACTTCAAATATTTCCTTAGTGTCCCCTTTCTCAAAGAGGTATATGGACTTCTCCAAACTTCTGGTTTTCTTATCTTATACCAATTAGTCTTCTTGACATGGATATAATCTGAAGATGAATTACATAGTCCTCATTTCTGGCTGGATGCCAAGGTTCAGGGGTTAAAAGTGTGAACATGGTAAAGGTTGCACATTATAAGAAAGGTTTTGAATGTGACCTCATACCTGAAATGCACACTGTAATATAAAGTATATATAGGGAAAGCTTTTACTCTGCAGCTGTTGTACTTTTCCTTATTTCATAGTGTTTTGTATTATAATCTTCCCTGATTTATATAGGTAGCAAAGAAATTAAGATAGTTAATAATTAAAGGAAGCAGATTAAGTTGCCAACGTACTTCATTTATAAAGATACATTGTGTACAAAATCTTACAACATAGAGAAAACTCTTAAATGTATAGAGTTCAGTTCTCTGAATACTTATCAAATGGTAAGAAAAGGTTGAGCATATGTTCCATCTTGAATTATGTTTATTCCATTGCATATGTTTTTTATTTTTTATAACGTTGCTTTAAAACATAGTTATTTAAACAAATTGTGTGTGTAATTTGCATGCTATGTTCTTCAAAAAATTTTTTTTGTTGTTATTTTGTTTTTGTTTTGTTTTTTTTTGACAGGTTTTCTCTGTGTAACCTTGGCTGTCCTGAACTCACTTTATAGACAAGGTGGTCCTCAAACTCACAATTCTTCTGTATACATCTCTTCCATAGACTACTTCCCTCCCATCGTCTCATTTCTCTCTACCTCCCCTCTTCCCCAGATTCACTGCTCCTCCATTTCCCTTCAGAAAAGAGCAGAGTTCCAGGTGATATCAATCAAGTATCGCATAACAAGATGTACTAAGACTAGGCCTAGCTCTCATATCAAGGCTGGATGCGACAACACAGTAGGAGGAAAAAAGGTCACATGTGCAGGTAAAAGCCCCACCTCCACTGTTAGGAGTCAAACAAAATCCCCAACCTAAGGAACCAGATCACGTATGCAGAGGGCCTAGTGGAGACCCACGCAGGCTCCGTGGTTACCACTTCAGTCTCTGAGCCTCTGTGAGCCCTGATTAGTTGATTCGGTACAGGACTGTGTTCTCAACCCCTCTGGTTTCTACAACACCCCTGTTTCTGTGGGGTTCCCTGAGCTCTGCCTAATGTTTGGCTGTGGGTCTCTGCGTCTGTCTGATCAGCTTCTGGAGTAAGCCTCTCTGATGACAATTGGGCTAGTCAGCGATCCTATGAGTATAGCAGAATATCATCGGGAATCATTTTATTTCATTTTTTATTTTTTTATCATTCATGTCTGGTTCTAACCTAGGTCTCTGGGCCATCCAGCTGTCAGTTCCTGGCCATCCAGGCAGTATCCAACATGGACTCAGTCCCTCTTGCGGCATAAATCTCAAGTCAGACCGGTCATTGCTGGGCCATTCCCACAAGCTCTGAGTCACCATGCATCTTGCAGGCAGAACAGGCTGTAGCTTGTAGATTTTGTGGCTAGGTTGATGTCCCATTCCCACCATTGGGAGCCTGGGCTAGTGACAGAAGATGGCTGGTTCCAGGTCCGTATCCTCCATTACTACGAGTCCTCAGGAGGGTCAATCTCACAGATTCCAGGAAGTTTCCACCTTACTAAGTTTCCGCATCGCTCACTAAATGCCCAGCTTTTCCAGTTCTCTCCCTGTCCATCCTTTCCTTTCTCCCTTGATTCTATTTCCCCTTTCCAGGGAGATCCATGCGATCCCTCTAGACCTTTCCTCTTTCCTAACTTCTTAGGCTCTGTGGATTGTATTATGATTTTCCTTTACTTAACAGCTAACATCCACTTAGAAGTGAGTGTGTATCCTGTTTGTCTTTCTGGATCTAGGTTGTCTCGCTCAGGATAATTTTTTTTCAAGCATATTCTTTACATTTTTGTTTTAATGAAAGATTGTGTAAGCCTGAGGACTTGAGGTCAGTCCTTTAGAAGCTAAGTCTAAAATATAAAAATAAAAAATAAAGTAGGAAAATGTCTTAGTTACAGTTTCTCTTTCTCTGGTAAAGTACACAAACAAAAACATGCAGGGAGGAAAGAGATTATTTCATACCACACTTCTAAGTAAAAACCTACCACTGAGTGAAATAAAGTCAGGAGGCTGGAGGCAGGAGCTGATGCAGAGGGCGTGGAAGGGTGCTACTTATTGGCCTGTTCCTCAGGGCTTGTTTACTGGGCCTTTTTTTTTCCAACTTGTTAAAATTGATTTTTATGAAAATGAACTTTACAAATAAAACCATATTGCTTTAAAGTGTGTACATCTCAGGGTTGTTCTGCTATTTTCACAGATTGAATAAATCACCCACCCTACTAATGGTAGAACATTTGCTCATGACTCCAGAGACTGCTGACAGCTACTGCTTTTCTTTTTCCTTTTCCCTTCTTAAGCATCCCAGGACCACCTGCCTGGCTTGCTCCTCCTGGCCCAGTCTGCTTTCTTATGCATCACAGGACCACCACAAGGGCCCTAACCTTGCCACTTGAATCACTAAGAAAATTCGCAGCAGACACACTTACAGGCCAGTCTGAGTAGGCATTTTCTCAATTGAAGCTATTTCTTCACAAATGTGTCAAATTGACAAACCTGCCTGGAACAGAAACTAATCAAGCAAAGTTGAAATGATGGTACATACTGTAAGCCTGGTGCTGGTGGGGGAAGGGATCTGGAAATCACGTGAACACGTACACACACATGCATTACATATACACCCCTGAGAGGGGAACTACAGATGCACACTGTAGAAGCAGCAAGTGATAAGTAACAATAGAGTTTTAACAGGGAATTTTCTGATCCACTACTCATCGCCTGTCCATCCATGGCCTATTTGTTACTCTTTTTCCTACAAGCCGCCTGGGAAGCCACTTGCAAAATTAGATCTTCACTGTGGGAAGGTTCATGCCTCTCGAGTCGTTTTATACCACCCCCTTTGACATTCCGAATAATTAAACCAAACAAATATTTTGCAGCAAAGTGAAAAACTTTATTTGTATAATCTGTCCAATTAACTGTCATCTCTGCAACTGTAGTTTTGTCTTGTCTCTTTCCGAATGTGAGTGTTAATCAACTGGAGTGTTCTGTATTGCTGCATGGTGTGAGAATATTTAAAACCGGAAATTATGGCTCTACGTTTTTTACTTTAAATTACTCAAGTAGTCCATTTCAAAGAAGTTGCCCTACAACTACACTCACGTCTTCAAAACATGAGTAGAACTCCCACATCTGTGTATGTTACCCAGCAGCAGCAGGGTGCTGAGATCTGTTCTCCCAGTCTGATCTGCCAGCGGACAGCAATTAAGTGGGAGGCACCACTGGAGGATTCAGGTAACTTCAGTGTAAATGGCTGTGCTCCCATTCTGTCCGCTGTAATTAAACGCTGCTTGTTATTCACAGAATAAAACTTGTCTCCTATTGAACTCTTTTCCCTAGGCTAGGAGATACACTGAAGGAAAATCTACATTTACACACTGCCCCATACAACTTGGGGTGGATTTAACTAATGCATGGGCTCCTATTTCAGGATCTCCCACAGGGCTATTTAAAGAACACAAAACCAGTTAATTATTCAACACCAAATGGTCACCTTAATGAGAAATACAAGTGTGTGTGTTCTTAAATTATATGTGTGTATAGGAGGTGTATGTAAAAACAGCTAAAAAAGGATGCTCTGAGTTTGAAAAGAATGAGGTGGGGATACATGAGAGGAGTTGGAGGGAGGAAAGAGAAGGAATGAATTATGCAATTGCATTATCTCAAACAATATTTTAAAAATACAAAGCCATTACCAGAGTGATTGTTTTATCACAACTTGCTGCGATGAGTCAAAGTATACCAGGGGTTGGGACAGATACCTGGGGGTGTAATCTTGCTCCTAGTGAGTAGTGGGTCTCACTGGGGAAGGCATGTGACCACACTGTCCAGTACTTGTTCATGCAGGTGTCTTATTGTGCATCTTATCTTATGTGTCACACACTGTTCTGGGTGCTCCATCACAGAAAAGAATGTCCTCTGTCATCTCAGCTCGGAATTAGCACCTAGTGGAGAGAAGCTAACAAGACAGTGAACAAAATCAACAATCACGGTCATTATATACCCCACGATAATTACAGATATAAATACATATGAGTAGGCAATAAGTAGAGTCATGAAACAGGGAGGGCCTCTTGATGTAGATGAAAATTCTCTGAAGGTAGCTTGAAAAATTCCCTAGAGAAGAAAACCCCCATTTTAAGAGTGCAGGGAGGGAGCTGAGGAGCCAGGATGTACTTTGTGGCCCTGGGTTTGTGTGTTCCAGTTACTGTGGCATTCATGGCCCTAGCTTGGCCTTTTCTCTGTTTTGCATAAACTGGTTTTCCCAAGCCAGCTAACTCCTTTCTGTCCATGCTCCTATCGCCTACTTATGGTGGGTAGAAATGACTGATCACTAAGGCGAGAGCATCTTAATTGCCCTCTCTTTGCTGGTTGGCTCAGGGATAAATTCCGTTACTGATCATAAATTTCAGATAAAAAACCTAAAGAGATATAAGTGAGTATATACCATTTGAGTCTTTCTGCTTCTGGGTTAACTCACTCATTATGATCATTTCTAGCTAAATCCATTTATCCAAAATTTCGGGAATTCCTTCTTTTTAATAGCTGAATAGTATTCCATAGTGTATATGTACCTCAGTTTCTTTATCCATTCTTCTACTGATGGACACTTAGGCTGTTTCCATATTCTGGCTATTATGAATATGGCTGCTATGAACATGGTTGAGCAAATTTTCTTGTTGTGTGCTGGAGCATCTTCTGGGTATATTCCAAGGAGTGGAATAGCTGGGTCTTGAGGAAGCCCTATTCCCATTTTTCTGAGATAGCACCAGATAGATTTCCAAAGTGACTGTACTAGTTTGCATTCCCATCAGCCTTGAAGGAGTGTTCCTCTCTCCCCACATCCTCGCCAGCATGTGGTGTCACTTGAATTTTTGATCTTAGCCATTCTGATGGGTGTAAGATGGAATCTCAGAGTTGTTTTGATTTGCATTTCCCTGATGATTAAGGAAGTTGAGCATTTCTTTAAGTGTTTCTCAGCCATTTGATATTCCTCTGTTGAGAATTCTGCATATTAGCCCAAGGGGCATGTCCCACGAAAGCCTTCACTTACCAGAAAACTGAGACAGAGGGGAGGACATTCTATTGGGACTCTAGATGAGAGAAGCATGGGAGAATGGAGAAGTAGAAGGATCCAGAGGGTCCTAGAAACCTACAAGTCGAACATTATGATAGGCAGATTTGGGCTCAGGGGTCCCGCTCAAACTAAGGCACCAGCCAAGGACAATACAGGAGGGAAACCTTAAACCCCTACCCAGATCTAGCCAATGGACAGAACACTCTCCACAGTAGAGTGGAGAGTGGGATATGACTTTCTCACATACTCTGGTGCCTCACCTTTGACCATATCCCCTGGAGGGGGAGACCTGGTGGCACTCAGAGGAAGGACAGCAGGTTACCCAGAAGAGACATGATACTCTATGAGCATATACAGGGGGAGGTAATCCCCTTCAGGAACAGTCATAGGGGAGGGGAATAAGGGGAAAAGAGGAGGGAGGGAAGAATGGGAGGATACAAGGGATGGGATAACCATTGAGATGTAACAAGAATAAATTAATAAAGGGAAAAAAAAACTAAAGAGAACTCATGGCAGATAAAGGCTACCACTCGTTCCATAGACTGGGACTCCAAAGAAAGTACAAATCAGGAGGCAGAGCAAGGATGTCACAATTAGCAAAAGGCATGTGCCAAAAGGCATCTGAGCAGCTTTCTAGCCATGAGCCAAGTGATAATCCTATCATTCAACTCATGTCTATTTATATTTATATGTATCACGTGAGGTCAATATTTTGAACCATTATACAAACAAAATTGTCCACTGATACTTGTGTGTCACTGATTTAGTTATTTTTCATTAGCTCATCTATACCTAGGGTTAAAAAGTAGCCTCATCTCTTCCAGGAAAGCCTCATACCATGATGGTGGACTGAGTATTTCACAGGTCTCCATTCACTTACCAAGCAGGCTGTAGCCACTTCAAAGACAGGCCAAGCTGTCCTTGTCATTCATAATGCATGTACTATTCTGATACCCTCAGGGTACTCAGTGAACATAGAACTATGCTGAGATGCTTCTCCTCAACTACAGATGCTGCCACTATTTATGTCTTCAGATATAGTTTGTTTTTATTGTAGCTGCTTAGAAGCAATATCCTTTAAAACAATAAAATATAAAAGACAATAATATGTGCTTAAAATATAGAAGTAAAAAAGAAAAGCTGATGAATTTGGCAACGATGCATATACCTGCACACTCACACTCAAAAGTAAAATTATATATTTAAGACACGGAGGAAGCATTTTCTGATATCCTGCCACAATGACTAATTTTTCTAGTTTTTGAAATAGCCTTAGATGAGAAAAAAACCAACAGAAAAGAATCAAAACACATGGACAGATAATTCACAAACCATGAAACATATACTGTATTTTTTATGAGAAAAACTATCTTTTGTAAAGAAATATAAAACTCAGTGAGAATTTCATTCTTATGCAAGTTGTAAGAGTCCTGAGTTTGAGAGCATGTCTTTTTTATTAAGTTTGTGGAAAAAGAGATTCAGTCCTAGTGGTAGATACAATGTTTAATTCTCTTTAGAAGGGAGCTTGACAGTAACAGCTGGTTTTTAGTTCCATATGCCTTAAACCTAATCATTTTCCTATCAACAAATGTAGCACTATTTATAAATTATGGATGTATAAGATAACTTATTGCAAAAGCTTTTTAAATAGCAAAAGTTCAGAACAAAAGCCAAACAGTATTTGTTAAATCTATCATGGTACATCTACACAATAGAATGCTATGCAACTATGCCAATGAAGGCACTGTGTCGGGATGTAGTATTTCCTAGATACACTAATAAAGAGACTAGGTGGATATGTAAGATGGAAGAATGGGAAGGAACATACATTCACATTTTTTTGTGTGTAAAGAATAACAACAAATAGGACTTTACCAACATGATTATCTAGAATGGAAGATTTAATATCATGTAGAAAAGGAGGGCGTGGAATAAGAACTCTGTGTGTACTTTATTGCTTTGACTTTTCAATCATATAAATGGAATGACTGTATGTGGGCAAGTTGACATATCATATAATCTTTGTACTCAAGAGCCCAAAACAGAGGCTGGACGATCAGAAGTTCAAGGCAAGCTTGGACTACAGTAGAAGACCCTGCCTCAAATATACATGCATGTATTTTCTTTCCTTCCTTCTCTTTCTTTCTTTTTTTTTCTTTCTTTCTTTTTTCTTTCTTGTATCTATAAATATAGTTTATATATATATATATGCTAAAAATTTCATTTTGAAACAAGAGTAGGATGGTGAATGATAGCTACGTATATTTTTTATGTTTCTTTCCATTCACATAAAATCAAAATTATATGTACATAAAAAATGTCATAATACATGAATGTGGGAAGATGAACGCTTGATACAGTGGGAAAACCAGAGAATCTGTTTTGCCAAAAAAATCTATGTAATTTGAAATTTGACTTTGGTTTCCTTCATACTTTGCTTTTGTCATCTATAAAATGCAGTGACGGACAACCCTCTAAGGTCATTATAGAGGTCAACTAAGAGAAAGGGCTTATGGTTCCTAGTTTGTCTCCTGGAGCTTGGCTCATGGGCAGAAGTAAAACTGGACTCAGACCAATGACTTTCCAGGAACCCTCTTCTTAAATCCCTAGCTCTGCTGCAGAACATGTACTGTGGACTCTGCTTCCTCTCTATCCCTCATTGCCAGGGGATCTATCCTTCCTCACACTCATTCTCTCCTTGCTGCCTCCAATTCCAGCAGGCTGTCTCTGTGAACCTAGCAGCCTGGCCTGACCGAGAAGCAAGGAAGGTCAGCAGAGCCAGCACTTGAGCTTGAGTTCTGCACTCTCCTCCTCTGGTCCCTATCTGATCTCTAAATCTCATTCCTAGTCTTTAGCACACTACATATTGTGACCTCTGCTCACTCTCTGCCCCCATTCCCAGGGGACTAAGCAGATCCTGTGCAATGCCCCACATTCCTCCCTTCTGTGGGCCCCCTTATCACTTTTTATCACTTTTTTCCTAATCCTAAGTATCAGGTGCTAATACCTAGTAACACATTTTATAAAGAAACTCCAGTAAACTCACCTACTAGGATCCCAAAAGAATTTTCTACCAGGCAACACACATCTATAGCACTATCCTAAGAATCAGAGAGGCCAACAGAAACCTAGGAACAAAACATATACCCAACAAAGGCAAGATGAGATATAACCACCTAAAATTACAATCTTCCAAACTAGATGCCTAGACATGAACATTAAATACACAAATAACAGGCAAGACAACATGTCTCTAATAGTGCGCAAAAACCTACCGTAGCATCTCTGAGCTGAATAATGAGATACACACCTTAAAATAGACTTTATGATAAAGGTACTTAAAGAAAAAATAGAAACATTCCTTGAAAAAAAAATCTGTAAAACACAAGCAAATGGTGAAAGGAAATTAATAAAGCACTTCAAGACTTGAAAGTGGAAGTAGAATCAATAAAGAAAATCCAAACTCAGATAAATCTAAAAATGAAAAATTTAGGAACTTGAACAGAAAACTCACAGACAACATCACCAACAGAATATAGGGATGGAAGAAATAATCTCAAGTATTTAAAAAAAGATAGAAGATATTTCAGTTAAAGAATATGTTAAATCTAAAAAAAAATATTGGCACAAAATGTCCAGGAAATTTGGGACACTAAGAAAAAGACTAAATGTAGGAATAATAGGAATAGAGGAAGGAAAAAACCCACATCAAAGATACAGAAAATGTTTTCAGCAAAATCAGTAAAAATTTCTTAACTTAAATAAGAAGATGCCTTCAAAGTACAAGAAGAATATTGAACATCAAGTAGACTGAACTAGAAAAGAAATTTCACTTAACACATAACAATTAAAACACTAAATGTATGGAACAAAGAAAGAATATTAACACATTATACACCAAATGGACCTAACAGATATTTAAGATAACATGTTACCCCCAAACAAAAGAATATATTTTCCTTTCATTACCTCATGAAACTTTCTCCAAAATTGACCACCATATTCAGACACAAAGTCACAAAAATACAAGAAAATTTAAGTTACTTCCTGCATTCTACTTGAAAACCATGGATTAAAGCTGAATATCAAGTCTCTTCTTGGTAACCTACTGTCCTTCCTCTGAGTGCCACCAGGTCTCCCCCTCCAGGGGACATGGTCAAAGGTGATCTCCCTCAGGAACAGTAATAGGGGAGGGGAATAAGGGGAAAATGGGAGGGAGGGAAGAATGGGAGGATACAAGGGATGGGATAACCATTGAGATGTAACAAGAATAAATTAATAAGAAAAGGAAAAAATTTATAGAAAAAAATAAAGCAGAATATCATCAACAGAGACAACAGAAAGCTTACAGACTCATGGAAACCCAACAGATCACTATTGAATAAAAAAATGGGTCAAGAACATCCCCTGGATGGGGAGGCCTGGCGGCACTCAGAGGAAGGATAGCAAGTTATCAAGAAGAGACTCGATACTCTAAGAACATATATAGGGGGAGGAGGTCTCCCTCAATCACAGACATAGGGGAAGGGAGAAGGGGGGAAGTGGGAGGGAGGGAGGAATAGGAGGAAACAAGGGAAGGGCTAACAATTGAGATGTAATATAAATAAATTAATAAATTAATTTTAAAAAATGGGTCAAGAAAGAAAACCTTCTACATTTGAGGGAAAAATGAATAAACAGCATACTTAAATTTATGAGATACATTGATGATGATTCAGGGCAAGTTTAATAAGTACCAAGAGAAAAATAATTGGAGAGGTCTCACTCAAGTAAGTTAATACCATACATGAAATATCTAGAAAAAAGAAATAAATTATACCATAAAAGAACAGATGGCAATATTCAAATGCAGAGATACAGTAAGTAAAATGGAAATAACAACATCAACATCAAAAATAATTCTTAGAGAAAATTAATAAAATCAGCAAATTCCTAAACAATTTTTAAAAACAGAGACTAACCATACTAACAAAATTAGAAATGAGAAAAGGACATAACAATAGATACTAAAGAAATTTAGAGACTCATAAGTATTTAATTTAAATAGCTATACTCCACCAAATTGGAAAAATCTGAAAGAAATGGATAATTTTCCCAATATCCCAATTATTCTCCCAACCAGTAAAAACCCAAGGACAGATGGTTTTAGTGCAGAATTCTACCAGATTTTCAAAGAACAATTAACCCAATATTACTCAAATTATTGCACAAATTGAAACTGAAAGACTATTGCTTAATTCATCTTATTAGGTCTCAGTTATTATTATATCCAAATCACATAAAGATCCAAAAGGAAAGAGAATTACAGATCAATTTCCCTTATGAAGATACCAAAATTCTTAATAACACACTTGCAAACTGAATCCAAGAGCACATCCGTATAGTCATTTACCATGATCAAGTAGGTCTCATGTCAGTGAGAATAAATATATAAATGTAATACTCCAAATAAACAAACTAAAAGACAAAAACTAAATGATCATCTCATTTGATGAAGAAAGGGACCTCTGGAAAAATCCAACACCACTTCACGAAAACAGTTCTGGAAAGATTAGTCATACAAGTGACATACCTCAATATAATAAAGACAGTTTACCATAGCTCATGTCAACCTAAATGCAAAGAAAGCACAAAATGTTTCCACTAAAATCAGGAACAAGACAAGGTTGTCCTTTCTCTCAATATCTACTCAATATAGTACTTGAAGTTTTAGCCAGAGCAATAGGACAACTGAAGGAGATCAAGGGGGATAGATACAAACTGGAAACCACACATCTGATAGAGGGCTAATAGACAAACTGTATAAATATTGTTTAAAAGTAGTTATAAAGAAAACAAATAACCTATTTTAAAAAGTAGGGTACAAATCTAAACAGTATTTTCAAAAAAGGAACTTCAAATGGCTGAGAAACACTTAAAGAAATGTTGTTCATCCTCAGTCATCAGGAAATGCAAACCAAAACCACATTGAGATTTTATCTTACACCCATCAAAATAGCTAAGATAAACAAAACAAATGTCAGATCATGCTGGAGCAAGGGGAAAACTTAGACATTGCTGATAGGAGTGTCCACAAGTACAGCCACCATTGAAATCGATGGGATTGTTCTTCATGAAGATGGGAATCTATGTACCTCAAGATCCAGCCTTACTATTCTTGGGCACATATCCAAGGGTTGCCTCATCCTAGCACAGAGATACTTGCTCAGCCAGGCTCATTCCTGTCCTATTCATAATTGCCAGAAATTGTGAACAATTTAGATGTCCCTCAGCTGAAGAATAAGTAAATATAATGTGGTACATTTACACAACGGAACATTACTCATTCATTAAAAAATCATGAACCTTTATGGTAAATGGATAACAAATATAACAAATGGATAACAATGATAACAAAACGACAATCCATAGAACCATAGTGGTTAGGTATAGAATAAAGCAATGGGGGTGGAGGATTGGCACATAAATCTCCCTAGGAAAAGGAAGTAGAATAGTTAATAGTCATTGGTTGAGGGGGTTGGGACTGGAAGATCAACTGGGGAGAGGTTGAAAAGAGGGGGGAAAGAGAGGGAATACAGATGAAGATAGCTAAAACTAAGGGCCATTTGAGGTACAGTATGGAAATCTAATACAGGTGAAGCCTCCTAAAATGCATACATACTTTTAGGCAATCTAAACAATACTGCCCAATAATGGAGGAGAGACTGAGCCTCATTGCCAATGATAACAACTGCACACAACTCATTGAACATGGAGAAGTAGAGCTGGTGGCTAAGTAGAGCCTTCACGCCTATGTGCTAGCATGTTTGGTACATGAAGGTATTCTGCGTGCCATCAAAGAAGAAACACAAGCACTAACCCAGCCAAAATCCTTTTGATCTACATTGGTGTCCTCCTTGCAAGATATTCTAATGGAATGGTGGCACAAAATTTGTGGGAATAAACAACCAATATCAGATTTGACTTAAGGCCCACTCCAATAAATGAAGTCTGTACCTGACACTATTTGCGTGGCCAAGAAACAGAGACTAGATAGCCCCAAGGATCTAGGGTGAAACCAAACCACACTGTTAAAATACAAAGAGAAAATAAAAATGCAGCAATAAAATGACTCCTAATGGCATACTGCTACACTCATAGGTCAGTGCGTTGCTCTGCCATAATCAGAGAGAAGCTTCTTGTCTGAAAGATGGGAACAAAAGCAGAGTTCCACAGTCTGACATTATTCAGGGAATGATAGCCCTTGGACCACTCAACCCTAAATGTGGTATCTCTACCAAATCCTTGCCCTCAGGGCTCATTGGACCCCATGGAAGAGGTGGAAAGAATATAGGCCAGAGATGGTGGAGGACACCAAGAAAATTAGGCCCTTTAATCAATGTGATCAAAGAGCATATAAACTCCCACACACTGAGAAAGCATGCACAAGGCCTGGATGAGTTACCAGTTGGGGTCTTAGAGCACACAGGAGGAATATGTACTTGTGTTCATCCCAACCCAGAATCAATTTCTAATTGATAACAACTTGCATTCAAAGATTTATCCATGAAGGTCTCACTGTGGAAAAAAACTACTCTCAAGGGCAGGCTGCATGTTCAGATGACAGAAAATAAACGCAATGGCATCTTTAAAGGCTCCTTGTCTTGTAATGTCAGATGAAGGTTCTTTATTTAAAAATATTTTATTATTTTGATTTTATATTATTTTACTTATGTATGTATTTTTAAAATTTTTCCCTTTTTTTCCTATAGAATTTTTGTGTATGTATTATGACTTCTAGTTTAGTATTATGGGATTTCTGTGTGTGCAAATTAATAAGTCTGTGCTTCTTGTGTTCCTTCCTTTTGTTTGTTTTGTCCAATCCACAGATCTTAATTTTTGTTTTATCTTATTATATTTGATTATTATCTCATAGAAGCCTGTTTGTTTTCTACTGAGGTGGAAACCATGGCCAGGATGTATTGTGTGAGAAAAAAAATCTATTACAATAAAAGAAAACACAATGTGCGCACGCATATACAAACACAGAGGAGAGAGAAATAGAGATACATAGACAGACAGACAGACGGGTAGATGATAGATAGGATGGATGGATAGATAGATAGATAGATAGATAGATAGATAGATAGATGGATGGATGGATAGATGATATAGACACAGAGAAAAGAGAGGTGGGGAGAGGAGTTGGAAGAGGGGAAAGGGGAGGGGAGGAAGGGATAGAAAGAACAATTATTCCTGGGAATTTAGTCAAATTATGTTCTCTGTGAAGAATTCTTTCCTTGGATTTCAACTTCACTCATTGTGTGCATCACAAATGTCACAAACTTTCTATTTCATGTGTTGGTTGTCTCTGCTAAGAAGCACAAGATCCTTCTCGTCTTCTTCCAACTGAGTGCACTAAAAATGCTTATTTATTTTTGTTTCTTCCTAAAAATTTAATTTGTGAAGCTAGCCTAGATCTGTAGTATCATTCTTTACCTGTTTAAAATCTATATGCCATTTTGAAATCTGATAAATTTATATATCTAGTTTTCACAAGTATTGACATTGTATTAAATGAAGAAAGTAATGTGGGCACAATGTCCTTTATGTATTTTCATTGTTGTGGTTTCATCTGTGTGATAAGGGTAGATTGGGGAATAAAAACTGATGTCTAATTAGACATCTGCAGCCTTCTGCCATTCATCTGCTTAGTCTTTACCATACTTTGTTATATTCAACACTTATCACTCTAGTGAAGAAATATTGAGCTGTTGTGCTGAAAACCAAGTCACAGAAAAAGGCACTCTTGCTAGCTGTGAAAACCCCATGTCCTAGATGATCCAAAGTTAGATTTTTGTTGTTGTTCTTTGACACTGGATCTTACAATCCAGACTATGCTGGTCTTGGGACACAGTGTCCTCTTGTTTCTGCTTGTCATGTATTATGAGATACAAGCATGTGTCACCATGTCTGGATTTGAAATAGTGAGTTTTGTTGTAGTGGTTAATAGTATAATATTGCAGTGGGATTGAAAGGACAACCAAAAATCATATAAAGTCAGTAGGCACCTTGAGGAGAAATAATTTACTTTTACTTGACTGATGTAGCCACATAAGTTTGGGACTTGGAAAATGACATGAGAGCAGGCTTATTGCTGTACTATATGATTCCTTTATTTTTTCCATTAAACCCACATTGGCATACAATAAATGCATAAATATATTGCTTTACGTACCAAGCTGACTGTACCTGATTTCCCTATCAGCAGGAATTTTGTATTAAAGTAGTGATATTTCATCCTACAAAAGTAGTTACATTTCATGTTTGCCATGTAAAAGGTTCTTTATCACACATGACTCTCAAATCAGTTTCACAGAAATTTCCATCTTAGAGATGAGAAAATTCAACTGTGGAGGGGTAGAACTAGCTCTGACATTTAACAAGTGGTAGAGAGCCCCATGTCAGCCTGGCTCTCACGCCTGAGGCCCAGCTGCTCAACACGTGGTCTAATCAAAAGTTGCCCATTCTATGAGGGTAGAAACAAAGTTCTCACACTGGCTGTTAAAGGATCAAAGGGATAAAGAGTAATGAATTGCAGCCAGTTACTGGGAAAGTATGTTAACCCAGGATAGAGACAGCATTCATAGCTTTTGGGCCAGATGAAGTCACTCAAAGACACATAGGATAGGGAAGACTTGCCTGCCACATTAACGGAAGCAGTTGGACACTATGATCATTGTGAATTTGACTTAGCACAGGATGTAATGTCTTTTTCACAATAAAAGCAGGTTTCTGTGCCTTGTATAAACAGTAAGGTAGAAAAGTGAGGTAGAAAAGTGTCTCATCCCAGAGCTGTATCCCTTAGCCATCAGAGAAAGTTGGCAAAATACTTATATTAAATGTCAGATACCTCTTAGATTCAGGACTAGAATTCTAGCTACTCAGAAGGCTGACATATGAGGATTGTGGGTTCAAAGCCTTCCTTGGTTAGAGAGAAAATTCAAGGCCAAGCTAGGCTACTTAATGAGACCTTGCATCAAAATTAAGAGATAAAAGAGAAAGTAGGGGATCATTTAGCATTAAAATGTTTGTTAGCAATATGCAAGCTCATGATTTTATAGTTCACCTGACAGTGATGAGGAAATATCCAGGGGTGGACTCTAGTGGGACAGATATACAAGACCACTTTATCCTCAGCAAGGACACAATAGTAAAACAGCGTCAATCTGATCCCTTCTATATGTGCTTTTGTCAATTTTAAGCCTTTTCCACACTCAGAGTTCTTCCAGAGGTCTTGGGAACTCAATTCATAAAATTTAGGAAGCCACCAATGCAACAGAAACTATATCTGTTACGTGGTAGTGTCACATATTACTTGCTCTTAATGCCATCCAGCGCTCCCTCTGAGAAGAAAGAAAGAGGGATTGAAGGAAAACAGAGTTGGCTGTGATGTGCTACTAAACTTAGGCCAGCAAAAACATCTAGGACCACTAATCCCACAGAAGTCTCAGACAAATCAGGAGATTGAGATATGGTTTGAATATCTAGAAATGTCTCCAGCCAGTACTATGTTTATAAGCCTGAGCACAGCCTCTCCAACCATTTATTCTTGTGCCAGTTCACTAATTCTGTAATTCAGTACTTAGAGTTTGGCTAGTGTGCTATAAGTATTCCCTGTTGGCCAGTGTAGCACGCGGGCCCCTTCCAGCTTCAGTTAGTTGCACATTTCTTCTTAGGAATTGAGTGTGGAGTAAATTAAGACAGTGGATTCTGTATTCCAGTGGATCTTGCATTCTTCCAGTGGTTATTTAAATTTCTTTGGATAATTACACATTATCTGAATTGTTATTCAATTTGCACCACATCCTTACAGCTCTAGAATCTGAGCTGCAGTAACCACTGGGCTTAGGTCCCGTGAAATGTTTAGTCCATGGCCTACACCTATAGGGCCAGGGAAGCCAGATCACTGACCTACTCCTCCAGCTGCTGGTGATAGAAGCCTGGTTTCACTTGTACTTGACACTTGGCACCTGATGAAGACCTCACACAAATTCCGTCTTTACTGGACTTCAGGTACCAGAGCTATGAGCCACGGCATGCCTGCACTTGTTTCATGGGACACCCTTAGCTCCACGTTTATAAGTGTCATAAAGTTCAGCATTGCCCCTTTTACTACTGCAGGACCTGGAAAAGGTTACATGCTCTCCAGCTCTGTGGCAGAATCAGTGGCTGCAAGGAGCATCAATGCACAATGGGTTTGAGTCTTCTATGGAAGATATCCTTGCCCAATGTCTGTGATTATTTATTAGTGGTATGACTCTTTGTGTCATCAGTACTTGCCTTGAAGTAGCTGGGAACAGATTTTCTACAGCCTGTACCACAGAATGCAGCTGCTACCACTACAAGGCCTGTTGCCCTTGGTGCTAGACTATGGAGCACAAGACTGTAACCACTGTGAGCTACAACCACCTTCATGAGCATCTTCATTTACACTGCTAAGTCATTCACAAACTCTGCTAACATTGACAGAAACAGAGGAATCCACACAGAGAACATGAGTTCCCCACTGACCTATGCCAAAGAGCCTTCCCTGGCTGGGACCATACAGAAGATCTGAAGACATATTTCTATCAAAAACACTCCACATAGTTGACAGAGCCAGCTACTCCACTGGCTACACAGATATCAGTATAGAAATATAAGGACTGAATTAAATATGACATCTCAATTTCCAAATTTTATTTCCTAGACGCTCATCTACTCCATGGGCATTAACATACATTTATTTTGAGGCAGAATCTCTTATACTCGAAGTTGGCCTCAAACTCCTAACATAGGCAAAGATGGCCTTAAACATGTGACTCTCCAGCCTTCCTTTCCCTGGTACTGGAATTAAAGATGTGCAATCACCGTATCAGGTTTACGTGGCGCTGACAATCAAATTCTGGGCTTTGCACATAGCAAGTGAGCAGGATCTGATGAGCTACATCATCTATACTTTGTCTGGTTGCTACATGTTATAATTGGAGAACAGCTGGGCATGCTGGCACTCGCCTTTAATCCCAGCACTTGGGAGACAGAGGCAGACAGATCTCTATGAGTTCGAGGCCAGCCTGGTCTACAAAATGAGTCCAGGACAACCAAAGCTACACAGAGAAACCCTATCTTGAACACCCCCCCCCAAAAAAAACATTAGAAAACAAATACTTAAACATAACATTCAAAGATGGATTATATATACACACTACATAGCTACATATCAGACAGTTCTGTCCAAGGCTCATCCACTATGAAATAGAAGCCAGTTTGGCCAATGAAGTCCTGTACTGACTCAAAAACTGGTGAAAGCAATTCTGCCTCATGTCTCATTATTTCTTAAGTTAGCTTTATTTTATTAAATCCCAAAATAGAAAATTATCTCTTGCTGTTCATCTTGCTACAGTTGAAGACTGGAAATTTGGGCTAAAATACGGGGACAAGCAGAACTAATTGCTAAGTCAAGCAAAGCAATTGAGATGCACCGCTGAAATGTTATGAATAGAAACCCCCTCAGAACTCTGAGGTTGGAGACCTAAGCGCCAAAGAGAATGAAGCACTGAGTCAGTCTAATCGTTTTCAATTTGATGACCAAGAAATGAAAACACTTGGGGGAGTCTACTCACCAGCTCAGGATATTTCTAGTTCCCTTTATTTATCAGTTCTTGAGGGTAAACTCTGGGCTTTACCGGTCAGAAGTGATAGCAAGTCATCCCACAGTCTGCAGAGCCTGAAGCATGAGGAAGCAGGAGAGCTCAGCTTTCTCTTTAGCCATGTGGGTGGAAAAGATAAAGAGAACAGTCTTTTCTTTTTTTTCTGCTGCCACCTAAGACACTAACCCCTTCCCAGAGGCCATGAGCGCCATAGCTTTTTGCTCTTGAAAAAAATACTACCAGGAGACATTTGTTCAAGTAAAGGAAACAGTTGTGCTTTGTAACTTTTATTAGAAGTCAAGAGTGAAGGCATTTTGTTTTGCAATTGGCTCTTCATGCTAAAATAACTAACCCTTGCATACAGTAAGATTACTGAGTACAGGATACAAGTATATTGCTTCATGGCTTTTGAATAATTTTTCATCTACTATCAACTGAAATGCTAGCTGGTGATGGAAATAATAATATCCTCATTTGTAGGTAAAGAGTCTCAAAAAAAAAAAGTAAAGATCAACTTATCCTTAATAACACGACTAGAGAAGGCTACCACCCTGGTCAGAAGAGGAACTCTTCTGATCATGAAGGCATCATAAATAAAATAATGATAGTCTCAGATTTCATTTCCAATGACAAAACATTTTGATAAAACAATGGACTCTATTATACATTTAGGACAGAATAAATGCCACATTGTCAGTATAAAAATCTCTAGCCTGAACATTTGCATAACATAGTCATAATGAAGTACAATGCCACAACAGTGTAGTTCTGATGACCCCAAGAAGATTTCTTCACAGACATTGTGTTTGAATATTGGTTAGATTAAAATTTATAGAAAGATTTGAAAAAAATGGTATGGACTCTTCAGGCTGCTGCCATTTATATGCTTTAAAATTATAAAATTGTAAAATATAATTTATTTCTTAAGGGAGAAGTAATTTCAAATATAATTAATTGAAAAGTTGAAGTCAACTTGTGTGCATATCAGATTTTATCTTACAGGTTAGTTCACATTGGTTATCATAACACTGATCTCCAAGTGTTTAACCCTATGATTGGGTATGTATTTACTGAGAGAAGCATATACTGTGTGTCCAGTTTTCAAGGACATCTATAAAGAGATACTGCTATCTAATATGTCAGTAGTGATGATAATAGTTCTTAGTGTTCAGTGAGTGTTTAACATCAATCACTTCACCTCATTATCAGAGCAGTTAGACGAGGGCTTTTGTTACTTTGATTTATATTTGAAAGAACTGTGTCTGAGCACAGAGAAAGTTTACAAGTAGTTTAGAGGAGAATTCCAACCCAGGAAGCCTCAATATCTTCAGCTACAATCTTGATCAGTACCCTTGACTGGTGGCTGACTATACAATGAAGCACAGTATTTGCTGGGTAAAAGGACTGGACCTCTAGAAACCCTTTTGTATTTGAGATAATACAAATCAAAGCACTTGACAATAACTTGTCGGTGGCCTGTGATACTGTAATAAAATCATGGCATGCTCCCACCTCAAGAGGTCTGTACTTCCCTTCTCAACCCCACCACTCAGCAAGGTGGTTAAGAGCAAAGCACACAGGCTACGGTTGTAGAAAACATGTGTAGTAATTAAAATCATTGTCATCATCTCTGCTTTTATGAAATAGTGTATAAATCATATTCTAAAGACCATGGAGTAGTTTGTGAATTTAAACTTCTAGTTAACATTGTTAAAAAAATTGGGTCCCAAGAAGATATTGTGAAACAATGTGTCTGGAAAAGAAGAGCACTGCCTTACAAATATTTGTTTTCAATGGTTCCAACTTCCCTCTTGACAATGTTATTTTCTCACTGTCAGTAAGATTTACAAGAGTTATTTACAGTATAAATGGTGTTCACTGGGTCATTCGTTATCTGTTCCCTGAAGCTAGCCAGAAACAAAAAAAGACAGCTGGGGATTATATTTACTTCTGCACATGGTACACAGACATACATGCAGACAAAACACTTATGCTTATACAATGATAATTTAATATTTAAAATATTCCAGTTGCCTCAAGGAAATGGTAATGTTGAACTCTAACTATTTTGAAGAATGTTAAAAAAAACAAATGTGCACTTTGATCTGTAATGAGAAAAATCTTAAGGTTTAGTAATATTCTTTCCCATGTAAGTAGATTGTGATTTACTATGTTCTGAATTCTAGAAAAATGACTGATCAACTTCTGGGAAAACATTCACTCTTGTTCATGGCATATGTAAATTATACATTTTCAAATGAATTTCATTGTAAACTAAAACATTATGAAAGTTATCGTTTTTACAAACTCAAAGGATACAAAGTTCAGTTAAATGTAGATACAAATGAAAACTAACTTTTATAAAGTAATATTGAAATGTCACTAATGTCAGTTCAGCACTTGTAAGAGATATTAAAAGCTTCTCAAAACTGACATTTTTAATCAAAGTAATATTTTTAATAATAGTCCCTCTGTGATCATGGCAATCATTCATGTTATTTAAAATCTATTTTTGGTACATGTACATAAGCTTAGCTCCAAATGTACATGGTGAAGGCAGCACATAGAGAGTGCAATCTGAAGGTCACCAGAAGTCTCTGGGTACCAAAGCCATCCACACAATCTAGGATTTCAGAGAACTCTGTATCATTTAATGCATCATTCTCTTAGTTTCATCTCCACCGTAGCAAAGAAAGCATGTGCCAACAGAAGCATGAAGAATTTGCTTTGCTTCCCCCAGACAATGGAGTTCACAGAAAATGGAGCCTGGATTTTCTCAAAACCTCTCATAACCATTTCTCTGTAGTCAAGACACCTTTTGTCCCCAGTCTTCCTGTGCTACAGACTTTCCTTCCGGGTAGTACAGCGGGGTTTCCAGATGGTCCCTGTTAAAGTTGGCCTGTGTCAATGGTGTGGTATATTAAGGCAATAATATGCACTGACTCTAATATGCAAAGACAGATCAAACTCTAATAGAATGACACCCCAAACAGGGAACTTTGGTTGACAAGCGAGTCTATGGTCAGATCTCTTTGTTGTTGAGGCTCTCCAAGCAGCACCACAGAAGCACCCACTTCCACAGAAGCCCAGAAAGCACAAACCATTGTAGAGTCCTCACTGGAACCATAGGGATTCAATGGAGTTTGGCATATTTCTGAGAAAAAAAAAAGAGACCAGGGGACAATAACTTGTTTCTAATTAAAAACCATTCATCTACACTTTTACAAACATTTTAATTGTACAAAATTAGAGAGTATGGTAATTCATGTACAAAGCATGTGATCAGATCAAGATAATTAGCATTTCTATTTTCTTTAACATTTTACAAAGTTATGATGAACATATGTATGAGGTGCAGTGTGTTATTTAGGAATAAATAGGAATAAAATATGTACTGATTGAATCAAGAAATTGATGTTTAGATCATCTTACATAGTGATTAATATAATATACAATATGTTACTATAGACTAAGTCTATTATTTCATAGACTGCTACAAATTATTCATACTATTCACTGTGTTTGGATTGTTTAGGTACCTATTACATAGCCTTCAAATTGCCTATTTTCACAAGTTTTTTTAAATTATTATTTTTGTTGGTATTGTTTTGTTTTTCTTTTTTAAAGTTTTAATCTTTTAAATAATTTATTCCAATTAATCCCTGATTGTTATCACCTCACTAGTATCTTCCCATTCCCTCCTCTCTTCCTCTTTCACCCTATTCCCCTCCCCTAGGCCTGTGACAGAAGGGGACTTTCTCTCCCACCATATGATCACAACCTATCAGGTCTTATCTGGATAGCCTGCTTCACCTTCCTCTGAGTGCCACCAAGGGAAAGTAGTCAAATAGGGGGCACCAGAATTCATGTCAGAGTCAGTCCCAACTCTCCACACACCTGTGGAGAATGTGCTGTCCATTGGTTAGATCTGAATAGGGATTCTAGGTTTACTACACGCATTGTTCCTGGTTGGTACAGCAGTTTGTGCTTCGGTTCAGATCTGCCAGCCTTGATGGTCTTCTTGTAGGGTTCCTGGATCCTCTGGGTCCTTCTGCCTCCCCATTCTCCTCTATCACTCTCACTTGGAGTCCCAATAGCAAGTCCCAGAATCTGTCCCCATCCCCCGCTGAGAGAAGACTCTCAGAGGACATCCATGTTGAGGTATTATCCAATTATAAGTGAGTATATACCATGCCTATCTTTCTGGCTGTGGGTTAACTCACTCATTATGATCATTTCTAGTTCCATCCATTTGCCTGCGAATTTCAAGATTTCCTTGTTTTTAATATCTGAGCAGTATTCTATAGTGTAAATATACCATAGTTTCTTTATCCATTCTTCAACTGAGGGACATCTAGGTTGCTTCGAGATTCTGGCTATTATGAATAAAGCTGCTATGAACATAGTTGAGCAAACGTCCTTGTTCTATGGTGGAGCATCTTTCAGGTTTATTCCAAGGAGTGGAAAAGCTGAGTCTTGAGGTAGGCCTATTCCCAATTTTCTGAGAAA
The DNA here is from genome assembly GCF_964271855.1 of Acomys minous. Classification (NCBI taxonomy): domain Eukaryota; kingdom Metazoa; phylum Chordata; class Mammalia; order Rodentia; family Muridae; genus Acomys; species Acomys minous. The sequence goes on along the minus strand of NC_140499.1, from coordinate 37,636,953 downwards.
GTGCCAGATTGATTTCCAAAGTGGCTGTACAAGTTTGCACTCCCACCAGCAATGAAAGAGTGTTCTCCTTTCTCCACATCTTCACCACCATATGGTGTGGCTTGAGTTTTTGACCTTAGCCATTCTGATGGGTGTAAGACAGAAATAAATCCATACACCTATGGGCACTTGATTTTTGACAAAGAAGCTAAATCTATACAATGGAAAAAGGATCACATCTTCAGCAAATGGTGCTGGTCTAACTGGATGTCTACATGTAGAAAGATGCAAGTAGATCCATATTTATCCCCAATGCACAAAACTCAAGTCCAAGTGGATTAAAGACCTCAACATAAAACCAGACACACCAAATCTGTTAGAAGAAAAGGTGGGGAAAGAGCTTTCAACTCATTGGCATAGAATTCCAACAGCCCAGGTTCTAAGGTCAACAATTAATAAATGGAACTTCATGAGTCTGAGAAGCTTCTATAAGGCAAAGGACACTGTCAACAGAACAAAGCAATAGCCTACAGACTGGGAAAAGATATTCACAAACTCTATATCTGACAAAGGCCTAATTTACAAAATATAAGAAATTAAACACCACCAAACCAAATAACCCAATTAAGAAATAGGGTTCAGATCTAAACAGAAAATTCTCAACAGAGGAATATTGAATGGCTGAGAATCATTTAAATAAATGCTCAGTGTCCTTAGTCATCAGAGAAATGCAAATCAAAATGACTCTGAGATTCTATCTTACACCCATCAGAATGGCTAAGATAAAAAATTCATTTTTGCAAGTATTTATGTGCCACCTTTTTCTTGGGTAATATCATATTTGAGTGTAAAACATTCTTCAGTATTCTCATCTCATGATGCTGTTTTGCAAGGTGGTGAAGCCTTTCTGGTTATAGGGTTATCACACCATGCTGGTTGCTTGGTGAGTCTCTTGGGCATGTTCACTTCCACATAGATCCTTAAGCTTTGAGGAGAGGAATTAGATGAAAGTGATCTGTTTAGAACTGAGTGCAGTTGTGGGAGCATATCTGTGAAGAGGTTACACCTGCAAAATGAGACTATCAGAAATTATTAACTAATTGGATGAGACTGCAGAGGTTCAATAATAGAGAAGATTCAGGATGGGGTTTTAAGCCTTGACACTCTTTGCCATTTTGAAGTTGAAGCAAAAAGAGAAACCATGACTTTGGCCTCAGAATAACCAATGACCAGGAAAGGAGGGATATCAGGAGATACAGTGTCCTAAGGGAATGATGTGCCTAAGTAAGAAGGCATGGTCAGCTCCGGACAGGGTGCTGACAGGTTAAGTTGAAGGGGGCCTCATCTGTGAGTTTCATACCATTAATTAACTTTAGCGTTAGGCTCAGATTTTGTTTCTTTTGGCTTTTGCTCAGTTAATTTCTTGGCAGCATGTCTCACTTTTTGAAGCCAGCTCTGAGTCATCCTGGAAATAGATGCTTGTGGGGTAATGTCAGGTGATGCTTGTGGCATTGTGTCAGGTCACTTGTCTGCTTCAAATTCTATTGCAGTCAAGCAGTCAATTTCCCTGAAAGGGGTTGTCCAGACTCCTCCTGTGATTGGGTGCTGTCTGAGAAGAGGCCAAGAGGAAGTGACTTGCCTTCTTCTAGAGTCTTACCACTGTGGCATATTTAGCATTAAGATTGTCAAGGAATATAAAGAACCAGCCTCATTTTGCTTTAAGAGCAACAGCCTAGGTGGTCTCTTGGCTATTTGTCAAAGGAATATAAAAACTGAAAACAATACACAAGTGTTCCACACTTGGAATTTAAGCCTTAACTTTGTTTATCATTTATTATGATATGGATGGTTCAGCACCCAGTCTATTATTCTAGCTCTTAGTCAGGTGTTGCCACAGTTATACATTCATAGGACAATAAAATATGCAAAATTGTGGATAAACCCTTTAAATCTTTGAAGCAGTGTAGCTATTAATTAAGTATGTAGGTCTCTCAGGAGAATAAAGAGCTGTTCCCGTAATAGGACGAGCATCAGATAACATGAATTTAATTAAAAGCTTATAGCCTTGTTTAGAAAAGAATTTTAATATATTTTTACTAAACACATTAGGGAGCTACATTTCACAAATTACTATATTTTATTTAATATATTATTTTTAAATTAAATGTTTACTTTATTTAGGTTCTTATTAAGGAAAATCAGTCTGTTTTCTGGATTTCACAAATTCACAGAAAAGATCCAGTGTCAGGCAGCTGGGCAGTTATGAGATCTAAAGTAGAAGCCGTGGGGACTATTAATGCCTGAGTTTGCAAAGTTAAAGAAAGCAATTTCTGTCAAGTTTAGTATCATTTAATGTCTACTTACAACACTGGCTCTCAACCTGTGGGCCATGAACATATCAGATATCTTGCATTTCAGATATTTACACATGATTCATAACAGCAACAGCACTGCAGTTATAAAGAAGCAATGCAATAATCTTAGGACTGGGGAGCAGAGTCATCATAACATGAATAACTGTATTAAAGGGTTACAGAATTAGGAAGGTTAATAACCACTGATTTGAAACAATCTTGGTCTGTGTACGAGGGGAGAGTGTGGATGAGTGTAGATATGTGTGCATGTCTGTGCACATGCAGATGTAAGTGAACATGTATACTTATGTCCATGGAGACCAGAGTCCAACCATTGTTTTTACCCTATTCAACTTTAACTGTCACTTTGACACAATCTAGGATAATATGAGAGAAGATCCTCAGCTGATGTGTTGTCTATCAGATTGTCATGTGAACATGTCTGTTGGGGATTGCGTTGATTGTTAATTGATGCAGGATGGCCAGACCCACTTTGGGTGACACCATTCTCTAGGCATGTGATGTTGGGTTGTTTGAAAAAAGCTAGCTGAGTGCAATAAGCTTGTGAGGCAGCTAGCAAGGAGTAGTCTCCATGGTTTGTTCTGTACTTCTTTGTCTGCAGAGTGACTTCCTTTGTTGAAGGTTAACACTGCTTGGAATAGCAAGAAAGACTTCAAGACCATGACACAAGTTCCTTTCTTGTCTTACTTCAGTGATGGACTGTGACCAGCAACTGTAAAATGAATGAATCATTTCCACTCCTAACTTGTGTTTGGACAGTGCTTTATCACAACAACAGAAAGAAAAGTCTTGTTCCTTGGAAGCCATCCTCCTTGTTTTTGAGACATGACTTTCAGTGGAACGTGAGGCTTGCTGATTAGGTTAGGGTGTCTGTCTATGAAGTTCAAAAAAGCATGCGTCCCCAGCTCTAAGGTGGCAAGCATGCATCACTGCTCCTGGCTTTTTGTATGCTGAGATATTCTGCATGCCTGTAAGGTTTTTAAAGATTTTATCTAACTATCATATGTTATCTTTCTATAGAATCATATCTATCTCCCTGACCTAAGATGTATATTCTTGGATAAAAGTAGACTAGTGGTTGACATGACCATGATTTGATCAGCTAACAATTAACTTATATAACTTATTTATCCTATCAGTTTTCTTGCTTCATCATATTTTCTTTTTGTAAGGAATCATCCACACAAAATTGGGCAGCTTGCTCACTGTTGGGGTCTCCAGCCCCTGTATAAGCTAATATAATGAATTCTCATTGTAATACTTATCTACCATCAATTATGAGAGAACAAGACACACAAGGACACACACACACACACACACACACACACACACACACACACACACACATGTCTGTCTTCTTCTAGGGTTCACACTGCCAAGTATATAGTGTTTGTCTTTCTGTGTCTGGAGAACTACATTTAACAATGTCCTGAAGGTTGGGCCAAGATATCTTAATTTTATGTCTGAGTGGTATTTAATTACAAAATCATTACACCATCTTTTACTTTTTTATTCTTCTGATTTACAAAATTGATGTTTATATGAGAGCATATCTTTGCTACCATGAATAATGCTATCTTAGCTAAGGTTTCTATTGCTGTGATGAAACACCATGACCAAAAAGGCAAGTCAGTGAGAAAGGATTTGTTCACCTTATACTTCCACAGCACTGTTCATCCTTGAAGGAAATCAGAAGAGGAACTCAAACAGGAAAGGATCCTGGAGGCAAGAGCTGATGCAGAGGCTATGGAGGGGTGGTGTTGTTCATTTAGAAGTATGGCCTAATAAATGTTTATTATTAGGCTATAGTAATTACAGTGGTATTTTTTTAACCCACTATCAATCAATAAAAACACAGACACCTGTTGTATTTTAAAATAGCCTTGGTTCACCTGGAGCAGGGCAGATATTAATCCCCTAAACTACCCCCTACATCATGCCACAATCCCATGTCATCTTCTTCTAATAATTTCTGTCAAGATGCCTCCCATCCATAATCCCAAATACTTACTAATGTTCATCATCTGGACCAAATTCTCAATCCATGCCAGCCATGTGCTTCTTCTCTACCTCGCCTATTGCATCAGCAGCCTCCTTCCTCCTCCTTTTCCTCACTCTCCTTCCCTAGATCCTCTTCCATTCTCTGACCGCTTCCCTTCCCAAGAACCTCTCTGTTCCACATGCTCGGGAACCTTAGCCACACCTATCCCATTTTCCCTTCCTGAGTGTGTTTGCATTTTATTGGCCAAACAGGAATATATTTTTCAGGCAAGGTGGGTTATAAACATTTTTGGGGTATGTGAGGCCTCTCATTTGGGAAACAAGCTGACCAACCCTGAAAAGAGGGGTAATACTGGTTTGCTGTACATGGCTTGGCCATTATGGTTTCTTATAGAACACAAGCCCATCAGCCCAAGGACGATACTACTCACAATGAGCTGGGCCCTACAAAAAAATGTCTTACAGGCTTCGCTACAGCCTGATCTTAGGGAGGCATTTTCTCAAATGAGGCTCCTTCCTCCTTGATCGCTCTAGCTTGTGTCAAGTTGATACAAACACCAACTAATACAAATGATTCTATAAAAATGAATGTGTAGATGCATCTTTTCTGTATGGATTCCATTTTCTTTGGTTATGTTCTCAGTAATATGATTGCTTCATCATATGAGTAGTTATAATTTTAATTCCTCGAAGAATCTCCATATTGTTTTCCATAATGGCTTCATGAAACTTTACTCCCACTAATAGTAGGCTGCTATTCCCTGGGTGTTACTTTTCCCCTGACAGTTGTTTTCTTATGTCTCTGAAATGACATGATCTCTTGGCATAGTTTTGCTTGTGACACTGAGCATTTTTCTATAATTATTGATCTTTCCTATGTGTTTTTAAAACAATGTCTGTTTAGCTTTTTGGCATATTTAAAATCAAGTTGTTTGGCTTGTTTTGGTTTTATTATTAAATTACCTTTTCATTTTCAATTTAACCCCATATACTATACAGTTTTTCATGTCTTCTGCATATTATAAGTCATATCTTGACAATCTTGATCTTATTTATCTTTTTCCCCCCATTTCTTCGTGTCTTTGTAGTTTATATACAAAACTCATCTCAATGTTGAAGCACTATCCTATTTTTTCTTCCAGTTGCTTCGTAATTTCTGGCTTTAAATTGTGTTTCCTCCTTTGCAAGTGGATATGGCACTAGTTGTTGAAGTAACCATGCTTCCAGTTTGCTCTTTGTTTCTTCATCGGAAACCACTCTGCTTACAACCACAGGTTTACTTCTGGTCTCTGTTCAATTTCCACGGTCAAAGTGACTGTTTTCACGGCAGTTGAACTGTTTGGGACACTATATCGTTCTATGGTTCATTTTGAAGTCAAGTACTGTAATGTTTCGTGCTCAGGATTATTTTAGCTATTTGTGGTTCTTATAATTCCAGATACATTTTAAGAGTTTAGTTTGTTTCTTTGAAGAATGGCATGCATATTTTTGCTGAAGGTTGCCTGTGATATGTAGATTATGTTGGTATGACCATAAAATAATTTTACAAACAGAACTTTAAAATAATTACTAAAGGAAGTTAAAGCAGAAGGTGCCATTAAAACAAAGGATAGGGCTAGCGAGCCACTGGGTACAGCGCTTTTAAGAAGTTGGACTATTTAATTAAAACAAGGGCTGAATTTCTCATTTCTGTGCAAGTGGAAGATTTTAATCTGAAATAAAAGAGAAACTTTCTATTTCTGAGTTTCAAATTAAGTTTTCTTGATTTATTTAATGATTGATTATATTATGTTAAGGTTAAGTGTTGTTCTCATGTGTGTATGTACATATGTGTGAAAAATGTAACTATGTATATGTCTATACTATGTGGCATGACTTTGTATAGAGTAGATGGTTACATATAAATACAGATACATACATGGAGATTATTTTGTATGTCTTTAGGCCATTAGTTTTATAGAAAAATACTATCTTAATTAATTTGTATAAATTGCCATGTATTTAATACTTATCCAGAAGAAAGTTTAAGCAATTCATGCTGAGAAAATAAAAGGCTAAAATACAGTTGGGTAAAGAAGCAGCTGCTCTAGGCACTTAAGCTTCTGATAAGATGGAGGACCAAAGAGGAAACATGATCTCCCCAAAGTCTCAGAATAATTGGTAAATCTGGACAAGAACACAGGCTTGTAGTGGCAAAGACCAGGAATTTTTATATTATTCTCATAGGAAAGAGAGCCAAAAAATCTTTACAAGCTCTCTCAATGGGAAAGTCTCAAAGACAAAAGAAGCCAGAGAGCACCTCCAGATGGGAGGTGATCAAACCAACATTGGGTAAATTAGATCAAAAGATGAGAGAGGCTAAAACTGAACCCCATGAGGGAAAGAGGAAAGTGGAATGTCTGTGGCCCATCTTCAGGACCCATCACTGCAAAACCCTCTTTATTGTCGACCTCTTTTACAAGAGGGAAGCCATAAGCAGACAACAACAACAACAACAACAACAACAACAACAACAACAACAACAACACTAAACCTGATTACAAAGCAGAAAAACCAGGGCTATGAGAATCGGTGCTACCTAAACTGCATTTAGACTTTGAATACCAATTTGGGACACACTGGATTGGTCGGGTTCCCAAAATTAAGCTGGAAGTGGGTAGCATCATCAATAGTTTTTGTCATTGCTGTGGATGACATCTTTGCCTCTTTTTCATTCTGGATTTCGGACCTTCTGGGCTCCTGCTTACTGGGTCACCTCCCTCCTGGAGCCGCGCTTCTCTGAGTGGTGCCTAGAGAAAAGTCCAGAGGGAGCATTGTCTCTTCGATGTTCAGTACCTGAGATGTATAACAACAACCCCTCCCCCCTTTGTGGTTAGTTTAAATGGGAAGCCTAATAAATGTTTATTATTGGCTATAATTATTGTGGTGGTATTCTCTAACCCACCATCAATGGAAGAAAGACACAGACACCTGTTGTACTTTTTAGAACAAGCCTTTACCTAGGGCATGGCAGATATTAATCTTCTAAACAACCTTTACCTCCCAGCCCCATCTCAGGATACCTCCCATCCGTGATCCCAGTAAGCCTGATTACAAAGCCTGATACTTGTTAATGGTCTACATGCCCCACCCCCCCATCTAAACTGGCCCAGCCATGTGCTCCTTTCCCACATCTGTCTTGTTTCCTCCTACTTTTTATCTCCTTCGGGGTCCCTTAGGCCCAGTCTGCCAACCCCCAACTCTGCCTCCCTTTCTTTTGCCAAATCCAAAGCTTCGGCATTTTTAAAAAATTAACCAATCACTATAAATTAGATAAAGCAAGGTTTACACATGAAGGACATGTATAGTGAGAATGTGCCCCTCTGAGCAGAGACCACATCATGAAGGCCAGTAATTAGCATTAACATACAAAGCTTCAGAGCAACCCCATTCCCAGCCCCCAAAGCTAAAATATACAAGCACAAATGCTTTACCCAGTTTAACACTCACAAAGCTGGTGGCTTCTGTATCTGGAATTAAACTCAGATAATCTAAGTCTAGAGCTAACACTGGGATAGACAGATTTGTGGAGGAGACTGTAGTAGAATGTTTGATATGTGTGAATGTTTGATTTGTGTATAGAGGTAAACATAAAAGCAGACATTCCAACTTGGGAGCAAAATGCAGACTACTTGTCAGGAGCAGAGAACAGAGAGCAGATGATTTTGTTGGAGCATGCACTGTGTGTTTAGGTATACTAGAAATAAGTGGAAATATGTACCGAGAAATGTACTTGTAAAACAGTTACGAAATAGGCAACATGCTTTAGAATTGTACATTGAGTATTATATATATATATATATATATATATATATATATATATATGTGAGTGTATGTGTTTGTGTATGTATGTATGTATGTATGTATGTGTGTATGTATGTGTATGCGTTTGTGTGTCTGTGTATGTGTGTAGTATAAACTTGGCTTTGGCATATAACACCACCTCTAGGATAGGGTGGCTCCCTGGACTAGATGACCATACAGGCTGGAAATGTATGAGTTCAGAATTTTAATCTCATATGTGCACGGATGATTAATTATACCCAAGACCCAGATTTATGTGAAATAATTTAAAAAGAATAGCAGTATCTCTGTCTACAAAAGCAATATAGATTTCTTGCTTAACAGACATTTTGTTCCTATCTGTATCTAATACTTATAGACATACCTTCTAATTTGTATGGGCTGGTAGACCATGTAATTGGGATGTAGAACATTACTTTTCCAAATACCATTTCAAGTAAATTAGAAAATGTAACACGCTTGTTTAGAAATCTTGGTGAAGATTGTTGCTGGAGAATAGCTCATAACTAAGAGGAACTAGGGAAATACACAAATTCAGATTATTCTCAGAGAGTGGGTAAGATTTAATGGACTACAGACTGTAGGCAAACTTGACTCCCAGGCACTGCCAGAGCATTTTCCCTCTTATCATTTAGTGAAATCCTCTCAACAGTTCTATAAATTAGAAGACTTTTGTCCTCATTGAGATAGGAGCAGACTCAGAGCTTAAGCAATTATCTAATGTGCTTGCACAAGCAAGAAGCATCTTTAGTCCTCATCCTTGCTTCAATTTACCTTTCATTGAAATTTAATATTTTCTTGAGTTATGCCTCAAAGTTACAAATCACTAGCCAAATACTCTTTATAAAAGCTTCAGTTGTTACATGATATGGAAAATTATGTATACCCATGAGTGCTTTCAAATACAACCAAACCTCTGTATATATGAATGCCATATCCACAAAAATATTCAAAAAATCATATTAACACAGCATATGAACAAAAATTGTATTCGTGTTTTAATTTAATTTATTTATTTTATTGAAAAGTTTTCCTTCTCTCTACTCATTCCAGTTTCTTTTAATATTTCTTCCCATTCTGATTCATACCATTTCTGTCTCTCATTAGGAAACAAACAGGCTTCTAAGGGATAATAATACAATAAAGTAAGTTTTTGAAAAGTAAAACAAGCCTGGTCTACAGAGCGAGTCCAAGACAGCCAAGGTTACACAGAGAAACTTTATCTCAAGAAAACAAACAAACAAACAAACAAAAAAACCCCAAAACCAAAAAACAAACAAACAAAAGTAAAACAAAACTAACATCAGAACAGAATAAAACAAACAAGGAGAAGAGCTCAAGAAAAGGTACATGATCAACTTTAAATGCACAAACCCATTCATTCTCAAGTTCAACAAAGACACGAAACTGGCAGTTATAATATATGGGCAAAGCACCTCTGAGTTAATAAATAAGTACATAAATAATAAAAAATGATAAAATTTAAAAAAGAACAACACTGAAAGCCCTGGCATGCTAAGAAACAAAGAATTCCCAAAAATCCTGTTGAGTTTGTTTTCTGTTGGGCATCAACTGAATCCATGCAGGCGCCACTTGAGTGCAGTTTGTTTCCCCAGTGAAACTCCCTTCAAGAAAACTACATTTTCATTTACAAGTGGTTATCAATTGGAGATTACTTCTGGCTTAGGGGTACGTATCTGCCTCTCCTTTAAGCTCTAGAATCCTGTACTGGCTGGTGTGTGTGTGTGTGTGTGTGTGTGTGTGTGTGTGTGTGTGTGTGTGTGTGTGTGTACTTCACACAAGGTAGAGTCATCAGAGAGGAAGGGCCATCAGTTCAGAAAATGCCTCAATAATATTCAGCGGAAAGGTGTTTTCTCAATTAGTGATCAAGGGAGTGGGGAGGGCCCAGCCTATTTCGCATCTTGCCATTCCTGGTTTGGTGGTCCTGGGTGCTATAAGAAAACAGGACGAGCAATCATGGTAAACAAGTCATTAAGCAGCACCCCTCCATGGTCTGTGAGTCAGCTCTCCAGGTTCCATCCTTACTTAAGTTCCTGTCCTCACTTCCTCTAGTGATGGACAATGATCTGGAAGTATAAGCTAAATAAACCCAACTTGCTTTTTGGTCATGGTGTTAAGTTGGAGCAATAGAAACCCTAAATAAGACAAGTTGGTACCAGTGTAGCGGGGCACTGCTGGGACAGATGTGACCATGTTTTCGGGAGGACTGTGGAAGGACTTTTGAACTTTGGGCTAGAAAAGCCACTGAGTGTTAAGAGCTCAGTGGGATGTTCTGTGGGAGCTTGGAAGATAAGGCTGAGAGCAGTACAGAGGATAAAGGCCTGGCTTGTCAAATTTCAGATGGAATTTGAAGACTCTATCTGGATAGTTTGCTATTTTGATTAAGATTCTGTGGGTTCTGGTGTGCTGGGGCTGAAGAATCATTTGTGATTAACAAGACATCAGAACTACTAAAGTGAAACCTTTACATTACTGGGATGAAAGATGCTGGTTAGCTGGAGCTGAGAAATTAGCAATGATTAAAAAGAGACCAGCATCAATGAGGTGAAATCTTCTGGGAAGTGTTTCCTGAAAGCACAGAGAAGCTGCATCCCAAAGGCAGCCAAGATTGTACCTTGTAGCCAAGACTGTGCCTTGCGTTGGTAGCCAAAATTGGTAATATGTAAGAGTCATTCAGGTGATACTGCTTTTGAAGGCATAAAGGTGACATGAAGAGTAGCTGAGGTTTGTCATTGTGAGAGGCCAGGAGAATCCATTGGTGAAGGTTCAGCCTTGGTGGCAGTTGAAGTTAAGGGGTCAGGCAGAGAAGTTGAGGCTTGGCATCACAAAGAGAAGTCTATGAGAAAGTGAAATTGCAGCTCAGTTGGTTGAGAAGAACCTAGAATTTTAGAAGTTTTAGCACCATGAGTGACCACCAAGAATAGGAGCAATAGTGGGGTAGAGCCATCTGGAGCCCAGAAGATAAGCTTTGTGTGTTGCAGAGAGTAGAGATGTGGGATTGAACCAAGCCCTTTGGAGAGGCCCAGAAGATTGTGAGTGGATCCCAGACATTGGTCATTGTGTTATGTACAGCCCTGAAAATTTGGTTTTTCTTTGTTCATACTTTGACTGTGCCATGTTTTTTCTCTCAGGAAGATATTTTTGACTTTTTGACTTTTATAGAAGCTCATGGCTGAAAGACTTTGCACTTTTAAAAGAGATTTTGGACTTTTAAGAAGATGGAATATATTATATTGACACAACTTTTAATGTGCTTGAATTTGTAAAGACTGTGGGATTTTTAAGTTATTTATATTTTATATTGTAGTGTCAATATTAACATGATATCTTGGGGATAAATGAGAAAGGAACAGTTCCAACTGAAAAATGAAATGTTTGTGCATCAAGTGGACAAGGGGTCAGTTGTGCTGGTTAGTTCTATGTCAACTTGACACAAGCTAAAGTCATCTAAGAGGAAGAAATCTCCACTAAGAAAATGCCTGCTTAAGATCTGGTTATAGACAAACCTGTATAGCAAACCTGTTTGGTTTGCTTTTTATTTTTTGTTTTTTTGTTTGTTTTTGGAGACAGATTCTGTGTAGTAGCCCTGACTATTCTGGAACTCTCTTGGTAGACCAGGCTGGTCTCGAACTCACAGTGAGCCACCTGCCTCTTGCCTCTTGAGTGCTGGGATTACGATAGATTAAGGAAGTACCAGCCCATTGCAGGTGGTACCATGTCTGGGCTGATGGTCCTGGGTTCTATGAGAAAGCAAGATGAATGTGCTATGGGGACCAAGCCAGTAAGCACCATTGTCCATGGCCTCTACCTCCTGCCTCCAGGTCCCTGCCCTGCTTGAGTTTCTGCCTCACTGCTTTTGATGATGAATTGTTCACAATGAGTGAAATAAGCCATTTCTTCCACAAGTTACTTTTGGTCATGGTATTTTATCATAGCAATAGTAACCTAAGACATAAATGTTAGCACTATTTATCTTTTTCTTCTTCCTCAATGGCCATAATACAGTGGTCGGTGTCACTTCTTGAAAGGCTGCTGTCTTAGTTATTTTTCTATTGCTGTGACGAGACATGATCGCCATGGCAACTGGGATTTCTTTGTTTTGTTTTTAAATAATAAAGCAAATCATAAAATTTTTAGTATTTTAAAATATCATTTTCTATTATTACCTAATCATAGTGTAAGCTGAACATCTCCTAAATGAAATCCACAATCTAAAATGTTGCAGTATCCCAAACCAGTGCAAACCTGTTACGTCAAGATAAATGCACATCGTTTACGGTTGTCTTGTCATAGGTGTTCATCACAGCAAAAGGAACAAAACTAGGACATCAATCATAGAAGTTTTTGTTTGTTTTATTTTTCTTCACTTTCTTGGGATTTTCTATGCAAACAATTATGCCTTTCTTTCAAAATAAGTGAAGAAGATTGCTACATTGATGGATTACTCACCCCAGTCCCCTGAGACCACTTTCTCCTAACTGGAGGGATTCCTCTTCAATAACCCGTTGTCCTAGCCCAGCAGGTCGTTCTCCAGTGACAGGTTCTATAAAATCATCTTAAATATAATATGGTCGTATTCTTCTGTTTATTGGGAAAAATCCACTGAGGTAGGGTTGTATCTTTTTAAGTTTTTCTGGAGGAAGATTTTCTTCATCATCTTCATAGTCATTCTCATCCTCCTCATCATCTCCATCAACTCCATCGTCTTCACCATATTATCTTGAATTTCTGGATCTCTTTCTTATTCATGTTCAGAAGGTGCGACATGGCCTCGCCGAGGTGTGCAGAGGTTTGCCAGCCTGTGTCTTTTTTTCATCTGGGGCTGCATCTTCATTTTCCAAAGCTGTGATTCCATATTCCCAAGGTCTAGGCAGGCCTCTGCTCTTTGGTGTCTTTACAGCTGGTTTGTTTTGACCAAGATCTTTAGAAGAGGGATGAATACAACAAGCCTTAGGGCTGAAAGTCTGGCTACCAAAAAAGTTATGACATTGCAGGCAGTGGCAGAAAATTTCAAGATAGCAAAGTACAAATAATTCACTGTTCACTGGAAGGAGCTGAACAGCATGAACATTCCCATACAAGAAGGTAGTTGTCATTTCTCCTCTGTGATTATTGGGCTTAACAAGTGGAAACACAGTCTTGCCCTCAGTGGCACAATCCACACAAGCCCGTACAGTCCTCGGGACAATCACATTCACAGAGCCTGGGTCGAAGTGGCCAGGCAGCTGCTGAACTTTCCATGGGTCCGAGTAGGGACCACAATGTCCATGTTTATTTATATAGACATAGACTTCATTCACTGTTTTTCAATGGTATCCTCTTCTGCTTTATTCTCCATCTAGGCCCATAGTCACATCTCCCTCTGTGTCTCCTGATAAAAGGGGGAAGGCACAACTATTTTTTGTTTTGTTTTGTTTTGTTTCATTTTGTTATTTAAAGATGTTTTTATTATTCTTTTTTAGTTAGTTTTTAAACTATGTTTTTATTAATTCATTCATTTTATGTCTCAATAGTTATCCTATTCCTTGTATCCTCCCATTCCTCCCTACCTCCCACTTTCCCCCTACTCCGCTCCCCTGTGACTGTGACTGAGGGAATCTTCCTCCCCCTGTACATGCTCATAGGGTATCAAGTCACTTCTTGGTAGCCTGTTATCCTTCCTCTGAGTGCCACCAGGCCTCCTTTTCCAGGGGATGTGGTCAAATATGGGGCACCAGGATTTGTGTGAAAGTCAGTCCCCACTCTGTGCTCAACTGTAGAGAATGTTCTGACCGTTGGCTAGATCTGGGTCGGCTATTCCTTGGCTGTTGTCATAGTTTGAGCAGGACCCCTGGGTCCAGATCTGCCTGTCATAAAGACCTTAACATAAGACCAGAGACACTAAATCAGTTAGAAGAAAGAGTGGAGAAGACCCTGGAACACACTGGCACAGGAGACAACTTCCTGAACAGAACACCAACAGCCCAGGCCTTAAGGTCAACAATTAATAAATTGGACCTCATGAGGCTGAGAAGCTTCTGTAAGGCAGGAGACACTGTCAACAGAACAAAGTGACAGCCTACAGACTTGGAAAAGATCTCCAACAAACCTGCATCTGACAAAGGTCTTATATCCAAACTATATAAAGAACTCAAGAAATTAAATGTCACCAAACCAAGTAGCCCAATTGAGAAATGGTGCTCAGAACTAAAGAGAGACTTCACAACAGAGGTGCAACTGTTTTTAAAGAAAAGTTATTTAACTGGGGGCTTGCTTACAGCTTTACAGGGTTAGTCCACACTCATCACAGTGGAGAGCAGGCAGGGATGAAACTAGAACAGTAGCTGAGAGTTTTATATTCTGATCTATGAATAGCAGGCAGAGAGATGGAGAGGGAGAGAGAGAGAGAGAGAAAGAGAGAGAGAGAGAGAGAGAGAGAGAGAGAGAGAGAGAGAGGAAGAAGAAGAAGGAGGAGGAGGAGGGAGGGGGAGAGAGAGAGAGAGAGAGAAGAAGAAGAAGAAGAAGAAGAAGAAGAAGAAGAAGAAGAAGAAGAAGAAGAAGAAGAAGGCGGCAGTAAGTGTTTGCCTGCGGTGTTTGTTGATTCTATTATTTATGTATTCAACCAGCTCTGAAGAGAAAATATTTGAAAAATCTTTTTTGATATTGAACATGTATATACTATTTACCTCTAACATTATTACATTGTTCCCTAAACAATAGAGCATAGATATACACCTAGGTATATAATATTTATATTGTATTGTATACTATAAATAATCTAGATATTATTTAAACTAGAGGATGTATATGCAACTTTACCAAGATAACGATATAAATAGTATTACTATATGGAAAGGCTTCCTCAGGCCCTTTACACTTAACAGTGATACAAAAATAAGCATTGGTCTGATGTCTAATATTTTGAATACTTTGATACATTTATGAAGACATATAAATCATATAATAGATACTTTCTGTGCCTGAACTATTTTGCTCAAATTTATGTATAAGAAATTCCACCACTATTTATTCATCAGAGTTTGAGTTCTTTACAAACAGATGCTGGGAAGAGGCCAAAGCTGAAAGGTAATGCACATTTCTCAGAACCTCAGGTAAATATTATCTATCGTAGTGTCTGTCTGATATATTTAAGTGCTAAGCATCTAGACCAAGTCCTCCTCCTCCTCTAGACAGAGCTGCTCTGTGAAGAGCAGGCCACAGGCAAAGCAAAAAGCACCAAGGCCATCTGTGGACACGTGGAGACTGCTCACTCCATTGTTTTGAGCTGGCCTTTCAGCACCAGAGTGAATTGAAAAAAGAAACAAGAAGTGGAATGAGCTAAAAATAAGTTACACAAAGATAGCATTAATATCATACCAGTGAGATAAGTGAATGTTTCCTTTTAAAATCTTTCTTCATAAAAGAGTGTAATTTTGGAATCTGGAGCTTTTGGGTCTCCTTGGTGACCCATCACATGTTTTTGCACTATAATATTACAATGTATAAATATAACTGTACAATGGCCCTTGATGTCTGATAGTTTTAACACTATAGTTTTATATTTCTCCAAGATTGCCTGGATAGTTTAAATTTTATATCTGCACACATATTTTAGGACTGCAATATTAATTTCTATGCACACAATAGACTGAGAACAGAAGCAAATGCCTAGAAGAGACTAATATCTAAAGGAGGTTGCATACATCGATGGACACAGTGAGCTGGGGGACAGTCCCAATGCAGCTGCAGTGCAATTTAACATCCCTTACTCCATACCAAAAAAATCACACAGTTGTACTAATTTGCAGTAGTGGATTCACTACAAAAATTGGCTTCCATAATAAATATAGAAGTTACTCTTTTGTGTAAGGTTACAACAAACAGAAGCATTAAATCATAAGAGTTGGTATACTATAGAAGACTGCATTTCATCTGATCTCTCTGTCATACACACACACACACACACACACACACACACACACACACATGTGCATGCACACATGTGACTTAATGTGTTTTGTGAACTATTCATATTGAGAGTTTTTCTTTCTTTCTCTTTTTAAAATTGTATTTATTCACTTTACATCCTACTTGCAGGTCACCCTATCTCTTCCTACTCCCCTGACACACGACACACACACCCCATTCTCCCCTCACCTTCTCCTCAGAGAAGGGGCCCCCTTGGGTACTAACTGGACCTGGCACATTAAGTCACCACATTACTAGGTGCATCCTCTCTCACCGAGGCTAGATAAAGCGGCTCAGAGAAACAAGATCCAAAGGGAGGCATTGGATACAGAGAAGGTTCCTGCTCTAGTTGTTGTAGAATCCACATGAAGACCAAGCTATGTATCTGCTGCACCTGTGCAGGGTCCTAGGACCAGTTCATGCAAGCTATTTGGTTGATGTTTCAGTCTCTGTGAGTTTCCATGGGCCCAGGTTAGTTGACTCTGTAGGTCTTCTTGTGGAGCTCTTAACCCCTCCAGCTTCCTGAATTGTTTCCCTTACTCTTTCATGCTACTTTCTAAACTCTGTCTAATGTTTGGCTGTGGGTCTCTGCATCTCTTTCCATTAGCTGCTGGGTGAGGCCTCTCAGAGGAGTTGATAGGCTCCTATCTATAAGCATAGCAGAGTAACATTAGCAGTGTCAGGGATTGGTTGTTTCCCATGGGATGCGTATCAGGTAAGGCTAGTCTTTGGTTGGCCATTCCCTCAATCTTGCTCCATTTTGTCCCTGCACATCTTTTCAGCAGGACAAATTTTGGGTCAAAGATTTTATAGGTGGGTTGGTGTCCTTATCCCTCCACTAGAAGGCCTGCCTGGCTAAAGGAAGTGGCCACTTCACGTTCTCCACTAGGAGTCTCAGCTAGGATGGCCCCCATAGCTTTCCTGCGGCCTCCTCTGTCCCAGTCTCTGGTAAATCCCAGAGATGACCACACCCGATTTCCTTTCTCTCACCTGCTCTCTCTATTCCTAATTCTCATCCTTGCTCCCCTCTCATTCCCTCTTCTACCCAGTTCCCTCCTTCTATCTACCTCCAATTCTTATTTTATTTCCCTTTCTGGGAGAGATTCAAGCATCCTCCCTTGGATCCTCCTTATTATTTAGGTTTTTTTGGGGGGGGGTCTGTGGGTTATAGCATAGATATACTGACTAATGGCTTATATGTGAGTACATACCATGCATGTTTTCTTGGGTTTGGGTTACCTTACTCTGGATGATATTTCTTAATTCTATCCATATGCCTGCATTTTGCATGACACCTTTGTTTTTAAAAGCTAAGTCGTATTCCAATGGGCAAATGTACCACATTTTCCTTATCCATTCTTTGGTTGAATGTCATCTGGGTTGTTTTCAGTTTCTGGCTATCATGAATAAGGCTGGTATGAACATAGCTGAGCAAGTGTTTTCTTGGTATGATGAAACATCTTTTAGGTATATTCCTAGGAGATAGGTATAGCTGGGTCTTGAGGTAGAACTATTCCCAATTTTCTGAGAAACCACCATCTGATTTCCACAGTGCTTGTACAAGTTTGCACTCCCGCCAGCAATGGATGAGTGTTCCCCTCTCTCCACAACCTCACCAACAGGTAAGATTGTTCTTAACAACACATTTTATTTATGTAGTATAGTTTTGGTAGAAACTGTGGGTAGAATACTTATAGGATCCAAAACAATAATGAATGTTGCTAGCTATACCATGCACCAATGACTACAGCTAAACAACTAGTAAGGAATAAAAATGATAGAGCTGAAACCCATCTGCTGTGTCATTTCCAGCTGCATATTGTAATTTTTCTTGATTGACCTTAAGCGGGTCATTTTACAGATGCACACACCTCTTTCAAGTAACAAATCTTCAATGTCTTACATCACTAGAAAAAAAAGTGTTCCTGTTCTAGATAAGAGAAAAAAATCGTATCTCAGGCAAGATATTCAGTTCCATCTACATACAATGAGGCTAAATATTTTGTTTTGTTAAAGAGTGCGTCTGACAACTGATTAAAATATAGACCAAAAGGACATACAACACACACAGAATCCGTGTGGACAGGCGGTATGAAGAGAAATGAGGAAGAGTGGAGAAGCAGTCAGAGACACTGAAAAATGCATTGCACATTCAAAACTGACTCTTTAATTGCACTGTGGAAAAGTCCTCAGTTGCTTCACCATTGAAACAATTGATTGCTTGCTGTGTTTGGAATTCAGACACGAACATATTTATCTATGTGCCCCTGTCTTCTGTTTTCAACTAATGCAAAATCTTTGGTTTTATCTTTGACTCTGTTTCTAATTCAGGAACTGAGTAGATTTCAAGCAGTGGTGAAATGTAATGGGCGAACCACAGGGACAAGAGTACAGCATAGCCACAATGATTACAGGTAGCCATCTGTGCTGCTTTTATACACAGGAACCACAGTAGGTGTCACAATTTTTTGAGGAGGTCAGCTTAAGAATATAAGATACAAGAAAACAAATCATTCTCTTTCACTGTCTGTCTTTCACTTTATATGTCTGCTACCATTGGTTTCCCTTTCTTTTCTACCATTAAGCTCAAGTAGGCCATGTGTCTGCACCAGTTACTAACACTGTGCAGAGCAGTCTCTTACCCGGGGGAGTCTTGAGCGTTAACTTAGCAACATGACTTCACAGAAGACACTTTCAGCCTGATGAAATTCAGGCATTCTACTTTCTTCCTTGTAAGGCTTCTGACCCAAGAGTCTCATTCCTTCCTATATAGCAAAAAGCCAAGCCAAAATAAAAAGCCACAATAGCTTTACTCTTTCCTTAATGTCTCTCTAAGCACCAATTGCTCTGTTAAAAGCAAAGTTTCCAAAATACACAGGTGTTAGAGAGCTAGTATTCTCACTGTATATATATATATATATTGAAAACATTCTTTCCTTAAGTCAGAGATCTTTTTTTCTTGTTAACAGAGGAAGTATTACATAATAAGGATGGGCTTTTCTTCAAAAATTAAGGTTGAAAAATAGGAATAATGTGGCATCTGAGCAGTCAAAGAAATCACAGTGACAAGATAAAGCAAACATATACTCTAACAGCATGTGATGTCTGTGAACACACACTGAGTCTAGTATGAGATGCCTGCAAGACACTTGGTTTCATGGGACGTATACACTGTGTATTTCAAGTTACTAGAGAAAAATTAAAGAATGATAAGCCAATATGCAAAGAAGAAATATAGCACACAATTGACACTTTACCTAAAAAACAGAAGTTTCTACAAATACTTATAAATAAATTGTAAATAATGATGAATTAAAAATCCAATGAATTTTTGAATGACCTACAAATGAGGACTCAGCAACCTGGGCAATGATACAGCATTGTACAGGACTTAATAGGACGTGTATTGGACACAGTGCTCTTGTTCAGGATGTGCTTCCACCAATAGAGCCCATCACCCTGATTAAAAAGCGCCAGTCTCTGCTTCCTCACTTATAAAATGGAAAAGATGGTGGGATGCAATGTTCTAGAGTTTTATGTATGGCAAATGAGATACCTACTACAGCTCATATCCTCTGTCTCCTGTGTATGTACAATACATGACTACAGCTCATATCCTCTGTCTCCTGTGTATGTAATACACAACTCCATGAGCTTCTGAAGCAAAAACAAGAACAAATAGGCACGAGCAAACACGCTGCTCTGAGCTTATTAAAAACTACTCATTTAAGAAACATTAGAGCGGTGCCATGTTTCAAATGCCTTCTCTCTGCTTTTGTGAAATTTGCTTGGGAGGACAAGTGGTAAACAAAACCACAAAGTCTTGATGTGGTACGGAGGAAAAAGCAAAGGAGATGTGATGAGAGAAAAACAAGAGGACATCTCACTTCCAGAACTTAAAATAGTATTTTTAATAACTTGAATTTTGAGATCCATATGATTTATTACATTCTTAATGAATTGTGCTGGATTTTTTTTCATATATTTGTTCAAATGATTGCAGAACCAGATGATCTGTTTTTACTACTGCTATAAAACATGCTGCTGATATAATTTCAACTTTTGAAGTTGAAGCTGTGTTGTCAAATTTTGAAAAAACCTATCCTGATTTACTGTGTTGAGAATTGATGTATGGAGATGTCAATAACCATATTGGTTTACACTTGTCAAGAAACCGCTCATTTTTCACAGAGGCAGTGTACAGTACTAAGTATACAAGGTCTTACCTATATGCATTGATTACATAAACTAGTAAAGTATAAATAATGAATAAATTAATTTCCTTAAAATGATCCCAGAATGATCAAAACATGAGAAAATGTAAAGAAGGCATTCCTAGGAAAAGAACACTAGGTTGAATATTTAAATCACAAGAGAGAGATGGCTCGATGACACAGAGCACCTGTTGTTCATGCAGAAGACCTGGTATTGTTTTTCTAGAGCGTCCCTGTGATGGCTCTCACCCATATATAACTCCAGTTGCAGAAGACTTTTAAACCTCTTCTGGCTTCCCCAGGCTGGAGACACACAAGTGATACACACAGATGCATGCAGGGAAAACAACCATATACATAAAATAAAAGAGAAAGAGATGGCAAGCGATAGCAAATAACAAATGATCTTGAAATGATAAAATGATTAGTGCATTTCAGGAGACCAATGAGCTAAGTGAGTCTGAGCAACTGAGTGAAGGAAAGATTGAGAGGTGGGCAGAGGCCAGGTGTTGCACATTCTTTCTATGCTACCATTAGAGGTATGGCTTTTTAAAATAAATGTGTCATTGGAGCCATGTTAAAGTAATGGAGAAATGATCCCATTTATCTTTGTAGGTCTACTTCTCTTATTAGTGTGAGGGAAAAAAATCTGATGAAAGAGACTTGAAAAAGGGAAGCCATGGTTCACAGATTAAGGGGATCTAGTCAATCATGGTAGGAGAGATGGCAGGAGTACAAGTCAGTTGCAGTGGGCAGAGAGAGAGAGAGAGAGAGAGAGAGAGAGAGAGAGAGAGAGAGAGAGAGAGAGAGAGAGAGAGATGAAATTGGTGTGGGTGGAAGCAGCCTTGGGATGAGCCAGGAACCTATAACAAGGAAAACTCCCAGGAACCTGTTAGAGCAGCCCTGGCTAAGACTCCTAGGAGCAGAGGATGTAGAACCTGATGTGGCTCCCCTGTAACTAGACCAGACTTCAAATGGAGGGATGAGGTCTATAACCCACCTGTATTTGACCCAAAATCTGTTCTCTGTCCTCCCTATAAGATGTGCAAGAATAAAGATGGAACAGAAATTGAGGGAATTACCAACCAATGCCTGACCCAATTTGATACCCATCCCAAGAGAGAGAGAAAGAGAGAGAGAGAGAGAGAGAGAGAGAGAGAGAGAGAGAGAGAGAGAGAGAGAGAGAACAGTATTCGTTCCACTTTTCCTTTCTTATTCACTCCAGCATCATAAACACATAGTTTGAGAATCAAACTAAGGCACCAGCCAAGGACAATACAGGTTGTAAACTTTAAACCCCTACCCAGATCTAGCCAATGGACAGAACATTCTTCACAGTTGAGTGGAGAGTCGGTTATGACTTTCACAAGAACTCTGGTGCCTTATATTTGACCATGTCCCCTGGAGGAGAGACCTGGTGGCACTCAGAGGAAGGATAACAAGTTACCAAGAAGAGACTTGATACCCTATGAGCATATACAGGGGGAGGAAATCCCCCTCAGGAACAGTCATAGGGGAGGGGAATAAGGGGAAAATGGGAGGGAGGGAAGAATGGGAGGATACAAGGGATGGGATAACCATTGAGATGTAACAAGAATAAATTAAAAAAAAATTTAAAAAGAGAATCCAAATTGTGTATGACTTTTTATTTTTTATTTTTTATTTTTATTATTTTTTTTTTATTTTTATTTTCTTAATTTTTTATTATTATTTATTATTATCGTCACTAAACCACTTCTATATTATGCCAATTGATGTGTCTGGGTGAAGCTAGAAAAGTGATCCACTCCTTAACTATTAGTGGCGAAGAATTGAATTTTGCAATTTGCAAAACCTAGAAAGTCTTCAGAAAGCAAAATTTAAATACACATAAAAACCAATGGAGTAAGTAGCAGGACAGGAACGGTGGCTGTTGTCACAGTTCTCTTGCTGCCCTTGTTCCACTTCTCAGGGTCAGGGTTCCCACTTGAGAGGAGCCACACAACACAGTTTGCTCAAATTTTAGAGAACTGGCTAAAAATGTTTCCTGACAATCAATGAACACCAATATTTACAAGATACCTATGATATTTCACTGACAGGTAAGTCTACAATTACTTGCATCCACATTGAAACTCATCTTTTCCTTGCTTTCTTAAAGCTGACGCCTTTGGGGTTTACTTGAGACTCTCCTGTTAGTGGAGATACACATGATTAATATCCAAATTGGTTGCCTTTTACTAAGTATCTGTAAATATAAGAACAGTACTTACAAAGGAGCTTGTAATCACATGTTAATTATCTGGGTTCTTCACCGCATTCCAAACACCTCAATAATTGCCTATAAAATCACCATGGCAACACTTCTCTGTGTGTCTGTGTTGTCGTTTCCAGAAAAGTTTAACTAAGGAAGGAAGATTCAAACTGAGTGTGAGCAGAATTGTCTCATGTGCTGGGGTCTTCAAATGGTGACCAAGGAGGAAGCATTTCAAACACCAGCATTTGTCTCCGTGCTCTCTGATGGAGGATGCCGTGGGACAGGTTGCTTCATTCTCCCACCCTCATGACTTCTCCACTGGATTAGATTGCATCCCTTTGTAAACTGTAACCAAAGGGAGCATTCTTCTCCTAGCCTTCTTGAATATTTGGTTAATGTAGCAACAACAACAACAGCAGCATACAAAAGGTTTATAAAACAGATAGCAAGACTATTTAAAAATACTATTTATTCAGTCTTGGAAATTGCCTGTTAAGTTGCAGATGCCATTTTATTTCAATTAAAATGATATAAATAATGACTAACAAAACAAAGGGGAGGAAGGTGCTGGCCAACAAGACAAACGTTTATCTAAAATGGTAGCTACAACCACATGCTCTCACCACAATCAGAAGATAGCTGTTTCCTTGTGGAGCACTCGGGAACTAACATTTTAATATTACTGAATTTTACTTTTTAAGACTTATTTATTTCTATTTTATGTGTCTGATTGCTTTTCCATCATGTGTGTCTGTGTACCATGTATATGCGTGATGCCTGTGAAGGCTGAAAGAGGGTATCAGATTCCCTGGAACCAGAGTTACAGATGATTTTGAGCCATCAGGTCCTACGTATGTAAGAGCAAAAAAATGTTCTCAACCATGAAGACATCTTGTTAGCCCCATATTATTGAATTTTAATTCATGTATACCTGAGTGACTATTCAGTCAAATAGTAGAAATTATGCCT
Source organism: Acomys minous (assembly GCF_964271855.1). NCBI lineage: Eukaryota > Metazoa > Chordata > Mammalia > Rodentia > Muridae > Acomys > Acomys minous. Next base: position 37,613,368 of record NC_140499.1, on the reverse strand, counting down.
ATTTGAAAAAGCAAAAAAAAAAAAAGCAGATATAGCAATATGTTTTCAAATGAAACTGTTATAGTATACATTTAAATTTATTTATCATATGTATATAATATAGATATTTTTAAAATTACCTCTCCAAATTTAAACGAAGTAGGAGTTAAAAACACACACTAAAATTTAAATACCTAGAGCAACCCAAGAGAATGTAAAATACTAATTAATCTTTCTTCCTTTTTTAAATTTGAAATTTGACTTTTTAATAGCTTACAAAGTAACCTGTTCCCTTGTGGGCTTTTCAAACATCTTTAGTCCTGGTGAATTGTCATTCCCCGCCACTCCCCTCCCGTATCTCTCGGTCCTCCCCACCATACTCCATACTCATCCACCACCATAACTCCCCTTTCCAGTTTCACATTGTCTGTACTCGACTGTCCTTACCAACTGCCTCCATTAACACTTCTTTTTCCTTTATCTCATGGGCATCTTTCTACTTTACAAGCCTCTACACATACTGCGTCACTCTTGGGTATACGCATACGCATAATAGTTAGAAGCTAGAACATGTACTGTTCCCCATTTTAGGGCTGGATTCCTTCAGTTACACCTAATACTTTACAGTTTCATCCATTTTCTGCAACTTTCCTTCTTTCTTTTCTTCCCTCCTTCCTTCCATTGTCCTTCTTTCTACCATGTATTGATTATCTACTGTATGTGCCATGCACTTTGTTAAGGTACAGATGTCTAACATCAAGACAGAAACACAAATTAGTTTAATATACAAATACTATAGCAGGAAAGTGTTTACATATATTTTATGTAAGACCAACATTTTTCATGAAAAGTTGTTATTTGATTTGTACTTTTTGACTCATTACGAGTTTAGCAGGATGGGAGAATAAAATTCTACAAAGGAAGAGGATACAGACAGTCCAGATGAGGCTTGATCTTCTGAGGTCAGATCTTAGGGGAGGAGGGCTCGCCCTTTCTGAAGACTAGGGGAGGCCAGGGAGGGTGAGGAGGGAGGGAGGGAGGGAGGCTGGGACTGAGAGGTGACTATAATCAGGATGTAAAGTGAACAAATTTTTTTAAAAATCAAAATAAACCATTAAAAATTAAAAAGATAAATTAGGTTTAACCAATGCAAAAAGAAAAGAAAGAAGAAAGACACAGATGAAAATGGAAGAAGCCTAGAGTGTCTATGGAGCTACTCACTAAGGGTGTTATTTACCAAACTGAAGGCAAAAAAAAAAAAAAAAAAAAAAAAAAAAAAAAAAAAAGAAGAAGCTAGAGAAGGAAATGTATCTTGAGTCATCTTATACCCCACTTTATACATTTGTATGTTTTTGGTTTCGTGTGTGTTGGTGTACGTACACACAAACACACGTGTGCCACCGCACACGCATGAATATCAGAGGGTAACTTGTGGGTGTGGGTTCTTTCATTCCAGTATGAAGGTCTTGAGGGAAGAGATTGAACTCAGCTTGTCTTACCTGGCAGCAAGCACCCTCACCCACTGAGCCATCTGGCCAGCCTATTTACACATCTTTAAAGGATTTTGGATTTTACTTTGCAGGCAATGAAGACCACAACAGATCAAAATTTATAGTTGCGTACCCAGGGCCAACAGCTACAGCTACAAAACATTGCCATCATCTAAAGCTCAGGTAGCACTGGAAGAAAGGGCAGAAAGCTTTTAAGAGCCAGAGGATCAAGGCATTTGCTGTGAGTTATTTCCTAGTAATATCAGAAGCTGTGACCATAAAGTCTCACTACCACAACTGCCCAGAAGTGAACCTAACAAGGATGACACCAATTAACCTGCCAAACCGGATGTAGAAGACCAGGAGGCCTTAGTCCTACACAAAGAGCTATAAGCACCTGAAGAAGGCTGGGGACAGGATCGATGGCCTTCCCCAGGGAAGAACGCATGAGTTGCTTGCTCAGTGCCCAAATAGTCAGCCCTGAAAACAGACCTACAGGAGAACATTATATGAACTGAACAGGTTGTGGGCATGCAATAACAATTAGGTTTTTTTTTTTTTAAAGGCTATGAATTTGAAGGAGAATGGGAAGGGCCATATGGGAGGGCTTGGAAGGAAGAAAGGGAAGAGAAAAATGTAATTATTAAACATTTTAGAAAAGAAAAAAAAAAACCTGGCATTGCTAAACATAGTAATTTGGTGAGAATTGCTCCGGAAAGAACATTTTGTCACTTCTGAGAACAATGAACAAGAAACACTTCACGTTGGTGATAGGAAGCTGGTTAGCTATTTCAGAGGTCCTGGCAGGTAGTACCAGTGTTGGGAGGAGAGGGTAGATGCTTGCTAAGAAAACAAGATGCACTAGATCAGGACAACAGTCCAAGCGGGGATCAAGGCCTGAACTCACACTTCCCTGCGTACAGGAGAGAGCGAAGAATGTGCTGGAAAGCCAGTTCAGCTCAGGGTTTTTGAGACTGGATGCCCCTGTGGTTCAATGAGGTAAGCAATAATTCTCTGTGTGTTAGCAAACAAACCAGAAAAAATTTTAAGGGAGTGTGAACAACGCTTAAATTTTAACCAAGAGCAGTATAAGAAGCAACAGTGATTTTTATCTAAAACTCAATGGCTTTTAAGTTTATTATGTAGCGTGTCTTACTCTGTGATAAAGGGAAGTTGGGCAAAAACTTAATGTAATTAATATTCTGTACAAGCCAGAGGAGAGAGATTTAGTTATGTAATAGGAAAAGTGCGAGGAGAAGCCTAAATGTGCAACATTAAGGCAGTGGTTACATAAACAGTTGCACTCATCTCCTTTGGAACATTAGGAGGAGGCAGGTGCTGAGGCTTCTACTCTGAGAACAGTTTATCAGTAATGATTGTAGGTTGAAAGAGCAGGACACAGGCTCGCAGAAGCAGCAGCACCTCTGTTTTGTAGTTACTTTATGATAAAAAAATACTCAGCCATCTTTTATATGGGATATGATTATTATAAGTAGCATCAATTTTAATTAATCTATAATTTATCGGTATGTTTTAGACTGAAAATTTATCAAAGATGCTAGAAAGTGGTTAAAATGAAAGGCAGTTTCCAGTTTCAGTAGGTTAAAAAAAATATGATGTGACTGATTTGTTTACAAAGTAAAAATAAAAGTAAAGTTTTTCCAACAACCTTATTTGGTTATGAAAATGGCACGTTTTCATTTTCTGTGACATTATCTTCTTGTCTTTATATTATATTATATATATACAAGTAGCCATTAGACTCATAATAAAATATTAGAGTGACTTAATACATTTGTCATTCGAACTGGAACTATTCTGACCAAACGGGATGCCGTAGTAACTAGCTGCAACACTGATACAAAGCTGGGTGAGTGGTCAAATCTCTAGAAATGGCATATGTTCGCCTGGATTAGGATTGTGGCCTTGTTTTCTCCTGGAAAGCAATTGGTCTTGAATTTTAGAACAACGTTTTATGGTGTTGAGATGAATTGATGGAGGAAGTATTGTTAGTTGGCCATCTTTCTATGCTGTGCTCCAAAATGGGCTGTGTCCACGAAAACCATTATTTCTGTTGAATTAAAAAAAAAAAAAACTCAGAGAATTACTGTCTTTATGAAAGGCGGATTTGGGCCCAGGGGTCCCACTCAAACTACGGCACCAGCCAAGGACAATACAGGTCGTAAACTTTAAACCCCGCCCCAGATCTAGCCGATGGTCAGAACATTCTCCACAGTAGAGTGGAGAGTGGAGTATGACTTTCACACGTACTCTGGTGCCTCACCTTTGACCATATCCTCTGGAGGAGGAGACCTGGTGGCACTCAGAGGAAGGACAGCAGGTTACCAAGAAGAGACTTGATACCCTATGAGCATATACAGGGGGAGGTAATCCCCCTCAGGAACAGTCATAGGGGAGGGGAATAAGGGGAAAATGGGAGGGAGGGAAGAATGGGAGGATACAAGGGATAGGATAACCATTGAGATGTAACAAGAATAAATTAATAAAATTTTTTTAAAAAAGTAAAGACTAACATTAGGCACTTTAAATTTAGGCATACACCTTTAACTCACCTTTTTAATTAAAAAATTCATACACTATATTTTGATCATGTTTTACCCTCCCTTAGTTCCTCCTGGATCGTCCTCACCTCCTTACCCACACACCTTTATGCTTATTCTCTGCCTTTCAAAAGAATCAATCAAACAAAGAAAAAATAAAACCCCAAGAAACAGAAAAAAAAAACCTCCCAGAAAAATCAAAATAAATAAGTATTAGAGCAGTAAGGGAAAAAAATGTCAAACAAAAGCAAAGTGAAACCAAAAGTCCACAAAAATATCATGGAGTTTTTATGTGCCCGGTGCATCCATGTATGTGCAATCCATAAAAAATCAAAGACCAATTAAAATATTAAAATTCTGACTTTTCTTTGGGGGTGATTCAGGGGAAGACAATATTCCATCCAATTTGATAATTAAAATTCCAGGCTGAAATATCCTGAAGTTAGTCGGGATCGAAAGGCACTTGTAGAGAATTAAATAGTTTAAAGGCCACATCAAAGCACAAGCTCCTGTCTGTGTTGGTTCAAATCCACGGCCTGGTTTAACATTTAAATGTGCATGGGGGTATTATCAGAGGGAGGCCATCTGGTAAGGATGTTATCAGAAAGGCGGACGCTTGGGAAAGCACTGGAGAAGTGACAGAGAACATCCGTATTTACACGCACATTTTGTTTTAATCGGGTTCTGACTTAGAGTAAAAGCTGAGACTGTGGCTTCATTCCTCCCTGGAGAAGAATCTATTTCCCTTCCTGCCTGGATCTAAGTCAGCTTCCAAAGAAGAAATGGACAAATTAAAATGATCATTAAATACACATAGAAGTACTTTAAGGAGGCAATGACAGCAGTTACGGTATTAAAGTGGTCTCTAAGACTCACCTGAGCTTTGAAAGTATATTATTACATGGTTTTGTTTGTGGATTTGTTATGGAAAGATAATTATTATCTTATTATCTGGCCTATGAGTCTACCCACTAGAGAACAGTAGGACATACAAAAAGTCTCTGTGATTTTCTGAAATAAAAGCTTTGCAGAAAGATGTTATATATAAAAAAAATCTTGGATAAAATAGATACAAAGTCTGGGCAAATGCCCTAAGCATTAGAGACCGGTGAAACTTCGGATCTGGTAAACATTTAGATGCAGTGGTAACTAAGTACTATGGAACTTCACGGTCAGTAAAGGCAGCTGCATGAAGACCTGCAGAACCCAATTTTCTCCATCAGCTCTGCCGCATCAGCAGTGGAGAGAGTCAGGGGTAGCTGGGTCTCTCGTGGTGTGATACCACCGAGCCTCTCACATTGCATGCAACACGTGTCTAACCAGAGCGTGGGAACCAACCCTAGGCTCTTGGCCTTGTTCCTCTATCTTCCTACTTCTCAGAACTTTGACTCGTAGAAATCTCTTAACTTTCTTTCTATTGACATGGTGGTGGGGATTCAAGATTTTCTAGTCAGGCTCGGTGGACAATGCCTGTAATCCAAGCCTTTGTGGGGCAATGGAAGGAAGATCACTGTAAATTTTATGGCATTCTGATCCACATAGCAAGGTGTAGACCAGGCAAGGATGTATAGTGAGACTCTGTATTGAGATAAATAAATGTAGGCAAAAAAAAAAAAAAAAGAGGAAGAGAAGAATTCTGAGCTCATTTTCAACTCACAAAATACTTACCAATCCCATCTTTCAATATGCTTTATCGTTTTATGATTTTATGTATGTGTATCCTTACTACCCTCTACCCTCCCTGTCTGAGAAGAAGTCGGGCCTTAATTCAAAATATATGCATCTGTATATGAATATATGTATTCATGTATGTATGCATGTATGTGTATTGTGAATGTATGGATATGTGTATTTTAGCACATTTTCTTTGCATGATATATCTTTCTGTTATGTAACGTTTTCACAAAAATACAATATAGGAGCAGGTATACTGCCTACTTGCTGAAGTATATTCTTAACTTCTCTGGCTTCATATTCTTGATTAGCACTTGGAGATACTGTCAGCTTTACAGTATTTCCCCAAATGAAGTGATATTAAGTATGTAAAATTCTCAGCAGCAGGGAACACACTTGCTTGGCTTCTGCTAAGTGGACGTGTTGATTTCTGTACTTTTTTCTCTGGCAGGCTCCACATTCTGTGGTTGCAGTATCTTCTTTTCAGGAAATTACAAGGCACTCGGTTAAAGTAGACTATTTTTAGTGTGTGGAGGTCACATTATTTCCTCTATAATGCCAACCAAATATAGCAATGTCTTGCTATCTTCATGATGAACTGTAAGCAATAGTGTCCGTTTCAAAGCAACAAAAATAATCACAGGAATATTCTAAACTTTCCATGCCAAAGAGAATAAATCAATATGTATATCCTGTCTGCTGGCCAAAATTGATAAAAAAAAATAAAAGAAAGAAAGAAAGAAAGAAAGAAAAGAAAAGAAAAGAGAAAAAGAAAAGAAAACTTTGTTTTTTGTATTGATGAATCTGTAGTTAAATGAAAGAGAAATATTCTGAGTTTTTATTAACTGTGGTGGGAATGAACTCTTTATGAAGTGCTGTCACCCTGTAATTTCCTGCGCATTTAAATGTTCCTTGTGTTAGAATTAGCATGTATTGTCATCCTTATTCCCAGTGTGATAAGATGAAAACAATCGCAGTGTCTGAATCATTTATCTACTAGTGACAGGGAAATAAACCCAGAGCTGAAATAGAATTAAGAAGTTATTTCAATTCTCACAAAGGTAAAATGACAGATTGATTTTGGAATAGCTGTTGACAAGGCATAGATATAATGTCTGTGACCAATACTGACATGACATTTTTTTTTCCTTTCTTCCCCTGGCTTTAGCAGTAAATGACATGTGGATAAAATGCAAATTTCCCTTGCTCTACTCATGGAGGAGGAAGAAATCACCAGACTTGATGGTAATCCTTGTAAACTCTGCTACTCAACAAGGCAGATGCAGGAGGATGGCAAATTCAAAGACTAGCCTGTGCCAAAGGTCGATTTCTGGACCTGTTTGAGAAGCTTAGTGATTGTTATTAATACTAATATCATTAATAAAGTCATCTTAAAAAAAAGTAAATTACTCTACAGCTGGGACTTTTTGTCCTGTTCCAACCTCCCTGTTACACTTCTACAGGAAGACTCAGGGCACTTCCATCCTTAGAGAACCCACTGCAAAAAAGTTTCACTCAAAGTGTCAAAAGATAGAGAATTTGTCCTTTATTTAAAGTTGCCTGTACCTCTGGATTTTTCTCTCCTCATTTTTACAAAAGGTTGAAGACTTGGCCTAAGAAAGTTCCTCTTCTCAGACACAAATGCAATAATCTTTTTAGGTAACGTAGGCATAGCATGTTGTTGGAAATAGGTTGTCTCCGACTGGAGCCAGAGAAACGAGCTGCTCTTGGCCCTCTTGTGTGAGCCACAGGGACAAGCAGAACAAACCACAGGCAGCCTGTGAGTTTCCAGGCTTACTATCACAGATTGGATGGAGAGACATCCTGATGTAAGGATAAGTTATTGACAAATGTCCTTCCTATTAGCTGAGGTCTGCTGCTGCAGTATCTAAAATGGAAGTCTTGACTCCATCTCTCGATGACTTCCAGAGGCAAATATTCCTGAACCTGGTAAACAAACCTTCACAGTTCTCCCCACCCAGCCTCAACAACTCTAATCCTCTCCTTATAAGTACTCATATCCCATCCCTATCAACTTATTCCTATTCCCAATAGTATCTCCCACGGCCTTTGTTCGGCTGTGTTCTCTATCTGGAATTAGCCCCATGCTCTTTGTTTCTGGTGAATTGTGATTCATCTCTTAAAGCCAGCTTGACTGTCAGCAGAGTAATAAGTAGCTTTCTGGAAATCTCTATTCCCATAGTCAGGCAGAATTAGGTTTGGCCTCTCTGAATTCCTGTAATGATTATACTTGCCTATCTATGGTTCTTGGCATGCTGTTAAAACAAAATATACTTGGTACTTCCTGGGTCATGTATATTTCACCCTCTTGCTACCTGGTACAAACCTTGTTTCATGTCCTTACAGTTGAGTGCTTGGAATCTAGTGGTCATCAAGTGGAAATATGTATAATTGAACATTCCAACATGTATAAAAATGTGATTCCATCTGTAGGCTCCTAAATCTAAAGCCTTCACAGACAAATGGCATGCTTTCTGCCAGTTTGTGGAGGAAGTGGCCAGGGTGAACTTTGTCTCTTTGTAGATATTTGTTCCCTGTTTACTGATGAATCATTAAGGTGCCTTAGGCATATCAAAAGTGAGTTTATTGAACTTGGCAAGATTATAAATTCTCTTATTTCCTTTTATTTTCTAAGCTAATTGTTATGTGTTTTATTTTTAAACACATTGTTAAGGGAGTAGATGTTTAAGCAGATGCATAGATTGTTGACTATCCAATGATTATTTTTTTATAAATTTAGGTTGAGACACGCCGCTCTAAGGAATTACTGTAAATCTGTGACACAAGCACACCTGCCTCCAAAGAAAGCACACAGATCAGCTTTCAGGTAGCTCCAAAATCTGCCAATTCACTGGTAGATCATTATTTCCTAAGGATTAAGAAATGATATAATTTAATAGTGGGGAATTAATGTAATTTTCATCTCCATAATTAGAATTACTCAGATACAGACTTGGTTAGGGAATAGGGAAAAGAAATGAGAAAGATGAAATTCTTGAAAAAAAAAATCAGGTTGGCCTGATTCTCTTCGTGAGAATCAGATTCAGAAAGATGAAAATCTAACACAGGTGGGTATCAACAACAGTAGCCGGGAAATGATGGTACGTGTAAAATAGTAGATAGGACTAAAAGGATGAGGATTTTCACACTATGCTTGAGCGGAAGGTGCTGTTCACAGAGAGTGAACTGTCTGTATACTGGAGCAGCGGCTCTATAGAACCACTGTTCATCTTGACTCGCTAAAAAACGGGCCTAGAGCTGAGCATCAAGGGCTTCCCCTCCCACAGAAAGAGCCCTTTCCAGCCACTGATTATGTTACCAGCAGGAGTTTACCATGAGAAGGACTGAACTGAAGCTGTGGGGAATGGACACCTCTGCCAGAAGTGAAAGCCGCGATAACATCATGCTGTCAATAACCAGTAGTTCGCTGTTGCCAGAGGCCAGTGCCAGAAGGCGGGCTTGGTTGAGATGAAGCCAGGATGGCAGAGAGGATCATTAGGGCTTTATTTCTACCACATGGAGCAAAGAGATTTTGAAACAGTACTTTTTGGTGACTTGGTTTCCTAGCTGTGAGGAAAGATGAAAGAGTTCTAGACATCTACTCCCTTAAAAATGTCTGGTGCCCCCTATTTGACCACTTCCTCTTTGAGGAGGCCTGGTGGCACTCAGAGAAAGGAGAAGCTGGCTATCCTAAGGAGACCTGAGAGGCTGTGATCATATGGTGGGGGAGGAGGTCCCCTTCTGTAACAGGCCTAGAGTAGGGGAATAGGGTGAAAGAGGGAGGGAGTAGGGAACAGGAAGATACAAGTGAGGGGATGACAATTGGGATGTAATCTGAATAAATTATTTGAATAAAAAATTTTTTAAAAAAGAAAGAAAATATGGTCTCAGTTTCTAGGTTTCTTAGGTATCAAAGGTTGATAAAGAGATAATTCTCTGGCAGTTTTTTAATGCTTTCCTTCCTTAAATGCTTGAAAAAATGCAAATAATAGTGTTTTGTGGCTCTCAGGGTAAGAATACCACTGAAGTTCCTTTGCAATTGAGAGGGGCTATATCACACATGCAAGAGAAGGGAGGGTGTGTGGGAAGCAGAGCTATTTTTAAGAAATAAAATTCTGACAACATCTCCGTAAAGGCCCAGCTTTACAAAATGCCAAATAGGCTTGGTTGTGGCAGGTACAGACCTGAGCAGGTCTTCCAAGCTTATTCCAAGAAAGACTAAGGTCATTCCTCCCCAGGTGTGCTATGCTTGGGGAATGCATTGAGGCTGGTGTGGAATGCTATCCTCTCTTTACTCTGATGTCAGTTCTACAACCTGAAAAAATATGGGGTGTAATTCATTTTAACATCTGTAACTAAAGTTTTCTTTAATGGTAGTTTTCTAGTAAACTAAGAAACTTACTTCATTTACTCACCCAAGCCTCCTTTGTAATCAATTTTTAAAAATTTCCAATATAAATGGTACAAAGAATAAGAGATTTCTCCCTTCCAAGTGCTAACCAGGCTCGATCCTACTTAGCTTCTGAGATCAGATAAGCTAATACTGGGCTCGTTTAGAGGGTCAAGGTCACAGACAAGGTATTTTAAAGCTACCTTTCTGCTCTCCTTATGTAGTTTCCATTGTCTGTCTTTTAAGTCTTTCTTAAAATAGTAATTTCTTTCTTGCCTGTCTCCTTTTCTAGATAACACACACACACACACACACACACACACACACACACACACACACACACACTTCTTGCAGATGTACACATAGATACACACAAAGATGGGAGGAAAAGTCTTTAATGGATCATTATATACAAGCCTTTGGCTTGTAGACAAACATACATTTCCAGATAATAGATTATCTCAAGGCAGAGTTAGACACCAGACTGTAGTAGACAAAATTAGTCTTTCCAATATGTAAAATTTATGATTATCTTGGTATTTTAAAACACATTTGATTTCAGTATAATTTATTGTTAGAATGAAAGAAATTTCACACCAAAGAACATTGAAATGGGAAATATTAGTTGGTTGGGCAGTGGTGGTGGCACATGGCTTTAATCACAGCACTCAGGAGACAGAGGCTGATGGATCTTTGAGTTCAAGGCCACTCTAGTCCACAGAATGAGTTCCAGAACAACAGAGCTACACCTAAGAAGCCTGTCTTGGAAATAAACAACAGAAACAACAAGAACATAAGAGAATCATTAGCCACACAAAATGCACTCTGAGAGTGTAATATTTAATGAGGTATGCTTTGTAAATTTACACTGTATACACATACAAAGACAAGAGCTTGCTATATGCCATTATCCAATCTTAGGCTGGTTCATGGACACTTGCCTTGATCTTGTAGAAATGCATCTTTGCAACCACAGAAATGGACTTATTTCTCCATCCAAAAGGAAACTGGAGACTGGATTCTGCTGGCTATCAAGTAAAGATTACATAGTTAAAGTCTCGGTTCATTGACACTTGTCACTCCCTAAATGTCATGATAATTTATGACAGCCAGCACTACTGCTAGGCCTGCAACTAGAGCCAGGTTTCTCTGCTCACTTTGTTGATTTATCTGGGTTTACAGTAGATGGTGGATTGGACAGACCACAGGGTAAAAGACCTATGGGCACAATGAGGAAGTATTGGCAACTTCCAGACATCATTAGCTTAAACAAGAAAAAAAATGGATCTAAGAGTGTGTATGTCTTTGTTTTCCAGTAACTCACATTTTTCTGAGAACCATCACCTCCAGCTGCCAAGCTCTAGATGTTTTCCTTGGCCTCACCTTCTGAGGTAGGCATCAGTTGGTATAAGTCTTTCAGCCTATAACATATGACTACAGTGATTCATTTGGAAACTATAGGCAGGGAAAGCCCAGAACTGCTTGTGTTAGTAGAGGAAAGTGCTGCTGGGTTGACTTGAAGCTGGAAAGGTATAAAATATTTCTAGGTAGCTGCAATGGACAAAAGTGAATTGAGAATGAGGAAAATACAGAGAGGAGAGGCCAGTTTTTAGTTACAGAGAACCTGCCTCTGTCATATCACTGTTCTCTCTGAATGAGGATGTGCGTGTTTGTGTGTGTGTGTGTGTGTGTGTGTGTGTGTGTGTGTGTGTGTGTGTGTCTGTGTGTGTATGTGTTTTTCTTTTCATTGAAATAGTAAATTAGTAAATTAGTAATGACCAGCTTGTTTAGACAATAGGAAGTGGGGTTATAAATTTTGTCCCTGAAAATTAAATTGCATGGAAATACATCCACATGCCTTTAGTAAGAGAAAGCAAACATAGAGTAATATGGGTCTCATGTAGAAAGGATTTAGGTGTTAGGAAAAGAAGATGGTGCTGATTAACAGTAGCCCTTCTATTGCATACTTAGGTAATAAAAAACCATGTTTCCTCATCTGAGCAACTGAAACATTTTGCTTCTCTCTGTACCCTACAGCTCAAGCTGTCTTACTACATCAAAATAATTTTAGAGAACATTGTAACACTGACAATGAAAAAAATCTCAGCCCATAGGCAAAAAAAAGAAGTCTTGAACACTGGATTATAGTTTGTAAGCTAACAGGCTCCGAGTGGCTCTTAATATACCAGAAAAAAGGGGTGAGATCAGCTGCCCACTGGACAGTATTCAATGGCCTTAGAAGTCTGATAAAGGGAATGTGACACTTTGTTGAGTCTCAGCAGCAGAAGCGAGAAGAAGGTCAGTTATGCAACACTTTAATGTATGAAGTTCATTTCAAAGTCTCTCAACTCCAATTAAGTAATATTGAGAATGTTATGCATGCTGCTAAGATGTATGCTGAATTTTCTATGTGCAAACACTAATAAAGTATAGCTGCTAAACAAAGACAGTAAAAAACAATAGAAAGACAATATAATACTATGTGTTTTAGTATTTTTCATACTATATCATCTAATTTTCTTCATACTATATCATCTAATATTCTTTATACAATATAATCTAATAGTAATCTGGGTCTCCTAAAATGTGATAGCAATTAATGGCAATGATTTGAGTTTTTGTAAAAGGTAATTGAGGAATACTGAAAACTAATGAAAGTGAATACTGGTATTCATTCATTTATTTCAAAAATAATACAGGGTTTCTGAAAATATAACAACAGATATTAACTGGTTAAAATATGTTTAAGATAGCTTAAGCTTAGCTTAATGTAATGGTTATTGTTTCATGGGGAAGAATATTCAAGAATCTTGAATCCTCAGGATGTGGTTGGGTATATAGTGTATTTCTAATAACAAGCCAGGAGATTTGGTCCTTTGAGTGCCTTGTTGAATGCATAGAAGAGAAAGGTAAGTGTGACTTGCTTTGAGTCTTCAGAAAATTGAATTCATATTTTTCATAACCTACCATGAGCTGCATGCACTTTTACTAGGTCAGAGGAAAACTACTCTGAAAAAAAAAACCTGTCTGATGGCAATATCTCACATACATCCTTTCAAATACTCCCTTCATGGCAGCATCTCACAACCTCCTCATAACATGACCCTTGTACCATCAAAGACAGTTTGAAAGTCATGTTAGCTGTCTAGTTGTACAGTTTTCACTCAGACATGCTTCAATTTTGAAAGTTTCTCCACATCTTTTTTTAACACATTTTTTGTATTTGTTGAGAATTTTGTACAGCACATATACACATGTGTTATGCATTCCATTTAGTGCTGTTCATATCTGTACATGCTATGTGTTTATGGTTGTTGACTTGGCAGTGGATAACCTCTCTGGGAGTTTATTCCTAGAGAACATTTACTGTTCCTCTCTCAGCAGACATTGATTGCACATATGCTGGGTCATCTAGGGATAGAACCTTGTGAAATTTCCCTTTTCCACATTGGTATGTTAACTGTTGTCATTATGTACATCTTGTCTGGTAAACCATATTGTTGAGATTTCATCAGTGCAGCTTCTCCATCATTTCTAGAAAACACTATTTAGAAGTTAACATTGTGGCTTTCTGCTCTTACACTATTTCTGTTCCCTCTTGTTCTATTTCCCCCAAGCTTAGGTGTAAGAATTGCATTCTAGACATATCAGTTGGGGTTGTGCACCCTCATTGTAATGCTCTCTCTGCGTTTTACCTAGATATCTATAATAGTTTCCATCAATAAGCTACAAAGGATCCTTTTTTTATGAGTGGTAAGAACTCATTTATCTGGGAATAGAAGGATGACTATTTAGAATTAGGTTACATGACACTGACTTAGGAAAACACAAGTAGTAGGTCTCCTCCAGGATCTATGATCTCTCCAGCCATGGGTAGTTGGGAGATTTACTAAACTAAGCGTGAATTTCCTCTGCTTGAGTAGCCTTTAAGTTCACTTATACAGCTGTTGATTACTCCCAATAAAAGAGGCACTGTTGCACCTTTTGGAATATCTAGCTGGGCTGTTAATGATCATCATTCATAAGACTTATACTGGACTGCACCTCACATCTCCCTCCCAGGTGCATATCCTTGTTTTGTAACTGTTTATGTGGAATTGGGGTTTTTTGTTTGATTTTATGTCACAGAGTCCAGTTAGCATTTCCTATCTTCTTGCTGGACCTACCTATCATCAAGAATATTTCATATCTACCTTTAAAAACCAATGCAACCATTTTACCATATTATTCTGGCAAAAAAATGTAATTTACATGTTTCCAATTTCAAACATCAATGGATCAAAAAATAATAATCCTGATTAATTCTACAAGCAGCCATTGGATATAAGGACAACATACTCCAAAAAATTGGGACTGATCACTGGAAGATCCCAGTAGGTAAGAAAAATGAAAAGGGTAACAAATAGAATAACCTAATAATATAATTTTAGAACAAAAGCCATGGTTAAGGTGAAGACTACAGGTTAGCTTCCTCAATTTTGATGCTTAAAAGTGAGATAATTGAGAAGGGGGTGTAGTTAGTCTCACACAGACAAGGGTTACATCACTGAAGCCTTACTGTGGTGATCTATCTATAGAGGAGTAATGCATTTGCTGCAAGTGTGTCTTCAGCAGACATTGAACCTATGAAATCCAATGTAGCATAGGGAAGGGTCTAGGACATTGGTTCTCAATCTGTTTGTCATGATACCTTTGGGGGCTAAAGGACCCTTTCACACAGATTGCACATCAGATATTCTGCATATCAGATATTTGCATTATGATTCATAATGGTAACAAAATTACAGTTATGAAGTAGCAATTGAAAATTTTTATTGGGAGGGTTTACCACAACATGAGGAACTGTGTTAAAGGATCTTTCAGCATTAGAAAGGTTAAAGATGACTTTTTTTAAGAAGAAAGATACTGATTCAAATTAAAAAGTAATTCAGTTTGACAATTTTAAATTCATGGTATGAATTTCAAGTGAAGAATCATTCTGTTACTTTATTAATTCATACTCTCAGGTGAAGATTTCACATCATGTTATTTCAGCTTGCAGATCAGAAATGTATTTATTTGTATTGCATTTTCTTCAGAAGTCATCCTGTCATCTGTCTATACTCTACACAGGATCGGTGGTCAGCTGGATGTCCTTCTATGTTCTGTGGAAACATCAGAGAACCAAATACCAGATCTGGTATCCAGTGAAGCTTACATTACAGTATAGAGAAACAGAAATAAGACACCGTTCAGTAGGAGACTCTGAAAACAGGTGTGACATGAGCTAGGTTGGTCATTCTAGCAAGGGCATGCAGGTACTTGTACAGGCCTGACTGAAGAATGGTCAAGAAAGGTCTTCTTTGACCAATTAGGCAGCTGCAAGAGGGTTCCACATGGAGCAATGAGAGAGAGAGAGGAGGAATACCAACTGATTCATCCAGATCGACCAAATGAACTGTGCTGGTCCTTGGAATGATGCATGATACAGAAAACAGGATGGGAGAGACTATTCAGGGAGAGGAAAGTGTAGTGGAATGTATAGTAAAGCCTTTACATCTGGCTTTAGGTGAATATATATAATAAAGATGCTGTGTCTAGCTTTGAGCAAAATGTTTCAGCAAAGCCATTGCTTTGTTTGGGTCAATCAGTAGGGGATGAAAAAGTATGCTGAGACTGTTTGAATACTGAAGAGATGTTGTCTTTGTGGATAATCTGCATTTGGTGCTATATGAGAGCTTGCATGTGTACCTGCCTTGGTCCTAAGACACCCCTGGCAAACATGGAGTTCTTACTTTTGATAGTGGCTAACCCTGGTCAAAAGGGACTGAGATTTGTGTGAGTTGTCTTCTCTCATGGGCAGCAAGGGTACGATCACTTTAGTAGTGGGAACGTTTTCCAGCCCAGTTTGAATAAAGTAACTGGAGTGACCTAGCTGAGTGTCAATCTTTTCCAAGAAGGCTGACCTCTCTGCTCCTTTGGAAAATGAAGGCTTAGCGTGTTGGTGAGGCTCTTTCTCTACTGTGGCACCTATGACCAACATTAATCAATAGGAAGAAAAGAGGAAGAGAGAGAGAGGGCACAGGTGAAGTAGTGGGGGAGAGAGAGGAAAAAAAAAAACAAAATATAAAACTGTATTCCTGAAAATGCCACAGTGAAACCCATTTCTTTATATGCCAACCACATATTACATTTCATAAGTATATAGTAACATAGCCAGAATGCCTCAACCGTAACTCGGGCTGTCTTGAGAAGAAAGTCTCAGGTGGGAACAGCAGAACCAGGCATTGCTCACTGCGGTAGTTCACATGGGGGTTGATTCTATGCAGACCATGATGCCAGCAGTTCAAGAGATGAGGAACGATGTAGCCCTGGATATGTGCAGAAGGCATAACTGGTAGAGATTCTTTCTGATGCTATGCATGAGATGACAGGATGGGAGACAGAGCACAGAGGCAAGAATGATAACAAGGTTTTGGCCTAAACAACAGAGGCTCAGAGTTGCCATTTACTGATATTCTAAGGCTATGTGGAGCAGGTTTGAGAGTAATTAGATGAGTCTGGAGTTCAGAGAGATCTTGACGGCGATGTTGATTTAGGAGAATCTATTTAAAGCCATGTTCCTGGATACATAATGGCAAATAAACACAATTTGCATGTTAAGCAATTTGGCAGAGTAAATATTCATAGAAATGCCTCCTGGCAAAGAATACCTAAATTGCTAGATAAAATATAATAAACTTGGAAAAATAAGCCTGGGCTCTTCTAGCTGATAGAAGAGGATGGAGAACAAAGAAGGTGATGGTAGCAAGCCAGATATAGAGTTTGTTTTTTCCATCTATGGCCACCTCTTATTCCATGGTGCCTCTGGGGCTAGAGTACATCTGATCTTCTGTTGGAAACAAAGCTTCCATCCTTAAAAGTGTGATAGTCAGGTCAAAAATATGTTGGTGAAGCAGAAATCCAAATTACAGCTTTCAGAGAACTAACTAGGGCAAATTAGCTTGCCTCTGTCACCAAGGTGATAGCTGTTACAGACAGCACTGGTTAGAAGCACATGCTTTTTGAGCTAAAGGTTGGCAACAGTTATCAGACTAGAAAATAAATTTCCGAATAGTCCTAGGTTGTTGGTGACAAAGAGGATAAGACAGTAACAAACAGGTCCTCTGTGGAGGAGTTTATAGTCTAAGTGGGTAAGGATTTCTGGTTCCCCTACCTGCTTTTATTGAGTCCCCATTTCCACACTTTAAATATCCTGTATCTTTCTCCATTTGGAAGCCATGTTCTTCAGTGTTCACTTCTATTTTACAAGAGAGCCATAATGGGCCAGTTTTTCAGAGATACTCTCAATCTGCTATTGGCTCTTGTACTCACCCTCCCTCCCTTCCAAGTTGTCAACCACTGTCCCATGTGGGCCCCTCCCCTTCCCAGATGAGGTCCTGCTGGCTACTTTACAGTCTTTCTTCTCTTGAGACGGGGTACTTTCCATCACTACCTGCTGCACAAACATGGCCTTGGGGTGGCAGATAGATTGATCCTACACATGTGTTTTTTGCTGAAATACCTTGTCTCTTGGCTATTGTACATATTATCTTTAGGTTTCTGGTTTGTTATTAAGTTTCTATGCCTGTTTCCACAAGACTATCAAGCACCAGAAACCTGGCCAAGCACTGCTATCATCTCCTTGTTCACAACATATAAATGTAAAGTATCGAGCAAGTGAAAGAACCTGCTTGTGTGTATGAGTGCATCCCCTTATTACCATGTATGCTACAGAAAAATTAATACATTTCCTTACAACAATGGTACATGAATACAAAGCAAGCAGAAAGGCTTAGATAGCAAAATCTATTCTTAGTAACAATTCTATATGGTTATCAGGAACAATCGCCACTGTCTCTTCCTACTGCTGAGTTCTTCCTCATTCTCTAATTAATCTTCTAGCTTGGCAAACCTAGCATGCCTGTCACTTCTGAGTTTGTGCCCACCTCTGGCCTCTCAGGACTTTCTCTGCTTTCCTTGTTTATCACTTAACTATACTTCAGTGATATCTGGTATTTTGAAAAAAAAAAAACACTATGACAAATGGGAGTGTGAACTCCTTCATTTGCTATGCAAAACTGCTCCAGTGGCCTGGACCAATGCATGGTCCCAAAAAATCTTCTCCCACACTCATGACTTTTTCTTGGCTTTCTGGTTTCTCCACTAAAGGCTGATACTTGCACATGCTCACACTCAGCAGAAACTCTATCCTGTCCTTAGTTGTCACCTTTAGCATTGGATGTGCCTCTGCTCAGGTTCCTTTTACCCACTTGTCTAGTAACAGATATTCAGGGCTTTTTACAGGTTACACTGTACCAGCCAAGCATATATTCTTTAAAGACACAGTAATAGAAAATACAGCCTTCAAACAGGATTAGAACTTATACAGGGAATGATAGTGAATTAAATAGTTAAATGCCTTAAAAGTTCTTTCACAGTAGAAAATAGATATGCTAGGGAAAATAAGCTTCAAAATCCATCTGCTTCTAGTGTCACATGAGTAAATGCATCACCAGAGGAATTATGCCAAGCAGGTCAATTTGTTGAGGTATTTACATTTTGTTCTTGATATTGTGGGAGATTGAACAATTAAAAATGTTTTCCTAGAAGTTTCCTGGGCTCATTTCCTCTTGAGGAGGAGGCTACCTCTTCCAGAAGATCACTGAGATTGTTTTTTTTTAGCTCTGGGACTGCAGTAGATAAGACAATGGAGAGATCACAACCTGTTTTCTAGCCCATAATGCTGGTCTCAGATTCTTATGGTAAACAGTACACACAAGGTTGATTGAAACTGCACATCTATTCCAAGTGGCCTTCTGTCATGGATGTTTTCTTTACATGTCATGTGTTTACATATTCTTCTTTTTTACATATCCTTCTTCTTTCATATACAGTTAGTATTTTTACTATTAAATACATTTTCTGATTGCCCTCTCCCACACTTTAATTCACAATCTTTATATAATCAATCATTGATCATATTTTCTAATTATATTGCATATCTATACATCACCCTTTTTTTTCTGAGAGCAGGGGTGGTTCTGTCATTTTTACTGAGGAATGTCTTGTATTCAGCATAGTTTCTAGAGTACAGAGGATATTCATATCTTCATTGGTTCTAAGATGTCATAATGGGGACTAATTAGGGAAATGAACAGGACACATAAGCAAAACACCGTGAGAGACTAAGATATGAGTTTGAAAGTGAACCAGAAGCAGAAAAAAAGTGTTTTTCAGTTAAAACAGTGACTCTAAATTCAACTTGAGGAGTGGAAGGAAAGAATAATGCATGTTGGAGCAAAAGGAGGAATTGTTACTAGAGAAGAAAATAAAGAAATCACAAATTACCTGATTAAATCATAATAACAATTTGAATTTTAGTTCAAGTACGTTTTGTTACTTAAAGGTTAAAAAGCAATAAGAACCAAGCTTTAAAAAAACAAGTTACAGCTAAGAATTACTGGGATGTGACACAATGAAAGATAACTGAAGACAAAGTATTTTGGGTGGAAAATCGGAGAAGTGTTATTTGAAATGACACTGAGAGTAGCATGGTTGTTAACATTAAAAATTATAATGAGCAACAGAAATGTCACCTAAAATAATCTGAGATGCTCTCACTTAAGCCCTGAGTTTGAGATGAAATTAGGCACTAATGACTCCTTACATAAGTTCTACTTAAAGTACCAACAGATCCATTGAAAATTGTTTCACTTCCATACCATCAACATCGGAAAGTATATGTAATGATATACGTTTTATTAGGATATAAGATACATTGTCCAAGTTCATGCAGAATGGGCTTACGGGGTGGGCAGTCCAACAACCAAGGATGGAAGGACACAAAAGATTATAATGAGAGATGGACCTTCAGTCACAGGGATGAAGAAATTGGTTCATTCCTTCTCATTGGACCAGATAACATTTAGAAGCAAACAGCAAGAACAGTCAAATAATTACCAACAAAGAGCATAAGGATGGGAGTCTGGATTCAGCTACCCATTTGATTCATGAGCTTCCTGACATCCAGCAAGAAGGTCTTGTGTCATAGGAATACAATGTATCAGGCAGTCATAACCTCTGGGAGAGCCAGTACATTATCACTGTGTTATTAAAATGCACATAAGCCATAATAACTGGTTGAAATTGCATAATGAATTACATATATTCATGTGGGCTACTGAATTTGCTGATGTACCAAACACTGCCTTTCAAAATTTAAGGATCCTTCTGAAGAGACAATAGCATCCATTGAAATGTCTTCTTTGTCTGGGCAAAGTCAGTCTCAAGTGGTAGTTTTTAAACCTGAAAAATATTTTATAGGGGCTTCCATTATTAAAGTTTTACTCAAGAGCCAAATTCCACAATTCAAAAGTGAAAAATGTAGAAATAATACAATTCTGAGAGAATATGAGATGACATTCTACCTAGAAGCCATTTACTCTTAAGTGGATAATATGAAGGGTTGCCAGGCCTAAAGCATGTGAGCCGCATATTCAAGAATTGAAATGGAATTTTCAGTGGAAAAAACTGCTTCACTTTGATTTTTTTTTTTATAGATAAGTAAAGCGTACCATCAGGACAACTGTCTGGAATACGTGACACAAGGCACTGCTTTGCCAAGGAACAAATGAGAACCATAAATCTCCCTCCTTCACTTAGAGGGTGGCTCACACCATCAGGAAGCATTTTCTTCGCAAATGACCAGGGAGTCTACTGAAGTATAGCACTCTGAAAATCTTTTCCTTCACCAAACTGACCCGGTATGATCTGCTTCTGTAGTTCTGTCAAACATTTAAATAGTGTTGTTTTTGTTCTTTTGACACTCAGTTCTTTTCTCTGGTTGGTGTTTCCAATTTGCTGGCTTCTAATCTGAGGTTTTGTTTTTTAAAAGCTTTTCCTGATTCATGACCTTATGGAAGCTTTATTATACATGACCATTTAATATCCAATGGTGTTTGTTGTCTAAATGTGGAATGAAGGAACATGTGTGAAACCTCACACCTAAAGTAGCCAGAAATACAATATTTTACAGTGTATAATTAGTAAAAATAAAATAAGCCAATAGAGAGTTCAGCACATATAAAGACTGATAATTAAAAATGTGGAGAATTAATGAAAGATAATGGGTTAAAATTGTTCTATCTATAAGAATCATTGTTCCATAGTTTCATGGTGGGCATAGTATCTATGTCCAGAAGTTCACACTTTACTCACCTTTCTCCATCTACAGCTGTTCTCCATCCATATATTTATTATACTTGGTTGGATGGATTCTAAGATGTTACAAAAGATTCTAAATGGACAAAACACTAAATTTAAGAAAGCATGACTCCAATGTTATAATTCATCTTTCTAAACAGTTTTTATATCTTATTCTTCTCTCAGTCTCTTCTATCAAAGCATACAGAGAGAAAAGAGACAGCACCAAGAACCTCAACTCTTGAGACTCCACATTGCCTTCTTAGAGAAAAGTGCTTGTTAGGGGAACTGAGACTATGTGAGCCAAACAGGTTTAATCCAGACCTCTAGATACTGGAAAAGCTGCTGAGTAGGCTTGGAGCACTATACACCAGCAGGAGACACCACAGATCCATGCCTCCGGCTGATGCTCTCATAAGAAACTGCTTCGCTCTATCCTATATTTGTTACCCATTTATCCTTTCCACTTTCATTCCTTTCTTAGTGTGCATTTTGTCCTCGAATCTTCTGAACATATACTTTTCTTAATTACACAATCCTTTCTTTAGGGAGAACAGATACCTTGCCAAGCTTTTCATGATGGAATATTCAGAAAGATTCTCATAAGTATCCTTTAATCTAAAAACAAACAAACAAACAAACAAGGAATAGTAGCCTGGAAGGAACAAAGCAAAGAGAACATCGTATCCTTTCTTTTTATCCCCTGTGTACATCCATGTCCAGAGGAGGAAATATTAAACATCTTTAATTTCTTATGTTTTTCAAAAGTGCCCAATAGACATTTTGCCATAAATGAAGATGATGAAAAAGAAATAAAAGCCAAAAGCAATGACATAGCCACAACTACTTTACTACTATTCTTGTCTTAAAATGAGACATTGGCCAAAGACTAGGGGAAAAGATGATCAAAATACGTGTCCTTATCAAAAATATTTTAAAGGAACTTTTAAATTGAAGCTTATGTATTTTAACTGGATAGAGTTAAAGTTTCTATTAAAATATTTGGTTTTTCTTGATTGATGGGATTGACTATATATACTACACTTTAAAAAATATTTTTGTTTTATGGTATGTGCATGAGTGTTCTGCCTGCATGCATGTTTGTATACTACATGAACGCTTGACGCCCACAAAGCCAGGGGATTTCATTGAGTCCCCTAAGACTGGGATTAAAGACAGTTCTGAACTACCAAATAGATGCTAGGAATTGAACTTGGTTGATCTGGAAAAGAGAGAAACTAGTGCTCCTAACCACTGAGCAATCTCTCTAGCTCCTGACTATTATATACATTAAGACTATAAATTAATAGAGTTAAAGAGATGGCTTAATGAATAAAGGCATGTCATCAAATGATGACCTACATTTGATCTCTAGGACCAATGTAGAAGCCTTTTAACAATGATCAATGAAATTTTTATAAGTATTTTACTTCAATTCAAATTTTTGAGTGTTTCATAGCATGAAGTAGTTATTAATATGCCCATGTGGGAACAAAGTGTTCCTTTCATTATCTTTGTTAGAGCATTGTAGATAGTTGAGTGGAGATGTTCT
Organism: Acomys minous; assembly: GCF_964271855.1. Classification (NCBI taxonomy): domain Eukaryota; kingdom Metazoa; phylum Chordata; class Mammalia; order Rodentia; family Muridae; genus Acomys; species Acomys minous. The sequence continues at coordinate 37,590,478 of NC_140499.1, read as the reverse complement.
AATTCATTCTTATGACAATATTTACTCTTGAAATGACTGGCCAGGACCAAAAATGAACATTCTGCCTCCTGGCTTAAGCAATATTCGCAATCATGGATTCAATGTTAAGAGCTCAAATAAAAATTTAGGCAATTCTGGATAGTAAAAGAGCAGCGTGATGTTATTTTGGGGAAAGTATATTGGATGAATCTTTCTTGCCTCTAGTTTTAGAAAGAGGAACATCCAGGAGAGACACAAGACCATTTGATCTATGTTTTCCCAGAGGAGAAAGCTGGATGGGGAGCCATTTTTCCTTATAGCATGTGAAACCTAAGGTCCAGATTCTTCAGCGGGGGAATAGCACTGATTTCAGCTATAAACACATTGGAGAGCTCTATAATGCATCTTATGTTGTCTCAAGCTACTAGAAGTAGATAGTTGCTCTCCACTTCATTGACTATATCCAGAACACAAGGCTGGGTGTATGTGTGTGGTCCAGGAATCATACTACAAATATTCTGAATGAGTAATGAGAGCATCAGGGTGATGGAGATTTTCTATGGATGCTGTAAACCATACCCACATCTTTTGTTATAACTTTATCTTGATGTATATTGTGGGTTTAATAATCCTATTTTTATATACAGAGAACAATCATCCACAATTACTCTTTTTTCTCACCCTTCTTCTCTTGTTGATTTTCTTCCTCTTCCCAACTACTGTCCTTTTGGCTTTTTCCTTTTTGTGTATTGTAGCTCCATGAGTTTAATTAAGGTTGATGCAGGATCATAGATGAGGGATTATTCATAAAATGGGTAATTTGCATGGGGCTACACTACTGAAGAAGATACCTCTTCATCACTTACCAAACCATTGCATTGATTGCATATAGACCCTTGAGGAAGGGTTGGACTTTATGATAATCGTTTTATGGACTCATGAGTGCAGCAACCATGCCATGTCTAGAAAACAATGTTACACAGCACTCTATTCCTTCTTCTGGCTTACATTCTTTCTATCCCCTATTTCATGATCATTTCTGAGACTTGGAGGGGAGGTTGGCAGATGTCCCATTTGAGAGCCGAGAATTGAACCCATTATGAGTCTCTCTAGTATTCACTACTCACTATGAAAATAAGATTCCCTGACAATAATCAGAATTAATAACGAAGTTAATAACAGCATTAATTTACAGGCACAAACACGAGTCTGAGAAGGCAGTATGATGAGCATAGCAAAAATCATTTAGCAAAGCAACAGCAGCAAAGCAAAGCCACCCAGACACAGGCTTTCAACCAAGTTGTCAGTGCCACATAAATATTCCTTCCCACGGAACAACACAATAAGAGAGTATTTTTCTTTCTTGTGAATTGTGAAGACCACAATACCAGCCATCCTATCACACATCTTGCCTTTTGAGCTAGGACTATGAGGGATGAAACAAAGTAACCCTTTACTTGTATAGAGATTAAGATGAGAAACAGGCTCCATTTATCCCTGCATGGTAAAGAACATTGTGTAGCTACAGATTACAGTAGGTATTTTAGATTTAATAGTTACAGTTCTGTGGAGTGACATGAGACCACAGTAGAGCCTGCATGATTGTGTTTTATTAGTTTCTTGAGTGAATATTTGAATTTACTATGCATTAGGATAAGTGGATTTGAGTTAACTACTGAATTTGAATGGCCTCTCAGCTTCCATGACTCAAGGAATTTTTGTTGTCTTCCCTTTTTTGTCATATTGGTAAAGCCCAGTTTAAACTTATTCTATATAAAACTTAGCTATACAGAAAGGATATAGAATTCAATTTTAATGTATAGAGATTGCATATGGGTTTGAATCACAGTCTGAGTCTATGAATTGCATTACTAAAGTCTTACATTTTTTGAAATGTCCTTATTTATATAAAGATTTAGTTGCATCTCTAAAATGTGTGTAAAATCAGTCTGCATATGGAGAGGAGACTAAGGACAAGGTAGATGATTTTACTGTAGCTATCTGTAATTGATACCTGCTGGGAAAGGAAAAAAATCAGTTTTCTGCAGTGGAATGTCACCAGGCATGTCATTCATACTCCAGGGCAGGCGTTATGCCCAAGAGTAGTTGGCTAATGCAAAATGAACTTTGGTTTTGTGTTTTTATTTGGTTTTGTTTTATATTTATACTCAGAATTTTTTTCTTTTTGTGTTTTTATATTTTCGGGAAGAGAAAGAATACATTAAGTTGGATGGGTGTGGAGGTGGGGAGGATCTGGAAGGAGTTAAGAAAAGGAAAAACATAGAATCAAAATATCTTATATTTTAAAAGTTAAGTATTTAAGGTCATTGAGATGGTTCAGGAGGTAAAAGCATTCACTGTCACCTCCAAAAACCTGAGGTTTATCTCTGGTGTCTACATAGTGGGGTAGAGACTATACGCCCAGAAGTCCCAGATCTTTGTATTTGGGCCTTGGCACAGACCAACACGTGTAATGCATATTCCCTTAGAGAAGAACCTTCTTTATCCAATGTCAATTGCATCTTTTTTCGAATGTGTAGTCCTAAAAGGGATGACTCCATCAAATGCCTCTTCTCAGCTCAGGGAATTCTCATGGAAGAGGAAGTAGAAAGACCTAGATGTCCCTCAACTCAAGAATGGATAAAGGAACTGTGTTACATTTACACAATGGAATATTATTCATCTGTTAAAGACAAGGAAATCTTGACATTTGCAGGCTAATGGATGGAACGAGAAATGATCTTCCTAAGTGAGGTAACCCAGACCCAGAAAGGCACACATGGTATATACTCACTTTAAGTGGATATTAACCCAAACTAGATCTTCTCTGATTGGCTCCACCCAGTGGGCGATCCAGACAGATAACTGGACTCAAAGCTGGACTCTAAGCAGAGTGTCCTGAGAGCTGTAGGGAAGAGTAGGAGGATGGACAGTCCAGGATGTAGCAGGATTGCCACAAGGAGACTATCAAGGCCTGTGGACAATGGATGCAGAGAACCAAGACCCCTGTTCAGATGTAGCCAATGGACTGCTGATTCTCCATGTGGCAGGGAAGGCAGACTGCTGCTGAACATCTGACATGCACTCCTGTACTAGGGCACTGCCCCTTCCCAGGACTGCCTAGCAGGCAAACAGAGCAAGGGGGTGCAAGCTATCCTGATGAGACCTAACAGGCTGTTCCCAAACAGTTGAGATAGGAGTGTCTCAGTATCAGAGGTCTAGGGGAGTGGAATAGGCAGAAGAGGGAGGAAGGGTAGGAATGGGAAGATAAGAGTGTGGGTAAAACAATCGGAATGTAACAGCCAGAGGGTGTTGAGCCAGAGGGTAAGAGCCAGAGGGTAAGATGGACCCCGAGAAAACAAGACCATCTGAATCAAATGAGCAAATCTCATAAAAACTCACAGAGACTGAAGCAGCACGCACAGGGACTGCACAGGGACTGCACAGGCTTGCACCAGGTCCTCTGCAAATATATTCTGGCTTCCAGTTAAGTGTTTTTATGGGGTTCTTGAGTGTGCAAATGAGTGGGTCTCTTTTTCTTGTGCCCTCTCTTTGGGCTCCTTCCCTTCTATTAGTTTGTCTTGTCCAATTCCACAGTGATAGTTTTTGTTTTATCCTATACTTTGTAATGAATGAATGAATGCATGAATGAACGAAAACCTAGTCACCAGTGTAAATATCAACAACAGAACTGTCACTTGTACCTGATGGGAGAGGGAAAGTCAATTCTCACCAATGGAGCAATGCTGGGCATAGCAACCACTCCATGATACACTTCATGTTCAGGAGTAGTGTTGACCAGTGTATAATGGACTCTAGAGTTTGTTTATTTGGGTTTTTGTTTTGTTTTGTTTTGTTTTGTTTTTGGGTTTCTTGAGACAGGGTTTCTCTGTGTAACAGAGCCCTGGATATCCTGGACATGCTTTGTAGGCCAGGCTGGTCTCTAAATTACAGAGGTCTGTGTGCCTTTGCCTCCCAGTGCTAGGATTAAAAGCATGAGCCACCTTGCCCAGCTTCAACAGTTATTTTGTGTGCTTTTATTTGGGTACAGTCAAATGGATTTTTTTGGAGGGGTCATGGTTTTCTTTTTTTCTTTTTTTTTCTTTGAGGTTTTGTTGTTATATTTGGGTTTTTGTTTGGTTTTTGAGACACAATTTGAAGTTTGGTGGGCAGAGAGGGGTAGAAGATCTAGAAGGACTTGGGGTAAGAGAAGACTATAATCAAAATATTTTTAAGTTTAAAACTTGTTTTAAATATAATGTAACAAAAAGAAAAACCCACAAAAATAAATTAAAAATATACAAACATTAAAACACACACACACACACACACACACACACACACACACAGAGGAAAAATATAAAACATGAACAAAAAAACAAAAAACCATGGAATTAATTTGTGTTAGCCAATTAATTCTGGGCATGGAGCCTGCCCTGAAGTGTGGTTGATTGGCCCAGTGACACTCTGTTGAAGGACCAGCTGGTGTCAGTTTTTGAAAGCTTCTTGTTTAAAGATGAACCTCAAGTCCATTTCCCACCTCAGTGCTAGGGCACTGTACAGTTTGAAACTATTCAGGCCCCTTGATGCTTTGGCAGTCCCTGTGATTTGATATGAGCATCAGTCTGGTTGTGTTTGGAAGAAGCGGATTTCTGGGAGTCATCTACCACCCACAACTCTTACAATCTTCCCTCCTCCTCTTCTCCATGGACACTTGAACCGTGAGGGGAGGAGCTTGTTGGAGGCATCCCATTTAGGACTGAGTGTTCTGAAGTCTCTCAATCTGTATGTATTGTTCATTTGTGGATCTTTATATTAAACATCATCTACAGCAGGAAATTTATATGATATGGGTTGGATGAGGCACTGATTGATGTGGATAGCTGTTTCTCATTTGAAGTCATTGTTTTTGCTAAGATTTTGAGCAGGAAAAAAAATTGGTTTCCTTCTAGGCCCATGACTTACCTGGTCTCAAGGTTCTTTGACATTTTAGTAGTGTCAGGTATAGGTTCCATCTCATGAGATGCTCCTTAAATCCAATCAAAAAGCAGTATTATATCTTTTCTAGGGTATTTCTGAGTCTCAAAACATTTCTATTACTTTACTCTGGGGCCTTGGGTACTCTGCCTTTTCCTCCAGATCCTAACCTACATGAACTGTATTGGAAGGTGTTAATGTTAACTTTATATAACTGTGCTTGTTTCTCACTTTATCTCTTAATACAGCTATTACAGAAATAACCGAGTCTCTATTATACTATTTTAACAAGCTTCACAACACAACAACTGAGAAATTATTAATCTATTGATAACCTTTAAACTAATTTGTAGCTTATCCTATTCCAGCTCTCTGTCCTGATGTCTCTTGGACCTCTCCCAAGGATGAATCCCCCACTTCTCTCTAACTCCTCCTCCTCCAGCTGGCAGGAAGTCCATCCCTATTCTTTCCCCTGCTCAGTGATTGGCTGCAAGCTGCTTTATTGGCATACCAGGGGAGAACTGGGGAGCAATGTTTTCACAGCATTGAGACCGGAGATTCTCAGAACAAGGGTTACAACCAGATATGCGAGGTACAAAACTCAACATTTGAATTATACAATAACCCTATGCCTAAAGGAATGGGAGACAACCTCGAGGTTAGGATGAGAGAAGAGTAATGGTAGCACATCAGTCATTTTAGCATCCCATCCCTTGTATCCTCCCATTCCTCCCTCCCTCCCATTTTCCCCCTACTCCCCTCTTCTATGACTGTGACTGAGGGGGATTTCCTCCCCCGGATATGCTCATAGGGTATCAAGTCTCTTCTTGGTAACCTGCTATCCTTCCTCTGAGTGCCACCAGGTCTCCAATGGACAGAACATTCTCCACAGTTGAGTGGAGAGTTGGGTATGACTTTCACACGAATGCTGGTGCCTCATATTTGTACTTTATATTTCGTACTGGAAAACTTACACAACCACAGAAACAGGGTTCTTGGCATTCTATTCAAAACAGTAGTAATTGTTCTTGTTGTTTGCTATATGACTAACTATGGAAAATTTTCTTCAGCATGACTCTTGTGACAATTATGGCAGTCATCAATACTAGATTTGCCCTTATCCCGACCTTTTATCATTGATGTATTTGATAATTGTATACAAGGAAAATTTGATTTTAAGTTCTTTCTAAAAGCTTCTCAGACAACAGAACTGATGCTTCATCCAACATTTGGCTGGAAATAATTATTTTGACTTTGGGGATTTTTCAGTTATTACCGGGAGTCCAGTTGGCGAGGAGAGACTCATCAGAGTACTTTATTGACTATGACATCATGTTCAACAACTCTATTGATTAGAATATGTCAGCTCTAGGCATCCTCCCGTTTTATTCCATTTAACATTTTGTTACAGGCCTCCTGGGACTGCCCTCATGCATTTCAGCATGTCTGTGCTGTTGTCCTTATGCAGTTTATGTTTAGACAGTTGTGCTGTTAAGAAATTTTGGGTGTAGTTCCTGATATTAGTAGGAAAGCCAGTTTTATAACAAACTTCGTATTCCACTGGCTCTTACAATATCTCCCCCTTTCATTTACAGTGTTTCCTGAGATTTAGGTGAGGGGATTACTTCATATATGTTCCGTTTGAACTGAGCCACCCATCTCAGCATTTAATGGCTGTGAGTTTTTGTAATGCTCTCCATCTGTTGCATAAGAAGTATCCTCATTGAAGGGTGACTTAGTTGTGGTCATAAAGATATATATTTAGAATATAGTTACGGATTATTCTGGTTTAGTAAAGTGGGGGGTTGTAGGTTCTCCTCCAAGATCCACGACTTTACTAGATATGAACAGTTGGCTAGGTTTCCAGTACCAGGTCTGAGCTCCTTCTTGGGGGAGGAAGTCTGAAATCCAATTAGAAATTTGTTGGTTACTTCTAAGTTACCTGTGTTACTACTGTACTCTTAGGGTTATCATGTTATTCAGGTTGTTGTTACAATTCTTAAGCATCATACTTGGGTAGGACTATTGATTGCTCTTGTCCTTTGGAAGCTTGCATGACACCTTCTGATATCATGAAAGCTACTCCTCAGGGAAAAGGCATTCAGGTCAGGTCCGACTCAAGGGATTCTCTGCCGTGCCTGGATTGTACCATGTCTTCCCTAATGGGAATTTACCTTCCACCTCTGGGAGACAACTAGAGGCAACAGAAATAATCTTTTATGTTTTGGGAGTCTCTTGGACAACTTTTACCAACAACTCAAAAGAGTGTCTCAGGCTTGGTGTTCAGGTTTTGTCACATGGTTTTTGGCTTTTGGAGGCTACACTGTCAACTCTGATTGAAAAAAAAAAGTTCATTTAAACTATATATACATTTTGTATACACAGAGACTTATATTTATTATTAGTTTATATGTTAGGTAGTTAATAGCCAATAAAAATGGCTTCTTTATGACATTTAGCCATTCTTAGTGTTATTTTATCCTTTTCCTTCCTTCTGTGTCTATCTTTCTTCTTTTCTCTAGTTAGGGCCCTTTTTCCCCATTTTCCTGATCAAATCATTTGCCCCTTGGTATTCCCCTCTTTATTGCTCCCTGACCCTCACCCTGTCAATAGTTCATTCTTGTGTTCTTCCTTTCTGCACTCATGTCTGATGATTTGAAGCTAAGAGCTTGAGATAAGAGAGAGAGCATGTGACATTGTTTTTTTCCTTCTAATTCTAAAGGGGGAGGATACCATGTCATTTGAAATTTCAGCAACTAATACTCTTACCTCATAACCACTTCCAAACATTTTAAAATTACTATCATTCTATTTTCAACTTCAGGCTTCATATACTTTTACCCATATTATTACATAACATTATGCTCTAATATACAGTTTCTTATCACCAATACATTAATATCATTAGAATATTTCAGACACACATTAATCCCAATTGGAAATATATCTTACTTCCTATAAGCAGTGGGGGGTTAAAGTCCCAGTTTTTCAACACTATGACTAAAAGTACCCCATCATGCTTCCACTGAGAAACAGCAGCTAAGGATGAATCAGCATATGTGCCACTAAAGGGATGCACAGTTATTTGAGTGTTTCTGATAAAATGTTTCTCTATGCCACCATGGCTTTTTTTCTTTATAACTCATTCACATCTAGCCAGAGAGAATGTTTGCTTTTCTCTTGAGATCCTGGTCAAAATTTCTCACTCAATTAAGCCCTCCCCGCCTCTGAATGCTATTTTGCCAAAATAATTTTTAAGGTTTATTTTATTTTCAATTATATGTATATGTGTGTTGAGGCTACACACACAATCACAGATGCCTGTGTAATTCAGAAGAAGATGTGGGATTCCCCTGGAGCTATAGTTACAAGAGGTTGAAGTTAGCCATACATAAATTCTGGAAACTTCTTCTTAGTGATCAGTGTGCTCTCTTATCCTTTGAACCATCTCTTTAGTCCTCTTTCTGTTACACACACACACACACACACATATGTATACATATTATATATTTTATTTATATATACTTTATTATATATATCATATATAACATATTATTTATTTATTTATATTTGTAATTATATTATATAATTACATGTATTATATATTTAATTAATCACAAAAATGTTAATATATAATATATTTATTATATATTTATAGTATATATTATATAATGTATATATTATATCACTGTACTAAAGTTATTTTTTGCATACTGTCTCTGATATTTGGAAGAAGGAATGACGATTGAGTGCTCAAAAACTTTTTAAATAAGCAAGTCTACTAACACCATTATGATTAGTTCTTTACTTTCGAGGAATTATCTTTTGGCAGAACAGAAGATTGAACCTAGGTAGCCTTGCATATGAGACAAGGGCTCTAACACTGAGCTATAGCCCTAACCTTCAATAAATATCTTTGAAAATAGCAACTTTAAGAGTATTGCATATAACACAGAGGCTTTAAAAACATCTCTACCTGCCTGTGCTCGTAGAATCTTCTTAGCCAGTGAGAACTTGCCAAGAACATTACAGTTTCTGTGATGGAAGGTGGCTTAGGAAAGGGCCTGAGATCAGTGACTAAAGTGAAGATTAAAAATTAGAAAGGAACAGATAGTAAGTAGTGAGCAAAAGGGAAGCCACATCCAGAGACTAAGAGTTGTTCTGCCAGAGTTGAAATGAGAGCATCTAGACAAGGTATATATAGTGAAATGGAGGGAAACTCAAAGATGGCCTTTGTTCTCTAGAATATAAAGTAGGACAGGGAAGGGGATGGATTAAGAAGGGATCTATGCTGGGGAAGTGTTGGGGACGGGCTACATGGCCAATGTTCAGCCATCTTGTCAGAACTTAGGTTCCTATTTCTCCAGAAGTCTGCCATTCACCAGAAACTAGCTGACCTTGTCGTAGGTGGACAGTTAGACACCTGTTGTGGTTTATTGTGGGGGCTGGTCATTCCAGACCCCCGAGCTACTCCTTTTCCGGTGGGACTACTGATAAGATCAGATTAAAGGCCAGCTGCCTGCGAGCAGCAGTTCTGGGAGCTTTTTCCTGACTAACCAGATCCTTCACAACTTTCCTGGAATTTCTCTCCTGCAATTATAGCAGCTGTAAAGGAAGATACCTACCTGCTGGAGCATTCCAGAGTTAGGTATCCATAGCAACCCTTGCTTTCGCAAATACCCATGCCTCTGTGCCTATATAAACTCTGTAAAATTCTCAATAAACGGGGTTTGATCAGAATGCAGACTTGCCCCCTTCTTCATGTCTAGTGTTCTGTCTCTATACAGGAACTTTTCCTCCCGAGCGTTAGTCGAGCCCCGGCGGGCCGGGGCAAGGTAGGTCCCACACCTCTATAGTACCAGCACTTGGGATCTGAGGTAGGGGATCATGAGTTTTGAGACCAGCCTCAACCATGAAGTCAGACCGTTTCAAAAAGGCAACAAAGATGGATGGGGGCAGTTCCAGGGAAACTGAGCTCCATCTATGGGAGCAGTTTAATTAGTAAGAGAATTTAGCCACTGACTTAGAAGGTAGTTCATGAAATATTTTATTGGCACTGGAGAGAAAAATAATAATAGATAAACTGAAAATTCTGGGAGCATAAGAAGGAGGAAAGATGGGGGAAATGTAGGACCTTATAAGTTAGCCATGGAGGTTGGTGAAAAAACAGTTTGGGGAAAGCATACTTGGGAGTGCTGGGCTGCTGATCTGAGTTCAGAGGGCTTGTCATGTCAGGCTGTATGACAAAAGGTGAGGCAAAACAATGCCAAGGACAAATGAAATGAAATCGAAACAGCTTATTATGAAAGGAAGAAAGGAGAGCTGTTGAAATGAAGAAAGGGGCCAGAAAACCCAAGCAACTCGCTACATGATGTGTATTCCTTTGTATGACCCTTGTAGTCCACTCCTATTGCCCATGAATATTCCACTTGCTAGATATAGCCTAGGTAGTTCTAGGCTTCCTCTACAAGTAGAGTTCTTTCTTTTGTGTACTTTGATATTTCAATTCCGTATCTGTTTTCCTGCCAGTGTATATGTGTAGGGGGTTGAGTGTCATGGTTTGAAGAAAGCATGGCTGAATACGCACTCCACAGCTGTGTGTCCTTCCGTTCTCACTCTGTTATGAGGGTGTGGCATGAAACCACTAATCATAATCAGAGGTGTGCCACCCACGTTTTCCTTGCCACCATGTCACTAATACTTGTGGAAAATAAAAGACAGTGAATTTGGAGCAAATAGACAATTGATGTTGACTGAGCAAAACCGAAACAAAATTTGTATGAAAATAATAGGCAATCTTGACTAGTTTAGTGCCTTGGTATTTATCTTTTTTGATCCTATGGCAGGTGCCATTGATAAGCCACATGGGGAAGCTGCCAAATGAGAAAGGAGAGACTGGGCATGTGCATGGCCCCTAGACAGGACAATCCAGCCATTTATAACTAAAAGTTGATGGTAATAGATGTCAAGAGCTAATCATTAATTAATTTATTCATTCAACAGAATCACGGGGTGCCTGTGTTTACCTCACAATTCATACTATGTAACAGGATTCTAGGATCAGAGCAGCCTAAGCCCAGGCCACCATAGATGCATCCAGCCAGTCTTTGCACCCCTAGCTTCCCATCGTGAGCTTGCCAGTCAGTATACAGGACTGCATGGGCTATTTAAATGTTATTTTATATTGAATATAAATTATGATTCCAGTTTCCCTTTCACACTAGCGATGTGGTAGGAGCGTCATAGCCACATGTTGTATATAGCCCAGCTGCTGAATTTCCCATCATTAAAGATTTCTTTTGTTGGAGAATTCTGCAAGGATTGCACTCTGCTTTAAATATCCCCACAAATAATTTCCAAAAATCAGATCAATTCCTTCCTCAGAAACTTCCCACAGCTTTCTTACTGCCACCAGGAAGGGTTTCTGAGCTTTAAAAGAAAAGTTGTATGAATGTTTTGCCTACATGTATGTCTGTGCACCGCATGTATGCCTGGTATCCAAGACATGAGAAGTAGGCACTGGATTCCCTGGAACTGGGGTTACAGATGGTTGTGAGCATCCATGTGGATGCTAGAAATCAAGCCCCTGTCCTCTGCAAGAGCATACAGTGCTCATAACCCCAAGCCATCTCTCCACTCACGCTCCTGAGGTTTTAGTGTGTGTTCACGTTACCAGAGGATCTCCTTCTGACAGTCTTCAATTCAGCAGGTATATAGAGGACAAGATACTTGCTTTTTTTTTTTTTTGAAGTACCAGATGCAGCTGCTATTAATCAGTTATCTCTGCCCATCATGGTTTTTTTAAAGATGTCGATGTCTGTATTAGTTCTCTCATCTTGAAGAAGGCCTCCTAGAGGCTCCAGCCTGTTAGAACATCACTGTACAGTTACTGAGATGGTTATTGCTGATTGTCAACATGACAGGGCCTCAAGCCACATTGAAATCAAGCCTTTGGCATGCTTGTGAGGGGTTTTCTAGGTTAGGCTGGCATCTGGCATGCCTGTGAGGGCTCACATGGACAGGGTCAATTGAGGTGAGAAGCTCCACTTTAATTGTTGGCAGCACCATCCCATGGGCTAGAGTCTTGAATGAAAATATGTGAAAGGTGAGTACCACATTTCATGTTTCTCTGTATCCTAATTTGGATGCAATGTACCCAGTCATCTCAAACTCTCTTGCCATGGTGGCTATTCTATGCAACTGGGAGCCAGAATAAACCCTTTCTCCCTTAAGTGGCTTGTGTTTGGCATTTAATCACAGCAGCAGGAAATGTCACTGTAGATGCCTTTATGCTTTGATGATAAGCAGCTCTCTGTGGAGCTTGGAAGCAGTGCTACTCAGGTCCCATGCCATTGGGCTGATATGGAGCTCAGCATCCTGCTGCACTAGACCAGCAGTGACTTTAATTCCAGAGTTTTCCTAACCAAATGCTGAGAAATGCGGTCATGGTCATCTTGTTTATATAGGTAGTTGTAAAACTTAAGATTATATCAACAGTCAACTGGTTGTAGTGTTTTTAATTTATCACAAAATATGAATCTAAAACATCTAGAGCTGTAGGCTCCAACTCTGACCATGTTGAAATCTCTTGAGTAACTTCAGGGATATTTTACAATTCCATGTAGGGTCTCTGTCCCCAGAAAGCATGCTTTAATTCACTATGAAATAGACCATTGCAATTGCTTTTCTTTGTTCCTAAATACTATTTAGTTTCCTGGGTGGCCATTACAAAGTCCTGCTCACAGGGTAGCTTGACAATTGAAGTCTATTTTGTCACAACACTGAAGGTTGGACATAAATTGAAAGTCTTGGCAGGTCCATATTTCCTCTGAAGGCTGTGGAATAGCATCAATCTCTTGCCTCTTTCTTAGCTCTGGGTGATTCCTCATGAAGCAAGGCTTGGGATGTCTGACTGCATCATTCCATTTCCTGCCTTCTTTGTCTTGTGACCTTCTTCCTTATTCCTGTAGGTTTCATTACAAAGACATTTTGGAGTTGCAGCCTACCTCTACGGTATGACATCATCTTTATTACATCTGTAGAGTGCCTATTTAAAATGATGTTATGTTCACTAGCCTCAGGTGTAGGGCTTTATGTAGGACATGATCCAGTCCACAACTTCCCCAAAAGATCCTCAGCTGCAGCCAGATCTTGCAAGCAATAAACATAAAAGGTGGTTTTGAGCCTTGAGCATGTCATCACAACTGTCTGAAGTCTTGGCAATATCTGGATTATTAGAACACACCCTAGGATTCCCTGAGTGTGGGCTATGTCTAGAAATGTGTCTTTTTCTAAGCAACTTGGAAATCACTCCGGAAAGAAAAATAAAAAAGAAGTGAATTCTGCCATATAGCCTGGAAGGACAGCATCATCTGAGATCTTGGTGAACATAGAATGTTAATCTGAAGCTATATTTCAGCAATATTTCCCAGGATTTACTTTGTTTCTGTAACTTTTGTTTTAGTGCTCAGTTATTGTGCCAAGCTTGAAGTAGGAGTCAGGCTGCAATGTAGCACACTGTGGACTTAGGGAGGAACTGGCCACAGACCAGAAGAGTAGCAGGGCAGTTTCAAAGGTAAACCTGAAAATGAAAGAACATCGTTGATTAAGCTTAGAGCAAAGTCAAAACATGGCATATGTGATTTCCACTTGGCAGGCACTCTGTAAAACAAGAATGCACCTCGCTTCCAGCTCTTCATAATTGATCTACTAAAACCTTGATTGATAGTTTGTGTTTTTGGAGACACTCTAGACCTGAAGGGGCCCTGAGAGTCTCAGAAAGGACTTTTGACTGAAGCTTTGACTCTCCTGTCTTTCTCACTGTTGCTCCCACCCTTGTTTTCTATCTTCCATTCTCCTGCTACTACTAGCTTCCAGTTTTGTCTTAAAGTAATAAACTTTTCACCTCCCTCAAAGAAGACACAAATATCAGATGCTCAGGTAACCCCTTCCAACAGCTTGGTCTGTTGGAACAATTATTCTCACTTTTTTTATAGAGCCATTCACACCTGGCTTGAATCACATTACACAAAGGTAAATTGAGTTTACAGTAGAGTAAGCTTTTCAACTTGTCAAGTTTAGGAGAAGTTGGTACTATCTTTTAATAAAATGGGAACCACTATAGAGGAATGGTTAATTCTTGTATTTTCTCTAAAATCCATGTTGAAATCAGTCTTCATGGAAACAAGATGAAAAGGCAGGGCCTTGAGCAGGTGAGTGGTCATGTGAGGTCTGCCCCAATATATGGGATCAGAAACCCTGGGAAGGGCCTTAAGCAAGCACCCTTCTTTCTTCCTTCTACCATGTGAGGACACAGTGTTTGTGCCCTGCTTGCAGAGAGGCAGAAACAATGAAAGGCCTTGGAAGTATGACCACAGCATTGCCTGACATCAAATCTAACAGAGCCTTGATCTGGGATTTAGCCTCCAGAACTCTGAGAAACACATCTCTATTGTTTGTCAGTTGTCCACATTGTGCTGTCTGTTATAGTAGCAAAGATATGGGTAAGCATCCACTGATATCAGGGGCTGAAGCCTCTTTGATGTTGAATTCCTTACAGATTAGTGACTGCTTCTTCACTATTCTGCCACTTCTCTTGCTCTTGTTCCTCTGTAAGATAGGGTTAACAAAAGTTTCAGCATCCCCAAGTGCCTTTTACAGTAAATGCAGCATACCTCATCATGCAAAAGAATCATGCATGCCTTTCTTTAGTCATGGCTTTACAGTCTTATATCTCTAAGCCCTGTTTTATTTTATATTTTTGGCATAGGCTTACAAAATTTATTTTAACTTTCTAAGGCAAATAAGTTTTGTTTTTCTGAAGTTAAACATTCACACATATTTGGAGTGCTTTAGAATAAGGAACAAAAGTGATAGCCGCAGATCTTTCATCATTTGCATACAAAACATAGTGTGCTTTAACCAAAGCTAACATGGAAACTCCTCCTTCTCCCCTCACCCCCAACACTCTCTGTGAATAAACTGCTGAATCACTGTGTGTGACAGCCACGCTTGGCTCTATTAGGCATGCCTCTTTGGGAACTGTCAGAGTGGCATCCAAAGTCCTTCTGCTATTTCTAGATAATTGGAACACAGAGACATTCTGACCTATTCCCTAAATAGCTGGGTGTGAGCACTGTGTGTGTGTGTGTGTGTGTGTGTGTGTGTGTGTGTGCGCATGTACCCATGTATGTATGTATATGTGTATAATACTATTAATGTTGTCAGAGACACAGGGTTTATTTATGGATACAATAGGTTATACAATTTGGACATATTGTGGAGACTTCAAAAGCCATGGAATGAAAATCTAAGCAGCATATGATAAAGTAAATAGCTAATCACAAATAACATTGAATTACTGTGGTGCACTAAATCATTTCCCAAGACTAGTGTCCATTTTTTTAAATAACAAACACTTTCCATATATAAAATAAACCACGAGATGCATAAGGAATTTTCTTAGTTCTCATTGGAACCAAAACCAATGTTGTATTAATATTTTGTTATTGATTTCCCATGCTATCCCTTAGCTCATCTTTCTACTCTCCAAACCAGTTTCATTAATCTGACCTTGGAAAAGTCCTGCAAAACTTTCTAGCTGTTACTCATTAGCAACAGTCACTGTAACATTGTTATCAGCTGATCAATAAACGTATATTATTTTACAGGTAAGGTGCTGAGAGAAACCAACAAATTCACTGGAAATGGTGCTTTGATTGATTGACTAATTTATTAATAATGTGATTCTGGATATGCTCTGCACAGTTTATAAGCACCAGTTTCTTCCTAAGATAAATTAATGCTAATACTACAGTTCACCGTAGAAAATTTCTTTGGGGCTAAAATGATATGAATCCTATTGTATTTTTGTATCTTGGTTCTAATTAGCACCAAGAATCTATAGGTTTTCAGTAGAGATAGACTATAGAGACTTGTTCACTCCACATATTTATAGTAAGTAACACCTATCTTAGTGTTTCTTAAACACTTTCAGTTAGAGTCTAAACTCTTTGGATTATGTGTGTGTTACACAGATTTTAATTACCCCATTAATTGGGGATATTGTCCTTCATTTTAGTTTTAATTTAATTTATAGCTGACTGGTCCTTTTCAACTATGTCAAAACTTTTACTTTTTTAGTTTTACTAATATACGGATAGTGTTAACTTTTCCCAAAGTATGCCTTTTAGAGATGTGGCTGCTTTAAAACGATTCTAGGAGCTGGTGCTTTCAACAGTGAATATTTTCTTTTATTACTTTTTCTATTAAATTATTAACTTATATATGGGAAATGTTCCTTAAAGAAGAGAAGAGTGTAATGTGACGCTCACGTGCGTGGATTGAATACGAATTGTCGCGTGTCCTGAAGATCGCTGTCATTTCCATCCCTATGCTGAATCTCTTCATTAAGCGTTGTCATTGCAGCTGTGCTTCTCACTTCCGTGTGGTTCTCCTTTTATAAATGTTGTCTTTTGACTGAGACTTTGTGTTTCATCTGTTTCCAGGGACTTGTAATTTCTTTCCGAAGCAACAAAGTCACTTCCTAGCCTCCTTCTCTTCAGTCTCATCCTAGATCTTGTTTTATCAATGATGTTCTCCCTGCTGTGACTTTTGGCTTACCAATGTGCCATTTTACTTCTCAGTGTGACGTCTGTTTAAGTGAACCTGCACCATTGTTTATTTTTTTCTACCAGTTGATGTCACTCTGATGCTCTTTTCCAGGTTTCATCTCTTATTGACAGTGCTGGTACTGGAAATGGGAAAAGTTAGATTATAAAATCACTGACACACTAGTATTAGAAAGAACAGCATTTACCTTGAACTTCTTATAGAAGTAACTGAATAGATCAGTTATGCCAAAGAGCATATAGTTAATTGCTACAAGAGATTTCTAACAATTTCATTTGTTCATCCTTCAAACTTATTTAATTATTAAAAACGTTATTGCCCCTAGAAAGTAAGGGCTGTGCAAAGATCAAGTAATTCATTCAGTAAATATTAATTTAACAAATATTGGTAATTTATCAACTCCCTGCTAGGTGCTAATCTGCTCTAAGAAGGGGGCTTTCCTTTTGGGGGAATGAGTTTTATTGTGTAATTTGCTTTCCTTTTTTTAGCTTTTTTGTTAGCTCCCAGGATAAAAGAAACCACCTTGGTAGATTTTATGTAAACTGCAGCACCTTGGTTTCTTTCCTCACAGAAAATCAGCGTCTGGTGCTCCAGCATTCGTGCCACAGTGACAGGTGTCCTGGAAATGCCCTTGGAGCCACACTGGTAGCTGGAAGGCTCAGGGTAATAAACAGGGCCAAGCCTTCTATCAAGATCCCAGGATTAAGGAAGTAGGAGGGCTTACAATGGCAATTATCAGCCATAGCAACACTTATGTGCTGCTATTCCATAACCATGCCTCTTGATTTCTTGAACTTTACCTAAAGCCACTGTTACTGAGTCTGAATAACTACTTATAAAACTGATAGTGTTCTATTTTTGAGAAGTTAGTGATCATTTTATATTTCAAAGAAGGTTGTAGGTGTAGCTTTCATATACACATTTCTTAACATTGGGAGATCTCTGCTCAGTTGAAAATTGTCATGCCCAGTGTATTTGATAGCTGCCCAGATTTCAGTAACCAGGTATGTTTGATACCAGTTAGGTCACTGTATAATTCTTATTGAGTAAAAGTTACTTATCAGTTGAGTTTCAGGGCTTGCAGCTTTTATAGATCTTTTGGACTATTTGAGGCTAATCATTTTTTTTTGAAAACTAGTATTCTAATCATCATGATTCCTTTTGGTTCATAAATCATAAAGTTTCAAGAATGTGCACCCAGGCTTCATCCAAAGGAGTAACATAAGGAGCTTAGATGCTGGCTATTTCCATCCCTGGACGTGTTCTGCATTGCTAGTGTTCTCTGTCCTCAGGCTAACTCTTCAGACCAAAGGAAGCCCAACTAACTAGCCCACATCTCCTACTCCTTTCCTTCTCACTACTGCTGATTATAACTTGTTCAGTGATGACGCTAACTTTCTTCCTGAGCTCACCCACAAGAAACAAAGGAGATCAAGGAAACTTATCCCATGGGCCTCAGAGCTCAAGGCTGAGTAGGATACATGTAAAGAACTGTGGTGGCCCAGAAGGCATACTCCCTCCCTGTGTGAGTATCCACCGGAGTGGATTGTGACAAATCCTTTGTTTCTCCCAGACTCTTTAAGCCAGGCAGTCATGATGCAGGCTATCTGGATGAGTCCTGATAGGCTGTGGTCATATGGTGGGGGAGGAGGTCCCCCTGTCAGAGGTGTAGGGGAGGGGAATAGAGTGGAAAGGTGAGAACAGGAAGATACAAGCAATGGAATAACAATCAGAATATAATGTGAATAAATTACACACACACACACACACACACACACACACACACACACACGGCTGCCTTTATTGAGAGGATTAATCTAGTTGTCAATACCCTTTTCTTTGATAGGCCAAGATGCAGAAACTGATCAGATAATTATTGTTTCCTGGAGTATTTTCAAAACATAATCCATTAATCTTCTCCTCTGGGTGTCAATTGTCTTTGTTTTCCAGTAACTGGCATGGGTCCGAGGATGCAGATTGTCAGCAGTAAAACTAGGATGTTCCTGGCAAGTTGGGATAAAAACTTACCACCCTCTCTCCACTCAGTTTATGCTACTTTTACTGTGTTGAGACTTCTTTCTTTTCTTCCTCGATTCTTTTCTCCCAACTGAAGAGAATATTTTAACTATTGGAAATTAATTCAAGTTAAGAACAGTTAGTGGGATAAGGGAAGATCCAGATTTGACTTTGATTCTTCAACTTTCTGGTCATTTCTAAGACATGACAATGCAGACCCAAGAGGAAAGCTTCGAGTATGTGGCCTTATCTTTTTTCCCAGGATGCATCATAATAAATCACAGTTAAACTGAAACACTGTAGCTTGTTTATATGTGATCTCTAATAGATACCCATGGTGGTGTGTATGTCTTGGAATGGTATGTAAGCTAGTCCTATCCTGATGTTTGGTGGGCCTTTGTCTACATAAGGCCACGTTGAAAATCTACTAGTAGTGTCTGTGAGGAACAGGTGTGACAAATCTGACACACGGCCGAAAACTAAACAGAGCTAACATTCTAAGTTCCACAATGCTCTGTATGTTCTTTTGTTATTTCATGGCTAAATTTATCATTCTTTCCATTATAATTTAACAAAAAAATACTATCACTCTCTCACTTTCTTCAACAGATTACTCTCTGTCTCCTTGCTATAAATAAGCTGAGAAATTTAAAAGTAGTTTGGGGCAGTACCAGACCATAACATGTTAACAAACATCACGAGCATCATCATATCCACTGACTGAAACATGGCTCTACCTGGGGACCAGAAATATCTTTGCAAGCCTCCCTGGAGATATCCTACTCTCCCCCTAAGATTTCTGTTTTCCAACGCATGCATTGGGCTCCCTCGCTAGTTCATCTAATTGCTCCCTGCAGATGGTAAATGCTTATCTGTCTAGCTCAGAGCAGTTCATCATATATGGAGAGTCATGCCAAAAGGATAAGCCCTGCTTTACCTGCCTGCGAACTTCGGAGCTGCTGCATTCTGCTCTGCTCTGATTCCTGTGTTGTAATCTCCGCTGTTGTGTTGCTGTCTGCTGTTTTATTCACAGCTTTGGGGAACTCTGAAGCCTTAGGCATCAGTGTCCTATCCTCAGACCACAGCTTCCTTAAAAAGCACTTCCCTTCCAAAAAGCTGTTAAGTGTCTTCCACTTAAGCACCCCCTGTTCTCCCAGGGCTCTCCCTCAAAGAAGAAATTGACAGCACATGTGAAGTGCTAAATACGACTTGCCATCTCAGCCTTGCACCCTGAAACAAATATTTTCTTCCAATATGATCCAGCTCCGGAAAGCTGTGACCTCACTTACTCAAGGTCCACACTGCTATTTGTACTCTTAATATACTTGCTCCTGTATTTTAAGGTGAGATCCAAATCACTTAGCTTCATCATTTATTTTGTCTAAGTCTGAGGGCCAGCTGTCTGCCTGTGAACGTATTCACATCACTGTGCCAAAAAACAAAACAAAACAAAACAAAAACCCCCAAAACAAAAACAAACAAACAAACAAACAAACAAACAAAAAAAGGATAATTTCTTTGGTGTCTCCAGCTGGTACCATAACTCTTCCTTTCCTCCAATCTGCACCTGAATTCTGGTTTCCTTAATCTCCATTCCTTCTGTGCTGGTTAGCTTTTGTTTGTTTGTTTGTTTTATGATGTTTTTGCACAACAACCACAGTTTCCCCTCCTTTCTCTCTTCCTAGTCCCTCCCCATCTCCATTCCTCCCCCTCGTCCACTTCTCTTTCTCTTCAAAAAAGGGCAAAAGCCTCCCATGGCCACATCAACTGGTGCTCATCTCATATCAAGATGCAGTAAGACTAGGCACCACCTCTCCTATTAAGGCTGCATGAGGAAATCCAGTAGGAAGAAAGGGTCCCAGTGGCAAGCAACAGAGTCAGACATAGCCCTCACTCCCACTGTTAGGAGTCCCACAAGAAGACCAAGCTACAGCTGTAACAAAAGTTCATAGAGCCTAGGTCGGTCCCACGCAGTCTTCCTAGTTGGTGGTTCAATCTCTTTGAGCCCCTATTAGTCTAGATTAGTTGATTCTGTGCATTTTCTTGTAGTGTCCTTGACCTCTTTGGCTCCTAACATCCTTCTTTCCCCTCTTTCACAGGATTCCTCAAAATATAATGTTTGGCTGTGGGAACCTCCATCTGTTTCCATTGGTTGCTGGGTGAAGCTTCTCTAGTGACAATTGGGCCTGTCACTGATCTGTGAGTAAAACAGAATATCATTACGAATCATTTTATTGACATGGATTTCTGAGCTATCCAGGCTCTGGATCTTGGTCCGTTAGCAGTGTCTGAGGAGGACTCCCTCTCATGGTATGAGTCTCTAGCCGGGCAATTAGGCATTGGCTGGCCACTCTCACAATCTCTGGGGCACCTTAACCACAGCACATCTTGCAGTCAGGAAAAATTGTAGGTCAAAGGTTCTGTGGCTCAGTTGGTATCCTAATCCCTCCACTGGAAGGCTGGATGGTTACAGGAGATTGGTGGTTCAGGCTTTGTATCTCTCATTGCTACAAGTATTAGCAAGGGTCACCTTCATAGATTCTTGAGAGTTTCCATTGTACTAGTTTTCTAGCTTGTTCCAAAGACACACACCTCCATTCCTGTAGTCTCTCCCAGTACTTTTCCTCCATCTTCCCCCACTTGATCCCTCTTGTTCCCATCCCTACCCAATCTCCAACCTACCCCCTCCCCCATCTACCCACCATGTCTTTTCTATTTCTATTTCACAGGGGGATTCATGGGTACCTTCTTGTGCCCTCTTTGTTACTTAGCTTCTCTGGGTCTGTAGATTGTATCATGGTTACTTTATGGATAGTATCTACTTACTAGTGAGTACATACTATGTTTTTCTGGGTCTTGGTTACTTCTCTCAGAATGATATTTTCTAGTTTCATGCATTTTCATGCAAATGTCATGTTGCCATTGCTTTTAATGGCTGAATAATACTCCACTGTGTAAAATGTATCACATTTTCTTTATCCATCCTTTGGTTGAAGGACATCTAGGTTGTTTCCAGTTTCTGAATATTACAAATAAAGTTTCTGTGAACATAGTTGAGTAAGTGTTATTGTGGAATGGTAGAGTATCTTTTGGGTATATGCCCAGTATTGGTATAGCTGTGTCTTGTGGGTGATTGTTATATTGGTAGTGGTGGTGGTGGTGGTGCTGCTGCTGCTGCTGGTGTGTGTGTGTGTGTGTGTGTGTGTGTGTGTGTGTGTGTGTGTGTGTCCCTTCTTTAGGTTTTTCTGGTATGAAGTTTTTATTTCCTGTGCTTTCTTGCTTGTAGTTAACCTCTGTGGGCTGGAGTTTTCCTTCTAGTATCTTTTTTAGGGGTGGATTGGTAGATAAGTATTTTTTTAATTGGATATGTCATAGAATACCTTATTTTCTCCATTATGGTGATTGAAAGTTTTGCTGGCCTGGCATCTGTGGTCTCTTCAAATCTGCAAAAAATCTGTTGAAGCCCTTCTGGCTTTTAGAGTTTCTGTTGAGAAGTTGTGTGCAATTCTAGTAAGTCTGCCATTATATGTTACTTGGCCTTTTTCCTTTGCAGCTTTTAATATTCTGTCTTTGTTCTGCTCATTTAGTGTTTTGATTATTATATGGTAGGGATCTTCTTCTTTTCTGGTCTAAAATATTCAATGTTATGTAAACTTCTTTAGGTTAGAAAAGTTTTCTTCTGTGATTTTGTGAAAAAGATTTTTTTCTGGGATTTTGAGTTGGTTTTCTTCTCTTTCCTTTATTACTAGCATATTTTATTTGGTCTATTCACATTGTTCCAGACTTTCTGCATGTTTTATGTTCATAAATGTTAACATTTTCTTTGATTGGTGTACCAATTATCTTTTATGCCTGAGATTCTCTCTTCCATCTCTTGTATTTTATTGGTGATGGTTGCATCTATAGTTCCTTTTAGCTTAACTAGATTTTACTCTCCATAATTTCTTCAGTTTTTGTGTTCTTTATTTCTCTTTCCATTTTCACATCTTGAACAGTTTTAATTTATTTTCTTCCTCTGTTTGTTTGCATTTCCCTGGGTTTATTTAAGGGATGTATTAATGTCATCTTTAAGGGCCTCTATCATCTTCATAAAATTGGATTTAAGGTTATTGTTTTGTTCTTCAGCTGTGTTGCAATATCCAGAGCTTGCTAAAGTAGGATAGCTGTACCTTCATGGTGACATACTGCCTTGGATGTAGTTAATTGTGTTCTTATGCTGGCCTCTATTCATCTGTATTGGGGATTATTACAGGTTTAGGTGCTGATTTCTGACTTTATCTTTGTTAGATGGATCTTTTTGGATGTGTTTTTCCTCTTGGTTTCTGTTTCCTCTATGGTCTTCTGGCCTAAGTGACCTGGGGCTCTGGTGACCAATGAGTCTTCAGTTTCTCCACTGGGAGCTTTGCAGCTTGAGTGACCTCTGGGGTTTTAAGAACTGCCATTGCCTCTGGTATTCAAAGTTCTTGTGCGGTTTCTGGGAATCTGCTTATCTCTTTAGCCTCTCTGGTTCATTGTATTGTGTGGCCTCCAGTAAACCAGAAATCTCCCACTGGAATTATGGGCTGGACTGTGGAGCTCAGGGAGAGGGGTAACTTTTTTGTGTATGTTTATTTGTTTTCAACTGGACATAGCTATTCAGAGAAAAAAGGAACCTCAATTGAGTAAAAGTCTCCATCAAATAGGCCTGTAAGCAAACCTGTGGGGTATATTTTCTCAATTGATATAGGAGGGTCCAGCTCACTGTGAGAGGTGATAACCCTTGGCAGGTGTTTCTCGGTTGTATAAAAACACAAGCTGAGCACGCCATGTAAAGAAAAATAGTAATCTGTGTCCCTCCATAGTATCTGCTCAGTTTCTGCTTCCAGATTTCTTCCCCAGCATCCCTCAGTGATGGACTATAAGTAATAAACCTAGAAAACTCTTTCTTTCCCAAGTTATTTTTGGTCAGAATTTTTTGTCACAGTAATAGAAAGCAAACTATTTTGTAGAAGGCTATTTTCATAACCACTCTACCTAAGCAACTCTTGTTAGCTTACTTAATGTACTCAGTGTCTACTGGATCATTGTATTTCCTAGAATGCTTGCTTTTGAAAGTATATAATGATATTTATTATTAATATTATCATTATTCTTATTAATTGTTGTTGTTGTTAATCTTGAGACATGTTCCTGCCATGTAGGTCAGGGTGACCACAAAATTTTAAACAGTGTGACAGTCACCATTTCCCTTTTTTATTTATGAATAATTCCTCACCATAATTATCATACCTGATGCTGAACACATGGCCACAAGACAAACCATCACTAATATAGGATGAATCAAATCTATACCCAGATCTCTGGATACTCATATAAGATTTGTATTTATGCTATCTACTACTTCATAATAATCTTTATCAGACTGTCCTGGAATTCTAAAAAGATTTGGAAAACGGACACAGTTGAGTTTGTCTTTTCAAACCTCTTATTTTTATAATCATTGTATGAATTTAACTATTTTTCCCACATCAATCTGAGAATCTTCTTAGAATATTTTGTTAGTATTTCTTACTTATAATTAGTACTTTTAATGTAGAATTCTTTTTATTTTTTAATATATTTTATTAATTTATTCATATATAAGGGATGCGATAATGCAGAATTCTTCAAGAAACACACAATGAAAATACAAAAAGAAGAAAGTTACAAGAGATTGCTGAAGAGACGTGTAAGAGGGACAGATGGAAGGGAAAAATGCAGAAGTCAAAGGAAAAGAATGTATGTAGAAGTAAAGGGAAAATGTCTCAGTCATCTGATCAGAACGTTATATACTAGGTATCCATAAAACAAATCTGTATTTCTCATAGCTCTAGAGAATGGGAAATCCAAAGACTAGAAGCCAGTAAGCTTACATAGCTGAAGGAAACAGTATTTCTGGTGTCTCTTTTGTACTAGTACTGTTTATGATGGTTTGACTAAGAATGCTTTCAAAGGCTTATACATTTGAATACTTGGTTCCAAGTTGGTGGAACTGTTTGGGAAAGATAAGGAGGTGTAGCCTTGTTGGAGGAAGTGTGTCACTGGGGTTGGGCTTTGAGGTTTCTAAAACCCAAGACTGTCGCAGTCTCAGCACCCCCTTTCTTTGTCCCTGCTTCGTGGATATTGTCTTATGATATAAGCTTTCAGTTACTGCTCCAGTGCCATGCCCACCTGCTGCCATGCTACTTGTCATGATGTTTGTAGACTAATCTATTTGAACTATAAGCCCGAAGTAACTCTTTTTTTTTTATAAGTGCCTTGATCACGATATCTTATTACAGAAATAGAAAAGCAACCAAGACAGCTGTAAACACTATTTATGATATTTCATTCATCATGAACTAATTAGCACCCCAATCCTTAGCTGCAAATACTATCACATTGGGGATAAGAATTCAGTGTACTTATTTCTTAGAGGCCTAAACCTATTACAAAAAAAAAAAGAAAAGGAAAGATTAATGGATAATAATAATAGAGATTTTTTAAAAAAGGTCAATGAGAAATTCCAAGTGGCAATCTCTGGTTGTAGGAATTATATGTTATATGGGGGAGGGTCTTATCTACTATAAGGATTTGCTTTATTAATCCCCCCCAAGTATACTTCTTTTCTCATTATAAACAGTCCATGAGCAGCATGGCCTTGTTGTAGATGCAGATATAGAATTAAAGAATTAGAAACTGTGACCGTTTATGGATTATATTTTAGGTTGCAGAAGATCTAGTTAATGTAATGCACTATGACCCCTATCCAAACTTTGTCCACTTAACCTCCTTAATATCTATCCAACCACTTTGTTCTCTAAGGCATAACCTCACCCTCTTCTTATCCTGGAATACTAATTGTTCTCCCTGCCATCACCAGTTCATTGCCCAAGTTGCTGCCAAATATGCTCCTTTTTCACATGCAAATTTAATTTGGGAACTCTCCAGCAACCAGAGTCCAGTCTTTCACTGGACAATTAGGAGCAAAAGCCCAGCTTCTTAGCATGGCAACAGAGACTTGGCAAAACAATTCTACTGGGCTTGCCTTGTAGCTCTCAACACTTCCCCACTTCCACTGAACACACAGTATATTCCACTCACTAAATTAAAGTCACACACAAATAACCACATATCTCATTCTTTGTGCACTGGATTCTATCTTCTCACAGTGTCTTCCACTATAGTTGCCTTCCCCAGTTTTACGGCATAAGTATTAACTTCTACCCAGTCAGTAGCCAGTGCATTATCTTAAGTCAGTGTGTCTTCTCTCTTGGCTGGGCAGGGGATAAGTACCTTCACATACAATGTAACACTGATGATGGGTCCATGACCAAATATTCTGATTTAATTAGTTTGCAGCATGGATAGCCATTGAGAATATAATATCTCTGAAATCAACCATCCTGAGCAGCTACATCAAAACTGAGAGCAGAATTTTTGAGTTCTCTCCCAAGAGTCAAACTCCTAGCAGGGGTTTGGAACTACGATTGTGTATAGCAGCTGAAGAAGCTGTTCATTTGTATGGATATACTGTGGGACATCTGGTATAAATTTGCCTTACCTTACTTATGCTTGATAAAAATCTAATTGTTTATTATTAGTTTAAAAATCGTGCCAAACATGACTTTCATCTCTCATGTAGGAAAAAGAAATTAAATATTGTTTATTCTTCCTCTATTTACTTCAGATTTGAATTAATGATACAAACAATTAGACTCTACAGCTCTTACTCCTTGATTTTTGTCTCTGAGATAATCAGTCTCAATCTAAGCCTGATGGTGTCATTGTGTGTAAAGAAATGATGATTTACCTTTGTGTACATTTATGTGGACTCCACAGCCAGAGCTTTTAATGCCTGGTCTCTCTGAATGTATGCTGTATTTCTTCATGTTTGGGGCAGTAACTTTGACATTCCTCTTTGAAAACAAAACCCTGGGTAGGTATGTTCTCTACCTGCCTGTCAGGTTTCACTTTGGGGGCCTGGTGAAAGCTGGAAAAGATGAACAGAACATATAGCAAGAGTTTGTTAGGATTTGTAAATAGCCACTTTGCTCCTTTGTTATGCATTTGTTTTAATAATGAACATGCTTTAAGAAGAGGAGATACTATTCTTTTAATGTTAAATTCAAGAAATTTTGGTTAAATGCGTTAATATATTCCAGACTATCTGGCTATTCCATCAATTCTTTCACTGAGGGGATATATTTTTTTTTCTGAAAAATATGAAAAATGTGTACAATCCCTTATTAACTATAATAAAAAACTGTAGAGATGCTAATGAGTAAGGAAATTGATATAAAGACATTGGATTAAATCCTAATTCTACCACAGATCAGTTGACACATCCTGAGAGAGCTGTGTTAACTTGTTGGCTCACACACGTCTTTAATTAAGGAGTTATAAAACTGATCTTACAGTATCATTGAAAGTCTTGAATGATGAACCATCGAAAGTGTACCTACGTAAGCTTTCTGTTGATGATTGATTTCAGTCCCTGTTCCAGGTGAAGATAAAGTCCTTAAAGCCAAAAAGCTTGACAGTTTGCAACTTATCCCCCACTACTTCTACTGCTAAGAACTCTAAATTTGGTCAGCTCTAGAAAGAGCTGATCATCTTCAGTCAGACATTGCCATGTGTACCTTTGACTAAAATATTTACTAGGCTGAGGCAGGAGAACTAGGAGCTGTGGGCTTCAGTGACCAAACAAACACGGCCAAAGAGGGCACCACCACCAAAGCCCCATGGTTTGGCTTGCTTACATAATTTGCTTAACAAGTGACCTAGTCAGGACTTGAAGAAGTCTGAGTCTGGGCTGCAACTGTCTGCAGACTGTCTCATAGTGTGCTACCTTTCTGAATTAATTTAGAACAATACAAGGCCTGGCTGGACAGCAGTTGAGTTGAAATGAAACTATTTCCCACTGTAGTATAAAGTGGTTTTAGCTTCACTTTGAAAATGATGGGTAAATAAAGAACAAAGCACTTTGAACACCATTAAGGAGGACATGATAGTGCATAGATTAAAAATAAACACAAAACCAAGAAGAAGCTATGAGAATACTTACGTCAGTTTGTGGATTTTGAAGGAAGTGACTGGTAGCAGAGAAAAGAATTGTAGCACTTGAGAAGAAAACGTTTAACCAAAACAATATAAGTGTGACAGGAGAGTTTAGAAAAATGGCACTAAATCCTGCTGACACATAGTGACTATAGGCATTGACCAAACTGTATTTGAACATATCTGATGAACAGAATGCTATATCTATATAGTTTGGAGCACCCCAAGGTTAGGTGTGGAAGAGTAAATTACTCCCCATCATATGTTCACTCAATGGTGAAGTCCTCCCTTCCAGAAAAATACTTGACCTGACCTATTAGCTGTTATATGTCCCAGGCGAGCTACTGGGATATGAAGATATGATGCTAGCATGATCTCTTGAGTGCACTTGTAAAGCATCTTTGCTTACTTTTTTTTTCTACCTTTGGCTGTTACCACAACACACTTAGATGGCCAGACCAAGACTAATGAGCGTTCTTTAATGTTCTTGTACCTTGTCTACACTTTGACACTCCAACAAGCAAACCCAGGTCCAGCTAACTCTGTCATATGGCAAATATGCATCAAGCATAAAATAAAATGTTTACTTCAGTAAATCATGGAGTTTGAGGAGGACCATTTAGCAATACATCATGGAGTCAAATGTAATACAGGCTTGGCTGCAAGCTTGCAGGCAAAGAAACTGATTCTTTTTGTTTTGTTTTGTTTTGTTTTTTGTTTTTATTTATTTATTTATTTTATTAATTTATTCTTGTTACATCTCAATGGTTATCCCATCCCTTGTATCCTCCCATTCCTCCCTCCCTCCCATTTTCCCCTTATCCCCCTCCCCTATGACTGTTCCTGAGGGGGATTACTTCCCCCTGTATATGCTCATAGGGTATCAAGTCTCTTCTTGGTAACCTGCTGTCCTTCCTCTGAGTGTCACCAGATCTCCCCCTCCAGGGGACATGGTCAAGTGTGAGGCATCAGAGTAGTGAGAAAGTCATCTCCCACTCTCCACTCAATTGTGGAGACTGTTCTGACCATTGGCTAGATCTGGGTAGGGGTTTAAAGTTTACTGCCTGTATTGTCTTTGGCTGGTTTGAGCAGGACCCCTGGGAAACTGATTCTTAAAGTACAGAAAATACATACAATTACACAAGGGGAAAGAAATTCAAGAGTGTTAGTGTTATCAAAGAATAAGATAATAAGATCTAAAAGGGAGATAGTCAAATAAAAAAATCCATAAGCTATCCAGACCTATCAAAATTGAAAAGGCTTAAAAGGATTATAGGTAACTCCTCCCAGCATGGGAGGAAGAAAAAAAATCTTCACATTAATTCTCTATTTTCATCAACTTGCTGTGTGAAAAAACAAAGACAGACACAGATCTCCATTTTGAAGTCATATAAGTCCTTTATGTAAATTCAAATTAATTCAAGAAAATTAGTTTAATTATACAGAAATAATTGATGTCCCCAAATCAGCAGTATCAGGGATTTCAAGAAAATCAAATTGCCACTACTTCTAATACTCATTCCATGGAACAAAGTGACAAAGGCATATATGGAGGAGATTCTAGACCCGAATGCAAAAGCTGGTTTGAGCAGGTCATATGTTGTTTTGAATGAGGTGTATTTGATAGGGTTCTACCCACTGCCTCTTAACTCTTTTTCCTACTAAATAGCAGTGTCAAAGAAGTAGTGTATCTTTGAGTGAAAATATACTTTTTTTTCCCCCCAGTAAAGACATCTTTATTGAAAAACAAAATGACAGAATGAGCTGAGAAACAGAAAGCAATATCTGTTTTTATTAAAATGGACATTTGGTGCTTTTTTTTAAAATGTGTGTTAATTTTATACTATTAAACAACTAAGGGTTGTTACAGAAATCCTAACAGATTTGGGGAGGTTCCCAAGTTGCCAATAGGAATGCCTCCTATTCTGTGTCAGAATGTATACAGATGAGGATTATATAACCCACATGGATTACCATGGGTTATATAGCTCTATTGGGGAAAATCAGGAGTAATTTGAAATAGTAAATTTATAAAATATACTTTTTAATGTTATCAGTGTTAAGAGAATTTCATGATTCATAATGATTTGACATTTTAAAGCTGGTTGACTTTATCGGAAATAATAGAAGTGATACATATGCACTCAAATAAAATTATGATTTTTAAAATGAGATTTAGAATGGAAAAAAAAGCAAGACTAGGCAAAGGACTCCATTTCATCTATGTTTTGAGTAAGTTTCGTGGTGGGTAGAGTCTAGTCGGCAATTAACTGTATTGAAAACCTGCCTGAAGAGCATGTAAACTGGACGTATATGCTCCCACTTCAAAGCCACAATTCAGTTGAAAGTTGTAACTACAATGTGGGAGCAATGTTGCATACAGGAGCCTAACGGCATTTCTTAGTGATATTCACTGTGTTGTCAACTCTCCCCAAGTCACCATGGGGGACACAAGTGGACTGAACATCCCATTTAACATCCATATGGTGTAGAGCACGAGGGAATTTTCTGTTTTCATTTCATCTGAATTTGATATATCTTAGTTCTGCTAAATCCTGTCTTTAAAAGAATAAAGACATTTATTAACTTCCCTGGGAGTTTAGTGGTTGCATGATATAAACATCAGAACAGCAGTAAGGAGACACAGCCTCAGATGGCAAGTTACTAGGTTTAGGGAGAAGATTGAGGAAGTATGGATAAAATGTGTGCACAGATAATCCTGGAATTGAGTAAATCCTCATTTGAACTGTAAAATCCACTGGTGTTTAAAAGCAGAGAGATAAATACTGCTCTGTAGCCAGTGTTATGAAAAGCTATCAGCCGACTGCCACAATAACAAAAACTAGGCTGGAGTCCTGAACTAAATACAAAAAAATGTTAAGTTATGCTTGAGTACGTCTTACTCTCTAATTTCTAAATGGATTAAGCACCTGTTTCTGTGACGTCTCTGTCATGATGGGCTGTACTTTAAAACTAGGAGCCAAAATAAACTCTTCCTTCCATAAAAAGGAAAAAAAAACCAATTCTGTGCATAACAGCTTTGTCATCTCTGGCAAATACTATTTCATTGCAGGTGCACACTACCAGTGGTGCTTGTAGTATTCCACACTTTTTTCTGGGGCAATCCTTGTACCTTAGGGTGTAGGGTGTGATATAGATATCCCCTTCAGAGCTAAGCATTATGCATTTTCTTTTCTCTGCAAGTTGACCGGATATAAGTCTCTGTGTTAGTTGCATCTATTGATAAAAGAAGCTTTCTTTGATCAGAGTTGACAGATATGCTTATCTATGGGCATAATAATAAAAACGTAGGTAGTAGTTTATTAGTAGTAGTACATTTAGCAGAAGAATAGTATCAAATTCTTCCCAGGAGCCCATAAGCAGCCATAGGTCCCTGTCCCTGTTAACAGTACTGGGCATGACTTCCATTTTGTGGCATGAGCTTCAGATCCAATCAGAAAGTGATTGGTTCCATAGTATTCATATCACTGTTGTACCATGGGACATGTTTTGGTAAGCCCGTTGTTACCACAGCTAGCAAGGTTCACAGCGAGGGAGGGCTGTTGACTACTTTCCTCCCCTGGAAGTATATGTAGAATGATTTAATGCTATTTGCACAAGATGAAACCAAACAAACTTCCATCGTAATCGGGGTAGGAGCCCATGAAGCCCCACACCCAGCTGAGGAGCAAATGTCAACTGACATCTTCTGAGGGATGAAGAGTCAGTTTTCTTCAGTGATGAAGCTATTTAGAGATAACAGATGCTCTAATAGATCGACCCACACACATCCGTGCATATAGGCAGCACTAAGCGGACTTAATGGATTTAAAATGAAACACATGAATTTGGGAGAGAAAAATTAAGGGCGATATAGGAGGGATTAGAGGGTAAAAAAAAATGTGCACGGGTTTGACCACAACACATTGTGCATATACGAAGTGCTCAAAGTAAGAAAGTATCTTTGTATTTTTTATTATAATTTATTCACATTACATCCAATTTTATCCTCTTGTTAGTATCTTCTCGTTCCCACCCTCCCTCTCTCTTCTGCCCTCTTCTACTCCCCTAGGCCACTGACAGGGGGAGACCTCTGCCCTCACCATCTGATCACACCTTATCAGGTCTCATCAGGATAGCCTGCTTCCCCTTCATCTGTGTGCCCTCAAGGCCACCAAGCCAAGGAGAAGTGATCAAATCACAGGCACCAGAGTTCATCTCAGAGGCAGTCCCTGCTCTCCCTGCCGTTCTCCATGACATGGAGAATGAGCTATCCATTGGCAACATTAAATTTGTTATTAATGAGAAGCATTGATGATTCAATGTCTAGGAATGTTATTATTAGGCTTGTTCCTTAAAACAATGGTTGGGGAAGTGATCACAGATCTGGCTTAGCAGCATCAATTGAGAAGTTCATTATAAGCTGGAATTAAAAACCTGAAAAGAATATTAAAGCCTTTAGCAAGAAGACAGATGCCTTGGAATTATGAGGAGAAAGGGGAAAGGAGGTGTTAATAACTGAAGTATTAGTAAGGTCCTGTTCAGAAAGGCAGAAACCAGAGAAGGAGGTGGCTTGCTTGGAAGACTAGAGCTCAACCTGAATACATTGATGTTTCCTGTGAAATAGTTATCAGAAGACGTCCATGAATCCTGAAGGAAAATTTCTAAATCTACTCCTCTTTTCACAAAAGAAATCAACTGGTGGCCTGGGAGACAGGCAGCCATTGAGATTTAGGGAGTCTGCCTGACCGAGGAACTGACATTCAAAATAGCAAGAGTGCGGTCTGACATAAAATTCAAGCCACAGAGACAGGCGTAAATGTTAACTTAGAGGTTGGGAACATAGCTCAGTTGGTGGAGGTCTATCTTCTCATGGCTCGAAGACCTGGCATGACATAAAATGTCATGGTGGAACATATCCATAATCCTAGCAGTTAAAAGGGAAGTTAGAGCCAAGAGGATGAGAAATTCAAGGTCATTCTCTTTATATATATATAGTTCAAGGTAAGCCTGGGTTAAATGAAATTCTGTCTCAATGTCTCCTCACCAGAAAAAAAAAACACAAAGCAAACAAAAACAAAACAAAAGCTGAAAGTTTTAAGTTTCAATTATTTCAATTAACATGATGACCTTAAGTTCTTTCTTTCTGAAAATGGTATGAGTTTGCTTTGTTGCTAAGTCATACTCTTATGTGTATGCAAGCAACATCTTTAGCCATTTGCATAATGATTCCATAATGTGCCTGTTATAAAAAAGTTATAGAAATGGGTATGGACATATCTTTCTAACTGGCTGACCCTGGTTCTTTTAGGCATGAATGAGGAGAAATAAAGTTGAACGCTGTGCGAATTCTGTTTTTAATTGTTTGAAGACATTCTACACATCTTCTCATAGTGTAAGGGCTAGTTTCTGCTCCAACCAACAATATATAAGGCCTGTACACACACACACACACACACACACACACACACACACACACACACATACACACATACACACACATACCACACATACACACAACACACACCACACACACACACACACCACACACCACACACACACACACACACCACACACACCACACACACACACACACACACACACACACACACACACACAAAACTCTTTCTGGACAATAGCTATTCTGTGTCATTGAGATTTTCTTGACGTATTCTTGATTTGCCTTTGTCAATAGCTACACATGGTGAACACATTTTCATGAAATTATTAGTCACTTCTGTATTTTCTTTTGACAACTGTCTGTTCAGTTCATATGTCTATTTATTGTTTGGATTACTTGCTCTTTTGATGTTTGGAAATTTTAGCTCTTTGTAGAGTATAGATATTAATTTCCTGTTGTGTGAATGGCTGGCAAAGATTTTTTTCCCATTGTGTAGGCTGTCTGTTTACACCACTGATTGTTTCCTTTGCTGTGTGGAAGTCTTTGAGTGTTTTGTGATTACATTCATCAATTCTTCCTATTATCTCCCTAGCTATTGGAGCTCTGCTCACAAAGCCAATGTTTTTGCTTCCCTCTGTTTCCTCCTATGACTTTCAGAGTACAAGGTCATATCTGAATGTCTTTGATGTTTTTTGAGTTGGTTATTGTACAGAGTGAAAAAAGTCTAGTTTCAGCTGTGTGCATTTGGGTATTCAGTTCTCCTAGCACATTTCGTTAAAGAGGCTATTTTTTCTCAATGTGTATTTTTGTCACCATTGTTGAAAATCAGATAACTTTAATGTTATTTTTTCTTTTCTTTCCAGTTCTCTAATTTAGATCATCGGTCTGCAGTTTTCTTTTCTGTGCCAATACCTTGCTGACTTTGCTATTATGGCAAAGCCATATCAGCATTACTCTTTTGCTCAGAAATTTGGGTCTTCAAAGTCTTTCATGTTTCCACATGAGTCTTAGAGGATTTTTTCTAGCTTGATGAAGAATTCCACTAATAAGACACTTTGGTAATACAAGCATTTAAACAAAGTTAATTCTGTCAATCCATAAACATGGGAGTTCCTACGATCTTCTAGTGTCTTCTTTGGTTTTCTTTTCCTTCAGTATTAGATTATTTGCCTTGTAGATGGCTTTATTTAAACATTTAAGCTAGATTCATTGCTAAAATTTTTGGTTATTTTTTGTTTGATTGAATTTTAGGCTACAGCAAATAAAATTATTTTCTCGATTTTATTTTCTCACTAGGTTTATTTTGAGTATACAGAAAAGCTGTGGATTTACTTGTGTTGATACAAATCCTTATATTTTACTGGAAAATGTATATCAACTCTGAAAGTCTTAGTGGGGTGTTTATGACCTTGTAAGATCATATGTACAACTGGGAGTAGCTTGACTTCTTCCTTCTTGTGTCCATCACATCTCTTCCTCCTTTTGGCTATAGCAAAAGTCTCGAGCACTGTGCTGATAAGAGTGGTAAGGGGCGGACAGCCATTACTTGCTGCTGACTAAAATGCTCTCAGTTTACCCCCATTCAGTACAATGTTGGCTATTAGCATGTTGAGACATGTTCTTTCTACTTCTAGATTCTTCAAAACCTCCAGCATGGTGATGTATTGGGTTTTGCCAGTGGTCTTTCTGATGTATTAAAATGAATATGTGATTTTAAAAATTCTGTTTATGTGCTGTATTACATTAATTGATCTGTATATATGTTCACTCAGCTTTGAATTATAGAAATGAAAATAGCTTGATCATGATTTATGAACTTTTAAATATGCTGATGAATTCACTTTCCAAATATTTATGAGATATTTCTGTGTCTATATCCATCAAGGATACTGTACTATGTTTTTTTTCTTTTTCTGTTTCTGTCTCTATGTTTCTCAGTCTCTCTCCCTTTCTCACCTTTCTCTCTCTCTCTCTCTTTCTCTCTCTCTCTCTCTCTCTCTCTCTCTCTCTCTCTCTCTCTGTGTGTGTGTGTGTGTGTGTGTGTGTGTGTGTATGTACATGCACTTCTATCCAATTTGGGTATCAGGATAATAGTGGCTCTATAAAATATTAGAAATAGTGTCTCCCTATCTTTATCATGGAATAGCTTGAGGAGCCAGAGTGTCAGTTTTTATTTAAAGATCTGACAAAATTGAACAGCAAATCTGTCCAATTCTGAACTTTGCTTTGTTGGATAAATTTTTAGTAGTACATCAATCTCCTTATTTGTTATTTGTGTTTTTCATATCCACTTGGTCCACTTTTAGCTAGGTCACATGTTTCTAAAATGTTATCTTTCCCTTCTAGGTTTCTCTGTTTTTGCATGTTTTTGTTGTTTCTCTTAATATCTGTTTCCAGTGTACCTCTATTGTGATGATATAAGATGCAAGAAGTTATTAAAACTGCAAAGAAGCTTAAATCCTACTTTGGATTTTTTGCATGGTATAAACTATTGTTATAAACTGCCACCCCTGTGTTCAAATA
Source organism: Acomys minous (assembly GCF_964271855.1). Classification (NCBI taxonomy): domain Eukaryota; kingdom Metazoa; phylum Chordata; class Mammalia; order Rodentia; family Muridae; genus Acomys; species Acomys minous. The sequence goes on along the minus strand of NC_140499.1, from coordinate 37,554,894 downwards.
TTATATAGAATTATGTTCCCTTCACTGTGGTAACCAAGAAGATTCCTAGATCCCCAAAGCCAGTGTGTCTCATAGGAGCCTCTCTTCTTGCCTTCAGTGTAATTGACCCTTAAGCAAGTATAGCAATGCTGTCTGTGAAAGTGACAAAACAGAACCCCAATCACAAGACAGAGTTCTGTGTATTCCACTAACTTTGTGAATTGAGACAGGAAGAGGCAAGATTCTATCTTTTAGGAGATGTGCTAGCCTTTGTGAAAAGTAGAAACACCTTTTGACGGCCAGGCTTTAAAATAAAATAAACTTCTATTTCCAAGTATCAGTGTCAAGTTGGAAGGTTGACACAGTCAATTCCAGTATGGGAGGATTCTGCTATCAGATCTGATCGTATATTTATAAATACTGTTTTATTTATAAATTTATAAATACTGCTCAGTGATTTGGTTGTTAGAAAAGTCAAATGCTTCCAATTCAAACTTTGTTTTTATTTCTAAGTATGTGCATTTTAAGTAAAAGAGGAAAGTGTACTTTCCAAGCCATACTTCATTGGCTGAGGACCATTTTTAGCTTCCTTTGTGCTTTAAAAATGCTAATGATCTTGCTGTTCCCTTCTAAATTTCCAAGCAATTACTTCTAAAGAGGAGTCTAGCATTGAAATGACTTCAAGACTGTGGTAGAAATACCTTATTTAAAGTGTGTGAATGACTTAAAGGTATATATTTGGTCTCAGTGCAGGAACTTGGTTGCCTAGAACAAAAGAGGAAGAGGAATTATGTCAAGGACTGTGACTAAACTTATCCTAGAAGAGACACTGGGCAGACACAGTGGGTACTTGGCAGAAGCGCTGTTCAGGCTTGCTGGTATTGCACAAGTGTTCCCATTCTGCCCATCAGACTCGCCCACTTCCTTCATTAGAAATCAGTGAATCATATCAGGTTCTGAGTAAATCATCTTGATCTTACTCTCTTTCTTTCTTATTAAATAATTTATTTATTTACTTTTCATCTCAGTAGGAACTTCCCTCCCTTCCTCCCCTCCTCTGCCCTCCCCTCCTTCTTTACCCCACTCTTTTTCTTCTCAGAGAAGGGGAGACCTTCTACGGTTTTTAACCTGCCTTGGCATATCAAGTAGGACTGGGCACATCTTCTACTGAGGCTTGACAAGACATCTCAGTTATGGAGAGGGGATCCAGGTCAGGCAACGGAGTCAGAAATAGCCCCGCGTCCTGCTGTCAGGGCTCTCACATGAGGATCAGATGTGCATCTGTTGATGTGTGTGTGGAGGGTGGTGGTGACTGGATCTGTCCTGTGGCAGCTCTCTGGTGATTCAGTCTCTGTGAACCCTTATGGGTCCAGGTTAGTTGATTTTGTAGGTTTTCTTGTAGTGTCCTTGACCTCTCAAGCTCGTTCAATCCTTCATCTCCTTCTACAAGATTCCCCTTGCTTCACCTAAAGTTTGGCTGTGAGTCTCTGCCTCTGTTTTCATTAGCTGCTAGATGAAGCCTCTCAGATGAATGAAATTCTAGGCTCCTGTTCTGATCTTACTCTGTTAACTTCTCTATTGCGTGTTTTCTGACAACCCTGCTCTTGTTCCCTGCCAGTCAGTTCTCATCCTAACAGCAACTCCTCAACAAAATACATTCAAACAACCACACTGAATGAGGAATTATTTCAAAAATAATTTTGCTAGAATTCATAACAACTGTCTTGGTTCTGGTCCTGACAGTTGGAGTTAGCTGACATCGAAAGAATCCTCTGTAAATTGAAAGAATCTAGGTCTAAATTGTAAAATTATCAAATTAAATAGGAAGAATTTGCTAGTGTATATATATATATATATATATATATATATGTATGTACATATATGTGTGTGCATACGTGTGTGTATGTGTAAAATACAGTAAGGACAGAAGTAGGTATGCCAGTACAATGGTATGCCAGTGAAATTCTAAGAGGACCAAACAGTGAATAGGGGAGAAGAAAATATAAAACTACATACATTTATAAGCAGCCCAACTCTCAATTTCATCATGCAAAATTGGCATTGAGTAAAGGAAATAGTTTGAAAGGGTATAAAATGCTGGCAGTTTCTAAGTGTTTTATATATTTTGAAAACTTCAAGTTAAAAGATAGACTACATTTATTATATTAACCACTCAGCATCATTCTGACATACTTTAGTTGTTACAGTGTTCATTTTTTTCATTTGTATTACATATATATAGTATATGAGTCAGTTTGTGTTCTTCAAAAGCACTTCCTAAGGTATGAAAGCAGTGCTTGTTTGAGACGAGCAGGGGACCCTGCAGATGGTAGGATTAGAGGCCTGGGAAGAGCAGGCAGCTAAGAAGTGGTTGTGGCTCACTTCAATGGCACTAGTCCATGAGATTAACTCTGGTAAATAGTTGGAGGAGCTAACAGAATGATGACCCCAATATGACTGGATTTAGTGTTCTGATAATGAGTCTTAATCTCTCAACTTCTGAACCATGGCTAGTGCTTAACGCAGTGGTTCTTAACCTTCATAATGCTGTGGTCATTTAATACAGTCTCTTATGTTGTGGTGACGCCAACCATACAATTATTTGCATTGCTACTTAATAACTATAATTTTGTTAGAGTTATGAATTATAATATAAATATCTGTGTTTTCCAACGGTCTTAGTCCCTACAAAAGGGTCCTTTGACCCCACAGAAAGGTTGTGACACACAGAATGAGCACTGCTGTCACTCTTCCACAGTGAGAAATGACACAAAGATGAGCATACTGACTGCTAAGAGGATGGCGGCCACTGAGAGACAGGAGAGCTATGGATGATACGGTCACTGTCTGCTTCAGTTACCACTGAATTATCTTAGAAAAACCAATCCTTCTATTATAAAATTAAAACATATTACTTACAAATGGTTAAATGAATTAGAAAAGGAAAAAATGACATAGCACTTAAAATCCTTCCCACAGTTGAGAGTGTGGCAGCATTATTCTCTTCCTCAGGTGAGCACAGCCCATGTATGGAAAGTTTTAGTTTTATAGTATCTCATTTTAAAATGTATTCTGTGATTATTTCTAAAGCCTTCTCCTGTTTTCTTAAATCTACAACTACTCATTTCCTCTGTTTATTTTGTTACATTTATTTATTTACTATTTGGGTGGGGATTGGTTTCCACATGCATGCCAGAGCGCACATGGAGAGTCAGAGGACAACTCTAGGAAGAATGACCTCCTCTTGTCCTGTTGGGGTTCCAGGGATTAAACTTAAACTTGGATTGTCAGCTTTGGCTGCCAGCATGCCTACTCTCACTAGCCCCTCCTCTATTTTCACACACACACACACACACACACACACACACACACACACACACACACACACACACACACCCCAAAACCAGAAAACAACAAAAAAAACCCATTAAGCTCTTAAATTCAGGATATTATTACGGAATTGTTCAGGATGCCAATTGTTAACATTTTTTTTTAGCTTCATTGTTTTTTTTTTCTTTATCTTTCCTTTGTTTTTAGCTAGGTAAGGCTGACTACTCTGTGGGATCATGTAATTTAAAATGCTAAGGACTGAACTCAGCCTCCAGCCCATGCTAGTATCCGGAGCCCTGCAGCACTGCACTGTATCTTAGTGTTTTATTTTCCTTTCTTGTTTCTTCCTCTACTTTGCTATCACATTTCCACTCATGATTCACATAATGGAGTAGTTCTGCTCAGACTCCCTTTGTCTCTGTCTCTGTCTCTCTCTGTCTCTGTCTCTGTCTCTGTCTCTGTCTCTGTATGTGTGCATTTTTCTCTCTCTACTACCTGTCTCTCTGCTTTCTCTTTCTCTTTTTCTCTCTGTCTGTCTCTGTCTCTGTCTTTCTCTCTGTCTCTTTCTGTTTCTCTGTCTCTGTCTCTGTCTCTCTCCTTTTCCTGTATTTTGGTAATATAATGTCAAAACATTGATGAATGAGTAGGTCTTCTTAATATTGTGAAGCATCTTCTATCTACTATGCAAAAGGTATCTTTTCTCTCCTGTCTTCTGGAGACAGAATGTTGAGTACATCTTAGTTGGTGTCGTCCACTGCCTTGAAGGGAATACTACACCCCTGCTCTCCTGAGATTTTGTTAAAGATTTCACAACAATGCAAGTAGTTAAAAACCCTACAACAAAGGAAGAAAACTGTTTAGTTGGTAAGTGATATTTAGATGAGAACCCTGACATTATATCAGTGTTTGCCTCCTTTCTCTGTTAGTTCTTGACTTTTAAATAAATGGAACTATTCAATATTCTACTTTTCTATTTCTTAGAGTCAATATTTCTTAGCCCTTGCTATTTTTCAAACTATATCTTTGTGTGTCAGAATATCTAAAAAGCCATTGCAATAACTTTTTATACTATAAAAACACTGCTGATGCATGTCTTGTATGCCATTGGTGAGAGGATCAATAATTATTGATTAATTAATAATGAAAAAATTTTCTGTAAAAAGAAAATTATTTTGGTATATTTACATTTTTAGCATTTCTGAAGCCCTGATTTAGAACCGACCTTCAGTTGTTATCTAGCCGTATTCTTAAGCAGCACTAATAATTTATGTAATCGTGATTTTTAAAAAATTCTTAGAACACACAGAAATAATTCATATATTGCAACAACTTTTAAGAACTGTGGATGTTATGATAATTTCTAGTTAATTTATTTGGTGTTTCTATATATCTAGAATACAATACAAAACATAGAATTTAGAAACATCAACCCAGAAAGATCTCTGACGTTACTAACACACTAGAAACGTGTTTAAATAAGCAAAGGATATCTAATTAGAATCACAGAATAACAAAAAAAAAATTAAGTCATTTTGTTGACATGTCAGGGGAGGCAAGAAGGAATAATGAAGCCCGGGGGCTCTGAAAAGGAGAAGCAGCAGGAATTGTGCTGCTAAGCTAGAAGGAAAGGCTGAGGTTTGCAGGAGTACATAAGGACCGCAAGTCACGGGAGGGGCTTCCTGATCTATATGTGTACATCCACAGCCAGCATCAAAAGGCGTGAGTCTATAGTGTGTACATCAAAAGATGTGACTCTCCAGCCACATCTACCAGGAACAGAAGGCAGACTGAGAGCTGGAAAGAGTGCACGACTTCCAAGGCACAGAACAGAGGTGTGGGGTGGGGGCTCTGGAGAGAAAAATGTAGTCTATTAGCCCAGCACCTGCCACAACCTTCTTTAAAGATCCTGCAGTAGCTGTTGAAGGAATGAGCTCTTGCTGCTCTCTTGGGGCTTGCTTTGTGTTCTCAGACAAACCAGAATGCCCAGCATGGAACCATCAGAAACACAGGTGGATTACAAATCTACAGGCACTCACTAAGGCAGCTGTTTTACTCTTTTCACAGTGGCCATTGAGTCAGCACTACATTCAAGGCGCTTTTATAAGGGCCTAGTATGGAGTTATATTCAGATAAAGCTTAGTCATAGGTATTCATCCTCTCTGCCTTACAGGCAAGGGAACTGAAGTTGAGAAAGGTCCTTCCGATTCATAATAGCAAAAGACAGAACTGAACTCAGGAGTCTATCTCTAAAGCAATTGCTCTGAATTCACATCCATACCCTAAGTTTAAACTATTAGTATACAGATTCAGCAGTTACTAGGTAGAGGGTCTTGCCTTTTCCCCCCAAGTATATCTGAGTAACAATTAGGCCATTGGGACACTAATTTGAACTATTAGATGACCCAGTTCTCTCATATTCTGCCCATGTGAGAATCATAATCTAAATTGTTCCATTGGAATTCAGCCACGTCTCGCCTTAGCTGTAAGTCACCCTGTTTCATCGGTCTCACTCCCAGGTCAGATGTAACATGTGCTCTGCAGACTCTCAGGCCAGCCTTCTGCACACTCCCTAGCTCCTTAGTGTAACTTTAGGGCAGCGAGGACTATCTGGAGCAGCCGTGCTTCTATAATTTGAGGCTGTGGCAGTTCTTTTGAAAGGAAAAGAATCTGCTTCATTTTCCACAGTGCAATAACAATATTGAGATTCTGAAGACAAATAATGCTTCTAGATTTAGAGGGTAAAGCTAGACTCTAACTATAATCTCATAACATTTCTTTCTTTCTTTCTTTCTTTCTTTTTGAGACAGGCTTTTTCTGTGTAGCCTTGGCTGTCCTGCACTCATTTTGTGTACCAGCTTGGCCTCTAACTCACAGTGATCTGCCTGCCTCTGCTTCACCCAGTACTGGGATTTACAGGCATATGCCACCACATCCAGCTACTGAAAAAAATTTTAAAGTTATAGGTCAATTTAGAAAAGTATTTTTCCAATGGTTACTAAAATAAAATTACCTATATGTTAATTACTCTATATAAGGAAAATCTGTTGTTTTTGATGCTGTTGGTAAGACAAGATTTTTTTTTACGTAAACCAGGCTAGTCTCAAACTTAAGAACTTCAAGAAAAATTATAACAAATTAATATCTAAAACAGTAATAATAGACTAAGATAGTTTAATTTTGAAGTTGACAAATATGTATCAGATATGTCCTTAATTATTTATTACCTTTCTTAGCTTAATTCAAGTTAAATTGAGTCAAGTAGTAGATCAGGCATTATATTAAATATGATCAGTGTTTCTCCTAACTATTTCTTCTCCCCTCATTGATTTAAATGCAGATGACCTGCCTGTGGAGGTGGATGAGAGCTGAGGGATCCTTTGTTTGGTGACTCTGTAACTGTTGGTTTATGGCATTAATCAACAAGGTGATTGAGACTAAATACATTTAGGGAAGGAGAACCTGAACATTTTTGTTTCCGTTTGTTAAAATGGTATATGATGCAGACAGAATTATTAAACTGATCCATAATTTCCAACACCCATTATTGAAATATTCCATAAAGCCCCAGTTAAAACTTTGCTACTGTTCTTATTTTGTTTACAGAAATTATGAACATACCTATTCATCGTCTTTCCCAGATTTCTTAAAACACTCACAATTAGGTGTAGTAAGGTAGAGAGCTTGGCAGGGCACAGTAGGGTGGGCTCCTCCGTTCTATAGACAGTCACACTGCTTCAGAGTGCTTCTACTCAGAGACGGATCAGGAAGGTGTGTAGTCCAGCATGTGCCTTTCACTCAATAGCTTGTGTGACTTTATAAAACTCATCATACTTTAGTATATACGTTTAAAAATGGGTAATAGTAAAGTACCAACTTTTAAAATGTTAATTTGAGCTCAGAAGAGTGATAAATAAATGTACATATGCATGACTAGCTACTGTAATATATTGTTATACAGAAACTGTTATTATCTCATTCCACAACAAGCTTTTGACTTGCTTGTGTATTTATTTGTATCTGAACTGACTGTGTTTTTCTATGTTATTAAATGGACCATAGTGATAAATAAATGTACATATGTATGACTAGCTATTATTATATATTGCTATATATAAACTCTTATTATCTCATTTCACAACAAGCTTTTGACTTGCTTGTGTATTTATTTGTATCTGAGTTTACTGTGTTTTGCTTTGTTTTTAAATAGGCCATAGTTTTTAAACTGCCATTGTTGCCTATTTTAACATTTATTTTGTCTCCAACTGAGTCATGCTCTCTTCGCCCATAACGCTTTCCACTCTCACCCTCATTAGATTCTGACTACCATTCCAGGCCACCATCAGAACCCGTCCTCGGGACTCACAAAGACATAAATGGTTGCGTACATATGCTCTGCCCAATGGCTTTAAGTCTAATTGTTCAGGAAAAAAGAGGAAAGGAGGAAAGAGAGAGGAGAAAACTTGAAAAAGGGAGCAAAAATGATAATGTAACAACAAAGGCAATTTAAAGCTTGAGACTTTGTTAGTTGATCAAATCATGCTCAGGTCAATTACTAATCTATTTCTATTACAAGAATATATATCCTATGTTTAATAGATAGATATGATTCTATAGATAGATAAAGTAAAATAGTTAGATAAATTGTTCAAAAACTTCAGAGACCTACAGAATACTGCATTTAAAGGTGTTTTATTATTTTAGAGATTCATTGCCAATAAGACAGGTTAAATCCTTGCAAAACACAGCCTACCTCAAAGATGATGAACATTAAAGAGCCTCCTTATGAAGATGGCTTCAAAAGTGACAAACAAAGCACTGAGCAAAATGTCCTCATTTCGACCACTGACAGAATTCTGCCCCCAAAATGGGCAAGCTTGGATGCAGGCAGAGTCGACTGCCAAACTCTGCAAAGACAGAGTAAGTAAGTCCTCAATAGTTCCTGCCTCACAAACATGTCTGTCAGATATATTGGGCCAGAAGGCTGAAAATGATGCTGTACTGTTAAAGAGAGTTTTGGGTGACTGTCCAGGTAGCACACTGTCTCTGTCATTTTTTTCACTTTGGAAGTGGCTAAACTGTACTTCCTGTTTACTCAGGTAATTAATTTTATTCCTTCTCAAGTCTCTTATGGAGCTGAAGACCAGAGAGTTTAGTTACACAATGAAGCTTAGTCGTTTAGGGGTCAAGATATTTTTTTTAGGTCTAGATAGATGTTTTAAGTTGATAATGACAAGATGTGATGGAGATTGATTTACATTCAGAATTTTAGATGCACCAAGATAAGAAAGATATTTTCTTCAAGGTTGTCAAATACAAATAGCCAAAACACTATGACTGTAACATTTATATAATTCTTGATTGTTTCGTGGTTCTTCGTGCTGTGTCTAGTTTATTTTATATATATATGTAATAATATAAACATGTATATATATAAATAAAAATATTTTTTAAATCTTTTATTTTCTCAATTTTGAGAAAGAAAAACATCCATTTATTCTTGAATAGCTCTTACCTCTAGAGCGGTCAGAAGTTGCTTCCAGTTTTTTTAAGTAAATGTTTTAATGCTTGTTTAGGAGTGCCTACTGAGTCTGGCTTTAAAAAAAAAATTGAGGGAGGATCTATCATGCTAAAGGAGAAAAAGAATGATGGATTTCTGAAAGGATTCTTTCAGAAGCTTTACAAGCATACAATTTAAACTGTCTGCTCGCTAAGGATAAAATAATAGACTATGGAACAAATCAAAGTACTTTTTATTATGGAGGAAAAAAAAACATTTCCTTTTAAGGCTGAGAGCTCTTATGATGATACTGACTTTGAGCCCATTCTGCTCTTGGAATGTAAACTTCAACTCTCACCGAACCTCAGTGATATCCACACTACTGAAGAAGTGTGTCCACACACTTTTTGAAAATTTCCAGACAGAAGGGAGCTCAGGCTCACGACCTGCCCCTCCGTGAGACTTTTATACTGCATGGCTGAGAGGGTGCATGGCCTGTACTTCTTGGCGCCTCTGCTCTGGTGCCCTATACTAGCTTTCCTTCTGGAAAACGTTTGATGGCTCTGCATTGTTTCATTCACAACAGTACAAACAACTTAGATATACAGGCCGTCCACTAATGCACAATCTTAGATTTGTCTAAATATGATCCAATACAGCAGTGGATACATAATTAATTGTAAAGGGAATGAATGAGCCAATCAATGAACCAATTAACTCAAGAACTTGGTATTAGTATACGTAAAAATGTTTTTTCTTTCCAACCTTGAAAGCTCTTGGTATTAATGTTCATATTTGTAGTTATGATTCTGTGATTTTTAAAGCAATTTCATTTCATATTTATGATTTCATATAAGAGAAAGATTCTGGAGTTCTTAGGCAGTTCATACTTCTATTTACACATCCTGAAAATTGCTAAAGCAGTTAAAAGTTTATCTCACTGTTGTAAAAGTCAAATAAAAAATTTGAAATCTAATATCCCCACTCTGCTCCAAAGAAAGTGTTTCAGCATCATTAGAAATGTGGTCCCATTATTAAAATGCTACGAGTATCTTGAGGTAAGTCAGAGCGGCACTCATCATTGAAAGGGTTTGGTTTTTCCCTGATCTAGCTACAACTGCTCTCTAAAATTAAGAATACAACAACCCTTTCTAGTATTATTATGCACTTGAGAAGCAGAACATCTTTTTAGACCATAAATTAATCCCAGGATCTAGGGTCAACAAGTGTTATTTTGAGATATGCTAAAGGTTTACCAGCAAAATTAGCTTTTAGAAACCATTTTGAAGATGCTCATGACATAGAGTGATTTATGTCTGGGTTTAAAAGGCCTGGAGGTCAGTATTTCCACAGAAATATTGAAAGTATAGTAAACATTTTCCCTGTTCTTTCTTACTTAATGTGCACTTTGCTATCAATGTCTATCACCACCATAACTGCACTGTATTTGAAGGTGTATTGCATAGAATAGGGTTTTCCACTTGTGTTTCTATTAAAGCCCCTATAGGCCCTTGCTCTTGCCCGCTCATTTGGATGTGAATTGCCTCTGCTTCCTGCACTCATTCAGCATTATGTGTGTCTTGGTTTCTTCACCATCCCAAGTTTTTCAGGCCTTCTGTCTGCTGGTGTGAGAGCCTGCCTTTGTGTAAATGTTCTGTAAAGTAAATGTTACTTTAAGTCAGTAGATGCCATTTGCTTCCCAGCACTCAATGTCTGACAGCTCATAACTTCCAATAGGTTCAGCATCCTCTTCCTGCCTCCTTCGGCTTCTGCATATGTGTGGCACACAGACACACACAGACACACACACACACACATGCACACACACACACACACACACACACAGAGAGAGAGAGAGAGAGAGAGAGAGAGAGAGAGAGAGAGAGAGAGAGAGAGAGAGAGAGAGAGAGGAGGCACCCCTATAAATAAACACAAAGAAAATAAAATGGAGAGAGTCAAATAGATGTCAGATAGTTTTCAATTTTAGAGAGAATTTATTTTATGCTCCATCACTACCACAAAGGTAGATCAATCATGATTATAATAAAATTAAAAATACAGGAAAATTCTTGTCTGTGCTCATATCTGGAAGTGTTTTAATTATGTTTTTCTCTTGCAGTTTCAAAGTTTTTGATCTTACATAAGGTTGTTGATACACATTGAGTTCACTTTTGTGCAGAATGTGAGTTATGGATTTAGTTTAATTTTCTAGCAGCTAGAAAATTGTAGTTTTTCACAGCACGATTTTTTTTAAGATGCCATATTTCTTTTCTACTTAATTCTTCTGACACCAAAAATAAGTGGATGGAGTGGATAGCTCATTGAAAAATATCTTTCAAATTTTGATGGTAATTGCATTGCAGATGAAGATTGCTTTCATCAATATGGCTATTTTTGCTAAATTCTGCCAATCAGCAGGCATATGAAGTCCTACCTTCTAGTGTCTTCTTCAGTTTCTTTGCTGTGTTAAGACTTTCAGTATTTGTGTCTTTCACCTCCTTGGTTATAGTTATGCCTAGATATTTTCTTTTATTTTTGATTCTTTTGTGAATGTGCCTTTTTCCAGTTACTTTCTTGGCAGTACGTTCATTATTGATGTATAGAAAGGAAGTGATGTTTTATGTTGATTTTATATTTTGCTACTTTGTTGAGTGTGTTTCTCTCAGGTCTAAAAGTTTTGAAGTTACTCAGAGAACTGAAAACAGAATTATCACAAGATCCACATATACCACCCAAACATACTACAGATTGTTAACAAAAACAAAGACATATACAAAATGAAATTTTATTCAACCGTGAAGAAAATTTGAAATAACAACATCTGCAGGAAAAGGAATGGATCCGGAAATCATTATGTTAAACAAAATGGGTCAGAAACGCAAGACAAATACTAGATGTCTTTTGCTTGTATGTGGAACCTATATTTAAGTATGTGTGTATGTGTGTGTACATGCATGCACATGCGCCTGTGCGCCTACAGGAGGAATTATTTTGAGTAAGCGGGGAACCAGCAAAAGAGAAGAGGGATAGGAAAAATGGATGAATAAAACCCAAGTTTAGTAACACAGCTACAAATTACTCAATGCTTTGTGTGCTATAACTTACTAGTAACAAAAAAGCGGTATAGGGCCAGGTGTGGTGGCTCACACCTTCAGTCCCAGGACTCCAAAAGCAAAGGCACACAGATCCTTATGAGATTGATGTCAGCCTATTCAAAAGATCCAGTTCCAGGGTAGTCAGGGCTGTTACACAGAAAAACTGTTTCAAAAAAACAAAAACAAAACAAAAACAAAAAAAATACAGAACAAACAAAAGCAAATAGCAAAACGAAACAAAACCAACCACAAGCAATAAAACAGTACGTTTAAGTTTTCTGTATTTGTTGATTTAGAAGCTGAAATTGTGTCATTAACTAATACAATTTGTACAGAAGACAATGTTCCGTTGCTGTTAGGTTGCAAAGTAATTGCTTAAGTATCATTTTCTATTTTTCCTCAAGAAAAAGATGGAAAAAGGAAATTTCCTGAGGGTACTTTCTATAACAAGGGCAGACCAAGTTTTAAGTAATGTTCTAAGACACAAGCAACGCAGTCAAGTGCATCACTGGAAATTTACATTATTCTAATGTTGTAATCAGGCCTTTTCTGGCTCAGTCCTTTGCATATAATTGTCAAAACTATCATTGTTGCAATTTAATTGCTCTGTTGAAAGATGAGAAAAAGATGGTTGGAAATTTCAGATGTCATATGGAGAATAGAATAGTCAGGTACTTTAAAATTTGCATGAACTGAATTGAAAACTCAATACTATTTTAACTGTTACTACTTCTAATATATACTGGGAAGGTTTGTTTTGATTGTTAAACACCCAACAACAAATCGATCATTTTAATAATACAGAAAATGGTGTAAGAGAAAAAAACTGGTTAATATTTTTGTAGTTAGTTTTCAGACTAAGTTGTAAAAGAAACACTACCAGCTACAAGTTAAGATTTGATGTGCCGTGTAATGGAATTTGATAAGGCTCAGAGGATTTCAAGTCCTAATGAGTACTGTGCGATGCTAACAGGAACACAATGGAGAAGAGCTGAGCATGCCAAAATCAGATTTGGACACAGCAGGAGAGATAATATCCTGGCAACTAGGGCCTGTGTGTTCTCTCGAAGTTGGAGACCTGAGTAACCACCACGGCAGGCGAAACACAAGCTCGCCCTCAGCACCGTGTTTTAGAATCAATACATTTTATCTCCTGGCCACTAGGAGCAGCTTTTCATTCAACCTTTTAGTGACATTAGCAAGAATTCTGAAATTTTGGTTTCTTTAAAACACACACACACACACACACACACACGCACACACAGAAATAATATAAAAATGTGCTTTCCATTTTAATCCCAGGTGTGGGGCTATGGGGCTGCTTCGGACTGCCCATAGCAGCTGACTATTATTTGCTTCGTGATCTAGCAGAGGCATGGTTTTTGCCAGCTGCACATACTTTCTGTGATTGTGTGATGTTTGGAATTCTGGGAACTTTTCATTTCTAGTGTTTATCGCCAACAGCAACCCTTCACTGAGCATTTGGTAAGTGTCGGGGCAGTTTTAGAAAGCTCTTCACCCAACCTCTTGTTTTGCAAGAACCCAGTGATATAATGTTTTATCTATCCCATTGTTTGGATGAACAAACTGAGGTTCAAGTCAGTTGATTAACACACCCTTAGGGAGCAGAGGAAGCCCTCTCCCAGTAAGTGAGTAAAGCTCTGAGTGAGTGTATATTGTTGACATGGGCACAGCTATGTGTTAGCCATGTGGCAGGCTTCATCGGATGAGATCCAGAGAGAAACCAAAGCTTTCTTCAGGGGCCCAAGTATCAATCAGTAATCAATGTATTAAAAAAAAAAAACTAGCAAATCCAACTTTCGTTCCCTGGATGGTTGCAGTCTCAGACTTCTGAGACCTCCTTCTCAAAGTGGATCTCCTTCCAAAGATACCCCTCCTCCTGTGTTGTACTCCACAAACACTGTGATGTTAGGAGTCCCAGTGGTCATAGGCGGGGGCAGGTACCATTCCCAGTATGCACCTGACACAGCTTTCTGATCTTTCTTCGTTCCTTTGCCACCCCGAGTCAAGCAGAGTTCCAGGACCAAACTATGCTTTGCTGGAAGTGGGGGTTGGGGGGCAGGGGGGGGCTGTGTGGGGGGGAGTAAACAATTTTCACAATGAGGACTACAATGGACCTTCCAGGGTACATGACAATTTTTAATTCTCAGCCACATAGGGAAAGTTAGGTCTTCTATGTCTCAAAAGGAGATAGTTCAGAGCAAATGTCACCATTAAGCTTTAGGGCACAGATGGCACTGTGGATTTGGTTTCCAACCACTCCTCTCCAATTTACCTAGGATTTTTTTTTTTTTTTTTTTTTTTTGGTCTTGTGTTGTGTGTTGTGTTTGAGGAGTCAGACTTTTCTACTGGTTTGTTGTTTTGACCTTTGTGTATCACAACCCTCAGCTTACTTTCTCCTGGCTTTCCTCTTGACCTCTCCTGTGTACGCTGCACAAAAGGCTTTGCTATTCTGTCCGCAACCCTACTTTCACATGTCTTTAGCCTCCACTGTGAATGAACCTCAACTTCCCCGGGACTACTCCTGCTCTCTCTTGGCTACTTATGGCTTCAAGACCGTTTCTTTCATCCCTAGCTACACCACATCTACATTCCCGCTATCAGAGGAAGGAAATGCCAGAAGAATGCAAGCCTTTGCATGAGCCTTGGATCTTCCCTCCCTGTCCCAGAAGTTCTAACTAGGATAATAATCCATGATGTATTCTTTTGTGACAATTTAAGTGGCCTCGTCTACATTAATAGCTTACTGGTTTTTTTTTTTAATATTATTTCATGATAGAGTTGTATCGTTGTTAATTTGACTAGCTGTTTGCTGACTGTTTCTTCTCATTTTGGCTCATTATAAGTGAACTGCATAAGCATTTCCTAAGTTTTGTAAGCCTACATTTTTATTTTCTGTAGCGAAGGCCTAGAGAACAATTTATATGTCATATGATAGTCACATGTTTCAAAGAATTCCATGAAGGTATATTATTATAGATTTCTACCACCAATATATGAACCATCTGGTCCTACTGCATTCTCACTGATGCTTGATATTATTAATTTTGCCATCTAGATAATATGGAAATTTGTATTTCCCTGGTGATGACTGGTGCTGGAAATCTTTGTGATTAATTACTATATAATATTATTCTGTCATTTGTCTACTGGCAACTTGAATCATTTGTGGTTTTACTATTGAATCTTAAGAACTCTTAATATATCCTAAGTATTAGTCCCTGGTCAGTTATGAGATTTGCAAATATTTTCTTCCAAACTGTATCATATTTTATAATTCCCTTAGCAAGGCATTTCTAGAAAAAAAAACTATTTTAAGATTAATAAAATTAGCCCGATGTAGTGGCCACTACTTTAACCCCAGCACTCAGGAGGCAGCGGCAGATGGATCTCTGTGCGTCTGAGGCCAGCCTGGTCTACAAAGTGAGTCCAGAATAACCAAAGCTATTACACAGAAAAACCCTGTCTCAAAAAGCCAAAAAAAAAAAAAAAGATTAATAAAATTACCAACTTTTCCCTTTTTGCATCATACTTTTTGTGTTGTCTAGTTTTCCCTTGTACTAAGTCTGCATATTACTTGTGACTTTACTACAGCTTCATATTTGTCTTGAGCCTTTAAGTTCAAACTCCATTTTTAGTTGACTGTCAGTGTGTTAAGAGCTTCCCATGAATAGCTTTTTAGTGGCTTGGGCTAAGGATGTCTAATTGCTTCAATATCATTTGTTGAAAAGGATGTATTAATTCCACTTAATCATTTTTCACCTTTGATTAAGGCTTTTCTCTTCATCCATTTCAGAGTTTTTGAATTTGCTCTATCTACTCATGTCTTTGTCCTTCACCCAGTGTCAGAGTACTGACTATTATAATTATATAATTGAATAGCCTTGCTTATTTCTACTTCATTCTTTTTCTAAAAATTGGCAACAATTAATGTAAAAGAGGCTATGAATTTGCTAAAGATCATGGATGGATTATGGAAGAGTTTGAATGGAGGAAAGGTAAAGAGAAAATGGTGTAATAATCAGAAAAATAAAAGAAATAATTTTTTAAAAAGAAAAGAAAATCATAAAAAGTTTAGCAATTATAATACCATTACCTTTAACCATATCTTTTAGCAAAATATTGTTTATATCTACAAAACATACTACTCGTGTTTTTATATTTTATATATATATATATACATATATATCATGTATATGAATTTGAGAAGTATTGTAATACTTATTTTATTGAGTCCTCCAATCCATTCAACTTGTATTGATTTCCTTCAACAATACTGCCTATTTTAAACATATAAGTCCTATGTGTATTTTTATAAATTTATACCTAGGCACTATATTTTGGGTTTATAGCTTATGTAAATAATACCTCATTTTAAATTTCAGCATCCAGGTTCATAACTAGCAAGTAAAATGCAACTTGTATTTATGTATTTATCTTATATCTTTAATTTTGATGAACTTAGTAATTTTAGCACTTTGGTTTTGAAGATATATTGGTTTATTTGTCTTTTATCACTAATGTTTTCTCGATGTCCAGCTTATAGCAGCAGTTTCTTAGCAGGTGTGAACTCCCAGCTCATAATCAATTTTAAAATGTGGCCAACTGCAATGAATAGAGACTTCTCTACTTGTTCTTAGAGAATATGCTTATGGTTTTATTTTGTCTAAATTTATTGTTTCTCTCTCATTAGACCATTCTGAAACTATATTCTCCTAAATTCCATTCTTTTCCTGCTGTAATTTCTCATTTTTCTTCTCCTGGAAACCAAATTTCTACCAAGACTCTCTCCTCTGTAGTCCTGTGATGATTATAGAGTATTGCCTATACTTACTCCAACATGCTTTTCACTTGTGAATTGTGAATGGTTCTACTTTGTCTAAGTAACCATTAGACCCCTGGCATTGTTTTGAAAGCAGAAGTTATAATAGAAATGTTTATTAGGTACTAACTATTACACATATGACTAGACATCAAATCAATTATCTTTCTAACTAAGAAAGAATCTTTGGCATTATTTTTAGATGCTATTCTTTACCTATATAAACAGTGGAATGCCACTCTTACTTGTGGCCCTAGCATATACCCCATGAAAATAAGTTTTAATTGCCAACATGGCATTATCTAGAATCATCTTGAAAGAAAGTGCCCATAAAGATTGCCCAGATAAAGTTTGCCTGTAGTAGAATCTGTGGGGAATTATTTTGATTACCTTCACTGAGGTGAGAAGACCTTCACACTGTGGGTGGCACCACTCCTGGGGCAGGGAGTCTGGGGCTGTGTAGGAGTGGAGAAACTGAGCTAGAGGTACGGATTCATCCGTTCCCTGCTCTTTGGAGTTGATTATAGATGTGATATAACCAATTCTATCAAGTTCCTGCTTCTGTGACCTCCAGCGATGAATTATGAGATAAAATAAACTCTTTATTCTTTAAGATGCTTTTGCCAGACTATGTCATCACAGCAAAGAGAAAAGTAAGATAGAACCTGGCATAAAGAAGTAGGCCAGTGATGTGATAAACCTGGGCCTGTGGTGGGTTTTTAGGCTTTTTAGAATGTTTTGTGGAAGGGATGTAGAAGAGTCGGCACTTTTGGTCCTACAAAAGCCATTAATTACCAAACACATGTTAGTTTCAAAAGCAAGAGAAACACGAGAATGAGGGTGTCAAGGAGTTTAGTTGAGATTAGTAAGTGTATAGCACAGACAAAGAGGCATGATGGTCCTAAGGCCGTTGTATGGCGCTGTGAAGGTGACATTCCAGTTGTATCTGAAACACTATAGTATTGGAAATGCCAGGACTGTGGGACATCTGCCAAGGAGAGCTGCAACTATGGAGCAGAACCTGCCTAAGCCCAAGAGAAAACCTGTGCTACATCAGGCAGAATTGGAAGTGTGTGTGTGTGTGTGTGTGTGTGTGTGTGTGTGTGTGTGTGTGTGTGTGTGTGGTGTGTGTGTGTGTGTGTGTGTGTGTGTGTGTGTGTGTGTGTGTGTGTGTTGGTTTGAATGGGAATGGTCCCCATGGGCTCACAGCTTTAAATACTTGGTCATCAGGAAGTAGCATTCTTTGAAAGGATTAGGAAGTGTGGCTTAGGAGGAAGTGCATCATTGGGGGTAAGCTTTGAGGTTTCAAAAGTCCATGCCAAGATCGGAGTCTCTCTCATCCTGCTGCCTGTGGATCCAGATGTAGAACTCTTCAGCTACTTCTACAACATGATGCCTGCCTGTGTGCCCCTGTGCCCCCTGCCATGATGAAAAGAGACTAAACCTCTGAAACAGTAAGTGAGCCCCAGTTAAATGCTCCCTCAATAAGAGTTGCTGTGGCAATGGTGCGTCTTCACAGCAATAGAACACTAAGATCGTTGTGGGGGATGGGGGGATTCATTGAACAAGAAATGTTTGGGTATTTGAACACTTTTTTTCTAGTTGGTGGTACTATTGGGGAAGTTTAGATGGTACACCCTTGATGGAGAAAGTACATCTTTGCGGGAAGCTTTGAGACTTTATAACTTCACCCTCCTTCCAGTTGGCTCTCTCTCCTTCAGGCTTGTGGTTGGCATGGGATCTCCCCACTTCCTGGTTCAGCCATCATTCCTGTAGCTCTCTGCCATGTCTACTCATCATGATGGACTCTTACCTCTCTGGAACCATAAGCTAAAATAAACTTTCTTCTGTAGGTCACTTTTGGTTATGGTGATTTATCACAGTGGCATGAAAGCTACTAATACAGTGGCTCTCCCCAAGTCCCGTGGAGCCCAAATGACTACAAGTTCCACATCCCAGACACAGATATAAAGGCTTCCATATCTGCCCCCAAATGATCATATTATGTTTAGATGTGACTTTTCTTTCTGGTGCAATGTTTCTTCCATCTTGTAACAGAAAGGGGTACTCTGTGCTCTTTTATACTGGAAGCACATAATTTTCTTTTGATTTTACAGGAGCTCACAGAAACTTTGAACATATTTTTAAAATTTTAAAGTATTGATTCCTCTGGGGATTTCTAAGGTGGTCTACAAGAATTTTTAGAATTGGACTATATTTTTAATATGAGATAAACATGAGACTTTGGGGGAAAGGGTTGAAAGATTCAACCTTTACGGTGATATGTTGTATGTCAAAATGGCAAGGGTTATGTTATGATGGTTAATTTTGTTGACTTGACACAATCTAGAATTACCTGGGGAAATCTTAGTGAGTAAATTGGCCTAGATGCATCTCTATGGGATTATCTTGATTATCTTGTGTGGGACATCTTACATTAATTAAGAAGGGAGACCTGACAGGTGCTTCTCAGCCTCATGATGTCCCATTTATTAATTGTTGACCTTAAGGTCTGGGCTGTTAGTGTTCTGTTCAGGAAGTTGTTTCCTGTGCCATTGTGTTCCAGGCTCTTCCCTACTTTTTCTTCAAACCGATTTAGTGTCTCTGGTTTTAGGTTGAAGTCTTTAATAAACTTGGACTTGAGTTTTGTGCATGGTGACAAATATAGGTCTAGTTGCATTTTTTTACACGTAGACATCCAGTTGAACCAGCATCATTTGTTGAAAATGCTATCTTTTTTCCATTGGATAGATTTGGCTTCTTTGTCAAAAATCAAGTGACCATATGTGTGTGGATTCATTTCTGGGTCTTTGATTTGATTCCATTGATCAACCAGCCTATTGCTTTGCCAGTACCATGCTGTTTTAATTACTGTTGCTATATAGTACAGCTTGAGATCAGGTATGGAGATTCCTCCAGAGGATCTTTTATTGTACAGGATTGTTTTAGCTATTCTTGGTTTTTTGTTTTTCCATATGAAGTTGAGAATTGAACTTTCAATGTCTTTTTTAAAAAATTGTGTAGGTATTTTGATAGAAATTGTATTGAATCTGTAAATTGCTTTTGGTAATATGGTCATTTTTACTATGTTAATTCTCCCAATCCACAAACAAGGAAGAGACTTGATACCCTATGAGCAGACATGGGGAGGGGAATAGCGTGAAAGCAGGAGTGAGGGAGGAATGGGAGGGTAAAAAGGATGGGATACCAATTGAGATGTAATATGAATAAACTAATTTTTTAAAAAAATTTAAAAACCCACATGTAAAAAGAGAATGGAAAAACCTTTGTATAGTCAATATGCATTCAGTACTGGAATCACATGTTCAAAATGTCAATATGTTTAAGACAAAACATATCTCAAAAAACCAAAAATAAAAAGTTAAAAAAAAAAAAAGAAGGGAGACCTGATCATTGTGAGTTGCACCGTTCCATAGGCAGTGAACTCTCCACTGTGAAAAAAAATGGAGAAAGTGAAGTGAACATAGTCATGCATGCATTAACTGTTCTCTGTTGCTGATGGTTTTGCTAATGCTCCTCTATTCCAAGGGATAGTAAGCTGGAACTGAATTGAACTAAGCTTTTTCCTCAAAGTTGCTTTTATCGGTACATTTTACAGCAACAACAGGAAATGAAACTAAGATGATCCCTAAGTAAACTGTACCCTCAGCCTCCGTCTTCACCTTTACCCTGGTAGCACCAATACAAGAACAACACAAGGACACTGAGAGCTCATTATATCTTCAGCCCTAACTACAATCTTAGTTTGTTCCAGTTGCCTATTTCTTTTCTCCTACTGGGAGTCTCGGTCCCCACATTCCCCGCACCCTACAGATAAGCTTTCTCTGTGTAGCCTTGGATGTCCTGGACTTTGCAGATGAGGCTGGCTTCGAACTCACAGAGATCCATCTGCCTCTGCAAGACGTATCCTGAAGTCAGCAGTATGAATTAGCCACATTATTATTTTCTCCGTAACTTTTTGTTGTTTAGAAATTCAAAGAAATCTCAGCAGAGAGGCTCTTTGTCAGCTGCATAGATTCTAAGGTCTAACCTACGAAAGTCTGTATGGCTGTGGGTCCAGCTCTCCTTCATCCGTATGTCTGATGCCTGGCTGGTATGGGCAGAATGGTAGAATGGTAGAATCCAGTCACTCTATTTGTTATCTCCTTTTAAGAACCTTGTGAAGTAATTCACACCTCTGTAAACTTTTCCGGCATGCATTCTAGGAAATAGACTTGCTCCTTTTCTTTTCCAACACCATATCTCCTATCTTATTACTTTGTGCAACAAACAGGAGCATCCCAGTTCCTTGCTGCTTAACATTATTCACCTGCCATATAAACTATAATTTTTGTGATAATGCCAGCTAATTTTTGCTTACTGCCTCCTTACTGATGCTGTCATGTACCTACCTTCAAATCCATCTTCCCACAGAACTTCTGTAATTTTCCTGCTACTCAGAGATCTGTCTATTGTCCCAGACTCACATGATAGATCTTCGATATTCTGATAGCCTTTACTGTCAGACTCAATACAGATGGATATTTCTTTGCCTTTACTATGTTGAATTCACCCTCCACCCCTACCCCTACCTCCAATTTCCGTATGGATCAATTCCTTAACTTGTTACTTTAAGCCAATGACCTATATAACGCCTTTCCTCTTCACCAACGTGCTTCTTGAGCAGTCAGAATAATTGTTTTACAATTTAAATGTGCTGCCAATAACAACAAGCCTTTGCTACCTATAAATCCAATAGACTCTAATAGACTCTTTATAGTTGTTTTCCTGACCCATGACAGAGAATTACATCTTCCACAAGATTATCTTTTGAGGCTGAATTCCTCAGGAGTGGGGGACTGTCTTGGGTCTTCAATGAGTTAGTTCTTTTTCCTTATGTTTCCTCTTCTACCTCTTGGGGGTAACTACAGCCCACTGATCCCCCCCCCCTTCATTGATCCTTCCTTCTCTGCACATGCCCCCTGGGAGGCTGTTGCTACTTTCTAGATTACAGCTAAAATTTGCACAGGGACAATTCTTGAATCTTTGTCTCTTGCAATAATTCAGTCCTGACCCGTGGAATACTGTTTGCAATAACATTACTGCATTGCCTGCAGATACTGTGAACCTCCCACCTAGCCAGCGCTGTGCTCTTTCCTACCACCACTTTCTTTCTGTATTTCCTAAGTAAATAACATAACCAAAACATTTTGCATTCAAAGAATAATGATGTTGGTGATTATTTTAAAATAAATGAATGTGATGGTTTCATCCCATGCACTGTTAAGTTGTCCCAGGAAGACAGCAGAGCAGCTAAAGATCTCCAAGTAAAAGAGAGATACTGGTTCGCAAGGCCAGTGTTTCTGCGGACATATCATCCTCTCAGCTGGCCTTTCCTTTTTAGACAGGCTTTTCAAGAATGTCACAATCTCTGTGCCTATTTCAAGCACTGCAGACATCTTTCTGATATGTAATTAGATCCCCCTGAACAAAAAGGCAGATGTCTGTTATTCTGACTGGGGTATGGTCATTGTACATAAGAATTGGCAATCTAGCTGGTAAATGATTCTCTTGTCGGTTTGCTTGGTGTGAGTCAGTCCCTCAGTGTTGGTGAACTCTAGATGAACTGTTGAGATCAAGTTTCTGGATCTGCACAAATAAAGACCAGGCTCTGGACTGTGGTGACTGAAAAATAAACCATGAACTTGAGAGGTAAGGCCTAGTGAGGAAGGACAGTAGACAGTGTCTGTTAATATGCTCTTAGCTTATACACTTTATCTTACATATCTCTGTCTCACAGTGTCAGTAGCTTAAGGACAAAGCATAAAAATGGTGACTTCTTACGTATTATGACTTTCAACATTAATGAAGTGAGTAAAAGAACAGTAGTATGTGTCCACATGGTCTCATAAGGGGAGAGCTGCAAAGCCTCTGAGTGTGAATGGAGGAAACAATAATCTGAAACAATGGCAGCAAAGTGGCACTTGCCTGCAGATTGCCAAGTAAGAGCAACATTAAAAAAAAAAAAAAAGCAGCAGAAGTAGCCCTAGACTGGTCCTCTGATGCTATGGTGTGCTCTGTGGGGAAGACTTGGCACATTTTGTGTTATCCCTCAAGCATTCTATAAGGATATTACTATGCTCTTGTTTTAGTTATGGAATACACAGCTGAAAACGCGTTAATAACCTGAGCAGGAAAGACAAGTTGTAAGTGGCAGCATTGGTTTCAGAACTTAGGTTTTCCGAGAGCAAGCTCTTGCTCTCGCACTCAAGTTGAGGGTCCTTGGCCATACCTAAAGAGATGGTATGAGAAGTTATGTTGTCAGATTGAATACAGATCAAGTGCAACGACTTTGAATGCGCATTTTTGGAAATTCTGAATGGAAGAAAATAACATTAACAGTTTTAAAAGGGTGACTTGCGTGTAACAAAGTTAAACAAGTACCTTTGCATTTATTTAAAAGTAGTTTTGAAAAATAATGTCTCATCCTCTGTTTCTTTAGATTCATGCCATCTTTTACTGAGTGGGGGTTAATGAAAAAATTTACAATTTTTTATCTTGTTTACAGAAAGAGTAAAACCTCTAACAAAATCTACAACATAAGTAAATATACAGGAGTGCACACTCATGGGCACATGCGGGCACACTCACTCACACACACACACACACACACACACACACACACACATATACATACACACAGAGATGCTGATCAATGCTATCTTTCTATTTCCTTTGCTGAAGCTCATCTTTCAGAGCCCCTTATACTAATGTCCGTTCTTCCCTCTCTCTGCCT
Organism: Acomys minous; assembly: GCF_964271855.1. Lineage (NCBI taxonomy): Eukaryota > Metazoa > Chordata > Mammalia > Rodentia > Muridae > Acomys > Acomys minous. The sequence goes on along the minus strand of NC_140499.1, from coordinate 37,531,354 downwards.
TTGAATGGAAGTTTTACTCTCACCTGTAAACCACAATGACAGAATTGACTACATCATCTCCAAGATCTCTGTCTTAGCCCATCATGTAGATTTGCCATCTTTACACTGTTGACTTCGATTCAACAACAAATAATCAAAAGAGTAGTGAGGATTTTTTTCCTACTCTGTACAGAAAGCAGCCCATTTGCCTCCAAACTCCATCCCATGCCCAGCTCTACTCCTGGGTCACTGTGGTCCCATCAGCTGCTCAGCTCAGGGGCCTGACACATCCACAGCTCTGGTTATGACTGTCTATAAGTCCCAGCAGTCATACTGACTGCTCAGGGGAGACCACAGGACCAGCCCTGAGCAATGAATCCTTACAGGGTTAACAAGTAAGCACGGAAAACAGCCTTAACATAGATTTCAACTGACATCTGTTATGCCTACAATGTTTGTGCTGTCAGATCTCTAAACCATAACATATGGACGCTGAATATAGGGACAGTTTTTAACATTTGGAAACATTTGGGCAGAATTCTAAATTTCCTGATAAATTTTTAGATTTTCTAATCCATTAGCTTAGGAGAAACAAATTTCTCTTATATTTTCAAAAATATTTAAGATACCAAAGTATATGCATTTTCCAAAGTATGAAGTATATACTCCAACATATAGACTCCAACATATAGACTCTAGCATATATACACACTCCAACATATAGACTCTAGAACACACATACATTCACATCTACTACAATAGACACACATAAATACACACACTCCAACAAATACAATCTAGCATACACACACACACTCTAGCACAGATACATTCCATTCCAACACACACACCAATACACACCTATACTCCAACACACACATGCACACCTTGCCAAAATTGATACCAGAAACAGTGCAGTCTAACTAGCATTTCTAGCAAAGATGTTCCTAGGGACTTACCTGCCTCTTACATGTCGGCAGAGATTTGCATGTCTTCTCCATAAGAATTTGTTACTGGGCAGTTCTGCAGACGCCAGAAAACTCAGTACAGAACATTGTACATTTATCTTCTCTACTGAGATAATTTTTAAATTAAAAGTAATAGTTTAAACATGTTTTATTATGATTTTGTGTGTGTGTGTGTGTGTGTGTGTGTGTGTGTGTGTGTGTGTGTGTGTATGATATTGCACATCTGGGAATCAAAGTCAATGTAAGCTAAAACACAAACAAACAAACACAAACAAAAACTACAAAAGACTGTTAGCATAATTACTTCATTGGATGGGCAGAGACTGGCAAATCTCTGAGTTCGAGGCCAGCCTGGTTTACAAAGTGAATTCCAAGAACATCAAGGGGCTTACACAGAGAAACCCTGTCTCAACAAAAACAAAACAAGAACAAATTATATCCTCATTTATAATTAAACATCAAACAACAACAGTATTAAGGCTTATGGTGCATCACGGTTCTTCCTGTACCATAAAATACTATAACCCAGTTGACATTTTGAGAAATTTCCCAAATCAAAACAATGTATCCTGCAGTATTCTCCACTGTTACCAGGATATGAGGAAACTTATGAGCAAGAACAGTGTAATAATATAGACAACATCACCATGTTTCATAGTTTTATTGAATCTTTCTCAGTTTTAATTGTCTATGATAAGTACAATTCTGATGACCACAATTATGAAGCTCTGCTGTTATTATAAGTAGCAGATACAAGGTTGACAGCCATTCCTTGGACACACACACACACACACACACACACACACACACACACACACACACACACACACAGCACAGAAACATGACTGAAGTCCCCTACAGTCAAACAATCTTGTGCTTTTACAGAACATTTGCCTCTTCTTTACTACAAAGACGATTATGCACAACCAACGTAGGGTTTGTTAAGTGACCACTGATGAAATAAACCTGAGAAGGCTCAAAATGTTAAGTAACACTGTTCCATACCACTCAATAGCACTGTTAACCACAAAGAAATCTGCTTCATTTGTGTACATGAAAATTGCGGGTATTATAAAAAATAAAAATTTTCCTGCAAAAGCGCTAAAACAATGTAACTCAAATGCACAAATTTTGATAAGTAACATAAATTCACCTTCATTTAAAAAAATGTGACAGAATTTAGCAGCCACATGATGTAGCTATCACTGAAAATGCTAGCATTACAGTTACCAACTGCATGAAAAAAAACAGAGAAAAGGCATTAGCAGTGTTCAAGGTGTTGGTAGTGTTATGTAAAAACTCCACCTCAAAGAAGTTTCAGATTGTACTGTGTTACCTAAGGAAAAATACAAGGCTTCAAGATCTGGTTGCAGTTTCTCCCTGTTTCACTAAAGTTTGTCTTTAAATTCTCGCCTTTATATCCATAGCACCTAAACTCACTAAACTCTCAAATCATCAATTTTGGATAGGAGGCAAGCCTTTAGCCTTTGGCAGTGGAAGCCGTGACCATAGTTAGGGCAATCTTCTAAACCTTCTGAGAAGACAACACAAACTTTCTATAATATAAATATATGTGTGTATGATACATAAGCTATCTAAAATATCCCACATTTGCTTTGAGTCTTACAATAATCTAACAACAAATCATGTCTGTATAACAAGAGCCCTAAACAAAAGGAAAGCATGCAAATCCAAATCTAGGGAAAAATGAAACACCTATTATAAAACAGATTTCCATCTTTTTTTTTCAGATCCAAATACAAACTGGTCTTAAAGGCTCAAAGGTACTAATATTTAAACAAACATTGTAAATGTAATTCTCATTTTTATCTAGCATCATATATTACTGTAAAATATCCCACTGTGACGTCTGAATATTATACATTGCAATAAATAGAATTTACATCAGTATATTGTATTTTTAAAGAAGTTTTTACAATATATACAACTGAAGGCCCATGGATCTACTCAATAAATACTATTCCAAAAATTACATTTGACCAAAAAAAGAAAAGCTTCAATATATTTTTACTACTATCACATCTTCTAGGTCTTGTCATTAGCCAAATTCTAGCTGCTGCTAAGGACTGATATTTGTCATATCAAGACGGGCTAGTGTCCCGACTGAGTATGTAGAACTTACAGGTTTCAACCTGTCTATTGCCACAGTTGGTGAAAAATGAGAATTTTACTCAAGGACGAGACTGAAGAGTCCTAGGGATCACTGTCTGCTTTTCACTATTTACCACAGCATCTATTGCATCAACAAATGGCTGCCCTGCCTCCTTTTGTGTACATGAAGATTGGGCTTCAGGTGTCTTTGCAGTTGGTGACATCACGGTTTTAATTTTGAATTCTGGTTTGTGCACTGAATCTCTTCTTAATTTATCATTTTAGTTCAATGTAAGTTCAAAGCAACCCTCAAAGAGTCAGAGACAGCCCTTTGTAAGGAATAACAACAAAAAAACAACAGCAAAGCCTTGAACTTGGAATGAAAACATTTTCGTAGTTTGGCATTTAGTACTTGCTACATCTTGTAGTTTTAGATATCCTCCATGCAAATGTCAACAGATCTGTCTTTACTATGGAAATGCTTATGTACATCAGGGGACACAAACTGGTCTTTTGGCCAACAGAGTGTTGCTTCTTCCTGACCTGTGCATGCATAGGTCATCTCAGGGACTTCCTTTGACCTGGAAGAAGTTGGCACAGTCACTCTTATTTCAATGTTGACAAGTCATTGTCTATTTAACGATGTAGCAAGCTAAGGAAGAACACTTTAGAGCCTGTGGCTCTCTCAGTGGTTGAACTCTTGCGTAGTATCTTAGTATCCACAAGGACCTGGGGCCAATCCACAGATTGAGGAACATGACAAGGAGTAAAAGGGGACTCTGGTCCCTTCACCAAAACACACACCCAAAGAATGCTTTCTGGAAATTGAAACTGTGCATTTAACATATACCCAGGATCAGGCTGGCATCCTGAGCCTCAAATGGAGAAAACTGTATGAAATAATGAGGAAATCATATAGACATATAGAGTGCTGAGATGTGTATCAGTTGAACAAAATTACTTTTGAGTCACTGAACATTTTTGAAGTGTCAACTTAATAAGGATGCATTTTAGCTTTTGTCTATAAGGTTCTGAAAGAAAAAAAAATGTTGCATGAGTTTTACCACTTGAGAACTCTGAAAACTTCAAAAGGCAGACACGGTGTCTTCTTCAGTTGGCTTCTGTACCTCTATATGTTAAGGTTGAACGAGTAGAAGAACCACTAAAGAGGAAGGCTAACTTCAACTTTTCTTCATGGACCCAAGTAACAAGAGATTGGGCAAGTGGAAACACTCCAAAGAGTGCCCAAATTCCCAGTCACCTGTGAGTTTAACAAATGACTTTGAATTTCATTATATCCTACTGGGCACACTGTGTGTGTGTGTGTGTGTGTGTGTGTGTGTGTGTGTGTGTGTGTGTGTATGTGTGTGTGCTCAGAAAATACTTTAAAAGCAATTTCAACCACCACTTAACTCAGCAGATGGCTGCATAAGGATTAGCTTTCACAGCTAAAATTCCTTACACATCACATTTATTTATGTGTAACTCTTTTATTTTCTCATTATTTTAATTAAATTAAATTTCTACCATTTCAAAGGCTATACATGTAGTGATTTGTTATTCACTAAATTTTACGTTAAAAATTCAATATACTTTATGAATATTTCACTCTAGCAGACAAGAGTAGAAAATCCTGCTCTCCCCTAACTATGAATGGCTTGATGAATATTTCCAATGCCCATCTCTTCAGCTGTTTCATACCTCAAGTACTTTAAAGTTAATTTCCTTTATATTCTCTTTGCAAATGTTTTTCATTTAAAAAGTCATCAAAAGATTACAATTTGTTAAAAGATTACAGCTTTCCCTGCTCTGGGCATACCTAAGCGACTTCCTTATTTTCCCCTTTCATTCTGCACTTAATGTTTTAAAGAACTTCGAAGAAAGAGAAAGAATGTTCCCACTGTTATTTTAGTTTGACATCTTTCTTCTCCTCCAGCGCTTCTCCTCACCCCAGATGCGGTGTGAATGGCTGTCAGCCATGACCCTCTGAAACACTGACAGTTCTGCCCCGCATCCCTCTTCTCCCAACAGTTCTGCTGTTTCACCCAGCCTTTACTCTAAAGTTTAACTGTAATTTTTCAGAAGTGTTTTCACAGATGTGAGTGAACAGTTGTCTTGGACCACAAAGTCCTAAGACACTGCACAGCAGTGATGCAAGTGAGAACTTTTTTTTTTTAATCCCAGGAAAGCCTAACAGTCCACAATATCTGTAAGAAAAACACATGCGCTTCAGTTATTTTGAATGCATTTTGCCAATGATATAAATCTGCAGCCTCCCACCATCTAACATTAAACAAGCAATGCTCACTAATCAATTCTCCAGAAATAACTGGAAATGCTCATTTTCCTCACACAAAAAGTTCACTGATTTTATTTTTCTATTCAATTCCCCAAAGTCATTATCAGCCTCCATCTCTGCCTATGAGGGACGGAGAGTCATGCACCTCGGGCATCTGTCTGCTCATTACTGAGTGTGCTGGCCAAACAATCTTTGAAAGTATAGATTTCAATTTGTTTGTGCCAAGAGTTATTCACAGCAACAGAGGCCAGTTTTCTTAGAGAAAATTTTAATATCAAAATTGCTCTGCTACACATGCACACATCTTTTGACTAGATTTAAATGGAAGGAGAGAGAGAGTGTGTGTGTGTGTTTACCTAGTAGTACTGTCTTATTACACATACATCTAGTTAATAAGAAAGGCGCTTACAGGAAAGGAAGAGAAAGGTGGCTTTGTGCGTCAGATTGGTGCTTCTTTCATTAAACTCACTGCTTGCCCTGCTTGACGCATTCTCTCACAGCAATAGGAGAAAAGCATCTGGTTCTGTGAGCAGCCTACCATGTCACAAAACTGAGGAGTCTGGGTCTTGTGCCTTCACAGACTTGTGTCTCCACTCTGCTTGAACTCAGATAAAATATTGAGAGTCATTTCTTCACTCTTGGATTGCAAATTGGCCTCACTCCTCCTGGAAGCTTTCCTGGTGGCCCGGGACAGTCTCCTTCGGAAAGTATCTCCAGCCAAGAAATAAAGAATGGGGTCCACGCAGCTGTTGAGGCTTGCTAGACCCCTTGTCACCTGGTAAGTGGCATAAACCCTGTCGTTGAAATCACACATTTCTGGGGTCTGGAAATCGAGCCGTGCCCGCAAATTCATCGTTTTCATCACGTGGAAAGGGATGTAAGACACAGCAAACACAGTCAGGACAATTATCACCAGGTAAATGGATTTCCTTCTGAGAGGAGAGTTGTCCAAGTCTTTGTAAATCAAAGCTCTAACAATTAATCCATAACAGCCCAAGATCAGCACCAAGGGGATGCAGAACATGGCCACCGTTGTGCACATACTGTAAATGAAGTAACTTCTCAGGTACTCATCGGAGGTGGTGTCATAGCAGGTGATGGTTTTATTTTTCCGAATCCCAGTGCCAGAGTAGAAGAGAATGGGGGAGATGGCTGCCACTACAATGAGCCACACCAGTAAGCTGACATAAATGGCATTCTTCTTCTTGAGCCTGCCCAGTGACTTGAGCGGGTACACCACGCCGCTGTACCTGTGTGCGCTGATGCAGGTGAGGAACAAAATGCTGCCATAGAGGTTTGCATGGAAGATGAATCTCTGCAGCTTGCACATAGCATCCCCAAAGATCCAGTCAGTCTTGTTGAAGTAGTAAAAGATGAGGGCTGGCAGGGTGAGCACGTACAAAAAGTCAGCCAGAGCCAAGTTGAACATATACACGGAGATGCCGCTCCAAGGCTTCATGTGGAAAACGAACATCCAGATAGCCACGCTGTTGCCAAGGAAGCCGATGATGAACACTAAGATGTAGACCGCTGGCAGGTAGTAAAATTGGAAGCCTGTCTTGATCAGGGAACATCGGAATTGAGAGGAAAATGTTGCAGTGGCAGCGACTGTACTGTTTCCCCAAGGCAAGCCCAGGCCAGACAGGAAGACTGCATCTGTCCCATTGGGGACAGCTGGCCAAGGCACCTCGGTCATCCTCTTCTTTCCAACTCAGGCAGCAACTCTGAAAGGCAGACCCTGGTGAGCGAGCGACAGCGGCGGGAGGCTCTGAGCGCATCCGAGGCGCGGGCCAGGGGAAGGGACCGCGCGCGAGAGCTCCCCACGGATCGGAGCGCGCGGGGGCTCGCCCACGCCGGCTTTGGCCGCGCGTTCGTCGCGGGCCATGAAATTCGCCCCGGGCTGCGACTGAACCAAGCTAGAGGACCGGCGGGCAACTTCCCGGTCCAGCTGACGGCGCGGAGATTACACAACAGGACGCGCGGGGCACCTCCACCAAGTTTGCAAGTGCGCTCCCGCGCAGGGCGGCAGATAGACTGTTCAGAGCGCTTGGGGTGCTGCGGGGTCAAGTCCAAGTCGCTCGGCGGTTCTCAGAGGCGAAAGGGCGCAGACCAAGTCCCTCCTGGCTCGGATCAACTTTGCCTGGCCATCTGCCCACTCCCTACCTTTCAAGCCCCCGACCTTTGCCAGGGACGCCGCGCGCGCCGCGCCGCTTCTTCCGGCCGCACTCAGCTCGCGTTCAGCCTCGGCGTGTCTTTCGGACAATGCGTGGTCACGGACCTTGGCTTACTAGCCTGCACCCTGCTCGCCGTCCATGAAGGCTGCAGCCCTTCAGGAGCCTCCGCTGGGTCTCAAGTGCAGGGAGCAGGAAAAAGAGCTATGCTCCCAGCGGGGTGGGCGGAGCCTAGGAGACCGGGCGAGTCTGTGCACCGCGGGGAGGCGAGGGGCGTGTCTCCGCCATGCAAGCTTGGGGCGGCCAGCTCAGGGCTGGGCGGTGAGGGCGGGAGGTGGCCTCTGGAAGCTGGGATCGCGGTGCCCCTGCACGCCTGGCAAAGCCGCTGTTACTCGAATCAGTGGTCAGAACAAAAGGTGCGCTGGGGTAGCGTTGACTACTGGCAACTGTTTGGCCGGAGGGGTTTCCTCAATGCTCCACCAGCCAGCTCTACAAAGTGAAGTTGCTGACACATGAAAATCCCATGGACGCTGGCAGCATTCTGCCTAAAGCTTTGAGTTGAGCAGTCTGAGACAGACATCTCCAGAGCCTCCCGGAACTCGCAAGGTGTTTGCAGGCTCCAGACAACCAGCAGTTTGCAGGTGGGCACGCCCTGGCCCTGCACAGTGCCTTGCTTTGCCCAGCGCATGTAGGAACCTGCTCATCCCAGAGGGTGCCAGCTCTAAATGAGTGAGGGTGGTAAGCGGCATGGGCAAGTCGCTTTCTGCCCTTCATATCTGTTTGCTTTTATTGTTGTTTGTTTTATATTAATCTCAGTACCATTTTTTCACTTACTTAGCAAAATACTAGTTAATACACCAGCATCTATGGTATCATTATTGTGAAAATATACCTAAAAGCCTGGTCCAACTGGAGTTAGTTACTTGATAGCTAACACTTGCTGGAAAGGACAAGTGCCCTCAAACCTCCATTTACCATTTACATACAATCATTAAAATATCAGAGACTATGGTAAAAGTGATTGAAAACCAAACTGAAGATGAAACACAGCTTTATAAAGATGGTTCATTTGTTGAGTGAGAAACGTATAGTTTGGCTTTGTTACCAGTCTTATTTCTTAAAGTGCCTAGTTACGTGTTCCTCTAGTGCATATCTTAAAAATAGAGACAGAGTCCAAGGTAATTATTTTACTTATTGTAAATCTTAGTTTGGGGTACCAAATGCATTTTAAAAAATGTAGGCAGTACATTCCAAAAGTGTGTTCACATTCATTTATAAATTAATGTATTGCTTCCTCCTTGAAAGACATAATTAAAGAGGCCCACCCAAGAATGGAACCAAGCACTTCTTGACAATTTACTGATTAGCATATTCTGTGTGCCATATTAACAAACACATTTCTCTTATAGAAAAAATACAAGAATGAAATATCTTCAACTAGATATGATAACCATTTCTTTATAGTCTTTATATATTTATATATATTTCTTTATATATTGCAAGGCTTTGCTCCCTTAAAATTACTCAAGAGTAGGGGCTGGTGAAGTAGCTCAGCTGGTACAGGCCCTGGGACACTTACCACCAAGCCTGAGGACCTGAGTTTGCTCTCCAAACTCACATGGTGGAAGGAAAGAGCTGACACCCACACAACAACTTGTCCTCTGACCTCTCCACTCCTACGGTGGCACATGGGCTGTTGCACATGAGCATATATGTGTGTGCGTAGGTGGGCACACACAAACAGAGAAAGGGGGGAGGCTAAATGTATAGGAAAAAACAAACCAAAACAAAAATAACCTTAGAGAAAAACCTTGGGCTCCTTGCTTAGAAACTAGAAAGGAACGTGTTCCACACCACCCAGCGGAACTTCCACGGGAACAGAAAGCTGTAGGTACACAGAGAGGATGAACGCGACGGTGATGAGTCTGGATGGAACCCAAAAGCATAGTGCTGATAAAACTAGGACAGTCCCAGGGGCAAAGGCACTGCAGTTCTGAAACAGCTGTGTTATCTTTTCTGTCCCTTTCCAGTCTTCATATCATATGATTCCATAATTCTAAGCCTCAAGAGATCTTCTTAGTGTTTGATTGACAGGTCACTAGCTGGGCTGCATGGTCTACTATGAAGGGAAAGGAAAACCACTAAGCATTTCAAGGGTATTCAGGAGGTCTGGACTCCTCACGCCTTTGCATCTTTCGTTTGCAGTCTAAGCAATACATAATCTCCCTGGGAAGTCTGTTGCAAATGCATTAGCTCATCATGTGAGTGTTTTGAAATTTACCTTTGGTCCAACTAGCAGTAAGTACTTTCAGAAAACCTACTAGAAATTTTGGGGGAACTGAGATAATTAACCAGACTGCATCATAAACATTTTAAAATTGGGCTTTAAAAAGAGTGATTATTTTAAACACTACTTTCACATTTATCATATTTAACTATGTGCTTACACTATGCTTCAGTTATATTTAAAATAAAATACATGTGCATGAGAGGAATAAGCTACAATCATTTGTTAGTAATTTTCTATTTATAAAATATTGAATTAGATTCAATGAAGGAAAAATAAAAAAAAATCACCTAAGACAGGTTATGCCCATGTTCATATTTGAATACAATTATATATACCTTAAAAATATAATATAAATATATACCCCATAATACCTCCAACATAGGCTGCAAGCCCTTGGCTGCTTATTAGTACTGAATTTGAGTTACATTTGTTGGGGCTCAGGTACTTAAGAGTATTTGTCCTTTGACATGCCTAGTAATCTGAATTAGAGACTGAGAGTCCTCAGAGATGTCTCTGGTATCCTCCTCCCCTGCCTGTAACCTCTGCTTTGCCTCTTGAGTGAGGTACAGAATCTAGAATGTTTTATACTCAGGGTCCTTTGCCCCTTAGCCAACCAGGAGACCTAAAATGGTCAGACACTGCCCTAACAGAAGAAATGCTATACAGAAATGCCAAAAGAATCTAAGCAGATAAGGACAATAAAACTTCCTCTTCTGTTTGATGGCATTTTTATCAAACCTAAGAATAAAAGCAGACTGCTTTCTTTGTGACTCTGTGCCTTTGTTCTTCCAGATTCCCATACCACATACACTTTGATTAGAAAAAAATCGATGTTTTCCTCTTAATAACCTGTTATGTGTTATAAATGTGTTCACCATTTCCCTCAGGGTGGGTAAGGAAAAGTATCATAGCATCTCACCCTTAGAGATGTAAGTGGCTTGAAAGAGATATGAATTTAGTTGAAATATGCCAAAAATATACAAAGCTTATCACAATACCATGTAACATAGCAACAAAAATCCATGCATGGCTTTCAGAGCCCTGACCTTGGGTGTGAGAAAGGAATGAAGGAATGACAGACATATATACAGACATATCAGAGGAAAGATGGGATTAGGTGGTCTGGGGTCTCCAATGTTTATTATTTAACAGTTGAAAAAGGGTCCAGGGTTACTGCATACAGCTAAGCAGTGAGTGAGTCAGGAGGCAGGTATGTTTAATGTCATCAGGATCAGTCTTCAGGCCCAAAACATCCTTGGGGAGAAAATTATGGTGGTTGTTTTCTGCAGACACTCAACTTTTTTTTTTTTTTTTTTTTTTTTTGCCTTGGTCCAGAGTAAGGCCGTGCCATCCCTCTGAGCCTCACCCAGGGAATAAAACAGGATGGTGGTTTCTGAGAAACTGAGAAATACCTTAGGAAATGAGGAAAATGGTCCTGTTTAAAAAAAAAAAAAGAGCAGAGGAGAAATATTGGAAGTAAGAAATCTAAAGAATTTTCAGAGATGTCCTACAACAAAGGAGGATCAGGAGAGAAGGATAAGATAGAAAGAATTAGATAAGAAGCCAACTGAAAGAAAGAGAGGATTGTTATGTGCCAAGAGGGCCCAGCTGCTCCTGTCAATTATACACTTGTCGGGGAATCAATCAGTAGGCTTCCTGAAATGTATTTCATTAGGACTCGCAGCAGGGGGAGAAACAGAGGAGACAGAAAGACATTCAAGGTTGGAGTAGGGAGGAGAGGAGAGCAGTGCAGAACACCTCACTAAAGAGTTGATCTTGGAACTTTTCAGCAGTGTCTCCCACCAACCTTAAGCTTTGCATTAGTTCAATACATGCCTCCAGTGCTCAGTTTAGGTTGTTTGTTTCTTCTGAGGCAAGCTTCCTCTGTGTAGCCCTGGCTGAGCTGGGATTTTGAAAGCAATCCTCCTGCCTCTGATTCCCAAGTGCTGAGACAGGTCTGTGCCACTGCGCCTGGCTTAATTTAGATTTTTACGCAAGGGCTGGAAAGATAAGCCAGTCTTCCTACAACAAGCAAAGCTTTAGACACTCTTCTAGAAATAAACTTGGTAACTGAAGAAACGGTCCCACGAGTCAACCTGTTAAAGACAAATAGCTCCAATAGCCATTTTAGAGCAGCGTAATGAAACAGAACAAATAACAATCAATGTAGAAATCACTAGTTTTATTGGAAATGAACCAGTGTAGAAGGTTATACTTCAGGTAGAGAAACACTCATTTGCTTCTTATGATTTCAGTGATAAGTCAGCTGGATCTCAGAGTCTCAAGCTAGTTTTTTTTCTTTGTCTATCTTTCTTATTTATAAATTGCTGACGTAGCAGCAAGATACCTCTCGTTCTTGTGGACTACATCACAGTGATGAGTGAAGTACCGGCTCACCTCGAGACCCGGCATTAATTTTTGGACACAGATACAAACGCAGATTGAGTTGTGAAAGCTCCTTCCTATGCAGTGTCTCACGGTGTGAACCGAGGGACTTTGCTTGCCTAACAAGTTGCTCCCTTTGGTGTTGAGGCTTCTCACTCAACCACTGCCAGTGGGCAGCGGGTTGGAAGGATGCTGCTTTGGCACTGCTTTATTGAAACTTCCTATCTGAAGCTACTGCATCCCTAGGGTCTTGAATTATAGCATATATGTATATGCCATACAGAATGAATACCATATACTGACTCGTTATTGAACAAAGCAGTCTAAAGAGGAAGACAGAACTGGGGGTCAGAAGTCAGTTAAGGCCTCTTAAGAGCTACATGTTGATGTTTTAATTAAATACTTCCTCTATCACAAAACAGCTATAAGACTAGAAAGTAGTTCAGCTGTGCCTAACACACACTATATACAAAATAAGTAACAGGTGTTGTATTGTGGGTATGATTGTTATTTGTAATGTGTTCTATGTTTTTTTTTAACCTAAATAGAGAGATCTTGACAAGGAGATACTTGCACGTAAGAAACAAAACCAGCTTTGACAAAGTGACTTTCTTCGAAGGATCTAGAAGTGTAACAATAAAGGGAGCATTAGAACATGAAAATGGAGGCTTCCGTTCCTAGTGTCTCTGAGCCTTGGTGTAGAATCAAGCAACTGATTTCAAGAGATCATCAGCATGAGCTACTGATGCTGGAAGGAGATATCGAGGTAGGGAATGAATGTACCAGAAGCTTCCGAAACTGCTCCTGCTGAAAAGACGATACTGTGGCCGTGCTTGTGACGGGAAGGGAAGAAAGGATGTGAGGACTGAATGAATCTCATGAAATTCAATTTGAAAACTCCCTCAATGTCCCAGAGACAGAGAATTGTGCCTGTGGGAGAAAATAGTGTTCCTAGAGAGATGAGAGCAGGCCCTGGAAGTCTGTTTCCAGGCTTTGGCAGACGGGTCAGTGGAGACTCATTACCAGCGAAGGCAGCCAGGTAGAGATCCTCAAGGAGAATGAAAGAACTGATCTTCCTACAGACAGAGAGGCAGAATATACTGTACTTTTGCCTGTTTTTTTCTTTGCTAAGGTTGAGAAGTATAGTGAAAGAAAGAATAAAAAAAGAAAAAGAAAGAAGGGAGGCAAGAAGGAAGGGCTTACATGCATTCTTGGAGAATGGACAGGTTTCTACTATCAAGATAAGTTATAACGTTCTGCTCCCATCCCAGAAACCAGCCTGGGGGCAGATATGTCCCAGTGGGACCCTAATAATTAATTCAATTGGAAATAACCCCAGGGATATATTTACAGTAGTCCAAATCCCTGGAAATACGGAGTTTGACATGAGCGTCAGAGCAGCGGAGGAATTGAATTTGGTTTAGAGAATGAGTGCCTCAGGAGAAAGTAGAAAGCAAGGATGGAAAAACTTGGTGCTGATTGCATTAGCCAGGCGTCTTTAATGCCTGTGAATTCTGCTCAGGCATGAAAATATGCCTATAAGACAGACTGCGGTCTCCTTTAACAAGATACCATGAGAGGTCAGCATCACCAATGAATATAGCTAACTGTCAGGTTGTACATCTAAGATGCATTTTGAAAGTCAGCTGTGGCAAGGAGAAGCTGAGCCTAGCCAGCAGCCAAATTGTTAGTATTTAGAGACAAGTTGATATTATTACCAGCTCGGAGACACGTAAAATTGTGCTGTATGGCTGAGCCATTCCTCTCTAAAGTGACTGCAAGTCAGCACATTGCAGAGACACTTGTACAGCCATGTTCACTGTTGCACTGTTTACAATAGCAGAGTAGTGGGACTAGCTGACTAGCTTAAATAAGCATCTCTAAGGCCAATACTTTTGGAAACTGTGCAAGAGAATGATGTAAGGCTAACGTGAGTCCTCATACTGGGATGCACTGAAGGACAACATCTGGATTGGGACATCTGAAATCAACTGGAAAAGTCACAGGAAGGGAGCTACAAGCAGCAGACATGGGAAGATTCAAATAAAAACTCCTTGGGGACTGTTGAAAGGAAAAGAAACACATTGGAGTCCTAACCATGGGGCTGAAATCGATGGAGAAAAGAGGATATGCCAACTCGGGGAAACCCACACTGGAGAAAAGGTGGGTAAACTAATCATAGAAAAGAGGTGAAGAAAATGTAAGCAATTAATTTCATAGCTATGTGCAGTGTGAAGAGCAAAGCAATTCATTTATACACAAAATGACTTAGGCCTGTTATTAACGACAATAACTACATAGAGGTGTTCTGTGCATGGCACAAACATTAAAACACAGAGATAAATTGCTTTGCTGCATTCCGTGAGGAGTTTGCTGGTCATTGTTAATTGTCAACCCAACAAAATCTGGAGAGACTTGGGCGATGGACTTGTGAGCACTCCTGTGTGGGAAGATTGTAGTCGGGTTAACAATCTCAGAAAAGCCATTCTGAATGTGAGTGGTACCATTATATAGCCTGGTCCCAAGAGTGAATGAAGAAGAGAGACAGAGCTGAGCCTTAGAATAAATGCATCAACCCATTGCTCTTTTCTCTTGAATGGATCCAATGTGACCAGTTCTCTTAAGGCACTGATGCTGTGACTTCCTGCCATACTGGACTATAATCTGGAATTGTCAGCCAAATAAATTCTTTTTCCTTAAGTTCCATTCCTTGGGTTTTTTAAAAATCACAGTAAACAGGAAAAATAATGAAGACAATGAGGATATAGTATTCCCTGGATGGATAGATCCAGACACCACACCAAGGGCTTCTTTTTAATGGCATTGAATTAAGAAGGTAAGAAGTAGAGGGAAAAATTGCCTTTCTTTGTTCATCTTTGGGGCAATTAGGAATCTAAGATAGGATGGTGTTTCTTACTTCAGCTTTGTACACAATTTAGTGTTATGTGTCCTGAAGTAGTAGAATAGCAATATGACATGTTTTGTGTTTTTACAGATATCAAAACTTCATAGTGCAAACCTTCATAGTGGCTGAAGCCTTGCTTTTATGCTTAGAAGACAGGCTATGCCAATGTCGACCTAATAATTCTCTATTTTTATTCAAAGACTCAAACTTTGTTCCTTGATGCATCAACTTCAACTCTCATGTCATCTCATCTATGAAATTCTTTTAGGGAGTTAATAAGGTGAGTTATAGTTAATATAAAGTTAGATTATCGTTCAAGAATGATAAAACAACTATTATCTATGACTCAGGCCTTTTACATATAAATACCCCAAGGCTGTAAGAACAGAGTCTATTCCAGATACTAGCTTTATGTTTTCCTTGCTTGCCATGAGCACTGAAACCTGCTCATGTCTGTAAATCATGAGCATTCCTTTCCGTATCCACTCATCTCACGATATTTTGAGAATTATGTAATGGACTTCCACTTTGAGCTGTTTGGAAGAGCCAATGCTATGCAAATTTAAAGACGTGTTTTGAAACCCTTTGCAACAAAGCTGTGTAAGTATTTGAAATTCTTCTGTACCAAGTCAATTACAAACTATATAGCATCTCAGGAAAGTGTTTCTCAGCTCTAGATTTTACTATTTACTATATAAATTCTTAATACCATAGAATCTGTATTATTCAACCACAGTCTATTCCTTTTGAAGTAATCCAACAGGGAAGTAGATGATAAGTGTGTATACAGAACGGAAGTAGGTTTTATTATTTGTTTTTCCTATGATGCTTTCCCTTGCTTTCTGACATTAAAGAATTTCACGTTTTCTAACTCTTCCATTAAGACTTTTTCCAAGGTTCTTTATAATGGCCACAAATCATCCTTTCTACACCCTAACTCTCTGTTTGGGTAATATAAATACTCTCGGTGTACTCTGTAATATTTTGGCCTCTTGATTTTTATGGCATTTACAACTTTCTCTGTCCTGTATTTTTAGTTGTATTTTTTTTTTCAAACTGAAAATTTGATGCAGTGAAGTAAGCACACACAACTGTGTATTATCTCCTGTTGTCTTGTATTGTAAAATAAATCGCTCGTTTACATCCATATGACTTCCCTACAATATTGAAAGCCTTCATACTCCAAAGATGGTCTGTAAGTACTGAGACTCTCTCCTAGAATTTTGTCTGACAGGAAACCCCTGTTACATTATCACAAATCTACTATACCTGTAGCTTTGAGAGTGATGAAGAGAAAGTGGAAAGAGACATATTTATGTGCAAGATTTTATTGCTTTATATCCTAAACAAAGATTCTTCCATTATTACAAATGTTTTTAAGATGGATTCATCTCACTTCTCTTTTAATCCATAGGTTTTTAAAAATAATATGTTGTGGTTATCAATAAAAAGAGGTTGGCTGTGAGAGAAAATTGAAAGTAAGATCCTTTATTGTACACACCAAACTTTTATTTTATGAGAAAATATATTAATTCATTCAATACATATTTAATGAACAGAGTAATGCATAAGAAATTACATAGCTTATATATGTCTGTAGGAGAGAATGCAGGCGTGACCTAGCAACCAGCCTACCTGCCACACTGTGCTTCTAAGTAAGAGACATAGCACACTATATTCCTGAGTGTTCCCAGAAGTCAGAGCACTGAATTCTGAGATAGAGTGAGTAACCAGTAGCTGCCCTGCTGCCCTGTTTGTACTCTGCACATCTCCTTTTATGCGACTCTTCTGCACAGAGACCCTGGTGGTATGAGTGCTCACTGATAAACCAAGGTAATCCTAAAGCCATCATGGTCCCTCGGCTCCCACTATATGAGTATTTGTTCCCATGTAGTAAAGCAGGTGCTGTTCCCTGAAACAGCCTCCAGAGTGATTTCTCTCCATGCCCTTCTCTGCATTGTAGTCTTCTTGCGGGTGACAGCCTGGAAATGACAGCAACAGTAACGTTGAACTCTAGCGTATAATAATTACACTTTAATTAAGGTAGTAATGCCAGGAATTCCAAGTAAAATGGCATGTTAGAAGTCATACCATTAAAACTTGGTGGAAGAAAACAGTCAAGCTAATATGTAGCAAGCTCTTTTCTTTACAAGAAACAAGGTCTATAAATGACCTCAGTAAGCCATGGGAAATCTCCACAGGGAAGCAGGCGGGAGTGCTGGTTTAAAATCTAGAAGAGTGGGTAAAATGCGGGCAATTTCTAGCTGCACAGGGGAGATCAATGTGCTGCTTCTCACAAACACAGGACTAACAACATCCCTCTTCAACAGAACCCCGAGGAACACTGAGGCTGCAAAGACCCAAAGCTGCCACTTACCCTTCCTCCAGACAATACTGAATAGAACCTGCTAAAGCCAGAGGGCTCTGAAGAGTCTGCTTTCAATCTAGTGCATCTGTGCCAGGTATTTGCTCCAAAGTATTGCCTTTATTCCATATTTTATATTATTTAATGTTTTACCTACCTATCTTTGCTTGCATATTCTTCAGTGGTGTGTGTGTGTGTGTGTGTGTGTGTGTGTGATTTGTATGATATTTGGTTGTATAGTTCTCACTGAAGTCTTTAGATATTTTTCTGTTTTTCTCTACAAAAGATAGTTTCTCCACAATTACTCATACAATACTGCTGTATTGATTTACACATACACATGAGACAGAAGAGAAAAAGTAGATCCTACTTATGTGATCCTAGTAGGTCATGAAACTAATATCATTCCATAATGTAAAACACAAAATATTTTTTTTTAGAGATAACACAGGAGAAAATCTATTTGGGCTTAGTGACCCCTTTTAAGGTTCAATATTGGAAACATAACCCATGAAAGAAATAGTTGATATCACTTGTATCATTAAAATTAAATTTGGAAGGAGCGGTTCACAGTGCAGTGAAAGAGACTTGGGAGAGTGCTGTGGGAAGACCACATGAGCCCAGGAGTTCCAGGCTGTAACGCACTATGCTGGAAGGTTCCCTGTACTTAAGCATTATTGGTGAGTGCGGTCTGTGAATAGCCACTAAAGCCTGTCCTAGTCAACATAATGAGTCCTTGTAGCTTAAGTTTCAGCTCTGTGAAAGATACTGCCAAGAGAATAAGTCAAAAATAAGACAAGCCGGTGAGAAAATATTGCAAAAATGCATCTAATAGCATTTTTCTTCGAAACATGCAAAGAACTAACATGCAACAATTAAGAAAGCCAACACATCAATTAAAATGTTGAAAATACATTCGTATACAGCTCACCAACATAGGTGTGCAGGTGCCAAATAAGCCCATGAAAACATGTCCAGGGTCATTTGCTTTCAAGAACTTTGAATACTAGCATCCCTTCATCACTTCATACTTACTAGAATGGATAAAATATGAAACACCCACAATATCAATTCTGTTTCATAATTCAAAACAAATCAAAGCCTGAGCCATGGAAAGACGTAGAGGATCTGCAGGTGAAATTAATAAGTGAAACGTGCCAACTGAAACTGAAAATGCTACATGCTATGAGATGCCAATCGTGTGACACCCAGAAATGAGAAAAACATCAGTACTGGTCAGGGTTTAAGAGTAAGGGGGAAATGAAAACTCAAAGCACAGAGGATTTTTCTAACAGTAAATCTATTTCATACAATGCTGTCCTGGTAGATCTATGTCACTGTAGATATTTTCCAATGCGCTACACTAACAGAGCATGAACTCTAATGTACATTGGAGACTTGGAGTGATAATGACGCTTCAGCCATTGCAGGCTCATCAAATATAACAAGCATCCTCTTTTGGAGCAAGATGTTGATTGTGGATGACATTCTATGTGGACTGAGAAGACATTATGGAAACTCAAGTTACTCTAAATGACGGCTGTAAAGATTCAACAACAGTTAACCTTAAAAGTATTTCTGTGGATTCTCTTTCAATACTATGAATATCCCCTGTATTGCTTAACTTCGGTTGCTGTGATAAAACACAACGGCCGAGGCAATTTAGAGAAGATTTTGGCCCATGGTCCCAGGGAGATAACAATCCATTACGACAGGGAAATGTGGCAGCGTGAGGCAGGTGTGGAGCAAGAACTGGTGTCACAGATATCAATCATAGCTTCAGTCACAAGCAGGAAGCAGACAAGGAGAGCAGGAAATAGGTGAGGCACTGACCTCTCAATGCCCTCCCCTGGTGACACACTTTTTCAGCCAAGCTTTATCTCTTAGCTTTCCCACATAGTGCCACCAACTGTGGGCTTAAATGTTCAAATCCACACCTGTAGAGGAAGTTTCTTATTCAAACTGCTCCACCTTCTTTTGATTCTAACGTATTTCTGAGTGATAAAGCTATAAAATGATAAAAATTCATGTGGGGCAAGAGAGAATGAGGGATGGAACATTAACAGATGAGAGAATTAAGTTTGGGGGAGGAGGGTTAGCAGCATTAACAGAAAAAAATGGTAGGCCGGATGGTGGTGGTGTACGCCTTTAATCCCAGCACTCGGGAGGCAGAGGCAAGTGGATCGCTGTGAGTTTGAGGCTAGCCTGGTCTACAAAGTGAGTCCAGAACAGCCAAGGCTACACAGAGAAACCTTGTCTCAAAAAAGAAGAAGAAGAAGAAGAAGAAGAAGAAGAAGAAGAAGAAGAAGAAGAAGAAGAAAGAAAAAGAAAAAGAAAAAAGGTAAAAGTTGAAGCTCAGTGCTCATACCGGAAGCATGTGGACTCAAGAAAAGCAGGAACTGTCAAATTGGAATTATCCTAGAAGTGACAAAACAGTTGAGAATGGAGGGTTGGTTGAAAGTGATGGTGAGTTTTAAACTCATTTATTTTGGTAGAATTGGTCAAAGTATTACTGGTTCTTATAGCTTTGTGTTTTCTATACCTGCTTGCATGAGTGAATCTGGCTTTCAAAAGTACAGGTTGTATAATTAAAATCGGAACCCTCAGTGAATTACAAATGTCTTCCTTTAGTTTTAGTTTATGCATACCTATGTTTTGTACTTATCTGATGAGCTGTCCCTCTCGTCTGCCCCCACCCCATACATTTTTTTAAGGCAATATTTTCACACAGTGTAGAAAGAGAAAAAATTCTGATGTTTCAGCTCCCAACATTGATTCAGGGTCAATCATTATGGATGTAAACTAAATAGAAACTATAACTGCATAATGGGTATATCTCTAATCCAAGGTTTAAATTTCAAAGCCAATTTTTTGGTTAAGTGATTTATTTATTTTCATATACTAGGTATAAAAATAAATTGCTAAAAATATATTAATTTACTTTAGCTTTAAAACATGTAAGTTAAGCATCATCTTGATATCTTAAGGAGAGTCTTTTTTGTTGCCTCGAGTCACTGTAGTCCTGGTGCTCCCTTATCAATCTTGCATGTTTGGAAACTGTGTTCAAGTTTGGTATTTTGATGTATTTGAGTTAGTGGCAATTAAGTTCTATAAATTATGTCTTTATTAATTTTTGTAGACTTGGAGTTTTTCCCCAATTTACTACTTGAAATCTTGGTTTTGTTTTGATTTTTTTTTTTGGTCTTTTTTTTTTTTTTTTTGGTTTTTGTTTGTTTGTTTTTTTTATAATGAAACCTTTCATCTTTCTCAAGAGGAAAAAAAATAGTAGTAAAAGCACACCTACAATTCCCAAATGGAAAAATTCCTTCAACACAAACAAAGTCTACAGAGATGGGAAAGTGAACACACCAGAAGGATACCCAGTAGCAACAAGGGCGAGTTAGACTCCTGGTGTAGAGTTGGCTTTGAATGGAAACTTGCACAGCTTTGATCTACCTGACCAGGGCGCCTCAAATGAGGAACTGTCTACATCAGATTGGTCTCTGGGCACGTCTGTAAGGAATTATCTTAATATGGAAAGACTCATTCCAAATGATAGTGCTATCTTCTGGTGTATTTTCCTCAATTTAAAAAAATGAAGACAATAGATTATATACATGTAATAAGATAGAAGAAAGAGGTCGCTTTTGCATATGGGGCAAAATCAAACTGGATTTAGTAGTCTTTTGTTGTTGTTGATGATGTTTTTTTTAAACTTTCTTTTTAAAATATATTTTATTAATTTATTCATATTACATCTCAATGGTTATCCCATCCCATCCCTCCTCCCATTCTTCCCTCCCTCCCATTTTCCCCTTACTCCCCTCCCCTATGACTGTGACTGAGGAGGGCCTTCTCCCCCTGTATATGCTCATAGGGTATCAAGGAGTCAAATTATATATACTCACTTATACCTGTTGATGATGTTTTTAAGAACATAAAATAGCTCTGAGTTGAGAGGATATATATATTTGTGCCTATACAACAAACACTGAAAATGTTTTAGATTTATTTACTTTATGTGTTTCATTGTTTTGCCTGTGTGTATTTAGGTGGATTCCTGGTGGCTTCAGAGGTCAGAGGAGGATGTTGGATCCCTTGGAACTGGAGTTTCAGATGGTTGTGAGACACTATGTGGGTCCTGGGAACCAAATATAGGTCTCTGGAAAAGCAACAAGTCCTCTTAACTGCTGAGCCAACACTTCAGCCCCAAGAACTCTTGTCTGGCCCCTGAGCTGCATTAGGTCTGTGCTTACCACCTTCCTCTCTTCTTCAGATGTTGGCTCCACACAATTACTAGGCTCCAGAAATTACATATGATTGATATGCAATGTCATTTTACAGTGTTTGAAACATGGTCTTGCAATGTTCCTTGTCTGACCTAATACTTGTTGTGTAGCCTAACCTAGATGCAACCTTCTCCAATCTCCCTGTCTCAGCCTCCCAACTGCTGGGATTACTGGCATATGACACTGTGTCTATAGTCATATTTTTACAGGAAAAACAAATTGTCACATTGATAACCTTTGACTAATAGGAACACCTTCTTCAAAATGAAAACTAAATTATAATTTTAGGGGACAAATAGGTATTGCCATTTGCTAATACCAGCTACCAGAGATGTTCTGAAAAACAGCTACTACATCAGAAAATCAAATTATCTTGGAAAATTTAGAGTTGACTATGAGGGACTGGTTTATATAGTACTAATTTGCAAACAAACTTAAGACAATCGTATTTGTATCTTAGACATTTCTGCCATTTGCTTCTTACTGTTTCCACTTAGAACACTCGTCTCTTGAAAATAATATGGAAATAATTCCCAAGGTGACTGTCCTACAAAAAGAAACATGTGCAATCTGTAGACTGTCTTTTCTGTCTCTAGGATAATGTGGAATATGTATGTAATGCCTCTGAATTTACTTCACTATAACAACTTTACAGATAACAAAGCCTACATCAAACTGTAGACTTAATTTTTTTAATGCAATATAGTTGATTATTTAGAAGGCAGGTGCTAAATGACAGTGGAACTGAGGAGATGGAAGGTAGGCATATCTCTCTACTCTGGCATCTAAAGACAGTGATAACTGTTTTGTTATTTTATATCACAATGACAATACCAGACAGAGACAACTTAGTAGACAGAGGAGTTATTTTGGCCCATGGCTTCACTATCAAAATGAAGAAAGTGTAATGAAGAAACTCAATGTCTCCTGGCAAAGACCATTCACGTCACCATGGGCCAAAAACAAAAATAGAAACAAAACAACAACAACAAAGAGAAGGACAAGAAATGGGGAAATGTGACACTAGAAGATCTTCCCTAATGTCCTACTTCTTTTCTCTAGCTAAGCATCACTTTCTGAATTGCCATAACCATCCGAAAGTGCCACCACCTAAGAAGCAAGTATTTGTTAATAAAGCTGGGAGGGATCATTTTATATTCAAACCATAACAAGGCAATAACACACACACACACACACACACACACACACACACACACACACACACACACACATTTAAAAAAAGCCTTCCAAATTATTGTTTAATGTTAGGAAAATATCAGCTAACATAATAGTTTATTTATAAGAAAAAACAATGTAGGAGGGAAAATAAATCCAGAGGCACTTAGATACATAGTAAAGGGGAAATCTCTCTTTAGCAAAATTTGGCAGATGGACTCCTAAGTAAATAGGCCTGGAATCTTGCTCCTATACATTGATACTCTCCTCAGATTTGCATTCCCAGTTTTCCACTAATGAGCAGCCAGCCCTCAGTAATATTTACTGCTTGTAATTTTATCTCCTCTATGTAGAAAAGTGCCTGTGGACACTGTCTCTGGATTTATTCAGTGATATGTTCATAGCCAGTCTAGAATAGCACTATTGAACTAAAAAAACAAGCAACAAAGAGCCCTCTACCTGAGACCCAGAAGTAGCATCTGTGTGAAACACTTCCACTTGCAAATTGAAAAAACTTCCAGCTCAGCCTGGTTCGAATAGATTATCTAGGGAGAGCTGACAAAGAGCCGCTGGAGAATATGCTGAAGAACTTGGGACACCAGAGCAGGAAACTGAGCACCCTGCATGGTTTCTCTGCTTCTGTATTTTCTCTCTTGTTCGTTCTCTCACCCACTTTCCAGGTCTTCCTTTGGCTTCTTCTATATACCACTTTTCCCTTCAGCCTTCCAGACTTCACCTCTCCCAGGTTCATCCCATTGGGGAAAAGTCTTCACAGAACTCTTGACAAATGTTTAGTCTCATTGCTACTTACACAAGGCAATGTAAACTACAGCTGTATTTGAGACTATGGGGTACCCTGTTTAGATTAAAACTGGTCTCTTGTCCTACCTATGGCCCTAATCTGTATTAGGTAATTTTTTTCTTTTGTATTTATTAGCTTTAAGTTTTACTGTGGCTCTTTTAAAAGACATAACACAAACTTGGTGGTTGAAAGGACATTCATTGATTTGCTGAAATTTTTGGAGGTCTGTAGTGTGGTGTTAGTTTTCCGTAGCTGTAACCTAGAGGTTTAGAAGAGAGTCCATTTGCTTTTCCTTACAGCTTCTGTGGCTGCCTTTCCTTCTGCTTGGCTTCTCTTTCATCTCCAAAGCTAGCTGTGTAACTTCTTGGTTCAGTAACATCACTGCTTCCTGATGTTACAAACTTCCTTTATGTAAGGAGCCTCATTCCATATCAAGAGTGTAGCAGGATGTAGCAGGATAATCTTCCATACTAAGATCTCTAGCTACATTTCAAAAATGAAAAAAAAAAAATAACAACAACAGCAACAACAGCAAGAACACAATATCTACATAAAACCAGCACTAGCAAGTACTGGGTACTATTAGAATCTGGCTATCTTAAAAGGGTTACTGTTTAGCTTACCATGCTTCATCCAATTGTAAAACTGAGAGAAAGGGGGTATAAATAACAAGTATCAACTACTGATGTGTTTTTCTTCTGTAATCATATATCCAGGGCAATGCTTCTCCTTGTATTTTCAGGCATAATTTGATTTTAACTTTGATGGCCAAATGATTATATTTCATAGAATGTAGCAGTACATAACTGAAAGATGGAGACTCAACTTTGACTTGAACTTGGCCTGGCTTAAAGCCATGAATTCTAATGACAGTGTGGATGTTACACATCTCTTCAAATTACAGTAGTAGTGTTCTGTGGCTTCCAGTTAGAAATTTACATCGTTCATCTCTTACAAAAGCAAATCAAATGAGAGATTTATCCATGTACAGTAAAATGCTGAGAAGTAGGTGAATTGAATATGAACATTTTTTTTCTATTTTATATAATTCTCGAGGGTCTAAATGACTTTCAATGGCAACCTGACACTAAGTAGCTGATATCTTGTAAAGTAACTCAGATTCTCTCACTGTTGTGTTTTTAAGTTCATTTGAACAGAAAAATTCGTTCTCTTTTGGGTCGCTATGTTTACCTCCTCCTCCTCCTCTTTCTTCTTTTTTCTCTCCTCTCTCTCTCATTCTCTCTCTCTCTCTCTCTCTCTCTCTCTCTCTCTCTCTCTCTCTCTCTCTCTCTCTCTCTCTCTCTCTCTCTCCCCTGCCGCCTGTTGTGTTGTGTGTGTAATTGAATTAGCTGTTTGACGTCTCATTACCGAAATGGAGTCATGTTATAGCATTCTCTCATCCTTTACAGACTCTCACATAAGATAGCACAGGTTTCTCTGGCGTGGAACCGCCACTATCTCCATTGATGTGTCTGTGCTCTCAGATTGCTCTGCTGGACCAAATGTACAAAAGCATGAGGAAAACAAAACTGTACTGTGGATGAAAACTGCATCCAAGGCTTCTAGGTTGGGTCTCAAACAGAACTGGAAACAGCTGTGAGATTGAGCACACTGTTCCTCAGTTTCCTTTCCTTACTCATAAAAGAGTGTCCTTTCTGAGGACACTCGGGTGACTGATGTGTAAAGCCAACATGCAAACTCCCCAACGCTGATGTTTTATTGTTGTATTCATTCCATTACTTAGAAAGTTAATGAAATTGAAAGTCAGGCGCTTTGAAGAAACTGACATTTCAATTTCTAGTATTTCTTTCGTTTGCCTTCCAAGGAAGTCTGATCTGCTTTATGTAGCTCTTTACCGTAAAACATTGAAAGCTAACATATCCCCCAGCATAACATGTAAACGTGTTGAAATAAATATGGGTGTTATGTTTAATAACTGAATGTATTTGGACATTTAAAATGGAATTATGCAATTTTAAGTAAATAGAATAAAATCTTATTGTTGGGCAAACTGAAGATTTTAAGAATAAGAGGAAAAAAATCAATGATGAAGTCTTAGTGTGTGGCCAGTGAATTTATCACATTAAGAAAGATGCTTATATGGGTATCACTTTGAAGACTTCAATAGCCTTATAAATTTTTATACATGTATTAGTGTGGTTTGCATGTTTGCATGTGTGGGAATACATATATAGGGAGAAAATACAAAGCAAGATTATTAAAACAAAAAATTGACATAACTGTCTTTCTTGAATACTCTCTACCATATATATACACATATGTAATATATATATATATATATATATATATATATATATATATATGGTATACACACACACACACACACACACACACACAGTCTCTTGCTGAACCAGCTCCCCATTTAGGCTAGTCTACTAGCCAACCTGCTGGCTAGGCAGGCAAGCATTTTATCCACTAAGGCATCTCATCAGCCTGTTTTAATTATTATATTTGTAAATATCTCTTTGTCTAGAGTTCATCTACAGAAATGATGAAATTATATGAAAACAGTAACACAATGAAGCTACACAATGAGTGATGGCTTAGCTCTCTTTGAAGAAAAAGAAAAGCTCAATCAGTGTGCCCTGGATTAACACAAATATTCATCATTGTAAGATTAAGTTTATAAAGTACCATGTTTTAAAAGTCACCTTGCAAATACATCCCTGATGATCCTTTGCTTCTTTTTTCCAATTTTTAACACAACAAATAAAAAGAGGGTAAAAAGAAGGTAAATATTACCAATCAAAATAATTTTCAATAATCAAATGAATGTTGAAATGCTTACCCTTTGTGACTAACATGTCAGAACAGAACTTTAACAAGACAACGAGAAATCTGGGATTAATACTCCAGCCTCAATTTTTTTTAGCCTTTTATGAAAAACTTGTGGGGAGGCCAATTTTGGTTTTGGTTAACAATCCTAAAATACACTAAAGTTATTTTAACTTCTGAACCTGAGGCTTAAAATGAGGTAACAAGGCATTCAGGGAACTTGCATTGTAGCCTCCAATAACATCTCTTCTGTTAATGAATAACCTGCCCTGAACCTTTAATGACTGAAAATGGGACTCTTTGGAATAACAGCTACTTTTAATTTAAACCTAAAAATGGAAGTTGCTGGCATTTTCCCACAAAATCAGTGTTCCAAATGACATAAAGAAAAGGAAGCTCACATTACATTATTAGTCTCTGACTGAAGTTGTATGAAGCATACATAAGGTAATACTTATTTTAGAAGCACAATTTTCTACTTAATAATTTGTTACTCCTAAGGTCTGTAATTATTTGAATGATTTTATTTTAAAAAGCCATTTCAATGGGAAAAACAGAGACTTAGACAAAGAGATGATTTTTTTTTTCATGGCAGAGGTGGGATTTTTGCTTTCCAAAAGAGAAGGAGCACAGGTCTACTAAACCCTTCATCTTCCTCAAGTGCCCTTCTACTTATTACAGTAATAGGGGATTAGACCATCAGGCCTGTATTTCATCTTTAGTTTCTTCATCTTTACAGCCTAAGAAAGGTGAATTAGGAATCTTGCTTGGCTTATCTTAGCCCATTAAATTTTTTAAGAGACTCAGCAACAGCCAAGCCACACAATTAGTTATCGATTTTTTTGACCCCAACTAGAGGTAAGTACATGCAGAGCCAAAGTTCTTCCTCTAAATCCTTCTGTGGTTAAATATCTCTAAGAACTAAGCAGGAAAAAGATGCTGGAGCAAATCACAAAAAGCTGAGAGAGATATGCATTTTACCAGTGAAAATGTTACAGACAACAAATAGCTTCTTGTTTAACTGCTGGGTCAGGAAATCTGTCTTAGTCATATTTATTACGTCATCTACTACACAGCTGCTATCCAAACTACAAACTACAAAGATGAATGAATGCTGCATGAGAATAAATGAATATTTACATACACACACACACACATACATACACACACACATACACACACACATACACACACACACACACACACACACACAGGATTTAAGTAAAACAAAACCCATTGTTAAGTGCTTTGAAAATTCCCTATCAATTCAACATAAATAAATGTGTTTTGAGAACACAGCAACTATTCAATTATCCTATTTTATCATTTTGCTTCATTAATTACATTTTAAATCCAGTCACATATTAACGGTTTTGATTCCTGGCCTTCTGTTGAACACTATGATGCAGAAGATGCAGGGACCAAGAAGACAGGTGAGATTCTCTTCCAGTTGATGATAAAACTTATTAAAAATGGACTGGTTAAGGTTTTGAACATTTATTTAATGAAATTAATTAGGATTCCAATGTCTATGAGGGCTGTGGTGATTACTTTAGGGCTCTTAGCTAGGTTTTCTGTTGTGATAAACATCCTTGCTGGGAAGGAAAGGGCTTTTTTTCAATCTTACACTTCCAAGTGATTGTCCATCACTGAGAGAAAGATAGGCCAAGAGCCTGGAAGCAGGAATTGGATCAGAAACCATGGAAGAAGAGTGCTTCTAGGAGCTTTCTCTCCAAGGCTCGCTTATCTTGATTTCTTACACATCTCAGGACCATATGCCCAGGGGAAGTACCATCCACTATGAGATGGGCCCTCCGACATCAATCGTTAATCAATACAATATCCCACAGACTCATCTATAGTGATGTCACCAATTGGATGGAGGCATTTTCTTAATTCATTTCCTCTTCCCAGATATATCTAGGCATGTGTCAACTTGACAGATATGAACCAGAACGATTGACCCCTTGTCAGCTTAAATATATCACACTGCCTTTTCTTTCATGTTCACTCTTAACATCTCATATTAGTATCAATACCACAATGTAAAACATCTCAACTTTTAAAAGTTCCATAGACTTTAAAAATCCAAACACCTTAAAAATTCAGTCTCTTGAAAAGTTCACAGCCTCTCACATTTATCCAAAATCCTTCTGAATGTACAGTCTCTCTAGAATATCCAAAAGCTTTCAGTTGTGGGTTCCTTAAATACCAAGAAATAAGTTAAACAGCTTTTCACTCCAAGAGGGAAGAATCAGGGTACAGTCATAATCAGGCCAAATCTAAACCCAAACACAACAGCACAAAAGGTCCATTGCTGGATGGCTGGTATCCACTCATGACACTATGGATTCCAAAGGGCTCTATTTCTCTGGCTTTGCCATCTGCAGTGCATAGTTTTTCCCGTAGGCTCAGGATGCTCCGTCCACACCTGCTACTGTCCTTGTTGGCTATCTCATGTCCTTGTTGGCTAACATTTCCAATATATTAGGTTCACTATGGCAAATGGTCCGCACCTTCAACAGCAGTCTCTGTATGACTCTCTATGGGGATTCTTACTCTGCCACATGGCAGCAAGCCTCAACATCTCTCTATAACCCCTTCAATCCCGGGCCTTCTACAGTCACCAAGACTGCATCTTCCCCAGGGGCTTTTTCTGGTCTCTCACAATGCTAATCCTTAGCTGCTTTCCATGACCCCTTCACGACTTCAAAACCAGTAACCACCTGGTAAACTCTCACACATTACTAATTTCTGCTGTCAGTACAAGGTACAGCCTTGGCCTCAATGGAGCATAGCTTCTGTGTGCTGACCCTGAGGAAATAGTCCCCGAAGGTCTCGCCTAGGTGCTGCTGGCCTCTTCTCAATCACCATGAGTTCCTCAGCTTCACGGAGCTAGCATTGCCTTTCCCAGCTAGGCAAAGATTCTGTTTTTGTGGTTGTGTTCTCTTGTTAATCACAGCTGAATCTTCAGCCCCACTTGACCAGAACTTCATGTAAAATATCTCACAAATAGCCAGCAGAGTTTTACTTCTCTCTGAACCTTCACAAGCCAGGGCCTTTGTAGTAGAGTGCTTGTGTTTTAATCTCTACTTTCAGTTGCTGTCTTCCCAACACTCCAGCTAAAGTGAAATTTTTATTCTTTTATAAGACAGGTTGAATATTCTTTATTTTTTGTTTAAATAACAATCAGCAGTATTTTTATTTTCCTTTTTACAGTGTGCAAAAAACCTTCAATTAACATAAATAAGTAACAGAGCAACAACTTTTATAAATTATGTTCTCATAAATTCCACATGCTAATAATTCATATATAATTAATATTTTTAAACTTTTATAAATGTGTGTTGTGTTTACTTCAGTTTCTTGTATCTCCTCACCCCCTTCCAAACTCATGG
This sequence comes from Acomys minous, assembly GCF_964271855.1. Taxonomy (NCBI): domain Eukaryota; kingdom Metazoa; phylum Chordata; class Mammalia; order Rodentia; family Muridae; genus Acomys; species Acomys minous. Next base: position 37,501,419 of record NC_140499.1, on the reverse strand, counting down.
CCTCCTTTGTCATTATATAATATAATATATCATTATATAGTATTAATAATATATAAATTATATATATAATTATATACTATAATATAATAATGTTATGATTAACATTATAATTATACCATAAATAGTAATACATGTATTAATAAATATACAAATGAAAGATTATATAATATGCTTATATAAATATAATTAATATATAACATATTATTATATTGACATCTAATATGTTAACATGTATTAATACATATATAAGTACAAATTTCTGAGTTTGTTTAATAACATTCATGTGTACATATGTTAGGGCTGACATCTTGGGACAGGATAACCTAGCAGAGGGCTCTTCCCTAAAGAAGACTGATTTTTCTCCTCTCAGCTGTCCTTTATTGTCTGTAGCTCTTCATTTAGGGGTAGGATCTTGTCAAATTGTTCCCATCCATATTGTCATGTAAGTTGGGGTCATATTTTCAGATTTTGTTTAGATAAAATAAGTGGATTTTTATTTTCTCACCATCTTGTGTCTTGGTTTGGCTTGCTTCTGCCCACTCTTTAGGTCTTACCATATACGTTTCTAATTTCTAAATGTGAGTCGAAGCATGTCTTTTAAGTCATTGCTGAAGTTATTGTTATAAAACAGTGTTTGTTTCTCTTAGCTTATTTCTTAACCCACTGATCACACAATTAATTGAAACTCCTTTATAATACAAGGCTTCGCAATATAATCTAGAGCAGCTTAAGTCTGTTCATAACCCTCTGCTATTTCGTCTCAGTGAACATCTCAGCAATATTTGGACTTTGTAGATTTCCTCGGCTCCAGCTCCTTCCTCCTGGTCTTTTTTGGACCTCTGCCTGAGGCTGATTGCCCTAGCTCAATGCCCAACTTCCTTTCTAACTCCTCCTCCCTTGGCTGGCAAGAAGTCCAGCCCTATTCTCTCCCCTGCTCATCAACTGGCTGTGATCTGCTTTATTCACATATCAGGGGGACAATTGGAGAACAGAGTTTGCATAACATTTAGACAGTAAATTCTCAGAACAAAGCTTGCAACCAGACATGAGGGGTACAGATTGGATCAGGGGATGTTTGGATAGTATTCCTGAGGTTTTGCTACTGGACAGTAAAGTCTCACTGAGTAGACAAGAATATTCCTACAAAGTATCATAAGACAGTAGAGAAAAATCACTGGATCTTCATCTCTGCCTTAGAGACATAGATGTGTATACTGTTTACTTAGAACCAGAAAAGCATTCAGAGAATGGAGGGCCAATTAAAATGCTTAGTATTTTTATATGGGAAAAATCTTCTTTTTAAAACAACAAGTACATGAATAACAGAATGCAAGGACTAAACAGCAGGTTGCTTTTATTGTGGTCTACAGAAACCTGCCACTCTTACACATAGCACTTTGTGAAGAAGGATTTTACTGAATGAATGAAAGATTTATTGTTTTGTAATGACTCAATGACTGTCCATTTAAAGTGTGCCAAGACCCAGAAGAAACACTAGAACAAAGTTAGGCACATGCTGGCATACTGGGTTAATTGGTACACCTTCCATATGCTAGCATATTAAGAAATTTCAATTCCTGGCTTTCACGCAGCTTTGTACGATCCCTTCAGGATGAAGGCAGGGAAAAGAAGTGAAAGCCTGTCCAGAGATTCATGGAAACTGGAATGCCAGGAAAGCTAATTCACTCTGTGGACTCGCTGGCTCCTTAATAAGTTGCAGTTGTATTGTTCTTTGCCGACTCACAGTGCATCACATGATGCTTTTTGTTCTTCCTTTTCTTCTGCTATTTATCATGGAAGATTAAAACAAGGCAGCCATTTCCTTCCTGTCATACTAGGAAGCTCTCTGCACCATACAGAGCTGCTTCTAGAGTTCCTGGTGTATTTTAGGAGTTATGAAAGTTAATCACCACAGTGTTATCTTTCAAGCAAGACTTTTTTATTGAGTTTCAAAGAAAAGAAGCATTAGGAATAGAATATGAAACTGGACTTCTAGCTTGACGTTTCAAAAATAAAAGGTCAACCATGAAAACATATATAGAAGTAAGCTTATATGGACTCAATAAGTTATACCTAGGAGTATATATGTATATAAAATACATATATGCATATAACAATGAAAAAGAGGTCAGGAATTCAAAGGAGAGCAGGGCAAGGTATATGGGAGGGTTTGGAGAGAGGAAGGGGAAGAGAGAAATGTAATTATAATTTCAAACATAAGAAAAAAATTATTTCACACATCTAGGATTCCATAGAAACACATAGATATTTTCCTCACTGAAAAAGTCAGCTCTGGATATTTTAGTGAAAATTATAATTTTCTCTATATATCTCAAATTCAAAACATTACCAAATCTAGTTTTTATGTTACCCCTGCTTTATCCACATTTAATTAACAAACTATTCTTGAATACAAAAAGAAATATATGGCTAAAAAGATAGGAGATAGTGCAGATGGTTGCCCAACTTTCTCTCTTTAAACTATATAGTTTTAGAATCTTGGAAGCTGTTTGCCTGGAGATTTCTTTTACTGCTATACACATTGGTATGTGTCAGTCACTACTAAGGAGACTTAAATCTAGAGAATTCATCGTAAAGCTATATTTTGCATTTGTGAAATATATTAAATAGTCTGGTGATTGAGTGAATGTTTGGGGAAATATGATTGTATTTATTATGCTGTGATTTACTATATATTCAATAATATTTCAATGGGTTTATTTGATTTTGGCATGATGTGCAGAGAAAAGTGAGATGAATTCATCTTTCGATGCTAGTCTAAACAAATTCCATTGATATATATCTGTTCTTGCTAGTAAAACATAGCCACTGGCTGGATGATAGAATGCCATGGTGTCGGACTACTTTTCATGGCTTTCAAATTGTGCTATCCCAGACCAGCTGGAGCCTCTCTTGAAGCATCATTTCTCAAAACACTGTTGCAGCACATCCAGTCTTGGGGAGAATTGGGCAACACAGGCTTCCACTGACTGATGCAAGGACAGTATTCTTCACTCTGGTCCAACATTGTGGCAAATTAAAATAGGCTTGTTTTCCCAAAATTTCATTTTACAACTTGAGCAATCTCCATGCTGTAATGCTTGTTTCCTAGATTCATCTATTTATATGACACGTGAAGTAATTTTTGAAAAACTTTTATTGATTCTTTGTGAATTTCACACCACGCACCCGACTCCTGCTCATCGCTCAGTCCCCCCATATCTGCTCCTCACTCTTGCAACCTTCCTTCCCCACAAAAGAGAATTTACACACACGTACACACACACACACACACACACACACACCATGCTCGCGCACATGAGAAAACATCTCATCACAGAAACTGTCATGGTGATCTGCAGTTCGCAGATGATAGAGATTTGGAAATGGGCCAACTCACAGCCCTAGCTCTGGGCCTGGGTGGTAGCTGACCTGGTCAGCCCTCAGGCTCTACTTTATCACCACCAACAGTGGGAGATCTCCAGCACTACTCTGGCCAGGTGACCCAAGGCAGTCATCGGCAAGAGGCGAGGCCAGCTTTTCCACCCTCAGGCCCTCAGGGTCAGCTCACCTGGACCCAAGCTTCCAAAGCCATCTCCACTGTGCTGCCCAGTCAAGGTACAGGGCCCACTCTCCCAACTGCTGCAGCTGGTAAGGGGCTGGGACAACTCTCCTGCTCTCATATCCTCAGAACTGGTCCCCCTGTGTCATCACCATCAGGGCCAGTTCCAATGTGATGGCCAGGAGAAGTGCAGGTGCTGCAACCAGTGATTTGTCAGAGCTAGCTCTCCTGCTCTCCTGACTACCACAGGTGCTGCTCCAGGTAAGAGGCGGGGCCAGCTCTCCAGAGACCTGCAACCAGTGAGGGGCAAGGCCAGTTCTGCACAGTCCCTGGACATCCACATGATCCCTGGCTGCCACCCTAACCAGGATTGTCCACGTGTTCTCTAACAGTAATATATGCCACTCAATACAGATGCATAGCACTGCATAGCCACAGACCCACACATGACCTTCAATGGCAGATCAGGCTGGGACTTCACCATGGCCCCAGGTGGCAGGGCTGGCAACTCACAACAGGCTACTCTTCTCTACCTTTGAGTCTCCAGTTACATCTCTCTTCATGATGATCAAGCTGCTCAACTTCTCTTTCTCTCCCATCTGTCCACCACACACTTGCACATTATGATAGTTCCTGCTGCAGGCTGGCCGTATGGCTGGCAGCCCCTGAGTGAAGGGAGTGGTAGCCAGTGGGTGTCTTCTGTCTGCCTGTGGGGTAGCATAGGCTGTTCATGGCTCTGCCTGTCTTCTCCCTTCTGTACTCTGAAGTCTGATTTTATTTTATTTGCTTTCTATGTGTCTTAGGCATAAGATAGCTTCAGCCACTATGCCAGGCATCAAGCTAGGATCAACAAAGGACTGCCATCTGCTCTGCCTCTGACAACACCACCACCAACAAGGTGTCTTTTTACCTATTGCCTGGTAGGTAACCCTTGAAGTAATTTCTACAGCTACTTGCCAGCTAAAAATCAACTATGCTCACAGATAGGTATTTTTACACAGAAGCTGGTATCTAATCTCCAATTTCTGTCGAGTACATCTTCCTGCAATGAATATTCTTATTAATAACTAAACTCAAATAAAATATTTTCCAAATGGATGCTGTTTCTAGTTAGTGAATATAAAGTACGTTGGTATCAAACAGCAACTGTTCTTATTTGCATTGGTAAATACTCTCCTGGCACCAAAAGTTGTCATTTCAGAGTCCTCACTCTACCTGTCCTCCTGCATACAAGTATCTAGAGAGAGTGGCGCCTAAGATCAAGTTCCAGTCATGGAAAACAAGAAGCTGCAGAGCCTGAGAGTGGCCACGTGCCTCCAGAACCGGGAAACAGGCAGGGGATAGCTTCTAGCATTAGTGTTGCCTATGGACCATTTAATACATAATTCTAACTCTGCTGGGCGAAGAAAATAAAGACTGCCTAATAGATAAGCAGTAAGAATCTTGTTTGGTTTTTACTTTACTTCCATTTCAAGATCACCTAAATTAAATTGTGATTTACTGTCAGCTAGTTTCGGAAGGTAGAGTCCCAGGTGTGACGGACTTCCTCTAATCACTGTGGTAACTACCAGGACTCTTTCCCACCATGGTAATGTGGTGTTGATAATCAGCAGGTTAGCACCTAATGTGGAAAATACCTGATATGTTTTGAAAAAGAGTGTAAACCTCATTGTCAAGTTTATGCTAACAAATATGTTATTTCACAAAGTTACATATATTTATATATATACATATATATGTATGTGCTTGAATGTGTAATCTTTTAAATAAAATGATTTATGTTTAATTATGTGTATATGTGTGTGTGGAGAGATTATATACACATGTGATAACAGGTGCCTTCAGGGTCCAGGAGAGGATATCAGATCCTCTGGGGCTAGAATTACAGATGGCTGTGATCCACCTACAGTCTAGAGTTCTCTGCAAGAACAGTATGTGATCTTAACCACAGAGCCATTTCTCTAGACTGGATGTTTTTAATCTTTTACAAAAGATCTTTAACATTTAGGAATGAAGTCCCCCAAAGTAATGTATCCCTCGAGGTTTGAGAGTGAAACTGAAACAAAACCAAATTTATGATATGTTCTATTATAAAGAGATCCTAACTATTATTTAGATATTCATAGTGACTTAGTTTTAAATTGACTACAGCCATTCCAACACCACAGTTAGTAGAAGAATATTAGGGTTTTGTGAAGATTCCCAGAGAATTTCTTGTACGAATGTGGTAACGTAACTCCTCCACCGTAAAGACATATGAACAAAAGACTCCTCCAATATGATAGTTAGCTTTCAATGAATCGCTCTGACCAACATATGACCTCTGTACAGTTTAAATGTGAAATAGCTCCTTAGTGAATCATATGTTAATGGCTTGGTCCTCAAGGGGAATAGTTCCAGAGGTGAAGATTTGGTGAAATTATTGAATCACAAGATCTCTGCCTTTGACAATGAATTAATCCAGAGTTGGATTAAGTTTTAGCGCTCTTTTGGGAGGTGGACATTTTCAGAGGTGGGGCCTAGTAAAGGGAAGTGGCTCACCAGGAGCTTCTTCTTGGGGACCATGTTGTATGACGGGCATCTTCCTGCTTTCTGGCTGCTTTTAAGCAGCTTTCGTCCACCTGCCGTTCCATCATGATGTTCTTATCTTGATGTAAGCCTGGTAGCAATGGAGGCAGCTAACGTAGACTGACCACTCTGAAACCAGGAGCCAAAGGATTTCCTTCATTAAGTGTATTCTGCATTTTATCACAGATACAGAGGCCCAACTAGTGTCCCTTACACTATCTTTTTTATCTCAGGTTACCATCTTGGAAAAACCACCCAGAGCACAACTTCTCTTTTCTACAAGTCACGACAGGTCTTGATTTGCTTCAAGCTACTGATTTAAGTTTAGACTCAAAGTGGACACACTTTGAACATAACTCAACTTTTTAGTCATTCAGTAAGGATGATTTGAATTACCAGATATCTGAAGTTATTTCAGGAACTATAAAAATGTACATAAAGACACAAACAAAAAATTTAACTGTTGGAAGAATAACCAGGAATATAGACATATGAGCCAAAATTACTGTGCTAAATAGATTTTTTTTTTAATAAAATGGCCAAACTAGTAAATGGATTTGTTAGCAAGTGTGCAAACTCATCTGCAAGCTTTGCCTTAGGATTTGGGACAAGCTCCCTAACAAGAATTGGGTTTTGTATGAGTAAAGATTGCAAAGGAAAGTTTGACCTTTAACTGCTTAGTAAGCGCTATATCCTGTAACACCCCCACCTTTTTCCAGGTAGAATCCAAGGATGATTGGCAGCTTTAGTGAGTGACTCCAGGGACCAGAGACACTTGGTATCCTTTTGAAAAGCTAATAAACAGTTTAAGAGTTTCTTAACAGAACCTTGAACATAAGATGTTTTTCACAGATAGCATGTTTATGATGATTATTACACTCTTAAGCTTTAGAGTGATTAAAAACACAAGCATCTACAAGGATCAGGCAGGTCCTGTGTATGAATGAAGTGGGTTGCCCTTGATTTAGTTTTCACTGTCAAAGGGAAATAGGAAGAGAGATAATTAGACGGCCACAAGGCCTAAGGAGCTGATGCTCTGAAGAGAGCAGATGCTGAGCATCCCAGCTAAATGTTGCCATATAAAAATTTAATAAATATTACAACATTCAGAAATTGCACAATTATTTCACATTACATATATATTTAATTATTTTATATGTATTATACATGTATACTCTTAAAGAATAGCCATAAATTAGGATGCCAAGGCAGTCTCACATATATATATTTATATACACATATGTGTGTAAATGTATATTTGTACATATATTATATGTATATATATATGTATTGACAAGCGAACTTTAAATGTGGATAAGGATTTGCTTCATCTCAATATTACATAGATTAATTAATTCTTAACTTCCAGTGGATAATTATTGGGAAAAGAGAACTTTCACTAAATAAACTACTGCCATGTCTCTTGTTATTATTTAATGTTTTAATATTTTATTTTCACATATTTTTAATGTTCATTATATGCATAACATAAATAATACATGTTACTGTGTATTTCATTGTATTCTAGAGTACATCGTCTATTTGTTAAACATTCAAGGGTTCAAATATTTTAAATGAAAATATAAATATTTTCAAGTAAAATTTAATGTATACCTGAATATTCTAGCAAAACAAGTTAATCAAAGTTCTGTGTTGTGAAATTTTAACAGTACTTTAGATACTGTGATTTCCTAAAGGAATATTATCACTAAAACCCAGGATCTCAGGCCGGGCGTGGTAGCGCACGCCTTTAATCCCAGCACTCGGGAGGCAGAGGCAGGTGGATCGCTGTGAGTTCGAGACCAGCTTGGTCTACAAAGTGAGTCCAGGATGGCCAAGGCTACACAGAGAAACCCTGTCTCGAAAAACCAAAAACCAAAACAAAACAAAAAACAAACAAACAAACAAAAAACCAGGATCTCCAGATCTTAAAAATAGCTAATGCTATAATAATCATTAAGTTTCAGTAAGACTGAATCATTAAAGCTTATTTTAATGTCAGAGTTACTAACTTTTTAGTAACATAAACCTGGAGAGAGTCCACATTTATCATATGATAGGTTCTTTCTACCGTAATATATGTGTATATCAAAAGAAAAGATGGAGAAATTTGTAGAAACATGAATGTTAAAAAAAAAGTAGAATGAAAGGAAAATTCAGTTAATAATTAAATGTTAAAATAATTTAAATAACCTCATCATGGGTATATCAACACATACAGTCAACCAAAATACAAGATTCATGTTCACAGTCATAAAAAAAATCTAAGAGAACTTTATTTATCTTCAAATAATTGTTAATGTACTAGCATGTACTCTCCTATCAAAAAACTATTAACCAGTTGTGTTTAGGAATCCATAATTTTTCATATTTTAAAAATCATTATGAAATATGCTTAGCTATGAGATTAAGGAAACAAGAAAGATTATTTAAATCTTAAGTAAAATATAATTAAATAGCTATATGATACCATTAAATTAATTCAAAAATACAACAAATCATTAAAATTAAGTAATAAATAAATAAAGCAGAAAGCATACTATTTTAAAATTCAGCATTTGTATGAGGTTAATCTAGACAAGATCAATAAAACTGATGAACTCTAGCCAGCTTAAGGATTGGAAAAGCATTAAAAATAAAAATGTAATCAACATTATAGTGCTCACCAACATTAAAAGGGAAATACAGAAATGCTTAATAAAATATACCTTTTAATCATTTCTCTTTTTTAAGGTTTATTTATTATGTATTGAGCGTTCTGCCTGCATGTAAGCCTGCATGCCAGAAGAGGCACCAGATCTCGTAGATGGTTGTGATCCACCATGTGGTTGCTGGGAATTGGACTCAGGACCTCTGGAAGAGCAGACAGTGCTCTTAATCTTTGAGCCATCTTTCCATCTCTATAATCGTTTCTTGATAATAATGTTTTAATATAATAAACATGGATCACCAAGAACAATCTATCTTTTTCAAATGTATCTGTGAACTGGCATTTTCAGGGCTTTTCTAAGTTGTCTTTGTCTCCACTGAGGGGCATTGAAGACAAGATAGTATAGTTTTACAACCAATCTTAGTTGATTAAGGGACAAGATCGTCTTAAATTAAGTTAAAGAAGTTAAGCTATTAGAGTTGAGATAGGATAGATACTGAATTTCATTAGGAAATTTAGACCCAACAAGATAGGAAAGACACTTACTTCAAATGTAATGCAGATGGCCAAGTCAATATGAATGTAACATATATAGAATTTATTATTCTCATGATTCTCACATGGTTCTCCCTGCTGTATGTAGTTTGTTTTATAATGTGTGATAAATTGTTTTATAAATGTGTAATAAAATAAAAGTATTAATTAAAAAAAGAAAGAAAACAGGTGCATGATCATCTCCAAAAGAGAAGAAAACGTATACTCAGTGAGCCACCAAAGGGTTTGACTTCCACTCACTTAAAGGAAAGCAGTGCAATCCAGGCTAAGCATGCATGATCTTTGTCACAGCGTCAGTCTCCAGTTGTTCAAAGTAACTGTAGGTACAAGAGAGGAAACAACTCCAAACTGACTTATTAGTTGATCTGGAGGACTATGAAGTGTCCCCCATTCCTGGGGTGGCACTTCAGAGCATAGAGTGTTTCGTGTGCTCTCAATTATTATACAATGAATAGAGACTGATGCATGTTAGTCCTGCCAGGCCACCATGTGCAATTCCTGGAAGACCACCTGAATGTTTATACAACATTCCATGGTTCCAGCTGCTGCTCTATTGAGGTCATCTTTTGCACCCTGTGTTTTTTCAATGATAACACCAAATGCACTGTAGAGCAAAGCCAAAGAACCTGTAATATTAACCCAAAGTGCTCCTTGCCTAGTCACCATATTCAAAATCTGGACATTTCTTGCTTTGGACCAGGCCATGCTCTGGGTTTGCTTCAATCCTAGACGAAGACCGTTCATTGCGCCAAATGCAGCCCCTGTCATACAACGTCCTCCAATGGTAAAGAAAGGTACTTCAAATCTGCCTCTGGGTTTAATTGGCTCCACTTGGCAAAATAAACTCAACAGTATCCTGGACTAGATAGCATGGATCCACATTTAAATAATGAGTCAGGGGTTCATACCACAGTTATCGGGGTGCAGGCCAAATCAGCTCCTCCAGTTAACCGGCCCATGGTTTTGTTGTCACTTCCTCCACCACCCTCCATGATGTCTCAGCCAACTGCAATTGCTTCCGACCCCAACCTCAGGCAGAGGTCTTGGCCCTGGTCCCCACAGCAACAGGGAGGAAGACCCACGTTGCTACTGCCACCTTCACATGCTGACCTTCTGGGGCTGCTGGCTTCAGTAATTTCTTTTCTTTCTTTTTGTTTTGTTTTGCTATGTTTTTTTTTGTTTTTTTGTTTGTTTGTTTGTTTGTTTGTTTTTTGAGAAAGGTTTCTCTGTATAGTACTGACTGGCCTGGATGGCCTTTGTGAACCAGGTGGCCTCAATTTCACAGAGGTCTGCCTGTCTCTGTCTCCCAAGTGATGACATTTAAACCCATTGCTTAAGAGCTGTCATTTGGATTTTGTCCTAACACTGTTGAAAAACATCTGTTGGATATAGAAAACAATATTATATTAGAGAAGTTACTATAACATTATATGAGAATCAAAGGCATAAGTGTATATTATTTGAAAGTGTCTATGCTGTTGGAGAATATTCTGGATTGCTTCAGAAATATCAGACTTTATTAGGGGGATGCCAATTCTCAGAAATAAGTCAGCTGGCAGCATTCACTAGTGTGTGTGTCTGTGTGTGTGTGTGTATGTGTGTGTGCATGTGTGTGTGTGTGTACGTGTGTGTGTGTGTGTGTGTAAAAATGAGATGATTCTAGAAAAATAACATTTATTGTTTTAATATATAATTATTTTTACTATTTTCAATATTTGTCTTTACTAATGTAGTAAAATTTAACCTATATTAAACCGAACTTGGGTAGGTATTTTCTTTGCAGTTTATGCTGTATCATTTTGCAAAATGCCTGTTAGAGTCTATAGTTCACTGGAATAGATGCTAATAGAAAGAAAGAGCAAAGCAGAGGTCAATTATTAAAGTAGGTCATGATAAATATAGCACAGAATTCGCCTACCATGCAGTAATCTGCATGTGTTTTTAACTTAGATATTTCAAATATCGATTATTTATTCATTTTAAAATATAAAATATATATTATTCACTCATTGTACCTAGAGGAACCTTAATGCATCTATAAAAGTAAAATTATCATTTTTGTCAAGAACCTTTCAGGCTTTGTAATTGATTCAGGTTTGTTCTCCCACGCCCCTTCACAGACAAAAGGGGAAAACAAGCGCTTGGGTGGGCTCTACTTTTTTCTTTTCATTGAAATATCAAGTCTGGATAATATAAGTTACACACTGACTCTTTGCTACATTTTACTTACAATGAAAAATATTTTGAAAACTTAAAATGAAGTAATTAACTAGTCTTTGAGAAGCAAAGATTAGTCCAATTCCCAACAGAGAAAATAAATAAGTGAACATCTTATCTAAAGTGCAACTTTTATCTTTGCTACAACAAATACTACTTCTCATCCTAAAGTTTATGTCTAATCCTTTTCTTGTACAGGCATTGTATAAACAATGGGCCTTTCTCCATGCTGGCGATGCATTTTATGTCTTCCACTATCTGCTAGCATCAGAGAGACTAGTCACATCTTATTCTTGTAATTGTTGTCACTGTTATCATTTCAATACTCGGTTGAAGCCTTCTGCATTTCCACACCTCTTAAAGCTGAGCAAAACATTCAAGAAGTCAACTATCTTATGGGATTAAGAGAGCTTTGGGGCAAACTCCTTCACTTCTCAAGAAGAGAAGTTGAATCAGAGACCCCGTAAGGCCCCTCTGGACCATACTCACTCAGGAGCAGAACTGCAGCTGTGGTTCACAGTCCCAGCACATCCTTTCCTCTAGGTTCCAGTTCTTCTAATGATGTCACAGTGGGAAATCCTGTGAAGGGCAAGTCAAGACTTCATTCTCCTTCCTAGCACATAATTCTGGGTCAAAGGGGGTTCCCTGAGAAAGTGATGGATGGGTACATTCAAACTTTGTTTTTGAGTTACATGGATGTAAGCATGTCCTGTTTGGGGAATACCTTCTCTTCCCCCACAGTTTTTCTTCTGTTTATATTTAGTTTCCATTTCTCACAGAAGAGAGCTTCTCTTTGTCCTTGTGCAGTTTAGAGTGTGTAGGGGTCATTCCAAATTGATACTGGAGGAGAAAGTAAAAGCAGAGAGTACTTTTCCCAGATGAAACTTTATTAAATTAGGCAGTCAAGCCAATCTGATTCTGGCATGTGACAGCTTACATCTCTGATTGAGAGGCTATTTGTGAAGGAAGATACTTATTATAATAAAGACAAAGTCAAACTAAGATGTTAACCTTAAAGGTGATGGGCAGTGATATGGTGCTGTTGAATCCTGAAAGCCTTGTCATTATCAATTTGTTATGGACATTTTATGACCTTAACATTTCATACTGGGAAAACAGTACTGGAATAGAAGCTTACCCAGGGCTGAATTTTAAAGAAAGAAATGCATATTAAAAAATCTTTAGAATTGTAAAGTTTTAAAAGTTGTACAGAAACTTTTAAAACATAAAGATGATTTTGAAGGAAATTTTAAAAGTATGTTTATAATACTAGTGATTTCACTTATGGTATTTTTATGTATATCTAATTTGATTTAGTACTTTGCTATGTCATAATTGTATTTTTTTAAAAATCAGTATTAATTGCATGATAAGGAATGCCATTAGTTTCTCTCCATAAACAGTGATGAAACAAATGGAAATGAAAAAAAATATCATCTAACACCTATAAAAGTTATAAAAATATCTAGTCTTTTAAAAATACCATTGTTCTTCAGAATTGGTGCTTTAATTGTAAAGCCATCTATAAATGGCTGGAATTGTAGAAATATTTCACCTCCTGTAGCTTTGTGTAACAATCCCCTCAGTATCCTTTAAAATATGTATGTGTTCAAAATTTTACTATATATATATGGTCAACATATCACATAGGTATGAAAAGATAATCATGAAGATGTGGTAGTAGCATCATATGGTCTTTTTTCATGGTATCAGCTAATAATAAAAGTTATTTTCTTTTTATTAGTAGGTGGTAAGATCTGGAGGAAAAGGGGAAAGTTAAAGATTGATGCATATACTCAGTTTTTCGTTGCTCTCATTATCTTGATCAACTCAGTTTGAATTATTTAAATTCACAAGTAAAATGTAAGGTGAGCAAAAGTTAAGATGTTTAAGGAAAAAATACAGAATTTCCCTAAGAAGTAAAAGAGATGCATCAACATCGTGGTAGACAAAACCAATCTCTAAAGGAAAAAGCCATAGGTATGAAGATTAATATTCCAGGCATAAAAGTATCAAAGCAACATTTTTAATTTCTCAAAAGGCAGCTGACACTTTTATGGGTAACAGTGACACTGCTTCCAGGATATCCAAACAGTCCTTAACACATTGGACTTATGCTTGAAATTAATTTATCCTGAAGTCATTTAGAAATGTGTGCTGAGATAAACCAACTGACTGGTTTTTACTGCCAGCAAGTGTTATAACTCTTTGTTATACTTAAAGCATGATAAAAAAATTTTTAAAGTACTTTAGTGAAGGTATTTAAGAAATTATGAATTCACACGAACATGGGAATATGTGTTTTACAGTCCCTTTAGAGAGAAATGTTTGAAAATGTATTCGTTGCAGTTAATATTGCAGTGAGGTATGCTCATCATTTATTGCAGATGTGTATTTGTGTGACATATTACACCTACACTTCAACCATAGCGGCTTTAAAACAGTGCAGAGTGGAAAAGGGCTATGAATGCGGCTCGGTTGCTAGAGTGCCTGCCTGGAATGCGCTAAGCCCAGAATTTGATTCCCAGAACCACATAACCTGGATTTGGTGGTCCACTCCTGTGATGCCCACATTTACTTTGTGGAGGCAGGAGACCCAGAAACTCAAAGTGAGCCTTAGCTTTATAGTGAATCTGAGGCCAGCGCAGGCTACATGAGACCCTGTCTTAAGAAAAATTGATACCCTATGAGCATATACAGGAGGAGGTGGTCCCCCTCAGTCACAGTCATAGGGGAGGGGAGTAGGGGGAAAGTGGGAAGGAGGGAGGAATGGGAGGATACAAGGGATGGGATAACAATTTAGATGTAATATGAATAAATTAATAAAATATATTAAAAAGAGAGAAACTTGTAAAAAAAAAAAGAAAAATTAAGAGTAAGTAAGTGAACGAAAACTAAACAAATGGGAAAATGACAGTGGAATCTTCTGTCCTAAAAAATGTGTGACAAATAATAATAAAAAAGAGAAGACCAAATGATAATGCAGACATGGGAAGGAAGAGACTGAAGATGATTATAGTCTTATAAAAAAAAAAGTTGACTTATTTGGTAATAGACATTAAAAGTAGCATACATGTGATATTTGTACATTGGGAAAAGTTGAGGTGGTAGGAAGTTATTAAGGCCAATAAAGAGATTTCAAATCAAGGTTCAGTACTAGGTGGCAGCAGCCTAAGTTGAAGCACAGGGGTAGAGCAGCCATCCATGCAGAGCATTATTTCAGGGAAGGCTGCAGTATCCTGTGTGCACAGTTGTGATATTTCACAGTCTTTTGTTTCACCAAAGCTGTCCATGGTGACTTCCCAGGTTTCCCAGTAGTAGCAGCAGTAGCGTCAGTAATAGCTCTAGTAGTAGGAGTAGCAGCAGCTGCACCCCTAGTTTGTTAGGGTATAGTTGCATTGCTGTAACAAAATCACTAATACGGAGGGCTTGTTAATGCTCATTGTTTCAGAGGACTCTGCCTATAGTATCTCTCCCTCATGCACACAGGTAAAACATCATGGTAATGAGATTGTGTGGCAGACCCATGCCTCCACCTGTTGGTACACAGGGAACAGAAAGAAAGGGAACAAGACATTTAAGTAGATAACATACATCTGAGGACCTACTCTCATTAGTTTATTTCCTTTGACTAGGCCCTACCTCCTAAAGTTTCCGGGATTCCTACAGACCAGTGCCATCAGCTCCTGACTAAGCATTCGAATCACCAGCCCCCGGGAGAACGGTCACACTCAAACTATACCACAGGATTTGAGGAAAATGACACTGTTTTAATTCTGGAAATGTTTGCATATAAATGCTAACTTCTAAACACTTGGTGTTACAAAATTATATTAATATTTCATAGAAACAAACTAAGTTGAATTATATTTTAAATTATTTTGCGTGAATTTGTGTGTGTGTGTGTGTGTGTGTGTGTGTGTGTGTGTGTGTATGTGTGTATGTGTGTGTGTGTGTGCAGCAATCTGTGTGTGGAGGTGTTCATCAGATGACATCTTTTAGGCATTGATTTTTACCTCCCACTTGGGTTTTGAAGCATGGTCATCTTTCTGTTTCGGCTACTATGCTGTGAACCCAAGACTTCCAGCTTCTGGCCAGTCCTATTTGCACCATTCTTCTCATCATAAGGGTGCTAGGATTAAAGAGGAGTGCTACTGCTCCCAGCTTTTTACTTTTTTTGTAAGTACTATTTTAAACATTACTTTAAAAGAAGGGGATTAACTGCTTTTACTCAGTGAGCCATTCCCTCAGCTTCCTCAGTGTAATTTTTATCTTATAACTAACATTTTTCCTGCTTTCCACCTTCTCTATGCCAATCTCTACAGTCTTTACAAAAGCAAAAATTATAAAGGCCATATTAAGGGGATCACAGACATTCTGGCTCAGAATAGCAGGGATGTTGAGGTCACTGATTCCCAAGTTTTGAGAGGATGAAAATCACCTGGAGGTCCTGTCACAGTTCACTTCCAGGACTTCTCTTGACATCCTGATTTAGTAGAATTGAACTGAGTCTGAGAGCATATGCTTTTAGAAAAGACAAGCATCACAGGTGAACCTCATCACTAGGAAATATTGAGAAATACAAAAACACTGATTCCAGCTCCATTTCTTCTCACAGGAGATGTAGCCAAAGTTTATGTGTCCAGGAAGTAAGTCCGGAAATGGGACTTCCACGAGTGTGTCCTGAGACCTCTCTATTGCCTCTAGCTACTTCTTCTTCTTCTTCTTCTTCTTCTTCTTCTTCTTCTTCTTCTTCTTCTTCTTCTTCTTCTTCTTCTTCTTCTTCTTCTTCTTCTTCTGCTTCTGCTTCTCCTTCCCCTTCCCCTTCCCCTTCTTCTTCCTCTCCTTCTCCTTCTCCTTCTCCTTCTCCTTCTCCTTCTCCTTCTCCTTCTCCTTCTTCTTCTTCTTCTTCTTCTTCTTCTTCTTCTTCTTCTTCTTCTTCTTCTTCTTCCCCCTCCTCCTCCTGCTCCTTTTTCTGATGCTTCTCCTTCTCCTACTCCTTCTACTTCCCCTAAATTTTTATCTCTATAGGAGTTCTAGATGGCTTCACCCGGCAGTCAAAAAATTGATGGAAATATACAGAACCTATATACAGAATCCATAACATTTTCATTGAAAACACTACATATTAAAATGTGTTTTACATTGTAGTGTACTGCGTACATATGGTGTTATATTATAGTGTAAGAAGACATATTAATTACAATGTAAGGATATATTAAAATGCAAGGATGTAATGACTTGAATGAAAATATTCCACATAGGCTCATGTGTTTGAATAGTTGGTCCCAGTTGGTAGAATTGTATTGGAAGGATCAGGAGGTGTGACCTTGCAGGAGGTTGTGTATTACTGGAGGCAGGCTTTGCACTTTCAAAAGATAACACCATTGCCAGTGTGGCTCTCTCTGTGTGTCTTTTTGATCAAGATGTGAGCTTCTAGATGATCCTGCCACCAGACCTTTGCTTCTCCATCATGAAACCTAGTCCTCTGAACAATTATCTGAAATACTTTATTTTATAAGATCCTTTGGTCATTATATTTTATTACAGTAATAAAGAAGTAACTAAGATACATAACCTTTACCTTAAATGTAGATATATGAAACTCTCAGCTGCCCTTAGATCCCATTAGAGTTTCTTAGAGGTAGCCATGTTGGAAGGATGGTGGTGTTCAAAGGACACAGGCTAAAAAGGAGTCTACTGAGGCTACTAAAATCTAAATTTGCCACAAATTTTATATGTTTTAGATATAACTCTTTAACAGGAACTCCCACATAAATAGAGTACAATAGCTAAAAGCAAGCAGTGACCATTGCATGCCATCTAGATCAATCACACACAGAAAGAGATTTTGATCATTTGTTAAATGAAAATCAAATCACCTTCCTTATAAGAACAAACATGAGACATATAACTTTATCTTTCCAGATCAGAATACATAAATAGAACATTTCTAGGTAAAGTAATTTGACCTACTTATCTGGGTAACACACTCACCACTCTTTGTTATCCTGTGCATGCACAATACCCTCTTCTTAACTCCTAGACTAGACTTTAGTAAACAAATAGAACATAGAACATAGAACATAGAAAAATATTGCAGTGTGCCTTTGCGGTAAGGATGTCTCCTTTAATCTGCTGAGGAAAGCCCTACACTACAGTGACCTTACGGTGAGTTATATGAAGAAATCCCATGTCACTGCTTCACCTCCGAAAGCCACAATTTAATATTATATTTGGGTGGGGCTAGGTTGCTCATAGGTATAGCTTATACTTAACATAAAATAATAACTCTATAGTTCAATCAAATAATTTCTAATAGCAAGAAAGCTTTCGAAGAGTTTGGGCATTTGAATCGTAGATGAGTACAAGGTTCTAAAACAATAACCTGGCCCCCCTATTTAAATCATACATATACATCATATATATAGTTATATAATTATTTGAGAAGTTTTATACATGTATATAATTTGTATTTATCATAGTAAGTTCCACTCCCTCCAACACAAGATCAGTCACATATATTGTCTTCTGAAGTCCATGCCTTAAAAAAAAAAAACTTATACATAACTTTCTGAGTCTAATTAATACTTCCCAATTAACATAAGTGTGGGATCATTCACTGGAGCATGTTCCACCTACCAGAAGACACACCCTTAAAGACAACAGACCACCACCCCCCACCCCACAGCCAACATCTGTCAATAGCAGTGGGTGGGGACTCATATCCTACCTTATCCATACTGGAATGTTGACTGGCTTAATCTTGTGCAATAGATGAGCATTGAATCACAGATGCTATGAATTTCTAAGATCTAAGGTCCTGCAGTATCTGAAATACACTGTTTCACTCATGTTCCCCCCCTCCGAGGCTCTGGATCTCACAGTTTTTATGCCTCCTTTTCCCTGATGTGCTCTGAACCATAGAGGAGATTTTCTTCTATAGATGTCGCATTTGTGGCTAACCCCAGAGACACGTTCATTTTGTACTTTGACCAGCTGTAAGCCTCTGCATTAAACGTCATTCACAACGCAAATCTTTGATGAGGAATCAGAATTGCACTAGTATGTGAACATAAAAATCAGTATTCTATTACTTCTTTTATATCCTTTTCTTACTAATATCACCTGCACTCACATTTCAAAGTCAATAAAAGGAAAACACTAACAATCTTAATTCTTAGAAAAATTTTGGAATTCTAGTAGCTTTGTTACTTTTTAACTAATTTTTCAGAAATGCATAGTGATTTTGAAAATAAAACTAACTATGGTGGGTTCTTGACAAGGGTCTGAAACCAAATCACAGGCCAAGGATTCTGCTTGAAAATAATATAAAATTACTCTAAATAAAATCTCATCTCCCTTTCTATATTTCCCAACAAATATTAGACACTTACCCTGATCTACATTTCACTACATGAAATCTTAAAACATTTAAGCTATTATTTCACAAATTCTTTCATAGGTGGAGCTTTATCTCATTGGTATTGTGTTTACCTACTATGTATAAGACCCTGGATTTGTTCACTAATGTCACAACAAAAGAAATTACTCCCTTATTTTAACCATTAAAATGTGGAGATCAGGACTAAGGCAGGGGTGAATGGTCAAGACGCCCATGAAAAATCCCGGGAATCAGACTCCCAAGCAGACTCAAAGTGCAGATCTAACTTCACTATCCAGTGTAAAGGCCTTTAAAAGCTTACAGAGCTAATCATACTATCCCATACTAACCTTAAGCACCAATACCAATCAATCAGGTTGCTGTAGCTTTAAGGAAATATGGGGAATGTAGGACTGCAAGGTCACCTTAGGAGAGTTCCATAAAGAAGAGGAAAACAGTCACCGCCTACCTGAAACAAATTGAGATAGAAATCTGAAATGAATGGTATAGTTCAAGTCAATGGCTATCTTCTATTATGCTGTGCTGTCTTTCCATAAATGAAGGAAAGAGGACCTCATATAAATATGACAGGATCCATATAGGAACCTAAAGTGTAACACAGGTCAGTGGAAGCTTAGCCAAAGAAAAGAGTACAGATTTCCTGACTAAGAATGTTGTAGGATTATGGCGAGCCACGATTGAAGGTGTTTCGTGCTCCGATTCGTTATATAATTTGTTCAGTATTCAAAGTGGTAAGCACAAATGTCTGTGTAACAGATCATACACCCATTTCACGTCTGCCATAAGAAGAGGCAGGTACTGTCTAAGAAGGTACATCCAAACTCTATTTGGCTCAGGTGGTGTTAGTCTTAAGCACTAAAGAAGACTTCAAATGTTATTATGTTTATTGCAAGAGTAGCAAGTGTTAATCTGTGCTGTTAATATCTAAGGTTCATTGCAGAAACATAGAAATTAGTGACATGAACTCTACTAAAATACCACCCATAGGCAGAAGTTAACAGGATGTGAGGAAGGGTACTGGCTATACGTAGGCAAAATCATAGTTTTACCTGGTCATGAGACTGGTGAGTTGGCTCCACCTTCCTTTGACATAAAGCAAACCCAAGAGAAGAGAAGTTGAATGCTCACAGAAACATTATTATACTTTCCTAGAAAATTACTCAATTCCTCAATCCCATGTTACCTTATCATATGTCAGTGGAAATAATTGATCTGGAAATCGACTAATGGCATTAGTTGAACTTGGTTCCTTTCATCAATACTGATAGAATACTTCAGAGAGAGTGTTTTCTTTCTGACTGATAACTATGTATGGCTTATACCAGAATCATAGATCTGAGAAATACTAGCTCTTATTTTTAGCATATAAAATAACATATATGATAAAATAATAATAGAGATCTGAGAAGATATTTCAGTCTTTAAAGTGATTCCTTTGCAAGGACAAAGACATGGCTTTGAGTCTCACAACCCACATAAAAATTACATGAAAACAATTATAAATAGGAGAGACTTGTCTTCCTAATCCTGGAGCTGTGGGGACAGAGACCAGCCAAATCACTGGCATTTACTGGCCAGCCAATCTAGACTGCTTGGTAAGAAATCCTGTGTCATTACATATTTGTGTTATGGAAGACTTATCACCCAATGTCTACATCCTGACGTTTTTCACACTCTTTTTCATTCTTCCTCTTCTTTTCTTCCTTCCTTTCTTTATTCTTTCCTTTTTCTATCCTTCCCTTGCCTTTGTCTTCCTTGGCATTTCTGGAGAGCAAATCAGGACTTTTCACATACTAGGCAACTTGACTTCAACTGAGTTGCATCCACCACACATGGCCTGGTCATTAGCTTCATCTATTGAGTGTTGTAATGGGGAGAGTCACCATTGATCCTGAAAGATGGTCCAGTTTTGAAACTCTGGGTCAGTTATCTTAAATTTAGTTTTCTTAAAAGTCACTATGACCCTTGCACTAGCTTTTTCAATCACTGCCTAATTTTAGAACATTTTAAAGGGAAGCACTACATTAATATTTAAGAATTTTTGCTATTTCCTGTATGTTCATGATAAGAAGCCAGAAGCATGGGATTTAAGCAACTTCTTCTAAAGAGCATGGGCTTTGGCTTGGCCCTCCCCAACATCTACCCAATCAGTGAACTCCTGGAGCACATAGAGAGCCTGATCCTCCAGAACCAAAGCTGCATCATCTCTACAAGACAGGGAAACAACAGGGTATTTAAGAAGAGTCCCAGTGGGGATCCAGTATTGATGGTGCAGCAAAAGCCAAAGCTTTCAAACCAGACAAATGATTCACTGCAGTGAATATTTGCAGGAAAAGCTGTTTGGGCAAAAGGGTATAGTGTGGGACACACCCTGACACACTTCAGCAGCCACGGTGAGATTTTCTTTGTTTTGCTTTTGTCATTTCGTTGTTATTGTTGCTTTGTTGTTGTTGTTGTTGCTTGGTTTGCTTACATTCTTTGTGGAGAGTTTGGAGGAGAGATGGTAGGTATGAAGGGATGGGGAGACGACTGGGATTGGGGTACATGATTGAAAATTCACGAAGAACTGATAAAGCTGGGAGTGGTGGCACACATTTTTAAACCCAGCACTTGGGAGACAGAGACAACTGGATCCCTGTGAGTTCGAGGCCAGCTTGGTTTACAAAGAGAGCTCAGGACAGCCAAGGCTACCCAGAGAAACTCTGTCTCAAAAAAACAAAAAAACAAAGAGAGAGAGAGAGAAGCAAAGAACCAACAAAAAGTTTCTAAAAAGCTTTTGGAGCTTATTAAAAACTTATGCCAGGCATTAGGAGGAAAGTAATGTGATCTTGTCAATCAAAGCATCAGATGCTCAGCTCAGGTTGTGATGAGTAAAATGACTATATATATATATATATATATATATATATATATATATATATATATATATATATATATATATATATAAAACCTACCTTAAGTCCACATTTATCAAAGCATGCCTGCCAAAGCTGCCAACTGCACATGTTACTCTTAACACACTGTAGGTCTTACCCTTGATATAGAATTCTGAAATGTGAATTACAAATCTTTCCCACTTTGTGGAGTATACTGTATGTATTTTAAAATGTGCCCAAACTTATACTTTTTGAAAGATGCATTGGATCCATGGTAAATAATTATTTATTCAAGTTTTAATTGAACAACAACAAAAAATCACCCTTCTATTTCCCAAACTTTTGCTTGTCATGAAAAACAGTTTCTGTGTGCTCACTTTAAAAATGTTTGCCAATTATTATAGTATCCACAGGGCTTCTGCAAAACATTGTGTGTGCTTGGAATGAGAGCTCTTTTGTTAATAATGGAGGGTTAAAGTTCACTTCAGTAGGCTTCTTAACAATTCAAATGTTTTGCTGACACTTTGGCACACACCATTAGGTTATTACAGTTAGTTTAGAATATGTCTAGAAGATTTTCTTGACAATGGCTAGGATAGAAGAAATATCCAGTCTTCCGTTTTCCTGAATTCTGTTTCACTTTTATTAACCAAGTTGTCCTCCTGCAGTATGGTGTCAGGAAGCTCCCAGCCACCTGGCAATTGGTAGATATTAGTTTAGCCTAAATATCCTATAGGGTACAAGTCGAAAACCCATACTATCAAACATAACTCACAGTATAATTCATTAGTACAGGTAAAAGAGAACAGTTCCTAGCCCTAATAGTAGCATGATGGTCTTCTCTTAGCATGCAATGCACACACATCTGTTACATTTAAACATGGAGGCCTTGGAGCTGAGGGCATGCAGTGGCAAGATACCTGTGTAGCATTCACAATGACCTGAGTTCAATCCCTAGCACAATTCAAAGAAAGGCCTGTTGAGGGTCTTCCATATTAAAAATATAACATTGTTAAGTTGAAGTGAATATTAATAAATCTTTTTTATTGTTTTAAGGATATGACTGACTCAATTCTTGACATTTCCTTCAAAGACCCCAGTAGACAGTGCACAGGATGTCAGCGATCACTTGGAACAGTATGTGTGAAGACCTAGGTCTTGCTTTGGGGCTGAGAAGCAAGACCAAGAACAGAAAAGAAAATGTGTTCATATACATGCTTTTCCATATGGAGACAAGTAAAAATAAAAGTTTAGATGTAGGGCAGTTAAAAGGAGAGGAAAGCATGAAGAGGTTTTAGTAATAACTATTATAAGAAGTGCAAGGTCCTGACAAACGAAGGGATTTTGGTTTTCTCTCCATCCTACCCTTCTTTCCCTCAACCATTCTTCACCAACAAAATATCTTACCAAATATGTGAATTGTATAAAGCACAATATTAATAAATAACAACAGTGAAAAAAGACTATGCATAGATATGTTCAGATTGTAGTAAGATCATATTTTTATTGTAACTTTAAAAAAGTGGAAACTAAGATTTATTTCTACCAAATCTAGAATGTTTCTAAAATAGGCAAAGCCATGAAATACTGACTTGTCCAACATCAGGGCTTGAAATCAGAAAGTTCTGATCTTGGTCTTGGTAGTCTTATTTGTGTCCAAACTGGTGACCATCATGCTGTGGAAAAATCTATTGGTAAGATAATTATGGCATTACAGTAGTCAACATTTGTATGTAATATGCCTATCACAGTACTGTAAATAATGTTTATATTGCCCCTTTTCTCATGGAAGGGAGAATGGCAAGATGACAGTTTTTCATTGTCATGTAGGGCCATCTTTGAAGCTAGCTATGCAGTTTCCTACTGCTAGATAGATTTCTGACTCAGGTTCTTAATACATCCTATGTGAGAACTCTTTTAAGTGAGGTAAAAATAAATAAGCATTTTTCATAAGCATAAAATTCACAAATTATTACTGTTGTTATTTAAAGCTGACATACCTCAAGTATGTGGACTATGGTTAGGTAGGTCCCTGTGCCATGGCTTGTATATAAAAGTTATATTATTACTTTGTAAAGTTTTTTCTCCCCTTTCCCCGTTATGGAGGTTCCACCCAGGTGATATTACTTGGTTAGTTCTGCAGCAAGTACCTTTATCCACTGAGCCTTAATGTCAGAAACCATTTTTTCAAAATAGTTCAGTAAGCTCCTTACAAGGCCAGGAATTGGTTCAGATTATGTGTGTTCTGCATGACATAACTGGTGTTTGTGAAGCCACCTTGCAAGTACTGAGATTCTCAAAGTCGAATGCAAATAGTGAAAGGTAGGTGTTATACTCCATGCCCAGTTAGTGCGGATTATCCAAGCATTGCACTGGGCTCTGAGTGTGCAGCATTAGACGGACAATATGCAGAAATGGTCTCATGTCTCTTAAGACAGAACAGGTTGGGGTAACCTACAGATCAGATGGGACAGTTATAGCAGCTGTGATGACATAGCAGAAAGAACAACAGGAAGCATGAAGAATAGCAAGGCTCATTTCTTTCTTTTTTAATTATTTAAATTAGTGTATGAGTGAATGTTACATTATAGTATGTTTATACATACATAAACTTGGTTCTGATTTGTTCTTCTCCTGCTTCCTCTGGCTGGTTCCCTTTCTTTCTCTAGATGTCCCCACTTGTGTTTTAATGTCACATGTCCTTCATTACACTTTCTTTATCCGATCCCATATGTTGTCTTCTCCTCTTGTGACCCTCTTAATTATTTCATGACCTGTACATACATCCACT
The DNA here is from genome assembly GCF_964271855.1 of Acomys minous. Classification (NCBI taxonomy): domain Eukaryota; kingdom Metazoa; phylum Chordata; class Mammalia; order Rodentia; family Muridae; genus Acomys; species Acomys minous. Next base: position 37,476,795 of record NC_140499.1, on the reverse strand, counting down.
GACATATATAATTTTAAATCCATGTTCCTTATTTAGGAGAAAATATACAATGTTTGTCTTTATGAATCTGTCTTATTATGCTTAACATAGTGAGTTCCAGTTGCATCGGTGTTCTGTAAAATGTCATAATTTCAGTTTTCTTTATGGCTGAGTCAATTTCATTGCATAAATGTGCCACACTTTCTTTTTCTTTTTATTGGCCAGTGGATATCTAAGCTGATTCCATTTCTGTATTTATTGTAAATGATGTAACAATGAACATGAGTCTGCAACTATCATCTTAGTATATTGACTTAGAGTCCTTTACACATATGCCATGAGTGGTATAGCTGGGGTACATGAGTGACTACATAAGCTTATATCTCTTCCAGCACTGTATAGCAGTTCTTCTCTTCCAAATGTGCACCAGTATTTGTTGCCATTTGTTTTCTTGGTGTTAGCCATTTTGACTATGGTGTGAGACACTTAAGGCAATTTATTTTCCCCATTTTTATTATTTTTCTTTTCTTACATATACATTTATATTATTACACTTAAATACAATATACTACATACAGAAAGAAGAACCATGAAATAGTCAGGAATTATATTAATGTTACATTCATGGTTTTTTGTCTATTTGTATTTGGCAGCCTTGAAGAAAACATCTTTCCTATCTTGGTGTGTGTAAAATTCTGAATGTAAATCAAGATCTATCGTATCTCATCTCTATCAACTTAAAACATCTATCTAGACCTAAAAATATCTTAACCCCCTAAACAATTAAGCTTAATTGTAAAACTAAACTATCTGGTCTTCAACACCATCAGAGACTGAAGAAAGAATAAAACTTAATTACCCGAGTGAACCAGTAGTGCAGGTTAGTGGCTTCCAAAATGAAAAAATGACAGAGATAATTTGCTGCCTGAACTGTCACCCAAAACTCTCAATAACTGTGGAGCATCATCTTCAGCCTTCTGGCCCATTATATCTGACAGACATATTTGTGAGGCAGGAAATATTGAGATCTTGCTTACCCTGTCTTGGCAGATTTGGCCATTGCCTCTTCTTGCATCCAAGCTTGCTCAGTTTTAGGAAGAATTCTGAGCAAGGACATTTTGCCCAGTGGCTTGATTACTGCATTTGAGGCATCTTCGTAAGGAGCTTCTTTGATGCTCATCATCTTCTTTGAGGTAAGCTACGTACTGCCAGGAGTTAAGCTGTCATGTTTTCAAGCAATCTTTAAAATAATAAAAACATCTTTTAATGCTATATTCTACATGTCTCAGAGGCTTTTGAAGACCTTATCAAACTATTTTACCTTATATATCTATAAAATCCTATCATTCTGTTAAATCTAGGATGTATAGTCTTGTGATAAAAATAGACTAATAATTGACATGACCAATATTTGTTCAACTAACAATTAGCTTGTATTACTTAATTATCTTAAACAGCCTGCAATAGCACTTTCAAAGTATTAGAAGTAAAACATGCATTATAATTGAGTTGTATGGGTACAATACCTCATATTAGAGTAGAAATATATATAATGTCTGTGATGAATAATCTTAAATTTTAATTTTATACCAATGTACCAAAATTAAGCTTTCTCAGGGCATTTTAAAATTGCATTTCGCTGGTGGCTCAGGATGCCGGACAGGTTTTCAAATTAATATTGGCATTTGCGTTGACTCTCTTGAGCACTGTCTATCCAGTGCCATTACTCAATTTTTTTAACTGGATTATTTGTTTGGGGGTTGTTTAATCTTTACAGTTCTTTTTGTACTCTAGATATTAATCTCTTTTTAAAATATAGTTGACAAAGATTTCCTTCTATTATGCAGTCTGCTTTTTTACTTTAAATTATTTCTTTTTTTGTGCAAAACCTTTTTCATTTCTTACAATTCTTTTTTTAAAAAAAAACTCTTTGGATTATCTAAAGAGGGCTGCCAGTCACTATTTCCATGAGAAAATGTTTGAACGATGAGCTGAAGGTGTGGTTATCAGGACGGAGAGTATAGAAAAAGTTCACCCAGGAAAAACAAATACAAGTATAGGGGTTGGGGCAGACTTTGCAGGGAACTCCAAGGGCACCCAAGATCAGACAGAACAAGGTGAAAGACGGAAGAAAATATGGGTTAAGAACAGAAATTTCCAGTTAAGTTAGGGCCTGATGCATCACTGTAAAATTTTTCACACTGATATTTTTAATGAAATGAAATGGAGTGCCCCTTGAAATTTCTAACATAATTTAACCTTTTCAAAGTCATTGTAGTCACTATAGGAAGAGTGAAAGAAAAAAGTTTATGGGTGAAGAATGGAAACACCCACAAGATGGATGTTGAAGGCTTTTTTCCCCCAATTTGATATTAATGAGTCATGAAAAGTTTTGTGGAGGAGTGTATTTTGATAGCAGAGTGAACAAAATTAACCAGTAGATTAAACTGTATTAACATGAGAACAGAAAATGTAAGAGAGCATGAATAGGGGGAGGGGAGATCAAAAGCTCCTATAATGTCAGTCCACCCAAAACCACAAATATAAGTAACATTATGTGGAGTGATATGTGTATATACATATATGTATGCAATAACAGTAAAAAGGTCATGGATTGGAAGGGGAATGGGAAGGGATATGTGGGAGAGTTTGGAGGAGTAAAAGAGAAGGACAAATGTTTGTAATTATATTATAACCAAAAAAAAAAAAAAAACTAGTTTGAGATATGGCAACTTTGTTGGTTTTGAAGCTTGTGTAAGTGTTTGAAGAGAACCCAGTGGAGACATGAATATACTAAATATAAATACCCAGTCTTTATTACTTTAATCCTATATAAATTGTTCACCTGGTCCCATTAGTGTGTGACATAACAATATTTCTTTAAATAGATCAACAAACTAAACAGGTCATTTAATCCCCTACCCCAATTAATTTGGATAAATTATAAGATTTAAAACAGAAAACCCACAAAAATATCTGGGCATCACCATTTCTGTATTAAATTAACCAGAATTTGAGAATAAAACTGTGTTTCCTTTTTGCTTACCTGATGCTTACAACAAGTCAAAGAGGAACTGGGAGTCTAACTACAAAATAGAGATTAAAAACACTGAACAGATGATCAGAAACCAAAGAATACATCTTAAATATAATCAAACATATTTGAAAAACACCACAGTTCACATAACTATGCCACTGAAATTTAACAGATCAATAATATCTAACTGATGAACAAAATGGAAAGAGTGCCTTGTTGTGACCACATTCATGCACGTGGACACTAACAACACACAAGGCCATTGTCAAAGAAAAGTCTTTGTGGTCTAGTTCTAATGGTTCTACTACAAGTAATTCTATTTGACTCCATAAGCATCTGTTAATACAGATATCAATAATCACGTATTTCTAGTAACTAGAATTTCTATTTTCTCAACATTCCACAATAATATCTCCAAACAGTTTTACAGTGATCTCCTGTTTACCAATTCTCTCCAGAAACCTTACAAGTGTAGATAATATTCTCTGACTATCCATTAGCTTTGGACATTTTGCAATTTTTAGTTCATGGTGCCTAGAAAAAAATGATTGGTAAAGAAAATATGTACAGTTTTAATATATACAATATTATTTCAAATGGGTGAATAAATGAATGACACTCTTAGAGCATATTGCATTTTTTCTGTGTAACTACCACTGAAAATTTTTGTGTTAAATGCTCTGATAAATCTAAGGGCAGGGACTTTGACCTTATTTCACTTCCCTATGCTTTTCATTTAATTCATCCACATAGAACAGCTTCTTTGAAACATGCCTTATGTTATAAAGAACAGAGAGACAGGCTACCGATACACAAAGAAAATTATATATTGAAAACAGTGGCTCTTTGTAACTTTAGAGTTCAATATACATAATGATTACCCAGTGTTTTTGTTATGCTGTATGCCATTTTGAAACCACTTGGAATCTCTAAAATCCATGTTCTCATTTTGTACATATGATATATTAGGGCTGCAAGATAAAAAGAGAATGTGCACTTGTCAGGGCTGCATCTGACTTTAGTTCCCAGCATCATAAGTCAACAGTCATTAGAAGTAATTACAGGGGAACTGAATAGGAATTGATTTGGTATTATGTAACCAAAGCGAGACGAGCACTATCAATTTCATTCAGTTTTATCTGTAGTGTAAAGGCAGTGTAAAGGAAGCTGACCATGATGCACTGCTTTTAGTATTCAAAGGGAGAATGTCTAAGTAGTCAAAACAAAAATTTGAGTAGCTCTGTTGTACAACCAAAGATGAAAGAAGGTGAGGAAAACAAAAACGGATAGAAACAAACGAAAGTGTTGCCACACTTACTGGTGTCCTTGTTCCTATGGAGCGGAGGTTAGCAAGTGGTTCCAGAAAGCACTAGCCAGTAAACATGTCAGGCTCCAGGAACCACATGTTGTCTTCTGCAGCTGCTCAGCTCTGCTATGGTCACAGGAAAAACAGTCATTGTACCCAAGACTTCATTTGACTATGTTCCTGCAAAGTGTCATCTAGGAAACCCAGCAGCTGGAGGGCTAGCTCCATGATGAACAGCATGCTGTCCCCTGCAAGAGAGGACAGAAGCTCTGCCTGTTTCCTTCGGGTTAACTCTGCGTGAAGAGAGTGGGGTCTTCGTTATCTGGCATCTAAGAAGCTTCTTAAATTATATTCTTCCTTACAATTGGGCGACTTTTTTCTTCAAAGCCTCCCTACTGTACCATTTTTTTTTTAACCAAGTTATGGTTTAACAGAGGTACACAGAGATTCTGCTTAAACATAATAAGAGATGAGAATTTTTATTTATGCAACCCTGACATTACCAGTAAGACATGGTTCTGTGGGGAGGATTGCTGGAAAACCAAAGCAGAGAGAGAGAGAGACATGTGATAGACATCGTGGTCCTTCTAGAAACTTTAAGCTGCCTTTCAAGGATCCAGCTGAGGCACAGGAGAACAAGAAAGAAGTAATGAACTTGCCAAACGAAATCATGTTGGCTCAGTTTCTCGAAGATACATGAGTTTTCTAGTAGTATTTGATTTGGACTTAGTTATATTCTTTTACATAGGACGTAGACAACTGCTTGAAAGGTATCTTTGGGAGAAGATAGGAAAGTTGGGTTGATATTGTAATTTACCATTAGGAGGCTATTTTTCTTTCTTTCTTTCTTTCTTTTTTTTTTTTGTGTGTGTGTGTGTGTGTTGCTTGGTTAGTTGGTTGTTTGGTTGGTTTGGCTTGGTTTTTCAAGGCTAGGTTTTTCTGTGTAGCCCTGGCTGTCTTGGGCTTGCTTTGTAGATCAGGCTGGCCTCAGACTCAAAGAGATCTGCCTGCCTCTGTCTCTCAGCCTGCTGGGATTACAGGCCTGTGCCACCACACAAAACTGGAGGCTTTTTTTCTTATTTCCTTATATATGCAGGACACAAAAATCAAAGCTTGGTGCTCTGAACTATCTCACTTCCACTTCTGATTCAGATTTTTGCCTACCCTTTCCTATGTCAATATAGTCTTGTTTAATTGCTTTCTGTTGACTCCTGCTTCTTCATCTTAATTACAAAAGTGGAAAAAAGATGGAGAAATGGAAAGGGATACAATAGAAGAAGGCTGATGTATTAGTTACTTTGCCTGGAAGTTTTGACAGAATGGTAGCCCTAAGAAACTTAACAGAGGCAGGTTAATTTTTCTCAGAGTGCCAGAGGTTCTAATCCATGTGTGTTCAGCTCAGAGCACTTGGGCACTCAAGAGGACAAGAGCACACATGCAGACTTCATACTTTGTGGTGCCTGAAAAGTAGAGAGCAGGTGTGCACTTGGAAGGCTCACCCCTGTACCCTCTTTCTTCCAGCTAAGATCCAACTCTCAGTATCTCTACCATTTCCCAAAATAGCACAACAAGCTGGGGACCAAGATTCGGTACATGTTCCGAGTATTTGGAGAGGCATATCTCATTCAAACATAACAATTAAAATTCAGAGACTCACAGACATAAAAACAAAGGGCCAGTGTTCACTGTCATTTTTAATCTCTACTTCTCACAACGTCCAACAGAACCACTTTACAGAATTAAAGAAAAAAATCATTTTAAAAGCTTAAGAAGCATAAAAAGCAATTATAAAGCCCTTAATGTAAAGTCAGAAATGCTGCAATGAAAGTTTAAAGCTCAATTTTAAAAAAAAATTAAATTGCAAATTAAAATGCATATGAAAGTCAACATGAGCTTCTTGGCCATTTCAGCCTGAACAACTTAAAATGTTATCAGTATATAACCAAATTTGCAAAGGATCTGTTAAAAGACACTCCAGCTCCAGATCAAAGGAAACTAAAGACAAATCAATATGGACAAGTTTGGGTATGAATGTTTTGTAGTAATTCGCATTCATCTTTTCTCATAAGTGAAAATAAAGATGCTCAGTTAACAAAATATCTGAAGAAATTGTTATTTTAAAGAACATGCTAATTTCATGGATTACAATCACATATTTATAAAGACTTAGAATATAGTTTGCCCACGATGTAATACAGAAAGTATGTTATAGTGAATGCAAGTATATTTAGGACAGAAATAAATTAATCTAGAGCACCAATAGAACTCTGATTCATACTTCTCTTGTTTTTATTGTTTCAAGTTGCTGATGTGCCTCTAAGCTATGATATTCAGAACCCAAGGCAGCACAGTGCGCCTCTGCCCGTACACACACCCAGAATTTTCTGGGTAGTGACAATCCCTCTGCAAATATTAACATGTGTTTCCAGTTTGTTCTTAGTCTTTTTCTCTGTTGCATTTTAGGCCCTCCCACCCACATTTTCATGTCATAACACTTAATAAAAAGGCATTTATGTACTTTGTGCAACAACAGGTGCAGACTAATTATGCTGCAATGTTTTATCTTGGCTGATGCTATCTAAAGGAATATATTTTGACTTCTTTGCTCCAGAAGAACCACTGGAATTTTAGGATGAGACACCTCATCTCTCCCATTGACAGAAAATGGGCAGTGAGGAGGATAAGGCTTAAGTGGGTCAGCCCACTCTCCATTTGAGTGACCCATAAGGTTAATTACCAGATAGATCACAAACATTTTCCTCTCAGAACAAACCTAAAGTTCCCTTGCTTGTGCATGTCTTTCGTGTCAGAAGCAGAGAGGTAAAGGGCGTGACCTTGAGATGCCTGCGGTGTCTTCTCATCTCATCTCACTAGCCAGACCCCAAGAGCCTCAGCAAACAGGCCATGGCCATGCTCCTTAACAGCCTGATTCACCACTGTCAGCAAAGGTGACACTGAGACAGAGCAGCAGTTTCACATCCTAATACTGGTGATGAGACCTGTGCCCTTGACAGTGGCAGCGATGCTGCAGAGTGTGCCTCATGCAACCATTCTGAGGATAATTTTACTCATCATGGCTCTAATATGGCACCTGGTGCTCACATCAGATTTTTTTCTTCCTTTGTTTTTCCTCAGTTTTCTGGTTGCTCTATCCTTTCTATGTGTGAAAATCCATCCCAAAGCCAGCGGAATGCATGAGACCCCTCTTCCCAGAAGCAGTTTTTAATTGCATGATCTTCATGAAGTATCTATTGTAACGACTGTTTATAAATATTATATATTCCACTTAAATGCTTTACCAGGGCAAATCTTTTCCTTTTCAACTAATAGGCATTGCCTTTGATTTGGGGTTTTGTCTTAAAGCCGGTTGCTTTAATGCTTCCAACACTATGCTATTAGTAGTCCTTTGAAGAAGAAAGATGGGGAAAGATTGTTTATATGAATGCTATTCTTGCCTATTTGTTTGTATTAACAACAGACAAACACAGCTAATGGGTGGGCTGGAGTGCCACTGTGTTTAAGGGCAGGTGTTCACAGAGAAAGGTTAAGAATCCTCCCATTTTTTAGGTTTTCAGTTTCTGATAATGCTTATATGTTTTGTTTTGTTTTTTTCTTCTCACTGTTCATATTTAATGTGAATAAAATTATCACTTTTGTTGAACTCACATCTGTTTTGAACATTATTTATTTTAATAAATTTGAACACTGAGACTTTAAACAAAACCTCATTTTTTTTTTAATTTTTAGTTTCCGCTCTAAAATCTAACTGATAGAAAACTAGCTGTAAATTCTTAGTGGTGCACCTATCTATCTCTGTTGTGGAATAAAACAGTTTCAAGATCAATCTTCATAGCGCTCCATTATAATGCTGAGCAATCGATGAGCTGACCTCTCAGGTTTCCCATTTACAGATGCTGGGAATAAGTCTTCCTAGGATTGCTTACATTTAATGCATATTCTTAAAGTTGTTTAAAGTTAAGTCCCAGATTTACAAAGACCATAATATACACTACCAAGAGCTGACCTCACAAGAATTAGCACTCCTGATAACCACAAGCAAGTACTTTCTGGAAATGAGCATGGAAGGTCAGAGAATTTTCTGGAAGAGGTATCCATTTTGCTTTCATTTTTTTCCGCATTTGTAGATGGAGTGTACTTACATCTATTTATAATCTATATGATTAGCTACTGTGATTCATCTTATGTTAAAGAGCTCTTCATGGATGGAACTCATTTTTTCAAGCATTTTTGTGACTGCTCAATTCAGTGTTGTTTCAGATAAGTTGAGGATTCATTTCTATGGAAGAGAAACCCAATCTCCACCTCTCTGCATTTGAACTTCATTATAGAGGATGCATACTAAAACCAGAAGGATCAAAAGCAACAGATCATACAAAGAGTTTAAGGGTAAAACCTTGCTGATACCACAGCCCAGATCTAAGACAAGAGCGCTCTTCATGTGTTTGTTTAATCATAAACAAAAAGATTAGCATGACATGAATCCTGGGAACATCTGTTTATGCTGTCTTTGTATTGGTGGGAGAGAGAGAGTACTGGTTAAAGGGAACTTTTCATTAAAGATGTTTCATCAAGTAAAATCCCATGGGCCTAGAGAGATGGCTCAGACTTTAAAGTCTAGGCTCAGAACTAAAAATATAATACTAAATTTTCATTAAATGAAAGATAAGTAAAAGTTCACAGGCTGATAGAAGGGAAAAGACATTGATACCAACATTGTTAATGGGCCCATGTAGAAAGACAGAAGCAAAGGGGTATACCATGGGAAATTCAGCTTTACATATATAGTTAAGAGTACAGAGTGGAGGTAAAGTTATCGGAGAAAGAGAACAGGAGGCAGGTAAATAGAGTAGGTTTGATAATGACGGCACAGAGCAAGAACACATTAGCAACAGCTCAAATAATCAGTAGTCTGGTTTCCTAACCAAATTGATATAACAGATTGACTATTTCAAATATAAACGTGAATTTCCAGGCCTTTCCCTCATTGGGTAAATATGGCTTCGACAACACAACTGTTTCCCAGCCCTATTTTTAACGAAGAAAGCAAGGGGTTAAGTGGCCCCACAAATACCACTTCCCCCAGAGCACTTCTCTCTCAGCAGGCACAGTAATCATCCCCAGAAGCTTCCTAGAGGACCAACCCTTCAACCTGGGTAACAGATAGCCGTAAGTGGGCAAGCTGGCGTTTGGCTTTCTTATCATAGCTGTTGATGTGATGTCTGTCAGAGCAGGTCTTATCACATGAAGAACTTCAGATTTCCTCAGTAGAGCATAGGATTGTCCTGTGGGCATGGGCCATTGGCTGGAACATCAGCTTACACTAGTTTAATTTTCATCTCTGTTCTTATTTGTGTATTTAACATGTGGAAGGAATCATTCGTAGGCGTCTTTGAGTCTTTTACTTTTCCCTTCAATCTATTTTTTTTAATTTTTGAGGATGAAATATTTATTACTTAATTCTTTTATTGTTTTGCAAGCTAACAATGCAAACCCATTTAATAAAATTCAGCAGAACCAAACTGCTTCCAAGCAGTTTTACAGTACACACTTAACAGGCTTTTCTGCTGGGTCACAAATGTGATTTCTGCTGCCTCATTAGTCATCAGGTGAATAGTAAGCTATATACATTACTTCTTGTCTTAGATGAAGTGAAAATGCATCAGGTAGAACATAGAAAATTGAAAATCTGTGTCTTATTTTGCTTTCTAAGCAAACTACCCAGTGACTATGTGTATTATTCAACTAAGGGAAAAGATACAAAGCTGGCCGATTCATTTATGATGGTTTCCCAGGTTTTCGTTGGTTTTCCTTTTTTATGCTACATTAAATAATGGAGTCTAAATAAATTCCTGCCTGCTTAAAATGTTTCCTTCACTTATGATACAGGTAATTTATCTTGATGTTTGCTTTTTCTGCCCTAAGTGGGGGAGAGGGGAGGTGATTGATTTTATTTTTCTTACAAAGACCTGTCTTTAATTCAGTGCAGTTTTTACTTGAGATTGTTGGTAGGGAAAATAGTGCTTCTTGAACGGTGAACTATAAAATGACGTTTTTCTCAGTAATTGAGGGTAATCACAAATTTTGCAGTGGAAAAGCCAGAGGGTTAACGTTATAAAGCAGTAGCTTGATGTAAATATCAGGTAAGTGGTTTCCACAATGATACAGAGATGAGACAAGAAGCCCCTTTATGCTCTGCACTCTAGCAAAGACTTCTGGATTTCCTTCCATCGAATGATGCCCTGCTCAGAACTCATCGCTAGGGATGTTTAACTCCTCAGCATAAGAACTTGGCCATCAAATATCTACTATGATATTCATTTAAATGAATGCTCATTTAACAGACACTGAAAAAATAGTGAAGAATGGCAAGAGGTTAATATGTGCCCAATAAACTAAAAACATTGAGCCTTCTAACTGGGCTTTAAATGTGAAGCTTTGACCACAAGAAGTATCTCTTTTCCTTCCCAAGTACTAGAACAATCACATTTTAAATAAAAACATAGGCATTACTGAATGTAAACAAAAATTGGAAATACTACATTAGACAAAAACATTACAATGAATTTTTTAGGCAACAGAGTAGGGTGCAGACAGAACTGAGGAGGTGAAAAACCTCGTAGAGCACTAGGAGTGGGTTCTGCAGGGTCAGGATTTCACTCACCTTCTCAGTCCCCAAGAGGTTCCAGTTAGAAAAAGGAGGAAATAAACAACTATGGCTCATCAGTTGATTTAAAATCCCTTTCTCACTCTACAAACAGATACTGGGAGAAGAGACTTCCTGGGCCTCTGAGGAAGTTTATTCATAAGCTAGTGAGCACCAGTCAGCATGGACTTAGGATGAAGCTGAGGGAGAAACTCATTCAGTGTGCATCCTCTACACATTCCTCGGCCCTGTTTTCAGAGCAGTTGTTGCCCTGTTTTTCTCATTTCAGAAGAAAATATAAAATATAATCTGTGAAAAGAAGTTGAAGTTTTCCTCATACAAGACTTCTAATACTGCAGAACAGCTCTACACATGTGGGTGTTTTCTCTAAGTGCAATGGGCTAAATAGTTTATCTTGTCACGCAGGCTGCTGCCTTCTTACAGCAAAATGATAAAAGAAAATCCCTTTAAAGGAAAGACAAAGCCTAGGAAGCAATCACAGCATCATTGATGGAAACAATACTAGAAGCATTATAAATGCTATCTCATTGTTTGGTCTGACATTTACTTCGAAGAAACTTTACAGAAAGGTGGAGGAAAGAGATGAATAATTTACCAAAGATGAAAAATAACTTCTAACTGAAGGACTTGCCTTTTTAAGTTGAAAGAGTTCACTGAATATCCAGCAAAATTAATGCAATCAAATGGCCACATGAAGGCATTTTATTATACAGTGTCCACAGGTGAATATTAAAGGGCAGATTTTTCACAGGATGAATGCCAGTCCAGTTAGCCACATTAGAACCCAAGAGATGGAACTATGTTTCTAAAATTCCTAATGAAAAATCACTTTCATTCTATAATGGATACAGAGAAGACATCATTCAACTCTGCAAATTGAATAAAAACATTTTCACTGTGAGATAATTAAGTAAAATAACGGACCTCTCATTTACCCTTCCTTAGAAACTGCGGTGACATATAATTGATGAAAAAATTATGCAGGAAAGAGAAAGGTGATGGGTGACATTCAGGAAACCCTGGCTTCCTTGGAAGAAAGAAAACTCACATAATGAAAGCAACCTAATTGTATAAACCTATTAATCTCTTTTTTTCTAGTGAAGAAACAAGTATCAGCTCTTTAGTTAAACAAACAAACTAGGCCCAGTGAGAAGACTCAACGGTAAAGGCCCTGTCCACTCTGCCTGATGATGTCACTTCCGTGCTCAGACCTCATGATGAAAGGAGAGAAAGGAGTACTCTGACCTGCTGTGGCAGGCACCCACTCCTGCACACACACATAAGACAAATGAGATAAGCTAACTAAAATGAAATATGCCAGTACTGCCTGATGACTTTGAGCATTCTGAATACTTTTGTCTGGTGCCTGACAGATTTGTGACAGCATATGCAAAAAAGAAATAAATAAGTAAAGGGATTTTGTTTTGTTGCTCTGTTTTTTTGTTTTTGTTTTTGTTTTTGTTTTTGGATGACTCTGCAGGGATTTTCTCCAAATAAATGAAACATGGAAACCTCAGTGTCTATCCCATGGCAGGCTGCCTCCTCCTCTTCTTACCTAATTCAAACCATCCTCTTCCTTTGACTCTGCCACTGCTCCCTAAGGAATGGATATAATTTGGACAATCGAAGGCCAAGGGACAGAGTTCCTAACATCCTCCCAGGTGGTATAGGCACAAAAATTCTTAAGCATCTCCTGGATAGGGATTTTAAGATAGTGTAATTTTTAGCTTTACTTTGGAAATCATATAATAATGGAAATCTAATAAATGTACACTATTGTTTCCACAGAGCACATATGTATGTAATAAAACTTGTAGACTATCTACACCTTTGTCTCTCATGATGCTGTGCTGGGTCACAAGCCCATCAATATGAATGGGCTATTTTTGCTTTTGTTTCATATGCATTTGTGATCCTATAAAAATACCATCTCTTAGAAACTAATCTAGTAATTTTCTTATAAGTCTTATTTGAAGGCCTCACATTTACATTTGTATTCTTTCTGAGTGGTTAGTTGACAGAACCAAAGTGTCAACTACTGTTAAAATCCCAAAAGACTTCCAGTTACCAGACTCTACAGTCTCTATACTCTACTTTGTTTACTTTGTTTAGAAGCCATAAATCTATGCAGAATTGTGTTGGGAATTTTCACTGCTATCCCAGAGACACACAATTCAGAGTGGTCTGTCTGGTTTTCATTAATCCATTGTTTTAAGCAGAAAAATAAAATTGTACATACCTATTGTGTACAGCATGTTTCAAAGTTCATGTGTATTATAGAATATTTACATACATCTAGTTAACATATGTGTTCACTTATCATTTTCTATGGAGAAAGCCTTAATAATTTGTTTTCCAAGAAAGCTGTACATTACTTGACTATGCTCTGTAATAGATCTCTTCCACTCGTTCCTCAAAACTTTGCTTCCTCAACCCTCCTCAGCCCACCTCAATAACAGTGAGCTCTACTTTTATGCACCCTCGTTTTCTTCATGCAAATGAGATGCTGTTAGATTCACTTTTGTGTGTCTGGCTTATTTTAGTACTCCTTCTAGGCTCATCTGTGTTGTCACAAATAATAGAATTTCTTCCCTTTTTAATGAGGAAGTGAATGCGAATTTGTATTCATGAATATTTTTTAAGTTACCTCAGTATTGACAGGGGCTTTGATTCCACATCTGGGACAATATGAAGAGTGATGGAAAACATGGTAGTGCATATAGTCGGACTGATGTTTGATTTCACTTCGTGGATCATCCATAAGATGAATTTCTAAGTCTCTTGGAACTCACTCTTCCACTTCCCACAATGATTGTACTAATTTCCATTCCCTTTAGTTTGATTCATGTTTCCGTACACACTTGCTATCTTTTGTTTCGTATAATCCCTGTTCTACCAGGGATAAGTGATGTCTCATTGTAGTTTTACCTTTAGTTTTCCTGATGATTATTGATGTTGTATGTTTCTTTATATAGCCATTGCCATCCTGTGTGTCTCTTATTGAACAGTATCTATCTGAATAGTCTGTACATTTTAAAACAAAGTTATTTCCTTTACATTCAGTTGTCAAATTTCTTATATGGTTTGGTTGCTAACACTTTACAGAATATATGGTTGCATATTTTCTCCCATTCTCTTTTTTTATTCTTTCATTCCATAATTCCATTGGTTGTTTGCTCAGCTATGAGGAGGATACTTATTTGTTGAAATATTATTAAGCTATTTTTGATCCATGTATGTCACTGTAGCCGAGGCTAATCTCGAAATATAAAGATCCACTTTGCAGTGATGATATCACAGGTCTTCACTACTATGAATGGCTAGTTTTTGCTTTTGTTTCCTATCCCTCAGGGGCCCTATCAAAAAGTATCTTTTCTCATAAATTAATTGTAGGATTTTCCAGTACATTTTCTTCAAGAAGTTTTACAGTTGAAGATCTTACATTTACATTTGTATCCAGGTTGAGTCAGTCTTTATTTATTTATTTACTTTTTATTTATTTTAATATTTATTATTAGTGTGTGTATGAGAGGGAGAGAGAGAATGAGAGAGAGAGAGAGAGAGAGAGAGAGAGAGAGAGAGAGAGAGAGAGAGAGAGAGATGGATGTCGCATGTTATGGCACACAGGCAGACGTCAAGTTACAACTTTGTAGAGTAAATTGTCTCCTCCTCCTTTATATGGGCTCTAAAGAATGAACTCAGATCAGGGGCCAGAGCCTGCCAAGCCATCTTGCCATCCTAGATCAACTGACCATTGATGGGTGACTTTTAGAGTTTCTATGGTCTTTCTTTTCAGTTCCTTGCTTAATAGGTATCTTTTTTATATCACTGAAAAGTTGTTTAGTTGTTCTATAGTTTCATAATGTATTTTGAAGTTATTTGTTCTGATCAATATCTGAGACAGGAAGAAGAGGTTTGAGTAAAAGTTTAGCTGACAACCTATGGCTCTAGAGTCCAGCTCCCCTGTGACTATTAAGTCATATTTTTATGATTATGTCTTTTTTTACATTATTGAAGTTTAACAGCTGTCATCTATGTTTATTCTGCTGCATTTGTATATCTCAGTGATTTCTTTTTAAAAAAGCACAGACAAACAAGAAGTTATAGAGAAATGAAACTCTCCTACACTAGTTCCTAATGTTCTCCCATGTTATAGCACAATAGTAGACCCATCATACTGACATTTTTACAGTCTATAGACTTATTCAATTTTATGTTACACGTATTCTTGTTCGTGTGTGCCTTTGCACACCTGTATGCTAGAGAACGTCTTGTATCACCACTAGCATAGTTAAATTCATAACCACACCTTCACAAGGCATTCTTTTGTTACCCTGCCTAGCCAAACACAAACCTTCTTTATTCCATTCCTGACTCTGAGAGGAGTTTAAGTACATCTTCATCATCAGATTATTTCTTGAATGTTATCGGAAATCATATCCTTTTGGGGTTGGCATATTTTCACTCAATATGATTTCCTTAAGCTTCCTTCAACCCATTACATGCACCAATAGTTCATTTCTTGTTGTTGATGAATGGTATTCCAAAGGAGAGAGATAGCATGGTGGTTCAGTTATGCATCTACTTACAGAATATTTCATTTTGCAGTTTTGATCTCTGACAAATATTATATATGTGTGTGTGTGTGTGTGTGTGTGTGTGTGTGTGTGTGTGTGAATAAATTTATTGTGTGAAAACAAGATTTCAGTTATCAGTGGTATGTGTCCTAGAAAACAACTACTGGTTCATATACTAAATCCAGTTTTAATTTTGATGGGAACTGTCAAACTATTTTACAAAGGAACTATACAATGAGCAACATATAAGTAATTTCCACTATGAAAACATTTTAACATTGGAATTGGCATGTAGTTATAGTATAGGCAGATAGAGTGTGTAAAGCAAATTTCAAGAGAAATGAGAGCTATGAGTGAGGAGAGAAAATTCCAAAACGATACAGAGGCCTTTTCAAAGGCCTAAGAATTAATTGATCAGCACAACAATGAGACTGCAGGAAAGAAATCCAAAGACAGCTTTGAATGGAAAGACTCAAAGATATAGAGGCAAAAAACAAGCCTGGGCAACAAACAAGCACGTAGCCTAATACATTGGATTAGTGACTCAGTTTCTAAAATGGTATAGTTCATATTGAGGAATGCTAAATTTTGTTCTTGATCCATCTAACAATATAAGAATAAATTGCCAAAGGATCACACTGTATCCAAACAACCACATGAAAAAAAAAAAAAAGGCAAGGAAAGTTGCAGGAATATAAAAATAACTTGATTAAAATTATGTGATTTAACACATATGACAACAGAATGAGAACTATAAGGTATGCAGAAACATATGGAAATACAACATATAAGAGGGAAAAAAGAGCCTAGTACAGCTGACCAAAATGGCAGGAGGAAGCACTGTCACTGCCTTGTCTTTGAAGTGTTCAGAGATGTTAGGTCAAGATTCTTTACAGGGGAGTTACAAAGGATCAGCGGGAAACCCTGGTCATATGTAAAATGAAAGCATAAGATTCAACAGAAGCAAACACTTAGTAGTGTTGAAGCATTCCAAATATTCACTTGTATCCTGGGTTTCCTGTCATACAATGAGAGGGAGCAAATAGGCTCACAATGTCTCATGCTTATTTATTTCCTAAGGGTGTCTGTGTTTCTGACTATATGTATATGCACCACATGTATGCATGGACTTGCAAAGATCAGAAGATGTAGCACATTCTCTGGAACTGGAGTAAGAGATGATTGTAAGTTGCCTTGTTAGTACTGAGAAGAAATCCCAATCCTCTATAAGAGCTCTTGGCTGCTGAGCCATCTCTCCAGCTCTGGTTAAAATGTCTGAATAATTTGTTAAAATATAGTAGCTGTGGGGGCTTGGAAATCTCAGTATGCTGGCAGATAACCATAGGGAGTTACTAGTAAAAATATCTTTTTAGTCTAGATAATAGTCTGTATAATAATAGTAATAGATTAGAAATACTAGACTTAGTCAAATAATGGACTAAGTCTATCTAGAAAAAAAAATACATTGTTTCTCTACTGAGACATTCCAGGAGAAGGCAAGCTTAGAATTATTATTTTTTTAAATCCCGAGGCTCCCTCAAGGGTCTTACCAATAACAGGACACAAGGACATTGTCCTATCAGGTCAGACATTGAAGTAACTCTCTTCCATTCTTGCCCCCACTGTTCACCTTCCCTTCACTTAAAATGTATTTAAACTCATATAGTTTCTGCTCACTCCCTGGAAGGCCAAAGCAGAAATAACCCTATTACTCTGAAACATCTCAACATCTGCATTGTCAACACACCCACTTGTTAAGAATGGTTCTCAAACTAGAGAAAAGAAATGGAAGTTCGCAGCTCACTGGGTCTTTGCACGGCCTTGACCTTGCCTGCACTCCGTCCTTTGGATTCCGACAGGGCACTAACTCTCCAGCTGTCATGTGTGCCTTTGCCTCTGTCCTCCCATCTCTGCCCTCTCTGCAGGACAGAGCTCCAGATGTCCCTAGCAAGGCCTGCATGCCTGAAGAAATCTCTTCAGTTGAACTGCACACGAAAGCAAAGAATCCAAAACAAAACAAGCAAGCTAAACAACAGAATCTGGAAGAATCATTTTATTATTTAGCTATCCTTAGTCAAACAGTTTTCGTTCACTTAAACATTAAATTCTTATTTGCATAGAAACATGTCCTCTGTCTTTTCTTTGTTGAGGTTTGAATTCTGTCCAATATAAAGAGACAAATTGCTGTTATTGTCAAGGGCTTATCTAATTAAGTGAAGTTGAAAGACTGGATTCAATTGATTTCAGCTAAAGAATATTTTGGTGAAGAACAACAGCACTCCATATTTGTAGAGAACAAACAAAGGAGAGCTCCACCAGAACAGGATTAAGGGGTTATCCTGCAGTGCCATGCTCAGGTACCACTCTATGAGGGCAGAGAGCAGCGGCTGTGCCTTGCTGAAGAATGGTGTATTTATAGAACTCCTCTGTGTATAAATACAGTATGAGGCTGAAAAGATCGTTTTATTACTACTTTGGATAGGATAGCATGAATACAGACCAAGGCTGCTGCTGAGAAGCTTGGCAAAAAGCAAACACAGAGCTTTTCTTTTTCTCACTAGGGGATGATGGGAGGTATTCATTGGGAGTCTGGGTAGAATTGCCATATGACAATAAACAAGAGACTCTGGCTTCCCATCAGCTGTTTTTCTGTTACAGGGTACCCAGGCTCACTTTTAACTCTTGGTACTACCTTTAAAAAATCTGTGAGGGGAACAAATGATTTTACCTCCCTGCTACAAATATCATTAAACGTCTGTGCATTTTAACCTTGCACTTGGCTTCTAGACTTCTAGAATCTCAGCCTGTGCATTAAGCCTTGTGCTACCAAAAGAGAGTAATACATAACTAAGTAACTCAGACATGAGTTGTAGTATACAGTACAAAACAGTAAGTACTTCCCACTTGGCCTAATGTCCTTTCTCATACAACTGATGAGAAGACTTCAATGTGATGTTCATATTTTACCATCTCGATTAACTTATTAAACAAACTCTCTGAATTGATACATGCCATCTTTTGGGAAGGCTCCTTAGGACTTAGAGAGTCATAGGCTTGCTGGGTTCAGGAACTCACTACTGTCAGGAAGTTCTTGAAATGTAGAAGATTCACAGAAACCCTCCCCAAAATTATATAAACATAACAACTGCTGAGAAGGAAGACAGGTGTGCTGAGCCGCCTTCATGGCATGTGATACAGAGAGCTCCCTGGATGTAGCTTTCCCAGATTGTCAGACATGCTGGTTCACCTTGTGCATGATGCAACTGCCATGTCATGCTCCCATGCTCCTCTGACTAAAGTCTCACAGCGCTGCAAGCGGCTCCAATAAATGTATGAGCAAAAACTTCTTCACAGCAATGACTTCAGGTAAAGAGCGAAGTGAGCAAAACCTGAAGACTAGTGCCTGCAGCCATTTGAAGTCATCAAAGCATGAAGAGGTATGTGGTGAAGGAAGAGGCTATAGAGAGTCTACGGCTAGCTCAGGTATGGGGGAAATGTAGGGAGAAAATGACTCCAACAGCAAATCAAGGGTACTTTCATTTACTTAAGTTACCTCCAAAGGTGGCCATTACGAAGCTATTTAAAGCCTCTTAAAGAAGAGCACACATTTCTAAGGCAGGTTATCCTTCTCAAACACCCATGGAATTATTACCTAAGCAATACTGAAAGAAATAAATTTGAAATGAGTCTTCTTTCAAATTTAAAGCAGCAGATTAGCAGCCTGGCATCCTGCCAGAGGATGTTCCTTAGGGGACTGTGGTCACAGCGCACCTGACATCCCAGCAGAGGGAGTTACTCACAGGACTAAAAAGTACTCCTTGTGGTTAGAGGTTGAGTTTCATAGAAAGAATGCTAAGCAAACAGGACGAATAGAAAAAAACAAAACAAGCAAACAAACAAAAAAGCGATGTGCATACTAGCTCTATCTTCAAACTCTCAGGAATCCTTTTTCGAACCAATACCATATATAAAAAATTGTTAGGAAATTATCATATATTCTAATGGAATTTTAATATGAAAGTGTACATTTAAAATACTTAATTAGTATTTAAATATAGTAATGTGGCCACAAGAATCAAAACAAACTAAAAATATTATGGACATAGTTTTAAGTCTTAGTATATTCCAAGAAAAGATAAATTCCATTTCAGTCTCTTTTTTTTTTCTTGGCTTTCATTTATTTTTTATTTAACTTTAAGTGAGTCTGATTCTCTTCTTCCCATTTGGGTTCTGGGAATAAAACTCAGATTACCAGATTTAGCAGCAAAGGGGCGAACATTTTTATCTGTTTGTTCTGCATCTTGTGAGTAAGCCCCATTTTCAAATTTTTACTAATTTTCAAACAATGCTAATGTTACCAATAAGGAACAAAATTGCAAGAACATTTTGAAATGTTCTTCATAGAGTTACAAGTGCCTCATACACCAGGTAAATGCTTTGTAGGTTTGCAATGAAAGCCATAAGCAACTTAAATTCTCCCCTCCTCTATAATGACAGTTATGTGTGTCATTGCCCTACCTGTTCCATCCTATTAGACCTACCATCTTCTCCATCACTTTGTTTCCTGGTTCAGGATATATTGCCACTGTCCTTGCACGCTGGCTTGCCCTCTCGGCTTCCCCTCCACTCCACACCACCAGCCCCCCACAAATACTGTCTGTCCTTTTTCCAGTTAGCTTACTTCCAGATCATTCCTCCTTTCTCAGATAAATGTTTAAAAGCAGCCAAAATTCCTCTATTTCAGTCTTCCTCAGCACTTATTTTGTTAAATAATTTTCTTTCCTTCCACCAACAATCTGAACTCAGGTACCTATAAAAAAAAACTACAGCTAGAATTTCCTTCCCATTTCTAACACCAGAAAGCAATCTTCCCAATCAACTAGCCTGTTGTTGTTGCTGTTTTATTTTTGAAAGCCTCCAGCTCTTCAATATTTTTACTGAAAGGATTTTTTTTTTACAATTTTAATTACTTAGTGGGTTTTGCAGTAGGAACCCACCTCTGCCTCCTGAGCCATTGGTTCCATCTTTGTCTCCTTTTCTGTTCTGTCCTCCATGTGTAGATCTATCTAAGTCTGCGTCATAGTTTATATTTTCTGTTGAAATTCTTTATAACACTACACATGCTCATAATGACAGCACTCACTTTAAAAGTTTCTAAAACTAATGACTGCTGTGAGAAAGAGAATTAGCCTCTCCCAGAGATGAACATCCATATTGGTTGTCCAAGGTAGACCATATATACTCCATCACCAAACATTGACTGAGCAGGTTATATGTGCACACACACACACACACACACACACACACACACACACACACACACACACTTAACAATAATCAAGGACAGCAAGGTTATCAACTTCAGAATGAAGGGCATGTGAAGGGTTTAAGGGAGCGGAGCTGGGAAGAAAAATGGGAACAAGAGAAAATTGCGCAACTCTATTTCAATTAAAAGCATAGTTTAAAAGTTTCTAAATTTTGCTTTCAATTTATCTATTATCATATTGATATCAACTACATCAGTTTAGTCACATATATTTGTGATTTATGATTCACTCAATAATGTATTGAGTAGTAATTAAATGTTTAACAAGAACATTTTCTATGATCTGGCTTTAATTTTAGTACAACTTAATATTAGATAAGACTGGTGGTGTAAGTAAAATGCTATATTCAAAGTAATAAAAGTGTCAAAACACTCTATATTAATCAAGGATCACAGACATATATGGTAAAATACAAAAATTCATACTAAATTCATTCAAAGAGGGAGCATACTTGTGAATGTCTAATAATTTGACATAAAATTTAATAATCTGAGAGGAATTCATATCCTAGAGAAAAAATATTATGGCAGCACCAGGAAAATATTCAGTAAGAGTGACCATGACATAAAAACAGTGGTGTGTTTCCTAGAATGTTCTTTGTGTTAGTACAATTGGAGCAGAGTGCTCAGGTGGGTTCAAGGTACAACACTCATCACTTAGAAGGAAGGTGTTGGCTGGGTGCTGGGGAGGTGACTCAGGGCGTAAGAACACTGGCTGCTCTTCCAGAGGTCCTGAGTTCAATCCCTAGCAACCACATGGTGCCTCACAACCACCTATCATGGGATCTGATGCCCTCTTCTATAATGCAGGCATACATGCAAATAGAGTGCTCATATGTAGAAGAAAAGTGTTGGGTGTCAGTGTATTGGCCTCTGTACAGTGCTTTTGGAGAATTGTTAGTGCAGAGATTTTGTCACTAATACTCTATTGTTGATGTTTAGTTGCAGTTTTTCATACATCAGATAAATTATCTTTGGAAAAAATCTAATGAACTTACATATGAAAGTTTTCATCATCTATTTTTGTATTGAAGTAAAGAAACAACAACTAAGTTCGAGTACTTGTTACTTTTAGATACATTGGAAAAATTTAACAAAGATGAGAATAATTATAAGACTCACAAATAGATCGTTTGTGAAAATCCATGCCAGGCCATTTACTGTCAATGTATAACAATAGCTTCGGACTGAAACCTGTCTTTTGTTTCTGAGGAAGCGTAGCAAGCATCGCAGCTTCCTTATCTGTCATCTTCCAGAAATCTCTGTGGACCATTAATGACATAAATTCTAGATTGTTTTGTCTAAAATTATAGCCTACTTTGAAATCATGTAAAATTGTTTTTAATTTTATTTGTATGTAGGGGACACAGTAATACACTTAAATACAAGTACTCAGAAACACCAGACCAGAACATTAAATTTCCTAGAGCTGGAGTTACAGGCAGTTGTGACACACCCAACATAGGAGCTGACACCAATATTATATCCTCTGAAAGAGCCGCAGTCTCTCTTAACTGCCAACTCTCCAGCTCCCCTTAATATTTTGCTTTCGGTGAAGACAGACAGCAAAGAGAGCTCAGGCTGAAATGAAACCTACAGAGTTGAGGCTTTTGTCAGTTGCTTTGAACGCGAAAGCTCCAATTTTATATTGTTCTGCAAGAAAGCAAAATCTAGCTCAGTTAACTGTTGGTCTTTTCTCTTCTCAAAATCACTACTGTACCAAAAACCTCTAACGCATCCCAAAAGTAAACACAACCTTCTTTCTGAGCACCTAGAGGCTGCTAGGAGAGAAAGATGTTTCTTCCACACGAGTGGACACCAAGCCTCAACACAATTCATTTATGCAAATTGTGTGTTTATTTACTACTCTTTGAGATAAGTGAAACTAACCATTCCTATTATGAAGAAAATAAGCAACGCTGGAGAAGAAAATAAAGAACTGTGCAAGCAGAGGAGCAGTCATAACCAAACCCGTGCAGTTACTCCCCTGTATTTAAAACAGTTATGGTCTCAACGAGACCGTTGATTGCTAGCTACCAGAACAAAGACAAAAAGTATGATTTAGTTGCTTCCTTTGAATTTCAGAATGTTTTCAGGAACAAGTAAAGCTTGGTTCTGAGTTTTTATGTTAAAAGAGAATTCTTTGTATAAATGGTATTTCTCAAGTGAAAGAGGCTATTGTTTCTTTTAAAGACATATGATTTTAAGAAATAGAATGAACACACAGAAACACACAACTGTTCAGCATCACACACACACACATGCACAACACACAGAGTAACTCCAGCTGTGAGTTGGAGAATGAAGACATCTGTAGCAAATGAGCTTCTGAGACAAAAGCCAAAGGGTTAAAGGTTGGATGCCCAGACTTCTAAGGTGATGGAGCCACTAAGATA
Organism: Acomys minous; assembly: GCF_964271855.1. Taxonomy (NCBI): domain Eukaryota; kingdom Metazoa; phylum Chordata; class Mammalia; order Rodentia; family Muridae; genus Acomys; species Acomys minous. The sequence continues at coordinate 37,453,489 of NC_140499.1, read as the reverse complement.
TGGAGCCAAGGAGGGGTCCTTTTTTTTTCTTCTAGAAATTATGTAACTACATATTAGTTCAATATAAGCAAAAGATGGCAGTCCACTCTTGAAACAGCAGCATGTGGGAGACTGAAGAGGAAAGATCATAATTTCTCAGTCAACCTTGCCTAAACAACAAGACTCTTTCAAAATATAAAACCAGCATCAAATCCCTTTGTGTAATCTCCTTTGCTTCTTTATTAATCTAGAGTCTAGCCACTCTATGGAGGTGGTTACTAGGCCATTTAACTCATTGGCTTAACAAGATTTTTAAATTTCTTTTTATTCTTCTCTCACATAATACATCCTGTCTGCAACTATTCCTCCCTCCACTCCTCCCAAAGCCCATAACCCCATCTATATTACTCCTGGTAATGGAAGATATAGAGACTAAGCTGGCCGTCTTCTGTAACCAGAGAAGGCATCCAGTGGCAGGACTAGGACACCAACTCAGCCACAAACCCTTAAATCCACAGCCTATTCTTTCTGCAGCTTGTGCAAGGGCAATGGTGGCTCTGGGCCTGTGGGAGTGGCCAACCAATGACAGCTTTAACTTTGAGGTCTAGAGGAAGGAGCCCACACCTGACACTGCCAGGGAGAGAGGGGGGCAAGGACCAGAAGAAGGATATTTTCATTTTTATTATAAATTGAAAAACACTTTAAGAGAAAAGTTGAACCTCCTTTTTTTTTTCCTTTTATTTTTGAGATTGTAATATAATTACAATATTTCATCCTTCACTTTCCTCGCTTCAAAATTTCCTGTAGACCTTTCCTTGGCCTCTTTCAAATTCATGGCCTCTTTTTAAAATCAATTGTTATTAAATGCTATATATATATATATATATATATATATATATATATATATATATATATATATATACACACACACACATTCCTAAATATAACCTGCTTACTCTACATAAAGTACTTGCATGCATCTTATGGGGCTGACCGTTGGTGTGGGATAGCCAATTGGTGTCTCTTCCTTGGTGAGCACTATTTCTCCCATTCCTAGCACTCATTAGTTGCTTTTAGTTCTGTGTATTTCCAATTAATTTTACTAAGTATTTTATATGAAGGGAACTGTGTCCTCTTAGGTTGTCCACATTCTAACCGTTGCTATCTTTTCTTTCTTATGTTGCTTTGGTTAGTAGCTATGTTGAAACATATGTCATAACTCACAAAGTCTCATAGATGCTTTAGTCAATACAGTTACACATGTAGGCAGTGGACGCTTCAGGGTCTTCTGTCCAGCTCTGTTTGTTTTGTTTCATTTGTTTTCTTTCAAGGAGACCATAACTTACTACCCTGTCAACCTTAAATTAAATTCTTGAGGTTTGAGAATATAATTTTTTATTATAACTGCTTAATAATTTCCAGTTGATGTTTTCTCTACACCTGGAGTTATGACAATATTGTAGATTTTTGTTCATAATTTAAAAATAAACTTCTTTCATTTTACTTAATTTTTTTTGTGGTTGGAACATAATTACAACATTTCTCCCTCCAAACATTCCCATATATCCCTCCTTATTTCTTTCAAATTTAGAAGTAGAAACTGTTTTCCTCAATGCTCACTTCTTCCAATGTCATGGAAGCAAAGAGATTGTGTAATTATGCTTTGGAGTCCAACCCACAATGCAGTGCAACATGAAAGCTGAAAGGTGGATGCAGTTCCCTATGCCTGCTGCATCCATATATACCTCAGTGGGTTGTAGCTTTGTCTCACCTTTCCTGGTACTGGAACTTGGCCCCAAATGATAAATTTAAGAATAATTTACAGATAAGTTCTTAGAGTAGAATAAAAACAACAAATAATGTTAATATGCACTTTCACTCAATGGAAAGTATCTAAAATTAAGACATATAGCTATAGATGCATTTTAGGGAGATTTTGCACATTTCTTCCCTGTCATTGATGTTTAATAATTTGTGTAATGCTTATGTTTAATGTTACACAACTATATTTTGATATTTGAAAATAAACCAAATTTTGTGTTTTGTGTATGTATCAAAAATCTTTTAAACTATCCATGAATGACAGAAGTTTGAACTGGCCAACCATGGGCCTACTGCAGATTTTTTTAAGTGAAAAAACAATATTTGTCTTGTTTGTAAGCCAGCTCTCATTGGTTCATTGCCTAGAAACAAGATAGAATTGAGAATTATTAACACAGCTTAGGACCTTGCTATGAGAAACATATAGCATGCCAGATGATGAGATGAAAGAAGGGACTACCACTTCTATCAGAAAATCCATAATCTAGTGGAATTAGACTGCTAGACTTTAATCTGAATACATTAATATTTACCCCAATCTTAGTTATTTCTTTATATTGACTAATTTTGTATTTGCCTTGGTTTTGCTTTTCAAGGCTGTAAGGTGCATGTTTCAGTTACTGTTTGAGACCTCTTTGATTTTTATAATGACACTATGGCTATGTGTTTACCTCTTAAACTCCTTGCATCATATCTTATAGTATTTTTTCTCATATTTTTCTTTTCGAGTCTTTGATTTCTTTTATTCTCTTCTGAGTTTTGCAATGACCTAGTTATCGCTCAACACCACATTGTTTAATCCCTCTGAGCCTGTGTGTCCTACAGTTTCCCTCTGTTCAGACACAGCACATGTTGTTACGCCCACTTTCCTGTGTTTGTTAAGCCTTGCTTTGTGTCCAACTACATAACCTATTTTAGCGAAAATGGCAGAACTCATAAGAAGAATGTCTATTCTGTGGTGTTAGAATAGCATATTCTGTAGGGTTTTTTTGCTTGTTTCGTTCATCTATGATGTCATTTAGCTCAGCTATTTCACTGTTTCTGTAATTATTTTTGTCATAATTGGCTGGCAACTGTTGAATAACTGAACCTATGAAAATAAGGTTTTGTGTTGCTGAAGTCACACTATTATCACAGAGAGGTAAATCTGAGATGTTACATCTTGTAATATTTGCTTTATAAAGCTTTATAAACATATACCCATGTTTATGTATGTGTTTAGAATCATGACTTTTGGGGGGATCGTTCCTTCCTTTAATCGGTGTGATGTAACTTCTGTTACCGCTTCTCATTGGTTTTATCTGGGATTCTGTTTTTTAATTATTAGTACAGCAGTCATTCAACTGTTTCCTGTTTCAATGTATAAACTTATGTATATATATATATATATATATTTCCTGATTTTCATTTTATTTTTCAAGTGTGTGTGTGTGTGTGTGTGTGTGTGTGTGTGTGTGTGTGTGTGTGTGTGCATCAGTGAGTGAAGGTGCCTGCAGAATTCAGAAGAGAGTGTTGGATCATCTAGAGCTGTAATTAATGGGGGGTTGTGAGCTGCCTGACATGGAAGCCCCTGCACTAGCAGTGCGTAGTCTTAACACCTGATCCATTTCTATAGCCTCAGGTTCTTTAAATGTAATTTGCTAGTCTTTTGGGATGGACAATTGAAGCCATTCACATTTCAACCTATTATTGAAAGATGTATGCTGATTCCTGTCATTTTGTTGATTTTGTGTTCGATATTTTTCTAGCCCTTATTCGATTAACTGCCATTCTAGGATGTTTTAATCATTTTTATGAATGTGTTCATATTCTCTCTTTAATCCGAAGAATTCTTTCAGTATTTTCTGTAGAGCAAACACAGATATTTTGGATCCTCTTAGCCTGTTTTTATTGTGAGAAATTTTCTTTCTCCTTCAGTCTTGACAGTTAAACTTAGTAATTATTGCAGCCAGAATTTATAGTTGCTATGTTGATATTAAAAGACATTCTACATCTGCACAGCTATAAGAGTTTCTCTTGAAAATCTGATCTTATTCTGAAAGACCGGCCTGTGTTTGTGACTTGGTGTTGTTCTCTTGATCTTTCAATATCATACTTCCTCCTGTGTATTTGCCATTTAAATTATAACATGCTGCTGGGGGGGTGCATCTCTTTTCTGGTCTTATCTATTCCATTTTCTAGCTTTGAGAAAATTTCTGCTATGATTTAGTTGAAGATGTTTCCTATGCTTTTAGCATAAATTTCTCTTTGTGCATGTGCTTTGTAGAGTTCATGTTTTAATGAACCTCATAGATCTTGACTGTTCTGTTTTCATGTTGCTATTGATTTATCTTTGGCACTGACTGACAGACTTTCCAGTCTCTCTGCCACCTGCTTAGTGCATCATATCTGTGTTCCTCATTATCTACTGTACCTTTTTGAAGATGTTCATAGAGCTTTTTATTTACCTTAATACAATTGTCATTCTCATTATTTCAGTTCATTTTTTCAATATTTGTATTGTTTTATTTCTATTTTCATATGCTATGTAGACTATTTTCTTTCTGTTATCTGTTTATTTGTGCTCTCTTGAAATTTTTTCAGGAGTTATTTGTGTATTCTTCTTTATTTTTAGTCACATCTATACCCATTCATTTGAATTTTTGTCTGAGATTTTGTTTAATTTGCTCTCATTAAAGGTTATTACTATGGAATTGGTAATTTTTGGAAGAGTCAGTTTGCCTTTTGTGTCTGTACAGGTCTTATATTTGCATTAAGCCTTCAAATGAAGATTTTTATCATCCTACTTTTTCAGTGATAATGTTCACAATGTTACATAAGGATGAGATTTTAATAGCATTTAGTAGGACCTCAATGGATGTCATTTTTTATCTTCTATACTAATATTCAAGGCATTAAACCCCATCTAGGTATCTAGACAGTACTCCTATAAGACCAGAAAACAATATGCAAATAAATATAATTGCTATCAAAGGGCAAGCTATTGAAAATACAGTAGCAGTATAGTTTAAAAAGAAGTTACTATTAAATATCAATTATCTCTAGAAGTAGAGGGGAATGTGTAATACTGTACTTTGATACATTAGTCAATGTAGATAATAATGGCAAGTAAAAAAGAAGAATAAGACTAGCTTTGGAGCCAGCAGCCTTTACACTCACCAGTTTCACTGTTCCTATCCTCTGTTCCCCAGGGGGCCTGTACTAGACTCTAGTACTCTGGAGAGTTCAGGGTCCTCAAAGCTTGTGACTCCCAAACTCAGGGAACGTCCTGCTATGATGTGGGGAAAGCAGTTGCAGGTTCTGATCCTTCCAAATTCCTAGGTTGTTCTCTTCAGTCTGTTTCACAGCCTCGGATCCTCTCCTTCCTAGACAAGGTACACACTGGATGCCGCCATCTTGAAATCAAAATACTTACACAATTTTTTATAGACCTTGAAAGAGCAATTCTCAATTTCATATGGAAAAACAAAAAACCCACAATAGTCAAAACAATTCTGAACAATAAAAGATCATCCAGAGGAATCTCCATCCCTGATCTCCATTATACTATAGAGCAACAGTTATAAATCTGCATGGAAAACGGGAGGGAGGGAGGAATGGGATAAAACTTGAATTGTAATCTGAATAAATTAATTAAATTACAAAAAAACATGCATGGCACTAGGATAAAAATAGATTGATTGATCAATGGAATCAAATCAAAGACCCAGAAATAAACCTACACACCTTTGGACAGTTGATTTTTGACAAAGAAGCCAAAACCATCAATAGAAAAAGATAGCATCTTCAACAAATGGTGCTGGTCTAACTGGATGTCTACATGTAGAAATATGTAAATATATACATATATATTACCCTGCACAAAATTTATGTATAAGTAAATTAAAGACCTCAGCATAAAACCAGCCACACCAAATCTGTTAGAAGAAAAGTGGGGAAGATCCTTGGGCTCATTGGCACAGGAGACAAGTTCCTGAACACAACACTAACAGCCAGGCTCTAAGGTCGACAGTTAATAAATGGGACCTTATGAAATGGAAAAGCTTCTGTAAGGCAAAGGACACTGTCAGCAGAACAAAGCAGGAGCCTACAGACTGGGAAAAGATCTTAACCAACCCTACATCTGACAAACGGATAATATCCAAAATATATAATAATCAAAGAAATTAAACATTAGCAAAACATATAATCCAATTAAAAAATGAAGAAAAGTGCGAAGCAGAGAATTCTCAACAGAGGAATATCAAATGGTTGAGAAACACTTAAAGAAATGTTCAACGTCCTTAGTCATCAGGGAAATACAAATCAAAAGGACTCTGAGATTCCATCTTGCACCTACCAGAATGACTAAGATAAAAAAAATTCTAGTGACAGCACATGCTGGCGAGAATGCGGAGAAAGGGGAACACTCCTCCAATGCTGATGGGAGTGCAGACTTCTACAACCACTTTGAATATCAATCTGGTGCTTTCTCAGGAAACTGGAAATAATACTACCTCAAGACATAGCTATATCACTTCTGGGCATATACCAGAAAGATGTTCCACCATTTGACAAGGACATTTGTTCAACTATGTTCATAGCAGCCTTATTCATAATAGCCCAAATCTGGAAACAGTCTAGATGCCCCTAAACCAAAGAATGGATAAAGAAACCATGTATAAACATTTATACAATTGAATACTATTCAGCTATAAAAAACAAGGAAATCTTGAAATTTGCAGGCAAATGAATGCAACTAAAAAAAATCATACTGAGTGAGGTAACCCAGACGCAGAAAGACATGCATGGTATATACTCACTTATAAGTGGTTATTAGCCTAACATAGATATCCTCTGAGAGACTCTGCCTACAGTGGGATTGGGATAGATAGTGGGACTTACAGCTGGATTTTGGGAAGAGAACTGAGAGTTGTTTGGAAGAGTAAGTGGATGGAAGGATGGGGAGAGGTCAGGAACTCCACAGGGAGACCACCAATGCCAGGGGATCTGAACTCAGGGGTCCCTGTACAATATGATGGACCAATGCGTGCAGAGAACCTAGTCCTCCTGCACAGATGTAGTAGCGAATGGACAGCTAATTCTCCAAGAGTGTGAGGTGATGGAGAGGGCACAGCCTCTGAACCTCTGACATGGACTCTGGGGCCCATAATTTAATCACTGCCCCTTGACAGGAAAGCCTTGCTGGAACACAGAGGAAGAAGATGTAGTCTATCCTGGTAAGACCTGATAGGCTGTGGTCATATGGTGGGGGAGGAGGCTCCCCATTCAGAGATCTAGGGGAGAGGAATAGGGAGGTAGTGGGAGGGAGGGTAGGAATGGTAAGATAAGAGTGAGCAGATAACAGTAGGGATGTAATGTGAATAAATTATAACAAAAATAATTTTAAAATAATCAAAACTATAGCATCATATGGTTGAGCTGATGGTTAGTAATAACACCTTCTATGTATATAGCATAAACATTTATGAAGCACTTCCATTTATAGTATTTCAATTAAACCCAATTTGATGATTAACAGTTACTTTTAGGTTTATTCATTTTTAATTTCTTTGATTGAAGCAGGAAACAGATTGATTTTATTATTTATCTGAATTTCAATAGATTTGAGGATCTCTTTTGATTTTTTTATAAATGTGAGTTACAATAATTTCATTTTTTTTCAGAACAAAATATTGTGAGATCGAGCCTAAAGCCTACTTTACATAATTAATAACTGAGCATCGTTTTGGAGTACTTGTTCCTCTTTAGAGAAAGGATTAGAAAAATGAGTGGTTTAATAGAGACTTTCTACATGTCTAAAATGTTAATTATACTACACAGAGAGGAAGTTGTCAGTGTTATTATGAGAGAGGACAAAGGACTGGTTACTGAAATTTACAAATGTTAAATGAAATCCAAGAGTTTGGCTGCCACTGCAGTAGCTTCACTGCTAAGACGTGTGCATGCCATAAGTTAGGTCTGGATTCAATCACCAGCACCATGAAATAGAAAGTTAAAAAAAAAAAACCAGGTGAAATGAAAAAGTAATTCAAGAATTTATGTGGACTATGAGAAATGGTGAATCAAAGAAAGTGTTTGCAATAAATGGAATACTAACTCCATAACATGAAAAAAAAAAAAGGACTAGTAATTAGTATTAGTTGGAGAAAAGGTAGAGAAGGCGAATGTAAATAGGAAGGGGAGGACAGAGACAACGGAGATGTGGAATAAGCACATAGCAGTAGAGAGAAAAAAAAACAGAGAAGCAAAGATGTACAATCAGTAATACTCACTGTTTCAGTTCTCAACAGGTTGAGACAGGTAGATCCCACAGCCCCAGCAGCTCATAGATGTTCTGTGGGAAAGGAACTTAAAGGGGAAAGGATGGAACGGAGGAGGAGAAGAAGCCAAATACAGCATAGGGCAGAGATGTTCTGCCTCGTGGTCATTGGGTATTAGAGGAGGAATGACTGTGAAAGTGAGACAGCTCACTGGAAGTATACGAATACAGTCTGGCCTAAAGTTTGTCAGCATCCTTTGCAGTCACAGCAATGACAGACCTGCCCTAGGTCAGATCCAGGTGTCTGTCACACCTGGCCTTTTGGGGATCTTGTTGCAAGTTTGGCTTACTGCTGGGCCTTTCTTTGGTAGATTAGAGTACAGGTGTGGTCCAACTTCTAAGTCTTGTTTCACAGGCCTGCTTTCCACAGGTGATTTCACCTTTGGCCAGTAGTTTAGTAGTCTAGATAGAATGCAAGCCCACCCTTGAGATAATATTCCTAATACTCAGGAAACTGCATGAAGTCTGTGTCAAAGTCTCGGATAGAGTCTGGTCCAGCCACATTTCTACCTCACCAAATATCATGCCATTCTGGTTCAAATTTTCTTCCCCTCATTATAACAGTGTTCCATTAGATTTGTTTAAACATTTATTACCGTAACATCTGCTCTGAATTCTGTTGTGCTGTGAGTTACAGGTCTCAGGCTACTGCAGGAATGATCTTTTAACAAGACCCCACCCCCTATGGCTGCTTAGTAGATTGCTGAGGGTCAAGTGCTCAGAGGAATGGTTTTATTTAGCATTTCTACCCGCTGTACCAGTGTGGTTGCATGCTCTTTGGTATGGCCCCCTCTTTTTATGCATTAAAATGTTTTTTATTAATTCTCTGAGAATTTCTAATGATGTGTTTTGACCATATTCAATACCCAGACCCTCAAGATCTACCCCCACTCACTACCCACATGATTTAGTGGCATCGTTGTTCGTTTGGTTTTTCTTCTTCTTCTTCTTCTTCTTCTTCTTCTTCTTCTTCTTCTTCTTCTTCTTCTTCTTCTTCTTCTTCTTCTTTTTCTACTCATCAAGTCTAACTTGTGCTGTTGGCATGCTTTTGGTTGTGTGGTCATCCACTTGCCTGTGATCAATCTTCTAGGCTCCACGTCCTTCAAGAAGACTGCTCTTTTTTCAGCAGCTATCAACTGCTACGAGCTCCTCAGCTAAGGTTTGGATTCATGCGTACATTCCCCCTCCAGATTGTATTTTGTCGTGTTGGTGATTACACAGGTCTTGGGCAAGGTAACACAATGTCTCTGAATTCATGTATACAACTCCCCAGTTATTCATAGCAAGCAGCATTTCATTGTAGACATCACCTCTGTGTCTGACAAGTATTCCATTCCTTCTTCTGTGATATTCCTCAAGCCTTGTGAGAAGTGGATATAATATGGCGATCTCTTATTCTTTGCACCTTAACTAATTTCAGTCTCTCCACTGCCTGTCAGCCTGTAGTACAGATTTTTGAGATTTTTTTTTTTTGTCTTCAGGTGTGGCTCTTACCATCTGGTCTTGGTTCTCTTGCTGAGACCAGGGAACACCCTAAATAAAGTCAATCTCTCAGAGATGGACTCCCGACTTTGCCTCCAGCTTTTCTAAGTTCCGTGTTTTAGTTCGCTAGTAAATGAGGGATACTTGGGCACCATCCACCTCTTTAGAAACTCTAGCAGTCCATGCCTGTATATTCTCTATCTTCTGTACTCCCTATGAATATCATAATAGAATAATGCTTAATACAGATGCTGAGGTGATTCAATGGAATAAACATGTGATCTTCAATAAATAATCATGCAATGATCAGATCTTCATATGAAAGCAATTGAGCTTGAATTAATACCACATACGTGTGCTGTATTAAAAATATAAATGTTATCTCTAGAAGAAAATATAGTCATAACTTATATGATAGTACTCTTAAATTAAAATCAGCAAAGTGGTGAATAACAAAATATATTTTTATTCAAATGATATTATTTGGACTGTGAAAAATACCACCTTGAGAATGACAGAAAATAGATCTGAGTCATAGGTATGAGCATGCTCTGGCATCCAAAATATATAAAGAACTCTCAAAACTAAACAATAAAGCAAAACAATAAAAAATAACCCAAATTACTGAATATTTCTCCAAAGAAAATATAAAAGTAGCTAATAAGTTTTATATTGTTGGAACATTGATTTTCTTGGAGATATCCCTAAAGTTTGAGAGTTGCAATCCCTTGATGACATGACAGACATTTTTCCTAGACCTTGGACTTTCTTACAAATCAAAGGAATACAGTGATGCTTCTCAAAAAGCATGCTGTAGGCACACGCAGGTACAATCAGAAAGAGTGAGGCTCCAGTAACATCCATAGAGGTACCTTCAAGGAACCCAGTCAAATCTCTCTTTTTACATATTGGTTAACTGAGAAGCAGATGTCATACTCAAGGCCACTGACTGTGTAACCAAGAGCAGGGTCAGGCTCTAAGCATCTACCTGCTAAGTGTAGTATCCATGTCATTTCTGAAGCTACCATAGCAAAGGAAACTCCCTTTTTTCCTTGAGTGCATGTTTGATATTTAAGTTGGTTTTGTAATGCCAGCAAGGCAAGACAAATATTACTTTAATGAAAGAGGGAGTCCTCTCACAGTAAATGACAACTTTCATATTATTTGTTTCAGTCATCATCTGTTTATACTATCATATTTGTTTTAATATTATTTTGGAGTTTATTTAAATCTCATTGACTATCCAAATAATTGAAGAGATGACCAAGTACCACAGTGATGACTGCATTAAATTATTGCATTCCATTTGCCCAGATAATATGTCTGAATACAGCAAGCGGATGTAGAGATCCAACATTGATGAGTACCATCCAGTATTTGATGGCTTGTTTGAGTTCTGTAAGTTGTTTGCTGGTGGCTCTGTGACAAGTACTGTGTAACTCAATAAGCAGCGGACAGACATCGCTGTGAACTGGGCTGGGGGCCTGCATCATGCAGAGAAGTCTGAAGCATCTGGCTTCTGTTACTTCAATGATGTATCATCTTGACTATCCTGGAACTGCTAAAGTATCACAGAGGGTGCTTTACATGACATTGATGTTCACCACTGTGACAGCATGGAAGAGGCCTTCTACACCACAGCCCGGGTCATGACTGTGTCCATTCATAAATACGGATAGTACTTCCCAGGAACCAGGGACCTATGGGATATTGGGGTTGGCAAAGGCAAGTACTGTGCTGTTAACTACCCACTGTGAGATGGAATCGATAAGGAGTCTTATGAAGCCATGTTCAAGCCAATCATGTCCAAAGTAATGGAGATGTTCCAGGCTAGAGCAGTGGTCTTACAGTGTGGCTCAGATTCCCTGCCTAGAGATCAGTTAGTTTGCTTTGATCTGACTGTGAAATGGCATGCCAAGTATGTGCACTTCATCAAAAGTTTTTTAAAATAAATTTATTTATATTACATTTCAATTGTTATCCCATCCCTTGTTTCCTCCCATTCTTCCCTCCCTCCTGCTTTCACCCTATTCCCCTCCCCTATATCTGTGACTGAGGGGGACCTCCTACTCCTCTATATGATTATAGGGTATCAAGTCTCTTCTTGGTAGCCGACTATACTTCCTTTGAGTGCCACTGGGTATGGGGCACCAGAGCTCATGTGAAAGTCAGTCCCCGCTCTCCACTCAACTGTGAAGAATATCCTGTCCATTGGCTAGATCTGGGTAGAGGTTCAAAGTTTACTGCACGTATTGTGTTTGGCTGGTGCCATAGTTCAAGCAGAACCCCTTGGGCCCAGATCTGCCCATCATAATGTTTAGGTTTCTAGGACCCTTTGGGTCCTTCTATTTCCCAATTCTCCCATACATCTCTCACCTAGAATCCCAATAGGATATCCTCACATCTGTCCCAATTTCCTGGTAAGTGAAGACTTCTATGGGACATGCCCCTTGTTCTAGTGTCCAATTATGAGTGAATATATACCATTTGAGTCTTTCTGCTTCTGGGTTAACTCACTCATTATGATCATTTCTAGTTCCATCCATTTGTGCACAAATATCAGGAATTCCTTGTTTTTAATAGCTGAGTAGTATTCCATAGTGTAAATGTACCAGTTTCTTTATCCATTCTTCTACTGAGGGAAACTTAGGCTGTTTTGAGTTTCTGGCTATTATGAATAAGGCCACTATGAACATGGTTGAGCATATGTCCTTGTTGTGTGTTGGAGCATCTTCTGGATATATTCCAAGGAGATGGGTAGAGGTGGCTGGATTTACAAAACAGTTGTGGCCCTGCACACAGAGATCCCTAATGAGCTACCCAACAGTGATTACTTTGAATACTTTGGACCAGATTTCAAACTTCACATCAGCCCTTCCAAGATGACTAACCAGAACACTAACAAGTACCAGGAAAAGATCAAGCAGTGGCTCTTTGAAAACTTGAGAATGCTGCCCCATAACCCTGGGGTCCAAATATAAGCAGTACCTGAGGATGCCATGCTGGAGGAGCGTTGTGAAGAAGACCCTGACAAACATCTCCATCTGCTCCTGTGACAAACGAATTGCATCTGAGGAAGAATTCTCCGATTCAGATGAGGAGGGAGAAGGTGGTCGCCAGAACTCATCTAACTCCAAAAAAAGCCAGAAGAGTCCAAACAGAGGATAAAAAGAGAAAGATCCAGAAGAGAACAAAGAAGGCACAGAAGAGGAGAAAGCCAAGGAGGAGAAGTCAGAAGTCAGAAGGGTCAAAGAAGAAGTCAAGTTGGCCTGAGCAGGTTCTGTAGCTCTAACCTCTTCCCCAATTCCTCATTTTCCCCTAGTCGCTCAGATTTTATATTTTATATTCCTCTCTGCATTTATATAAAATATATTAAATATAATATCCCCAGGGATTAGATGGGAACCAGGCGCCAGACCCAGAGCAGTGATGCTGGGAGAAATCTTCCCAAAGCTATCTGGTCCATCTGCAACCAAGTTTTAGTTTTGAACAATGTAGGATCTGAGTGGGAAAATAAAAACAATCAGAAAAAAAGACTGTGAACTGCTAAGTGCCTGTTTAGGAGCTCTGTTAAGATACTGTTCTTAAGCTTCCTAGAAGGGGTGGCTGGGTCTTCTGGGACTCCTTACTCAGGCTGAGGTACTATGAACAATTTTTAGATTGCTTCTGTTTATACCTTTCCTCTGATCCCAGACAAGCAGAAAATACTTACATTGCTTTGTCTTCCCCCAGCTCGTCAGGTGGAAGTTGTTAGCCTAACTTTCTTCTTGAGATATTTTCATTTTGTGAGACTTTTTTTTAATGAAACAGTATATTTCTATACCCTCAAAAATAATTGCCAAATACCTGATGCATATAATTGATCTATGCTAAGCTATGATACTTTGTAGACCAGAAGTCAAGACAATTAAAAGTTATTAGTGTGGCTGACAAATGAGCTTCATTCAGTTTGCCAGAATGAAATGTTAAACATGCTGAATAACACAGATTTATAAGAATGGGTGCAAAAGGTTCTCAACACACACACACACACACACTAAAAGCACAGGGCTTGTTTACACTCATATGTAATAGGGGAGGGAATTCAGGTTGAATGTAGTGCACTGTCTCTCATCAATTCCCAGACAACTCAGTCCCGAGGTAAAAATTCTAAAGAGACTGCATGGAGTCATCAGGCTTTCAGAGCTATGAGCATGCCTCATTTCCTCAGATTGTCCTCTCTCTGCTTAGATGCCCATTGCAGGCAAGTATTCATTTCACACAACATCAACCATGGTGCAAGATGGCCATGCACTTTAGAGTAAAACTGTAATGAATAACTAAATATTTCAAACACTGAGGTGCATTGCATTCTTTATGTTTTGATATTTATTGTGGTTTTTTTTTATGTGGGTGTGAGTGTGCATATGTGTGCATGGTGGTGCGTGCCATTTGTGTGAAGATGCCATGGAGATCAGAAGAGCTGTTCTCATGGAGTTCAATTACAGGGAGTTCTGAGCCACCCTACGTGGGTGCTGGGAACTGAACACAGGCTTTCTGGAAAAGCAGGGAATGCTGTTAACTGCTGAGCCATCTCCTCAGCTTCAAAAACCATTACTTTCTTCTCACTTGTGCAACTTGTAATTACATTGGTGCAAGCAATGATGTGTTTTGCTTGATATTTAAAGGCCATCTATCCCATAGGACATGTGACCTGTATCTATGGAAATTGAAGTCGAGCTTGTGTTTGGTGAGATGTTTGATTTTGATGGCAAAAAAATATATCTATTTTCATTTATTTTTAAATTAACCAGGTTTAAAATGTTTGACCAAGTTAAATAACAGTAAATTAAAAATGTGTCCACAGTATTGCCAAATGTTTGAAAGGTCTGACTCTCATGTACAAGAGTGGTCCTGTGCTGTGTGAATGGAAGCAGTAGTCACTTCTTGAGTGGCATGGCTCAAGTTAAAATGTTGTTTCCTAAGTTTGGATGGTAAAGAATCATGCACTACAACAATGGAGGCATAATTATTAAACATCAACACCAAAAGGACGAAATAAAAAAAAAGCTTTATCTGTTACATTTTTCAATTGTTAATAAATGAAGAAAAGAGTGTAAAACTTTTGGAAGACCCTCAAGTAAACCTACCTTAGAATTGTAAATTCTGTAAGTGTGGAAGCAACAAGCATAATATGCTTCCACCTTCATTATTTTGTGGACTGTTGAAAGGTATTACTTTTTTACATTCATTTAATTAATTGATGTAGTGTGAATGTGTGGGGAAGGGCATCCAGGATGTTGGAAGAGGGCATTATGTCCTCTGGAACCAAAGTTCCAGGTGGTTGTGAGCTGACATAAGTGGGTGCTATGACTTGAACCTGGGGCCTCTGCAAGACCAACAAGAATTCCCAACTGCTGAACTATTTCTCTGGCCCTCAGCCCTTATCACTATTTTTACTGCATTTTATTTATGTTGTTTTATCTTACTTTGCTTTGCAAGCAGAAGATTCCTCTCTCTTGAGTCCAATTAGTGAAAACTCAGATGAGAGAAGAAATGTCAAAACAGAAAGGGTCATCTTCACCTTCCTATAGCTTTTATGTTTGGTGGATTTTGTCTGGCAAGTGTGAGAGTATAGTCAACAGCTGGAACAGCAACAATCAAAGCCACCGTTCTCAGCCTTGTTTGAAGAATGGTTTATGCAGTAACATGAGCAGCAAGATGCTGGCTCTCTTCCAGCTGGAGTAAGCATGCTGCACTGACCTATTTAATAATTACTGAATAAATATTTACAGTGATGAGTTGGTTTTTATTTTAAAGCCCAGAGTCCAGAAATTTAGAAACTCTGATGTTTACATCCACTTGTCATAAATTTACATTCTTGTCTTTAGAAAAAGAAAACCGTTCATGTACAACATTTTTTATTGATGTTGGTGTGTTGCAGAAAAGTCCTGATGGGGTGCTGAGTATTGAGTCTCTGCCTGGGGGTGTTTACCAGAAATTCAAGGATTGATTTTTGTTGCTAGTTTGTTTAGTCCTATCCCTTCAGCTTTTCTTTTTCGTCCTGGGTATGGATGAACTGTTTACCTGGTGCCTCCCATTAAAGTAGCGGTGTTGCTACCATTCCAAATCATAGAGTTCAGAAAAATGTGGTATCACTATGTTCAGCTCAATAGAAAAACATACCCAACTGTGTCAAAAAAAAATGGTTTACCTTCTAGCAATAAGCTTTCACAAAACCATGAATATGCTGAAGGTATTAAGAATAAAGAGATTGGGTTGTTCAAAAATAACCAGATGTAGGCTTTGATTTCTTTTAAACCTGCTTTATTTGGGGTTCTTTGATGCCTATACCTCCTTTCCAGTCCACCTACTCTAGATAGGAAAGAAAAGAGCTTAATGGGGACAGGAGAAGTAGACCTTTTAAGACTCAGTTCCTTAGTTGGATTCCACTCTTCATTGTTAGGATTCCAGCAGATTCAGTAAACAGCAAACCAGTGACTCAGCAAAAGCAACTGCAGCAGCCAAAACCCAGAACCTTGAAGGGTTTTCTAGAGCATTTCTTTCTAGGAGTGCTTCGAAGCAATGAACAGCCAAGCGATGTGAAATGATGAAAAAACAAAAAACAAAAAACAAAAGCTAAGCCTCTGGTTTAGGTAGGCACACACAAACACACACACACACACACACACACACACACACACACACACACACACACACACACACACTTCCTCTCGGAGTTCATACCAAGATGTCAGGATGTTTATCATCTGGCAAAGACCATGCCCCTGCACGAGGCAGTTCCTCTTCTAGCAGACAAACAAGTCAGTTTCCAGAGTACAAACATCACACACCCTCACACAAGTCTGTTTGCAGCAGACAAACATCACACACCCTCACACAAGTCTGTTTGCAGCAGACAAACATCACACACCCTCACACAAGTCTGTTTCGCATCCTACACTTGGGATCAAAACAAAAACATATTTACATCTGCTACAATCAGGTGTGTACTTTTCCAGCACTCACACTGCAGAGACCTAACCTACAACTTGACCAGCAACTATTTCTGGCTACACACAGAGTGAGTCTGTATGTTCTTTCATTGAGGCTTCAACCTAATCCCTAAAGAGACAGAACAAAGAGACGAGGCCTCTAAGTGGTGATGGGATGGATCATAAGGGCATAATTTCATGAGTGGAATCAGAGCCTGTTCTAGTTTCCTTTATAATGTGATAAAATAACCTGATAAATAACCCTGTGGGAATGTCACAGAGTCAGGAGCCTGAAAGCTGAACACATCACATCCGCAGCCAAGAGCAGACAGAAAATATGATGCAAGCCAGCTTGTTTGGTTGCTTGTTTCCTCTCAGCTCCATTTTCCGTTCTTCCACTATTCAGGGCTGCCTGTCAGTGGGTGCCATCCACAGTGGACTTGGTCTCCCAAATCAATTAACTTAAGACAGTGCCTCCCCGCTAAGATACAGCCATAGTCAAGCCAATTTAGACAGTCCCTCAGGTGATGCTAGGTTGTATCAAGTCGACAACTAAAGCTGATCGTTCCAGCGCCCTAACAAAATAGCCTGCTGAGTTTCAGTAGGTTTGGATCCCCCACAGCGTATGAGTGTTGTCTGTGAAGCAAAGAGTGGGGCTGCACACACTATTCAATAGATTTGGTGCCTTTGTTTGAACCTACAACCTCAAGAACTATGAAAATGAGTATTCATCATTTGTTAACCTTGAGCTATATGACAGTTTGTTATTGCAGCCAAAATTAAGACTAAATTGATGAAGATGTTTTTCTACTGCTTTCTAAACTATTTGGCTTAACTTTTTCAAGTTGTTTCGCCCGTTACAATTTACCAGGAATTGTCATTTTGTGCCTGTCTTTTTGTAAATGGCTAGGAGACAAGTTTTGATATCCCAGGCAGAGAAGAGTCAGTGCAAAGAAGCTGAGCTGCACGGACGCTGATATAATGGAGAGACAGCTAGTATTAGTGAATCAGATGATAGGAGTATTAAGAAAAGCTTCCAGAAACAGCATTTTCAGACACTGTAACACGCTCAGGCCTTGGTGAGCACTTTCAATTTTATTCAAATTATTGAGCACAACTGAGGGCAGAAGAGTGATGTGAGAACTACTCACTACTGTGAAAATAATTAACACAGATGCAAGATAAAATAAAATTCTGGCACGTGCAAATTAACAACAACCAGTTACAAAGATGAAATGATGAAGACTGGGCCTGGGGTTTCAACAATAGATGTGGTAAAATTTGGGCAGCGTAGAGACTCTGTTTGGAAAGAACTATCTGAGTTTCTGCTAGATCTCACAAGAGATGGAGGGTGAAGTGTACCATATGTGATTTCAAAAAGATACTACAACACAAGTTAAGAAGACCCACAGATGTAACTTTCCCTACTCTGTAAGACTCTGCCCCAGGTTGTGAAGAAATCCCAAAAATGATGTTTTACTAGTGTTGTACTTGACTATACAATGTTTCCTTCTATTTGCTAATATCTTCATAGTTACTACGTAAGCTCATTGTTACAGAATAAATGTAGAGCATAAATGTTCCCCCAAAGGCTTTGCCCCCAGAATATGAAGTTATTAAGGAGGGTAGATCTTTTAAAAGGTGGGAACCTATTTGAAGGACATTAGGTCATTGTAATCTCGCTATTGAAAGAGATATTGGGATCCTGGCTGTTTCCTTCCTCTCCTACTGCTTTCCTTACACCGTGAGGGGAGCGAGGTTGATCTCCACTAACATAACACATAGCAATGCGGTAGGTCACCAGGCACCAAAGCCTCTGAAACTTTGAATCAAAACATATTTTAAAATTATTCTCAGGAACAGAGAAGTAACATCACTATGGAGTTTCATATCTTAAGATGATTGTGATGAATGAGTTCTTCTTATTCACCAAGAATATGCACTATTTCTTTCAAGAATCCCTTCAAGGTAGGTTGAACCAATGGTGCAGTTTTCAGTTCAAGAACAGTAAGAAAAACATTGAATTGAACATGCAATTACTCAAGTAAATCTATGACTTTGAAAGTCTTTGTTTATTTCTTCTGCATCAGGTACAGTGGCTTCTAACTGTCCTATCACTGGCTGAACACATACACAAATCACTTCCCAAAATCTTTATTAATTGGTTGACTAGATAGGCCATGCCTGCTATAAATGGACAAGGAAATTGTTTTGGTCTCTTATTTACCACCTACTGATTATTCCATAAGGCTAAATCTTGGAATTCTAGTTCTGCCTTTTAATGCTTTTATCCATTTTTAATTAAGCTTATCTATAAATATTTAACTTTGAAGTCTAAACACATTTTCTAATTAAAGCATCAGGACACAGCCTGGAATTATCCCCTGGCTAATTTCTCCTAATCTATTTACTTGAATTTTCCTTAGAGAGTAAATGTGAACTGAAGCATAAATTATAATAAAAAAAACAATATGCTGTTTCCACCTAAACTTAAATTTTCAACAGAAAGAATGCGTCAGCTACAATTAGTACTGCAACCCAGATGGTCAGAGGAGACAGGCCATCACCTGATTTTATTAATTTCTTAGTGAAACGCTTAATGTTGGGATGGAGTCTTTGGAAATGTACCTCAAATATGTTCTTTCCAGAGGTTAGTGTAATTAATTCTAAGGGAGTGGTAATTTGAATGTATCACCATTGTTTATCTAAAGAGAACAGGTACAATGTGTTCTGAGACAGCACAGCGCAATGCACACCATAAGACTGACGTCTCCAACATGAATTCAAGTACCCAGTAGCTTAACATCTAGACGTAAATTGCATTCTTAGAACTGTAAACATGAATCCCCTGCTGTAAGTGGTGCTTTATAACTTGCTCAAAGAACTTGTACACATTCTGATTCCATGCCTGCTACTGTTCTCATTATTACAGTTTATTCATTATCTGCTTGTGCCAGACACTGATTAATGCTTAAATATCAGTCTATTTTATTTTTCTAAATATACTATAAGCTAAATGAATTAACTAAGGTTTGGAAGAAAAAGTGCAAGGCAGATGAACTTTGACTAACAAGCACAATAAAGAATATGCTAAAAAACAGTGCTGGAAATGCTGTGTCCTCCTACCCTACCACCTGACCACAGCCTATTAGGGCCCATCTGGATAGCCTGTATCTTCTTCCTCTATATTCCCACAGGACCTCTCTACCAAGAGACAGTGATCAAATTGAGGGCACCAGAGTTCAGGTCAGAGGCAGTGCCCAGCTCAAACCCTTCTTCCTGTGGATGCTGGTATGTGAAGGAAATGCGGACTCTAGGAGATAGGAGGCAAGTGGGAAAAACTCATTTTGAAAGAAAACAATTAGAATAGGTATACGCTGTACAATGGGGACACATTGGGCCCTTGAATGGAGTGGAGGACAAGTGGTAACAACAGAGGGAAAAGTAGTCAAATTAAATTCAGGTTGCCCACTGGGATACCCATTGCTAACTCTCTAAACAACTTTCCCTAGGTCTGGTGTCCTCAAAAACCAACCGAGAAAAAAATCCCAACGTTTTGGAGGACATGAGGTGTTGATGAAAGCAGGCGCAATCCCTGTAATCACGGCATTTCCTTCTTCCTGTGGCCCCTCTGATCCGTGTAAGGGTAGTGCTGCCTGACGTGGCTGGCCAGCTATCAATTATGCTTTTTCATGAGCGTTTATGAAGGAGTATCAGCTGAATGGATGATGTTGACTCGGCATGGATGATGATCGTTTTCTATTGGCTGGATCCTTCCAACTTAGAAAATATCTTTATTTTCTTTTTCAGCTCATTGACTAGCACAGTCCTGTGTCTTACATTTGGATTTGCCATAATATCATGAACAGAGTAGCTGCTGGTCCAAACTCACAAACTAAAATAATTGCAAACTGTTCTGTCTACATTGAGTAAAACAAAAACCAGGAAGGCATATGCTAACAAAGACAACTGCTTTTATCGTTAGGTAATTATCTTTTACTTATCCATAGTTTCTTATTTAAATTCAAGCAACTATATAAAAAAGTCTAAGCAGGTCTATAATCTCAGCTACTTGGAGGCTGAGAAAAGATTTTAAGTTTTAAGACTGGCTGTCCCATACAATGAGGTCGATGCTAGGCTTGGCACTTTAGTGAGACCATGTCTCAGATCACAAACTGAGAGGAGGTGTTGTAGTTATAGTACCACAAAAATAAATCCAAATAATACTGATGATCAATTAAAGTCTATATCATTGCCAATATTGCCATTAAATATATGTCTGCTAAGGAGGCAAAAGCAGCAGAACTATGGATATTGAGATAAAGCAGTTTGTCTATATGGCTGATTTATAGTAGGCCATTAATAAGTTCACATTTCACCCTTGTATTTTAGAATCATACTGGTGGTCAGATTTGCCTCCACCATGCTTATGACATAACTTCAGATACTGGCTTAGTTTCCTAAGGCCAATAGAGTGAACTGCCAAAGCTTGGTGGTAAGTTTATTCTCAGTTCCAAAAAAGCTTGAGTCTGTGATTGAGAGCACTGCTCTCTCTGCTATGTAGCTAATGGCAGAGTCCTGATACTTCTAGACTACTTAATGAAGAGAACTCCTTCTTCTACTAGTATGTCTAGCATGGTGGCTACTGTCATTCTTTGCTTGTCACACTACTTTTCAAGGCTACAGTCTCCAAATATATCTGTACTGTTCATACATTTGTGCATGTTCTCTCTGTCTCTGTCTCTCTCTGTCTCTCTGTCTCTGTCTCTCTCTCTCTTTCATGTGTACGTAAGGGTGTGTGTGTGTGTGTGTGTGTGTGTGTGTGTGTGTGTGTGTGTGTGTGTGTGTTAAGGTTAGAGTATTGCATATACCTCCTCCTTTTACCCAAAGGCCCATATGCAGAACAGTTGGTTTGTGGCTGACAATAATGTTGAGAAGTAAATAGATCATGAGGGTGCTAGCCTCAACCATGAGTTAATTTTCCTTGAATTCATATTGAAAGGGATTATATGAAGGTTTCTTGAAGGGCATAAGTCCCCAGGGGGTTTAAAGCTGTGAGAACTTTCTAGTTATGGCCAGTACTGAAGACCACTGTAGTTTGTGTTTGTCCTTCAAAACAGATCTTCAGAGGGAGATGATAAACTTGTGATAAAGGGATTGCTAATAAGTGAGATGCAGGATCCATCATTCTTTCTGTAAGAAAATAAATCAGAATTCAGCCTCTTCACTTATCCCCCTGCTTTATCTCTTGAGTCAAGACACAATTCCCATGTATCTGCTGTGAGTGAGGTACCTAAAGAAGTTCTGGCCATGACATGGGGAGCTAGGTGAATTAGCTCACTTCTGTATTTTCAGCACTGTCAGAGTCACATCTTGCAAAACTCATTACAAAGCACAAATGAATAAACATTTGGATTATCAAACAATGATCAATAAGGAATCCTAGTCAAGTTATTTGCTCTGATATCAATATATCAATATATCAATATATCAATATATCAATATTTGTTCCTACTGCCAGTGAGGGAAAAGAATGAATATCCAGTGTGTGACAGGCATTCTACCAGCCACTAGTAATAACATAACAATGACAAAACATCATAATAGATGTCTATTCAATTGCAAAATCAATCTTTGAGAACAATGAAAAATAAAATACTAAAGCAAGTAAATGAAAGCATCTAAAAGCAGATATAAGTTCAGGAGACAATATGGCAAAATAATAAAACTAAGTTAAGGATAGTATACAGTTAACATTTTAATTGGCAGAATAAAGTGAATGTAAGTCTGACTTTGCTTAAAATTGGACACCTATAACCAAAAAAAAAAAAAAAAAAAGGACTCCAGAGACAGAAAGGCAGCAAAATCCAATATGTGCTATTTTTGGATGATAACAAGTCTGCTCAGTAAAACCGTAGTATTTTTCTCATCAGTAAAGAAGTTTGGAAAGGCTTCAAATTAATTAGTTTCTGCCTACGACTACATAGCATAATATGAAATACAGAACATTTTCATGCAATCAAATGGCAGTTAAATTGTTCTCTGAAGGAAAGCAGGTGAAAGGCTGCTTCTGGAGAACTCCTCCTGACAAACTGATTACACAACATGCATGACTCATTTCCACTCTGAGCTGACAAGAATGGAATAGTCAAGCGTTCAGTGACCCTGTGACGTGAATGGTTCTTCCACATTACAGCTTTCTGCAGCTCACTCAGGACTTCAGGATCCCTTCGTAAACCACCTCATTTAGTGTCTTGATTCAGCTAGATCTACAATGAATCTCCAAATTCAAAAGTGCATTGAGTGTACAGTGGTCGTCCTGTGTTCAACAGGTTTGGGGCTTTCTCAGTGAAACTTCTTAGGTGGCCATTTGTTTCAGCTAGCTATCTGGTTCCTTTCCAGGTTAGAGCCAGCACTGCCAAAGTTGTGGAGGTGCCTACTTCAGGGAAACACAGCGCAGAAAGTCACAGTTGTGCTGGGCAAAGTGCCTTTGCATTACAGAAATCCCCAGGGTCAGAGCTCAACAGCACCTGAAGTTGTAATGTTTAGCTTGAGTCATCCAGAAGATGTTTAACCCTGAAAGGGAGTGGTTCTGGATGGGGGTGGAGATGAGGAGGGACTAGGAGCAGTTGAGGGAGCAGAAACTGTAACCCAGATATATCATGTGAAGAAAAATATCTATTTTCAATAAAAGGAAAACAAGTAAATGTAAACCTGTCTTCAAATAACCCTGTTCACCAAGCCTAGGGTCTGTGCAATAAAATAACATAAACTAAAGCTGCCTTGTGTTCCAGAGGACCAAGCTCTGCTCTCAAAACTTCTTTCCTTATAATGCTGCTATTGTACTTCTACCCACACACACACACACACACGTGACCAGGTGCTCAGCGATAAACTTTATAGCCTGGGAAGCCAGGAGAACATTGGATGCGCTCCTCAGTCCAAAAGGTCAGAGAAAAATTATCAAATAGTCTGAAATTCATAAAGGAATTTTTAACAGTAGTTTAATTTTCCAGTGGATGTAACAAAGATAATTGAAGTAATAGCAGGTAACACTTGGGGTATTGAGCACAGTGTTACGTTCCTTGTAGAGACTGTCTAGCATATGCGCTCGGCAGCCCTAAGTAGGCACTGTTCCAGTCCTCAAAAGACTGGAGGGAAAACAGCTGCTCTCACCAGCTGCTTCAGCCCCTCTGCAGACAACGTGCAGAGCTGACGTGGAGTCCTGGATGTCTGGCTCTGGAGACAGTGTAAATGTTTGCTTTAGGCAGTTTCCTTTGTTGTTGTATCAGATATACGTTTCTGAAAGCGCTGTTTTTCATTTGATTCTTAAGGATTTTGTGGATGAATTTTGTATTTGCATCACTTCTCTTCCCTCTCCTCCCTCCAGTTATCCCTACACGCATCTTACCCCTTCTCACATTCATTGCCTCTTATTCTTTATCTACAATTAGTACACACATGTAAATGTTTATGTAAAACTTCATAAATACAACCTGCTGAAATCATTTAGTGTCATGTCTATATGCTTAGGCCTGACCTTTGGAATTGGAAAACCTATCAGAATCTCACTACTGGAACAGACTGGTCCTTCCTCTCTTACAAACCATTAATTTTCTGTAGCTTTTATGGGATGGTGCCCTGTAAGAATTCCATCATACGCATGCCATGTCAGTTTGTGCTGTCATATTTTATGTCTTGGTTAGATGACCATATCTTTGAGATTTCCTGGGTACAACTTCCCTGCTTTAGATAGAAGACTCTATCTAACAGCCAATGTCCTATCTTGGTCTTCTGGCTCTTAACATTTTATCTGCCCCTCTTAAGTGATGTTCCCTGAACCTTACGTGTAGACGTTGTATTGTAGATGTATCAGTTGAGGCTGTGCTCTCCCCAGGCAGTTGATGTGTGCATTCTGACCAGCTGTGGCTTCTGTGATGGTCACTGTCTGCAGCCAAAAGAAGCTCCTTTGATAAGGGCTGAAAGCCACACTCATCACCAGGTACAAGGTTAAGTATTTAAAATGCAATTAAAATTATATTGGGTTAGTGGAGTGACAATAGTGAGTCCTCTCCTAGGGTCCATGACATTACAGGTCATCAGTAGGGGGCTTGGTTTATACTACCAAACATAAAATCCCCCCTGTTGAGCTGACTTTATGTCCAATTATGTGGCCGTTGGTTACCCCAGGAGCTAAGTGTCGTGATTGGACCATTCTGCTTGTTGTTGTTCGTAGTCATTACAGCTATTGATTGCTTTCTCCCTTGGAAGCTTGCATAGCTCACTCAGGTACAATGAGAGCTAATACTTAGGAAGGACACTTCCAGGGGAGTTCTAGCTCATCCCTCTAAGCCCTCAGTCTTAAATGTGTGATGTCTTCAACCATAAACCTTTACTTTCTGGGAGACAACCAAAGACAGGTGGGAGTAGTCTACATGGCTTTGGCCATGCTTTAGACTCTTCTATCCCTGCTGGTCAAAAGGAGGCTTCCGTGCCCCAGTATTGTGCTGTTTTTTGTTAGATAGATTATGGCTCTTGAGGTTATTATCACCCCAACTGGCATAATGGTCATTGTGTGTGTGTGTGTGTGCGTGTGTGTGTGTGTGTGTGTGTGTGTGTGTGTATTTTTATTAAATGTTTTACATATACATTTATATTATTACACATATGTGCAATAAACTACCTACAGAAAGAAGAACCATGAAACAACCAGGAATTATATACACGTTACATTCATAGTGTATTAGCTACTTGTATTTGGCAGCCTTGAAGAAAACATTTCCTATCTTGGTGAGTCTAAAATTCTGAATGTAAATCAATACCTATCATATCCCATCTCTACCAACTTAAAACATCTATCTAAACCTAAGAACATCTTAACCCCTAAACAACTGAGCTTAATTGTAAAACTAAACTATCTGGTCTTCAACAACACCAGAGACTTGAGAGGGAGTAAAATTAATTACCTGAGTAGACAAGGGATTCAGGCCAGCAGCTTCCCAAATGAGAAGATGACAGAGACAGTTTGCTGCCTGAACAGTCACCCAAAACTCTCTATAATGTTGGAGCATCATCTTCAGCCTTCTAGCCCAATATATCTGACAGACATATTTGTGAGACCAATAATAACTTATAACCAACTCCCAATGAAAATAAACATCTATTGCTCAAGAAAGCAACCCAAAACCTACCTAACCCCCCGCTTAAGGGAAAGGGGCCATCCTTCTCTGAAAGATTCTTTTGGCTGATTTGAGAAAAATAATACCTTCCTAGGGGCCCAAATAAAATTAGGGAAATGGTTAAACAAGCTAGGAATAGCATTTGTGGTCCAGTTTCTAAATGTTGAGAAATTCCAGGCTTAATTAGAGTCCTATGTAGGACAGTTTGAAATGCTGGACAAATTGGGATTGAAAGCTTCCTTCGAAGCTGTTCTGAGAGGTGTCCTGTTCTGATGAGGCACAGTCACTGAAGCACTTGGTGCTGGAACATGAAGGATGCAGGATGTCAGTGTCCAGCATGCTGAGAGGAATGAATCCTGTCACGTTTGATCCAGTGTGAGTGTCTGGTTAAACATTCTTACATATGTGGAATTTTAAATAAATCTAAAATAATATCCTTTCCTTATAGCATTTCTATTGTTAATTATTTATCTCAGCTCCTTTCCTCCCATGTTGCTCTCTCCACCTTCCCAGAGACAGGGTTTCGCCACGTGGTCCTGGCTGTGCCTGCTTTCCATACCAGGCAGGCCTCAAACTCACTGAGACACATTTGTTTTTCAAAAAAACAAACGTTAATGTGTTTTCTTAAAATTAAGCTGATCCAGAAAATATGATTCTGTAGTTTCAGAAATTTTCTGTAGAAAAGTGTATAAAGCTAGAACAGAAAATGGATCCAAAAATTTAAAGAGCTCTGTTAGCTAATAGAGATCATCCAACAATTTGTTGTTTTATGAAAGTCACGCTGTCACCAGACCATTATAATTGTATATAATAAGCTAATCATAGGATTTCATTAGTAACCATATCAAGGCCTCACCAGTTGATGGAATTAGAAATCCAAATTAGGAAATGTGTAAATGATCGGGTAAAAGAGGCTTTCAGATTTGTTGTTTTCAAGTGAATGTAGTACACATCACTTTCAAAAAAATCACAGTTGTATTTTTTTCAGATATTATGAATTGAAGATTCTATGTTATTAAGGCTTGCTTCAAAACATAGATTCAACGGTTACTAGAAACTCAGTGTTGTTTACAGAATATGTTAAGATTACAAACATTTGTTTGACTTCTTTGGTTCCCGGCCATCCAAATTCTTCTATTTTCTTGCTTGGCAAATGATTGTACAGAGTTATGTCTAATACAGATTAAATTTATCAAATACTTTTAATTAGTGGGCCCAGAGACTTTTGATGCTAGAGTTAATAAAACGTTTTGGCTTCTTTGTGTAATGAACTGTGCCTTGCTTGCACTTTTGACTTTTAAACCTATACCCTTGCAGAGTAGGATGGATCAGAGAGAGGGTCCAGGTTGTCAGAACATTATGTGTTTATTTGAATGCCCACAAAGATTTCAATGAATGTAATAGCTGTAAATTATACACTGATGATTCAGTCTCCTGTTTAGCTTGGTATTTTCAGGAAAATGCAGTTACCTTAGCAACTAGATTATCACATGGGACACGCTGTTGCATGCATAATGTCTCAAAGTCAAAAGCTTTTCCCTCTAGAAGAAATCATACTGCAAAACTGGAAAGTAATGCATTTGCATAATGAATTATGTGGCTTGTCTCCTTCATAGGTTAAAAAATAATTTTATTTACCTTAGTGTTTCTTTGCTGCTCTTCTATCAAAATGGCAATATATAATATTACACAGGTGGTTTAAAAAAAAGGTAAACAATACATCAAAAGCATAGTAAGTGAATAAGTCTTCAGTTGAATGTTGGGCTATATTATTATATATTGACTGGTTTCAAAACTTCCCTAACCAAATAATTTGGGATAAATTACAATTAAGATTGTCTTAAATTTTTAAATAATACATCATTGACATTAAACACTAGGAGGTACTACTTTTATCCTGGGTTCAGTACAAAAATTGCATAAAAATAATGTGATATTTTAGGATAATAGCATTGCAGATAAATGTGTGTGTGTTTGTCTAGAAATATTATGTCAGGATTATTGCTATGTTATAGGGATAAATCTTACAAATTCCAATACTAATCTATACATTTAAGGCTTCACTTGTTTTTGTCAATATTTGAGATAGACTTTTGCTACACAGGTCAGACTTGCCTGAACTTTATCTATAGCTTTGAGCTTCAGATCTGTTTGCTTCAGAGTTTTACTGATGGAGTTATAGGTATACAATTCCACTTTTAAAAGTATTTTATGTAAGCATAAGAGGAAAATATATCCACTACCAACTTCTCAACCACAAACACCTTCATGTATCTTGGGGAAAGTGTTTAACTTTGCATAGTTTGTGTTCTAGTTTAGCAATACAACAAAAAGGCATGAAACCAACAAGATAAATGACATTGTAGTCAATTCCCATAGAGATTATATAGCAAAATTCTCTTCCTGTACTTCCTCCCTTCTCTTTCCTTCTGGACTCTTTGTTCCTGACACTGTGAGATGCCATGAAGAGAGGCAAGGACTTCCCCCAAGTGGGGGTGGCTAAAGCCCAGTCCACAGAGATGCTGCAGTGTGGAGGGACAGAGTAATGGGGGTTGTTCACACTCAGGGGTCATATTAAAAAAGGACAATGGGAAATGGACTTCTCACCCTTGAAAAGGGAAGCTATAAATTCTGAAAATGATAAAAGTAGAATTTATCTTGTATTGTTGTGTTGAAATGGCAAGTGTTTCTTTCAATGTATTTGTAGATAAGCATGGAAATGAATGCATATGTATAAATATACCTCATATTTGTGGCCATGTATAATTATATATTGCAATAGATTATATGGCATATAATTATGCATTTCCCCCTGGATGCTTCAAAATCTAAGGACGTATGACAGGTCAATGCCATGTGATGTAGTAACAACAAATAAAAAGCTAGAATGTGTGAATACTGAAGGTGTCTTTGTTAGTGTTTCAGTGTGGGTCTGTTAAATAATTGCATCAGCAAACATAGTAATCCAATGTCAGAAGTTAGTATTAAAAAACACTGGATCTCTGGACTGCCTTCTCAGTTATTCTGCAAATCTAAAACTTTATTTTTACCTATAGTATATTAAAAAATAAAATCCAAGAACACAATTGGAATTACACTACTTGATTTAAAGATTTATTACACAGTTACAGTGAACAAGAGACAGTATAAGACATTGTAAGACAGTGGTGGGAATCTTAAGACACCTCGAAGTCCATAAACAGAACACTGCAGATATAATCAGCTGATTAACATTTTTTAAATTTCCTAGGTTAGGTAAAAATGAGTCCTTTAAAAGTGTGGTGGAGGAATAATTGGAACACCTGTAAAAATAATCTTAATCATGACCTTCTATTATACACAAATTAATGTAAAACTGGATATAGATTCAAAGTAAAAGCCAAAACTGTTTTCTAGAGAAAATATTGGTGATGTCTGTGACCTTAAAGTAAAGAGGATTGTTAAGGCAGAAGAACACCAACAATGTACAAAATAATACTAGTCCAACTTCACCAAAGTAACTTTTTTTTCTCAGACAGGTCTTTACAGTTTCTGAATGCCTGCCTACCTGTCTGTCTGTCTGCCTGTCTGTCTGTCTGCCTCTCTCTCTCTCTCTCTCTCTCTCTCTCTCTCTCTCTCTCTCTCTGTGTGTGTGTGTGTGTGTGTGTGTGTGTGTGTGTGCGCGCGCGCGCGTGTATTTCTTGCTCAGTTGTATTAGATGCAACCATTTCCAAGCTGTTTTCTTTGACTCCTTTGTCCTTTTGACAAACACTATTGTGCCAGTGTTTTCCCTTTTGTCTTTTTTCAGTCTTGACACAAACTAGAGTCATCCAGGAAGAGGAAACTATAACTGAGAAAGTGCCTCCTTCAAATTGGTGTGAAGACACCTATATGGAACATTTTATTGATTAATGATTTGTGTGGAATTGCATAGCCCACTGAGATAATGCCATCCCTGGCCAGGTAGTTTTAAGATGTGTAAGAAGTGGGATGAGACAGCCATAGGGAGCAAGAAGATAAGCAGCATCCATCCATCACCCCTGCTTCAGTTCTGACCTCCTGGATCCTGCCTTGAGTTCCTATCATGACTTTCCCTTCTCTTTATGAAAGATTATTCCATAAGGTTTGCTTGGTTGGTTGTTTTTTGTTTGGTTTGTTTGGTTTGGCTTGGTGTTTTGTTTTGATTTGGTCATGATGTTTGTCACAGAATTAGAACCAAGCTAGGAGACCAATCTATTTGGAATTGCTGGTGACTTTTCTATACTTCTTACTTTCAGATACTAAAGAATGGTCCAGGATCATCTAGTATGTTATTCTCCCCACTAAAAAAATTCTACTATTTCTCCGAGGAAATCTATATGTTTTCACTGGAAGAGGGACAGAGGTCAAGTTTTGGATATTAGCTGTGCTTTGAAGGACATTTAGGTTTGTTTTTCCATAATTATTTTCAGGTGTTTAATAAATAGATCCCAGTGTTTTTATGGAAAAGTCAATGTTATTTGGGCTGACTTCATACAAATCTTCTGTAGGTTTTAACCTGGGGAACTTATGGCAGCTCTTACTATTAGAGAATGAAACAATTAGATGGGAGCAGATAATCAAAGTTTGTTTCTTTCACCTGGAAAAACTCCTGTCTATTCTCCTGAGTTTCAGAAACAGAAGATTGTTAGTACTTGTGAAATAATGGATACATGAGTTAGTTGATTAAATATTGGCTTAGCATCTTGTCTGGAAATATCCCAATCATTTGTTTATCTGTTATTGGTTTACCTTGACCTTGACATAAAGTAATTTGCATGTGAGTACAGCAATATTTTCATATAGCTATATTGAGATTTGATGGGGTGAATTTTAAGAAATTGACAGCTCCTAAGCGTCTGTCACCTTTTAGATGGTATTCAAGGTCTTTAGCACACATTATTTACCCTAAGACTTATAGCAGTCTCAACACAGACTGCTGTCTTCAGTGGAGACTGAGGCCTAAGGAAGTAATAATTCCCCAAAATTACATAGAAGGGGTAAGGATTTAAATCACAGACTGCAAATTATCTATTGTTTATTTGAAATTTAATCTAACTGGTCCGTGTGTGCACGTGCGTGCGTGCGTGCGTGCGTGCGTGCGTGTGCGCACGTGCGCGCCAGCCATCATCCAGGGCCATATGGTTCCACAGTCTCAGTTCTTTCTGTTTTACAAGGTCCAAATTTCAGAGGATCTTTTTTCCCATGTTCTGATAATTAAATTATTTTTCTTACCACATAATGTGAGAACACTGTTCACAAATGACCCTTTGGAAAAAAAAAAAACCTCCTATTATAATTCTGATGATAAAGAAGGAAGACAGTTCTTTTGTTTTTCCTTTGGTTTTCATTTGGACTTTCTATTTATGGGAGGCAGACAGCTATATGAGCCTTTAATAAAATTAACCTTCTGCTTCAATCAACCGTCATCAAATTGGGAATTTTTCTAACCCAGTAATTTGATTAAGTGTTTAAATTGTTCTTTAGCATTTCAAAATGCAATCTGAAGTATCTGAGGAAAAAAGATAGGTACGATGTCTTGTCACATTTGATGCTCTCAGTCTCTAATTAAAGATTCAACGCAAGACTACTGACAGCATTGCTCTCTCTTGAGGCTCAGCACCTTGGTGTAAATCCCAAGAAATAATTGTGTCTTTACTTGCTGCCAGCACTGGTGGGGGTTGGGGGGAGGGGCAACCTTCAGCTTCCAATGGATAGCATGTCTTTATTCCTTAAAGCTATGATTTTATGTTACCCTGTCTCTTGTTCTCAATTCTCATATTTAATTACTACCCTACTTATGTATGGGAGCATTATACATAGTTTAAGAAGAGAAAAGCAATTTGCTTTTCTTTTTAAAATTACAAACAAGTTTTTATGAGCATGACTTTATTCTCAGCCAAGAAGTTGAGTCAGGGGGATTACGAACTCTAGACCAGATTGCAGTGTATACAGTGACCCTATCTTAACAAAAAGACTTTATGAACTTGAATAAAGAGTGTAACTTTCTAAATATAAAAATTAATAAAGGCTGTGACTGATGGATTTACAACTCCAAAATATAGTTCAATACAATTAAAAATTCTGGGGCAATTAGAAGTTAAAGATAAGTGGCCAAATATTTGGATAAAAATAGCTTGCAATTTCTCAATGATGGTGATTAACTCAGTTTCACATTTTTTAAATGTACTACAAGATGCTCACACTTGCCACTGCCAAAAGATTTAAATATCTCTTTTCTTTGTATTATCCACTGTATTATAAACATTTAATCATGACTCTCTGCTTTATTTAGACACTGTGTTCACTAGTTATTTTCTAAAATGCTGTCCATGGCTAATGCATGTGACATTTCTGACTATACTTCCTTCTAACTCCAGAATGGGAGGAAGGGAATTCTATAGAGATTACAAAACTAATATTAATTATTACTTTAGATATATTTAGTCATCTTGCTTTTGCTTTTATTACCTGTGATATTGTGCAGTTTTGTTGTGCCTACTTGTTTATATTTGTGATATACCTATCACTGCAATTTTTAACTTCAATTATAGAAAATAAATAATATTATTTTATTATTTAATACTGCATATTAATTAATATTAATTTAATAAAAGTGTTAAAACATGAAGAGGTCAAAGCATATTGACATAAAATAGACCCAAATTTTAAAGGCATGTCATTTTGTGCTGCTGCTCAGATACTATGAAAGCTGCCATGCAGAGATAGATACAGTGTGTGCATGAAAGACTGAGAGAAGCTGATCATCCTATGGTGTTGTCTACGAACTTTTAAATAACTTCAAAAGGAATCCAATTTCAGTAGCAGTAGTTCAAGGCACTGTGGCCTTGACACATTCGGAGGCCATTTTGAAAAAGCATACAGTAGATGAGGCAGAAAGAACAAAGGCAGCAAATTATATTGAAGCTACAACCGTCTGTGAGAAGTAACAGATTAAATGGTCCCTCGGAGCACTTGCTCCGTGTCTCCTTCGGTCTTTTATGTCTGGGAGACCAGAGATTACACAATGACATAAGCATTAAAAAAAAAAGCACAAAAAGGATGTACGATCCTGCTGGCTTTCAATCAGCACCTGCAGGCTTAGAGTTTTCAAAACCTCCTTTATTTAGAGTTCTTAAATGCTTCAACCTTACTTCTAACCCACAGTCCAGTAGAAGCGGAGGAAGAATGTTAATAGGAAAGGGGGTGGTGGACCTGTTTTGACGTAGTTCCTTGGGCCAGTTCCACCCTACGTTGTTAGGATCCCAGCAGTCCAGTCCAATAACCAACACCAAACAGCAGCACAAATCTGAAGCAGTGCCACAACCCAGCAGAACCTGCAAGGCTATGCTTGCAAGAGTCGGTGAAGTGGCCAGGATCAGCCGGAGTACCACGAGAGGATTACCTGGTATGTTTCTCTCTGCAAAGCAAAGACCCTGGAAGCCCAGCAAAGCGTTCCACAGCATAGTGATGCCAAAAGCATCGCCCCGCTGTCTGTGGTGCCTTTTATACTCTTCCCAACCATCATGCACCCTCTCACAGGTCTACTCCCAGCAAAACACCAAATGCTCTCTCACAAGGCATCTTCCAGAAACACATCACGTGACCTCTCTCACAGGGCAGCTTTCAGTAAAGCAGCACGTGACACAACTAAGTATTCTATGAAACCAGAAACTTCCACTGGAAGCAGCTGCATACTTCTCCACTTCTAAGGAGGTGAGACGTATCCACTTTCTACACCATTTAAAGTGACCCTTTGCTTTAAGGGTCTGACCGGAGCACCCAGTGGTCCTGGTGATCAAGGCTGGAACCTACAGTAATAAGGATGACCCTGAGGGAGAAAAAGAAGAAAAAATATTCCAGGGAAACTTAAAAAAAGAAAAACAACTTTATTAAAGAAAAGTGGGGTAGGAGATATGGCTCAGAGGTTAAGGGCACTGGCTGCTCTTTCCAAAGGTCCTGAGTTCAATTCCCAGCAACCATATGGTGTCTCACAACCATCTATATTGAGATCTGGTGCCCTCTTCTGGCAGGCAAGCATGCATGCAGGCAGAACATCGTATACATAATAACTAAAGAAATCTTTTTTTAAATTTTATTTTATTAATTTATTCATATTACATCTCAATGGTTATCCCATCCCTTGTATCCTCCCATTCCTTCCTCCCTCCCATCTTCCCCTTACTCCCCTCCCCTATGACTGTGACTGAGGGGGACGTCCTCCCCCTGTATATGCTCATAGGGTATCAAGTCTCTTCTTGGTAGCCTGCTATCCTTCCTCTGAGTGCCACCAGGTCTCCCCATTCAGGGGACATGGTCAAATATGAGGCACCAGAGTACATGTGAAAGTCATACCCCACTCTCCACTCAACTGTGGAGAATGTCCTGTCCATTGGCTAGATCTGGGTAGGGGTTTGAAGTTTACGGCCTGTATTGTCCTCGGCTGGTGCCATAGTTTGAGCGGGATAAAAAAAAAAAAAAAGAAAAAGTGGGAGCATCTCAGAACAGTCAAGAAGTTTGCCACAGTGATCTTAATGTGTTGAAAATCACAACCTGAAAAGGTGCCTTTTGAAGAAATTGGGGTATATAAAGGACTTAAGTATCCTGTGTTGGAATTCAAATTTTACTATAATAAGATTGTGACAAGCACAAAGTGCCTCACTATAAGAACATATCATGGAGGAGGTGACTTGCATAGCAGACATTTGTCCTCAGAGTTCAGGAGGGTACAAGTCGGCCTCCAGCATTCCTTTATAGTAAGGTTCTGGAGAGGACACTCTTCCAGGCTTGCAGCAGGCTCAGTTTTTCTTGTGTCTTCACCCAGCCTCTCTTGGGGGAGTGCTCTTGGAAAAGTAAGACAGTCTTCTGGTGTCTCTTTTGACTAGGTGTCTAATGCCTGTTCTTAGTGCCACTCAACCACGAGACCTCGTCTGAATCTAATTACATCTTGAGGGCTACGTCCAATCACCACCGCATTGGAAGTTAGGGCTTTAAGATATAAATCTTGGGAATGTGCAATACTGAGCCATTAAAGTCACTGAGCCATCATGCAGTCAGCGTCAGGGGAACCCAACACTGCATCCTCCCTGAACCTTAACACTAAAGCTATGCTTAGCTGACGCCAGTGTCATAGTTGCTTTTCTGAGACGTAGAGTAGGAAGAAGCAAGAGTACCATATATGTTCTCTTCCTCCAAGATGGGTAGAAGAAGAGATGCCCTATTTGAAGGAGACAAATTTGACAGACTAGAATAAAGGAAAAGGAAGAAAGGCAGGAAATCAGACTCAAATGTCAGCTCCATAGAAAAGCAGCTGGCGGGGGGGGTTTCCAAGAAAGGTGAGTGGTTGTGCCGTTTTGAGGTTGGTACTTTGAGTTAGTATGGCTTCCAAGGTGCCATGAATCATAGCAAAGAAGAAAAACTGGAAATGCTCAGAAATGGGACCTGAGTCTAAATCTGATCCTAGGCATGTTGGGGTTTGCAGAGGCACCACGGCTGCCACAGTCCCACGTAAGGTGAAGTGAAAACGACAGCCTTAGGACTACAAGAGGCAAATCCAGACAAGAAACTGGCAGAGGCTGAGCTTCGGGCTTTGAAGTAAATGCGGGGGATCCTGGGCATGAGAGTTATTAGCTGCTAGGAGAGCAGAATAGGAGGCTGCACATTAGGAACATATGTACGGGGCAAGGTTGTACTGACTAACAGTTTTCTTTGATGGTGTTTCAGTATACAAGGCCTTTGGACAGCAGACCCTCCTGAGGCCAGTCAATATTTTAGAAACAACAAAGGATTCCCCTTGTCAGCAAGTGTGCAGACCAAGCAGCCCACAGCCGCTGTCCTGACCTACATGCTCAAGGTACTATTCCCTCTTTAATCAAATGTCAGACTCAAAGAGTCATGCCTATACTTATGCCTTCTGCTTATTCAGACCAGCCGGTTATGGGCTTCCTTACACTCTGTGTCCTGTTCCTCCTCTCAGAAAGTAAAACAAGGGCTCTTGCCTTTCCATAT
This sequence comes from Acomys minous, assembly GCF_964271855.1. Classification (NCBI taxonomy): domain Eukaryota; kingdom Metazoa; phylum Chordata; class Mammalia; order Rodentia; family Muridae; genus Acomys; species Acomys minous. The sequence continues at coordinate 37,417,727 of NC_140499.1, read as the reverse complement.
CTCTCCCTAGCCTTGTGCTTCTCTGTGTGGCTACATGGAGTAGAGAGGTTTTTCTTTCCTTTGTTTTTTTTTCTTCTTAGAATTATGAGTAACAAGTTTTCTATTCAATAACAACCAGTCGGGTCACCTAAATTTCTATCCATCATATCTAATTCAAAACAAAGCCTACGTTTTAAAACATGCCCAAACATAAGCTGAATAATGCAATATGAATGAGCATGCCAAAGTGGAAAAGGAAACGTCTGTGAGGCCTCAACCATGCAAAGGGAAACTGAGGAAAGCTGGAAGAAGGAGAGGTGGTCTTCCCCAGGAAAGAGCACAGAAATTGGATAGTTCAGTATGAAATGGTCAGCCCTGAACACGTACATACAAGTAACATTATACAGACTGAGCAGGAAATACATCTATATTACACAAACACTTATACCTCCTTACACACACACAAACATACCAACACTTACCTGCAATAACAATTAGTGAAAAAGAGGCCATAAATGTAAAGGAGAGAGGAGGGGTATATGGAAAGGTTTTTTTTTTGTGGGGGGGGGAAGGAAGGGACAACTGTAATTATATGGTAATATCAAAACAACAATTAGACAGAAAACATGACAATACCCAGAAACCAATGGAATAAGATAATGTGTCCATAGGCCAGCTTGGGGCAGACCTTTTTCACCTACCTATCTCACCTTTTATTTGCACCCAGAAAAATCTGAGAGGAGAAGGACTATAAGAAGCTCCTTGGGATGAAGGAAATTTTTGTGTCTTTAGAGTAACATTACATTTTTATTTTTTTTTTATTCTCTTTCTCCTTTATTAATTTATTCTTGTTACATCTCAATGGTTATCCCATCCCTTGTATCCTCCCATTCTTCCCTCCCTCCCATTTTCTCCTTATTCCCCTCCCCTATGACTGTTCCTGAGGGGGACTTCCTCCCCCTGTATATGCTCATAGGGTATCAAGTCTCTTCTTGGTAACCTGCTGTCCTTCCTCTGAGTGCCACCAGGTCTCCCCCTCCAGGGGACATGGTCAAAGGTGAGGCACCAGAGTATGTGAGAAAGTCATATCCCACTCTCCACTCTACTGTGGAGAGTGTTCTGTCCATTGGCTAGATCTGGGTAGGGGTTTAAAGTTTACCGTCTGTATTGTCCTTGGCTGGTGCCTTAGTTTGAGCGGGACCCCTGTGCCCAAATCTACCTATCATAATGTTCTACTTGTAGGCTTCTAGGACCCTCTGGATCCTTCTACTTTGCCATTCTCCCATGATTCTCTCATCTAGAGTCCCACTAGAATGTCCTCAGAAGATGCTCCAGCACACAACAAGAAAATTTGCTCAACCATGTTCATAGCAGCCTTATTCATAATAGCCAGAACATGGAAACAGCCTAAGTGTCCCTCAATAGAAGAATGGATAAACATTACATTTTTAAAAAAGGAAATTAAAATCAACCAATTAAGAAACAATTGCCAGAAGACACCATACATTACAAGGAATTCAACTGTGTTTAACTGAAACTGTTTAATCTCCCCCAGTGAACAATAAATTTTATTCTGGTCAAATGTCACTGTCTTTAAAACTTTCAATAAGTAAGCTGTATTCATGAGATTTGTTCATAATTACGATGTGTAACATACTCATTGCAGATAATTGGGAAATTTTAGCTACTTTAAAAAAACAAAAAGCAAGGCTGAGTCCTGGACCCAGGGGCCACACATACTAAGCAAACACTTGACCACTGAAGTACACACCTTCTATTAAAATCTAGTTTTCCAAATACTCATTTAATGGCATGTTTATGTTAACAATATTTATAAGAAATCTTCCACACCATTAAGCTGCCTGGCACTCAATTGCATTGTTTCTTAAGCCACCCCCTTGTTAGAGTTTTCGGTTGTCTCAAAAGCTTCTGGTTGTAGGTAATCGTGTGAGGGATTCCCAAGTACACACAATTCTACGTGCATCTTCGTCACTTCTTTTTTTAAATATCTTTTATTAATTTATTCATATTACATCTCAATTGTTATCCCTTGTACCCTCCCATTCCTCCCTTCCTCCCATTTTCCCCTTACTCCCCTCCCCTATGACTGTGACTGAGGGGGACTTCCTCCCCCCTGTGTATGCTCATAGGGTATCACGTCTCTTCTTGGTAGCCTGCTACAGAGCACTGATCTACTTGAAAGACCTATTGGTCTGTTATAGATTTCCCTATTTTGTACATGTTACCTACTTTTTGTCACTTACTCCAAATTTTATACTTCCCTGTAGGTTATAATAATATTTCTTCTTTCCCTCAAAAATACAGGTGCTTCTTAAGATCATGGTACCATTGACAATAGAAAAATGCAGAATGCTTACAAGTTTTAATAAGTCATATAAATAAAGATTTACATATCTGTTGATTAAATTTTCATTTAAATTGGATGTGTGGATATTTTTCTAACTTTATTAGAAGATTTTTTTTTTTTTTTTTTTTTTTTTTTTAGTATTCTAGAAGCTATCTCTACAGTAAGAATTGTTGACTTTATTTTTCACTTATCTGGTAAATGTTATCTTAACATCACAGTTGAATTTTGTTCTGAAAGATAGTACATATGAAATACTTATATGGGTTTATTTCATCAAATTTAACTTTAAATCATAATAGTTCGTGGAGCATTGTTCAAGGAGCAAGGAGGAATGCCATCAATTAAAGAAAAAGACCTAAACAAATATGTTCATTCTGTCTGCCCAACAGGAGCCACTCTTCTCCCCGCTACAGTTCTTGAGGTCTTCAGGGATTCTCAGTTCCTAAAACATGCTGCTCCTTTGTCCGTGAGAGAACAGAAAATATAAAAATCATTTTCTAGAGTCATATAGTTCTTTCACAGGAAGAGCCTCAGCTATTAGCATGGCAGTTTTATCTCACTAAGGAGTGAGCTGCTGACTTGGCCAGCAATATCCAGGTTGTGACTGAGAAAGCATAATTACTCTCTGACTCATGTAGCTTTCTCCTCACCTTGGATTCTATGCTGCTGTTGCAGGGTCACATTCTCAATACCAAAGGATTTTAGATGCTTCTCTCTCTCTCTCTCTCTCCCCCTCCCTCCCTCCTTCCCTCTCTTTCCCCCTCCCTCCCTCCCTACCCCCCTCTAAGTTTTTCAACACGGGGTTTCTCTGTGTAGCCCTGGCTGTCCTGGGCTTTGTTGACCACGCTGGCCTTGAACTCACAGTGATCCGCCTACCTCTGCCTCCCGAGTGCTGGGATTAAAGGCGTGTGCCACCATGCCCAGCCTCTCTAGGTCAACAGGAGCGATTGAGAACCAAAAGCATAAAATCTGGTATAAGTAAAATGTAAAACTTGACCTAGATTAGGACTATATTAACTGCCAGAGCTATTGTCAAGTGTATCTTTGCTCTTAAAAGTATGGTCACGCCTCAGAATTCTCAAGATCTAAGTCCCAGGACCTTCCTCCAAATATGAAAACGCTCAGGTCCTTTGTATGAGATTTATAATATTTGAACCTAACGTACACACATCTTCCCATGTACTATTAGTCATTATGATGACTAAGAAGAAACCAAATAAATATGAAATTGTTGAGAGGCAGGAGGTTATGTGACAAACAGGCAGTATTAAAAGTTGAGAGGGATGGAGTTGGAATGCTCGATACAATATAATATTACATAAGGAATAACGAATATTTTAATCAAAGCATCCAGTTGGTATTTTCCTGGGCACATTAACCATGACAAAAGCCCAACTCCAATGATGTTGTCACACTATTTTGAGTAACCCACAAAGCCTGCAAAATACAGTTTTATGCAAAACATCCATGGTGTCATATAGTATATCTTAAATAATATATTTAATTTTTTGAGACACTACAAAATCATTTCAGGTTAAAAAAAAAATTAAGTGAAACCACATATTTACATGTCCCTGAAAATTATATTCTAAGTCCTCTATATTCTATATGACTAGACCACTGTTCACTCCCAACACCAGTATCACTACTGTCACACTTTGAAGAAAGACTGAAAACTCATTTATGAGGATGGTGATCAGCATATGTCACACACTCTTCTTGAAACATGATACTGAAGAAAACTCATTCAAGGACCTCAACTTGAAATTTTCAAATTTATACCCATTTATATGAATGATACTCTCTAAAAAGAGAGATTATGTTTTTAAAAAGTCTTTATTGTGCTCGATGTTGTTGTATAGGAGGGAGAAAAACTGATTTCCAAAATCCCATAAAGCTACTCTCTATTTAGGATTTTATATTATGGCTTGAGGCTGATTTAATTTTTTCATTTTAATTACGCTTCCAATCAGCTGGGTGATATAACCTTCTATAGATAAGTGATTATTATATGACATGTTAAATTTATTCCTATAAAAATGTAAAATTGGGAAAAATAAACATTATTGCTCCAGGAGGATACAAGTGAGAGGATAACAATTGGGATATAATCTGAATAAATTATAATTTTTAAAAAAGGATTATTGATAGGCTTGAAATCTGCTGGCTTTCCCAGAATCATCTATGGAGTCTATCTTTCATAATCCCAATAATTTCTTTATAACTTAAAAAAGGTATTGATTCAGTTTGAAACAATTTTATAGAATTTAATAAGAATTGTTTTCTGATTTAAAATTTTTACTAACTGTTTCTAGTGTGGATAATATATATATATATATATTAGTGTGTGTGTGTGTGTGTGTGTGTGTGTGTGTGTGTGTGTGTCCATTTGAAACTCAGCCACATGGTGTGCATGGTAACCTTCCTCAGAAGAAGGTGATCTACATAAGCTGTAACATCCCATGGCACTGTAACCCTAATTACCAGTTTGTCTCTCACTTGACTAAGACTCTAGAAAGGTCAAATCTCTAACAAATTAACTATTTATATTTTCATAATCTGTCTGGAATTCAGAAAGGATTTAATGAACCTTTATTGCTTTGGGATCTTTTAATTTCTAGGGAAGCATACAATTTTACTTTACCATGTTCTTTGAGACAAATTTTACTGCAAGTTGCTTGGTAAACTGTGAGATATTTGTAGGGAATAAAAAGGGAAAGAAAATTGTACTAAGGAAAACAAAAGGCGGTCTAGAAGGGCAGACCACTCCTGAGAAGATCTCTGCCCAGCCTTACCTAGGCAAAGCAAACATGAGAACCCCCGCCCTCAGCCCAGTGCCACATGCCCAGGAGGGCAGAGCACCTCCCCTCCTATGAACCATGTCTCATTTGGCCAGGGTGGGCAAAGCAAGTCTGGGAAAAACTCCATGCTGGTGTCATGAAGGTCTGGTGAGGCAGGCCTTGGGAGCCACTAAGATGACCAAGTAAGTGGTGAAGAGATGGAAGAAAAGGAGAAGCAGAAGGATGTGTGCACATAAAAGAGAGGTGGAATTGGGAATGAGGGTAGTGAGGAGCAGCTTGATGCGAATAGCCAGTGAAGCCACCTAACCATGGTAAGGTGCTAGCCCATGCTGCCACCAAGGGCCATGTCTGGGCTCTTGTTCCTGCAGCAGTGGGGGATCTGTTACCACCAAAGGCCAAGTGGACTTCCTTGGTCTAGGCTGCAGCCTAGAACCATGTTGACGTTGGAGGGCTGTGATGAGCTGGCCCCACCCTTTGCCAGAGTTTCCTGGGAAAGCTGGACAAAAGGTGAGAGAGGAGGCCATCTGGCCCCTCCCCTCAATAGCTGCAGAACTTGGGCCCCCTCCCACCTTACCTAGGTACCATAGTAGAGCTATCCTGATGGCAAATGCACAGGTGAGCCAGTCCTGAAGGTTGAGCTGACCCTGCCCCTTACTGGCTACAGCAATGGGTTAGCTAACTGGGCCAGTGCTGCAGAGCTTGCTCTGGTGGTGTGGGTGAGGAAGAAAGGGTGTGCTGACCAACTGAGCTACCACTTAGGCCCAGATCCATGGATTTCAATTGGCTCACCCCAATATCAACTCTATCTGTGAACCTTTGGAGCTTGTGATAGGGCCAACATACAGATCCAAAGCAGCAGCATCTCCATGACACAGGCAAACAATAGTATATCCAAGAGGAGACCCAGTAAAGATTCAGTATTGATGGTATACCAGGAGCCAGAGCCTTCAAAACAGACCAATGACTCCCTGCAATGAACACTTGCAACTAAAGATGAGTGGACAAAGGGTATCCCATGGGACACATCGTGATACACCACAGCTTCTGATATTGGAAGCTTTCCTTGCTTTGTTTTGTTTTCTTATTTTTTCTTGATTTTTGAGAGGGGAATTGCAAGAGCAGAGGGTGGATATGAATGGATGAGATGATGAGTGGGATCAGAGTGCATGATGTGACTATCACAGAGAATCAGTAAAAAGTTAAAAATAATTTTAAAAAAAGAAGACTGGAAAAGGGAGATATGGTAATGCAAAGTACTTCTTATGTATAACACCTGGCTTTTAAAGGTGATTTTTTCTAGTCAAGATACATTATCTTGTTCTTTGAATCAGTATAACTATGAAGAAGACAATATGGTACTAAGAAGGGTTGTATATGTTAGAAACAGCTAAAAATAAAGAACTGGCCTCTGAAATATATTACAAGCAGCAACGTGTTTGCATGTCCACAAGGAATGAGGCTTTCCATGCTCACATAACCTAACCAGACACAACTCAACATCAGCACTTCATAAACATCTTCGGAAGAATAAAAAATGGAAGCATTTTAAACTAATAATAGCCATTATTTTATATATACCTCTCTCAATAGGCTTTGCATCAATAAACTTAATAGTAAACCACTGACAGAGGCATTGCCATTAGCAGAACCAACAGGATGATAATAGCCATTAATACCTCCATTATGTACATCCATTATGTACATTGTTCTGGAAATATTGGCAAATACGAATACACATTAGGAAGAAGTGAGATATAAACACTAGATGGAATGAGGAAATTACTGTGCTCAGATATTAAAATGCCATCCTTGGAACTAGCTAGAGAAAAAGAACTAGAGAAATCAATAACTGGAATGGCAACATTTTCTGTAAAAATTTCATATTCTCTACATCAAATGGTGAGCTAAGTATAAAGTGTAGTAGAAGAGGAAAACCACATGCAGAATAGCACACAAGATCAACTTTCTTACGTACAAGGAGGTTTAGCTACCTTAGAAAATGTGATCAGAAAGTATAGACAAAGATCATCATATAACTTGGGAATATTAGGATTAGATCAACTAGGGGCTATCCTCTGAAAGCCAGCTGCCATCAGTGACTACTGCTACCCTAGGGAGTACAAGGCAAATAATAAATAATTAAATCATACAGTGGAATAGCCTAGCATGAATTCAGATTCACTAGGTCTATGGTGGAAAACATAGACATTATTTGGCAAAATAAAAAAAAAAGTACTTAAAAGATCCTAGGATTCCCCTCAATGTCCTAAGAATGCTTACTCAGTAGAAGCAGTCAGTTCTCTCTACTCTGTTAGGCACTGTGCTCTTGCTTTAATTGGAGATCAGGCTATAAAGTTGTCTAAAGACAATACCTGGCCCAGGAAGTGAAACCAGCCTTAGTGTATCCGTTGTGGAACTGTACATACATGTGTAAGTGGAACTTGATCTCACATACCTCAGGTAATATATCTTAAGAGAAAAGCCATGTGAGTAAAGAAATTATATAATTGTGTTAACTTTTCCTTCCCGAAATATAGGAAGTACAATAGAACCAAAACCACAGAAATCAGAATTAAAGATTAATGCATTTCACAACCCTCATTAGAGAGTTTTTTTTCTTACAGTTGATTGTAATTCATACAGAGACCCACACCAGGCACATTTAGAGAGCAACTCTCTGGAGCACTCATCCCTACCTAGGTTGTCTATCAAAACTCTCCTCCCTGCAAGGCTCTAGGATCTGTGGGAAAGAGGAGGCAGAAAGACTGTCAGAACCAGAAGTGATGGAGGAATCCAAGGAAGCAACATTTTTCGAATACAACAGGGCTAATGCACATATTAACCCACAGAGACTATAACAGCATGCACATGACTTTTACGAGTTCAACCAAGACAAAAATTCCATAAGAGAGAAAGGGACGTGGGCATAAAGTCCAACCTCTAACCAAGAAGCTACTTGCCATAAATACCTGTTGGGGAAGGGAAACTCGGTCTTCTCCCATAGAGTCACACTAGCCATATCAGCCACAGTCCAGAGCAGGCCTCATGGTCAAGAGTAGTTGTCCAGCACAAAGGGAACTCTGTATTTTTTTGGTGCCTTAAAGAATTGTTTTATTTTGTGTTAGTAATTTTTAAAAATATTTTTTAGTATTTTGTTTGTTGTGATTTGAGGAGAAGCTGGGCTAGTTTTGGAGACAGAAAAAGAAAAAAAGAATAGGAAGTTGGGTTGGTAGAGAGGTGAGGTCAGCTAGAAGGAGTTGAGAGAGAGAGGTAAGTATATGATCAGAATTTATCTTTTTTGAAAAAAAAATAAAGCCAATAAATACAAAAACAAAACTAGAAATTGAAACCATAAATGTGCTAAAGTTGATAATACAAAATTCTGTTTCAGATTGATTTATCCAATACATGAAGAACTTTGTAGTCTAGCATTCATCTTGTCAATTTGAGAAGCAGTAATCTTCAGTTGAATGACATGAACCATACCAAATGAAGCTGACACAAGAATAATCCTCAGAGCAATTCTAGACAACTGAGTCCCGCACAACTCCATTGCTTAGGGGAATGAATTATTTACTCAATTTACAGACAGGAGACTAAGATATATAGAGAAAAAATAACTTGCTCAATACCATGTGCCTAGATCATGGAAAAGTTGGAAATAATAATTGAATTCAGATGGTCACATCCAAGATCTTGTATCTGAATTATTGTATTACATTATAAAAAATAGCACAAAATAAGCCCATCCCACCATTAAAATATACACATGCACATATATATATATATACATATATATATACATGCACACACATATGTACATGCATAAGTACATGTGCACACATGCACATATATTCACACTGATATATATATACATATACACACATACATACACATTCATAGTATATTTATATACATTCACACACACACAAACACCCATGTATAGGCACATATACATATTCACAAATGCATACACACATACTTATACAAATATAATAGGAAACTATACAAAAGACAGCATTGGGTACTTTTAAGAAGGGTAGTGGCATGAGAAAGAAAATAATGCTTTAAAAGTTATTTTTAGGTGTTTGTATTCCCAAATTCCTTGTGGTGGGATATTTACTTCTTAATGTGAATAGTGATGTAGTTTAAAATGTGTGCAAAGGCTTTGAGCTTGCTTTGAAAAGGAGAAAGATACTTTCATGATTGATTTACAGAGAGATCCAGAGGAGGAGTAATGACAGCTTGGAGAGGAAGCATTTTTTTATAGATCATACAGAATATTTTCGATTTGGTCCTAAAATTGATGGGAACTCATTTAGGGTTTTAAGCAGAGGCACAACATGATTAGGTCAATGTCTCTTAAATGATCATTCGGTTGATACTGTGGATAACAGATTTGGAGAAAGGTAAATGTGGATACTAGGGACTGAGTGTGAGGGAATTAAGGTAACGTAGAGAAGCACATGATGGTGATTAGCGCATGACATCAGTGGGAAAAGGAGTGAATGGATGGAGCCCACAGCTAATAGGCGGAAAATAGATCCATCTTAGTTTATTTTCTATTGCTCTAATAAAATATCCTGGCCATAAACAACTTGGATAGGAAAGTGTTTATTTCAGCTTACAACTTATAGTCCATCAGAATGGCAAGTAAGAGTGAAAACTCAAGGCATGGATACAGGAACTCAAGCATAAGCCATGGAGGAATGTGATAGAGGCAGCAATTTAAAAAACTAAGTAAAGATGCTGATCATAAAAATGGATGTGCTGTTTGGGAGTTCACAGGAAAGATTTTTCTTGGACACAATGAGGGTAAGGGAATAGGTAAGAATACCTAGGTGGGTTAGGGACCCTGAGCAGAGACCGAGATAATGTCTTATTTGGCAGGACACAGAACCTGACTACTAAAAGAACAGACAAATTAATGGAGACCTTAAAAAGACCAAGAACATTTACCATGGAAAGAAAGAAAGAAAGAAAGAAAGAAAGAAAGAAAGAAAGAAAGAAAGAAAGAAGAGAGAAAGAAAGAAAGAAAGAACCTCTCTTTAAAAGAAAAGTAAAACATTCAGTAAAATAGCACAGAGATGAATTTCATTAGTGTGGATAGATGAGTGAATTCATTTCAAATTAATCTAGGATTAGTAAAGATCTGACCTAAAGTTCAATACTTAACTGGACATGGTTTATATTCTCACATCCCCAGCATTCAAGAGGATGGTCAGTACACAATTAAGTCTGAGCCCACAGTGTGTTGAAGGGTCTCCTTGAACTAAATAGACTCTGTCTCAATCAATCAATCAATCAATCAACCTAATCCAGGCATGAAGCCATATACTTGTGTTCTCAGCATTCAAAAGACAGCCAGGAAAATCACTGTAAGTATGAGATAGCCTGTTCTACAGAGTGAATTCCAGGCCAACCAAGGCTGCTTGACATCCTTTCTCAATAAGGTAGAGGGGCCGATGAGACAGTGTAGTGGGTAGAGGTTCTTGCCATCAAGCCAAGCTTGACTGCCTGGGAGTGAAGCCCACATGGTAGGAGAGAATGATGCCCTCAGGTTGTTTTCTGATAGTCATACCTAAGCAATGACATATGCATGCTCACACGCAAAGTAAACAAATATCATAACAGTTGTAGAAAGGAAAACAAAAAAAATTCCCAAATACTTTGCTCAAATGTGGTATCATATAAGTGACAATATTAATTACAGTATTGCTGGCATAGTGTGAAGCACACGTTCAAAGATATATTTTGTTCAAAGAACGCCATTGGAAAATGTGGGTAAATTTGATGCTGGCAATCTTTGACCTTTGACTTATTAAGCATTTAAAAATAGATGTTGGCCTAATACTCAGAACAAGTAACTTAATAAAGGAGATTTTGATTGATATTTAATATAATGAATGTAATTTACTTTCCAGAAGGTCAAATGTGTGTCTTTATAAATGCATGAGTAAATCTTGGCGTGTATCTAAGAAATAATGACATTTATGACCAACTAAATATGCTATTTTAATTCTTGATTTACTTTCCTAGTATTTGTAAAATGATTAGCACCAAACAAGCAACAATTTAGTCTGTTGGATCTAGGGGCTTTGATCACAAAGAATTTGCATTTTGGAAGGAAAGTACAGTGATAAGATGATCATTTACCCATCCAGAGAGATGGTGGCACATGCCTTTAATCCGAGCATGTGATTAAATCCCAGTTGGTAGGCAGAAGCAGACAAATCTCAGAGTCTTAAACCAGCCAGTGTGGTCTACAGAAAGTTCCAGGACAGCTAGGGCTACATAGAGAAACCCTGTCTCTTGAAAAACAAAATATAAATGTGACTGAAGAAATTAAATCTCTCTTTGAGAGACTTTCTGTGAGATGTATGTAAGAAATATATTCTAAGAGCCAAGGATGAGTTGGGCAGAGGAAATGGGGGGCAGAGTATCAGGTAGAAGAGGTATCACCATCAGAGAAGCAGTATTTCCTGTTTATCCAGCGGAAGGGGATGGGAGATAGCAGAAGCCACAGGAAAGAATGAACAACATCATGCTGGAATTCTAGGGCTAGCCAGGTGGAACGAAAAAGCAATGGCCCTAAACTGTGAGCATATACTTGACTAAGAATTTGATGGGCAAGTAACTGTGGCTGAGGAGAAAAGCCAAGAGCCCAAGAAATATTCAGCTTATATAAGCCACCCCAGCAAGGAAAACAAATTGTGGTTGAAGACCCAACACTCAGTAGCTCCAACAAGGAAATCGGAAGACGTGAAGAGGAAGCAATTTGCAAAAACCATGTTGCAAATATGTTCTGCAGAGAATCAGGCAACCAACAATAACCCCATGTCATCTTCTACCAAGCATTATGGGCCTTTGGTTAAACCTGTACTATTGCCAGGAGTGGCTCTTTCTGCCAGGCTCCTATGTCCCCAGCTGTGGGAGGTTGCTGATTCTTGGATGATGGCTGTTCTTTGAGAGAATAAGAAGATTCTCTCACATGTTGCTTTAGGCTTTTTCCAACCAGGGCACCATAATCCCAGAAATATCATGTCTTGCAAAAGGCAGCCAAGGCCAAGAGAGCCATTGTGCACTGCTGCCAGAGGTTAGAAGAAATGTAGAGGTTCCTGGAGAACACCAGACATTTCTGCCTAAGAAACCGTGTGAGCCACTTTCACATGGAAAAAGGCCTGTAGCTTAAGGGTACAGTTCACTTTCAGAGCAGGAGGGCCTCACAAGAAGGTTGGAGCTTAACATTCATTGCACACTCATCCTACTTTCTTTGGCACCTCAGCTGGCTGTTCCCTGCTGCCTACAAAACAGGAACATGTCAAGAAGGGAGTTTCCCCCAAGACTTATTCTCTTCTTCCCTCAGCAAGAGATAAGCCTTTAGACAAGCTGAAAAGATGCAGTCTCAATATCATAAATACCGTCTGAAATTTCACCCTCTGCACTGATGTAAAGCAGAATTACCAGTCACAAAATCAACTAGAGGAGGAAGCAAAGGAAAGTGCTTGATGAGGGCGTGGTGTGATTTCATCACGCACGTGTCAGAAGCCAGTGTTTCCTCCATCTTAGACTCCTCTTGGGTAAAATTCCCAGAAAGAGGATTGCATTAATTTTAACAGCAGTAATCATATCACGAGAACCACCTCTCTTTGTCAGTCTCCGAGAAGGCCTTCTGCTTGTCCAGGCAGGACTGTCGCTAATGGACCATGCACTGCATGACTTTTCATCCGTTATGACTCTTCAGGCAGTTTCTCAGTATCTAATACAGCCTGTCATTAACTTAGCAGTTTGGGACACCTGCTTTTAACCAATTTCACATGTAAGAAAACTATGGTTTACAGATACGAAAAAGAAAAACTGTATCTACACTGGGGTGGCAGGGAGGGGTACGAATCAGATGGAGAATAGTAATCGTCCAACAAATGTTCTTTCTACTGTAGCATATTCTTTCTTCAGATAAGATAAGTAGCTCCTGTCCCTTTACTTTCACTTCCACCAATAAAAATTTCCACTGATGTGGTGCTTTGAATGGAAATAGCCCACATGGACCCACTGGGAGTGGCACTAATAGGTGTGGCCTTGTTAGAGGAAGTGTGTCACTGCTTTGAGGTTTCAGAAGCTTCAATCAGGCCCAGTGGCCCACTCGCTCTTCCTGCTACCTGCCAGTCCGGATGGAGAACTCTCAGCTACGTCTCCAGCAGCATGCCCACCTTCATATTGCTGTGCTCCCGGCCATGATGAGAATGAACTAAACCTCTGAACTACAAGCCAGCCCCAGTTAAAGGCAACACAAACCCTAACTAAGACAACAAATGAAACTGAAAACATCAGTACGCTGACAGTAGTCTGCACCGTGCAAAGCTGAACCCCTATTCCAGCACAGATTACTTATACTGGCCCCCGTTAAGCAGCGGAGCTTAAGTCAAAGAATGCTCTGATGTGACTGTCACAGCTGGCCAGGACCCTTTGCAGCTGTATGCCTGAGGAACTCTAGCCCCTAGGCTTCTGCGGCCTATGTGGAAATCCTGCCCCCTGCCTTTGCTGAGATTCAGGGTCTCTCCTAGGCAAAGGGTACTGCCATGCCTTTCTGATGAGACTGTTGACAGAACTAACCGGAGGGTTTGCATGAAAACACATCCATCTGGAACATATGGGAAAAGTCAATTTTTATTTCTAGTTTTTAAAAAGTCCACTAATGTTTTAAAGGATAGTATTCAGAAACTTAAATGACAGTGCTTCAGATTTTTCTTTTTACTTTTTTTTCTTCTCCTTTATTAATTTATTCTTGTTACATCTCAATGGTTATCCCATCCCTTGTATCTTCCCATTCTTCCCTCCCTCCCATTTTCCCCTTATTCCCCTCCCCTATGACTGTTCCTGAGGGGGATTACCTCCCCCTGTATATGTTCATAGTGCTTCAGATTTTTAATCATAGTCTCAACATCTGGAAAGCCAAGCTGAGAAATGCGGACTTTAACCTGGAGATGAAAAGAACTTGGGAGGAGTTTCATAAAGATGGTTTTATGGGATATGAAATGCCCTCTTAGACTTGTGTGTTGTTTGCTTAAAGCCAGCTGGTGGTATTTTTTTTGGGGGGGGGAGGTTCTGGAAACTTGAGGAGGTGGCTTAGAAATGGAGGAAGCAGTTCACCTTAAGCACAGTCTTGAAGGTTGTGCTCAGTAAAGAGCCTCTCCTTCAGCCTCTGTTTCTTGTCCATTTTGAGATGAACAGCATTTGCCATAAGCCCCATCACCAGGATTTTCTGCCTTGCCAAGGGCTCAGAATGGACAAATCCAAGGATTATAGATGGAGGCCAATAAAACCATGAGTTAATAATTAACTTTTTAAGTTGTTCTGTCAGGTATTTTGTCACAGAGACAGGAAAAGGAGCTAAAAAGATGAGTATTGATCACATGGGTATTCATGTTCTTCAGATGAAATCAATTCTTCATGTGAACAACATAATTAGAAAGGACAAGACTTAGTGAGAGGCAGAAGAGAAAGGCTAATAGAACCACTTGGGATATTTAGAGAAGAAAAGCAAGAGAAGCAGAAGTAGGGGTGGGAAGGTTGAATAGATTTGTAGTGGAGATCGCTTTTGCAAAGCATCCCTTCTCTCTGATTCATTTGATGAAACCATCTCTGCACTGTCTCGGCCAATCTCAGCAATGTGACGGTCATGGAGCTGATGTACATGCAGATGAACTGGGCCTGTCATCTTCTCCAAAGTTCATCCTCCACTTCACTGGTCCAAGCATTAGGGATAGGATGCCCATGGCAACAGAATAAAATTATTCTCGGGAATGGCCTGAGTGAGCAAAGGATGGACTCTGTCCACTCCCTGGAACTGTGATTATACAACGCAAAGACAAGAACAGGTGACACACACAGGAGAGGAGGAGTCAGTGTGGATGGTCAGTAGAGGAATCTAGAGAGTCAGAGACAACCTACAGAATTAATTCCCTTATTCTTCAGTCCTGTTTCCACTTATCAATATGACAGAAGCCTACATTGTTTCCCTTCTGCCTATGGGGTATTGAAGTGGAGTTTTTTTCAGTAATTTGGAATCCAAAGTGGCATAATTTATATAAGGCTCCACGATTTAGCAAATTAAAGACTATCTTGAAAACCTGCACCACAAAGAGATGAGGGAACACTCAAAAAATGTCAGTCTTCTACTTCATGATGAATAAATCATGATACTTCTCCTGGTTAGATTTTTATCAACTTGACACTCACATCATCTGGGAGAAAAACCTCAATTGAGAAAATGTCTCCATCAGTTCAGCCTTCAGGAAATTCTATGGCATGTATTCTTCCTTCTTTGTTGATATGGGAATGATCACCCCACTGCTGATGATGTCACCACTGGACAGGTGGTCCTCGGTTTTACAAGAAGGCAAGCTGAGTGAGCCCTGGACAGCAGTCCAGTAAGTAGCACCTCCCACCATGGGAGTTCCTACCTCCAAGTTCCTGCCTTGATTTCCTAACCTGAGTTCCCTCAGTGAAAAAAAATATGATCTGGGTGTTGTAATTTGAAACAGCCCTACCCCCGCTGGCTTTTGGTCATGGTGTTTATCATGGTACTATAAATGAAACTAGGGCAGTCTGGTTAGTGGAGATGCATTGCAGGAGATATAATTGGATGTTAGGGAAAGATGCGTGCTGAGCTTTGCTCATGTTAAACAGAGAATGCCTGTCCGCCCTTCTGAGGGATGTCAGCACACTCATATCTATTTCCAGAAAGTAATTAGGCTGAAGAATTCTCACACTAAAGTGATATCGGTTCTCTAAAACTGTTTTAGAGTGGGAAAGTACGCAAAGTGAGAAAACAGTAGAAGAGAAAAGAAAATCTGGAGAACAGCAAATTAAGTGCACAAGTCAAAGAGTTCCTCAGGCATCTACAAATGCCATAAAATGTAAAAGAATCAAGGGCGCCCACTGTTATAGAAACCAAGTGATGACAAATGTCCTAGAAGGAGTTGCTACCTGCCTTAGATCTACAAAGAGGTCTAACTGGAAGATTCTAAAGCCCACAGCATGAGTTATGAATTCATAGGAACTACATCCCAGAAAAGACAAAGAAAAGCTGCAAGTTAGCTAAAGAAGCATGGGAGATGGGAAACTTAGTTTCTATTAGTGCAGCTCTTTAACTTTTGTGAACACAATGAAAGAAGCTAGATCACAGTTTGAGACATACATAGGCCTTTATTAATAGTGTGTGTGTGTGTGTGTGTGTGTGTGTGTGTGTGTTGGGGGAAGTAGGTCAGGCAAGATTGTTCAGTTAGTACAAGTGCTTGTCATGCTAGCCTGGAAACCTAAGTTTGATTCCTGGAACCCACATGAAAGTCAGAGAAAACCAACCTCACAAAGCTTTTCTCTCTTCCCCATATATGCACTATAGCACCACTGCCCCCCCCACACACACTAGCACATAATGATAAATTTTTAAAATGGAAACTACATAAATATATATCAGACACAATGAGTTATATGTTTACCTAGATATATTCACCTACCTGCATATATATATACTGTATTTGTGAATATACACACATATAATGCAGATACCGGTCTGGAAACAGACGCTGGTCTTAAACTTTCTAAAATACATTATGACTCTGTGTTTGTGTGAGCATATGTGCACATGCATGTGAGAGAGAGTGTGTGCAGGTACACTCATGTCAATGTGTGTTCAGAGATCAGAAGACAGCCATGGGCTCTAAGACTGGAGCTCAGGCTGTCAGGCTAGTCTTTCCACCTGCTAAGTCATTGTGCAAACCCTGCTGCCTCTAAGTCTTTTGGGGTTTTTATCCTGACACAATGAACACAGCCTCTGCGTATCCTCCTCTACCCTCTGTGTAAAATGGATAAAATGGAATAATAATTGAAGTTATCTACTGGGGTTGTTGTGAGGATTCACCGGGTCATTGGCTGCAGAGAAAACAGAAATCCTTGTGTGCCAAGAGCCCTTGAGGAAATGTCATAAAATGCCAGATATCCTTACAACAGGGATAGTTGGTCCATTTTCTAGAGCTTCGCAGGCCTGAGGACATTTCTCTCTTCGAGGCTACTCAAGTGTATAGTTAGGGAGGTGCCAGCACTCACACATCATTACCTCAGCTCCTTAATAATGGACAAAACTCTCACAGCCAAAAATACTCTCGACTGCCTGACGGGACATTACGTACTGATTTCTGACTTTCCCTGTCAGTCTTCTTCCTCATAAGTTATTCATTTTCTTTTAAGCTCTAGGCCTGCAGGTGCACGTTTTATCTAATCATTATGATGGGTGGTCTTTCTCAGCTTTGCAGTGCTGCAGAAAGTATGAGCCATTGCCACAAGGAATATGACTTTTCCGTCTGGAAGCAACCCTCACAAAGAGCTCCTGCTCAGGCCTCCTCAGCTCTGCAGCACATCAGATTCCATTTTCATTAATATTGGATACATACTTTACGTGATACACGGCAATTTAAAATTTATGAAGAATTATTAGGGCTAGAATGCTTATAACTTGGAGGAAAAGGCAGAAGGTTAAAAAGCCTTCTGCACTATAATGTCATCTGTGAGAGTGCATGCAGGTGTGTGTTTATGCGCTACTTGAAAACATAGTTTGGATTTTTTTTTAAATTCTAATTTGGGGTGGGGGCTGGAGAGATGACTCATTGGTTAGGAACATGCATTGCTCTTGCCGAGGACCTGGATCAGGTTCCTAGGGCTGCCAAGCAATTATAACTCCCAGGCACTCATGCTGTGCATATTTGTACACATAAAATAACTCTAACATAAAGCAAAAAAAAATTCAGCACATTAAAACCCTAGACCCAGATAGTGAGGTTTTATTCTTCTATCTACTTTTCTAAGAATTTGTAAAAGCTTCTTGTTACTCTGGAGTTAAAAGAAACATTGGGATGGGTGGGGCTGGACAGACAGAGGACTACCTGGCAATCAAAATTTGTGGCCTCTGTCCTGACCCTAACCAGTCTGCAGGTCGCTTTAATGTCCTCAGCTCATGTTTGTGAAGAGCTGCGGCAACCCATATCCTAAGTAATTTTAACAGTTCTGTGCATTTCTCATGGTCTTCCTGAATGTGGTTCCTGCATTTGATTTTAACATACTTTCCTATCACAAGCAGGCATGTCTCTAGACTTTGTTCTGTGTAAGTAAAGAGAGGTGGATACAGATCTAACTCCTGTCTTCTTCAGGCATCATAGAGGAGTTAGGTGTGATTTGCCTCTGTGCTTCTGTGATGCTAGGGGACGCTTTCCTCTTCATTTTTCTCACATGCAGCATACACGTGATATCCCTTTGCATGATGTCACTCCCTTCTTGACCGTCATAGCCTGCCCTATGACAACTACATGCCTGAGGTCTGCCCATAGGTGTCTGATTTCCTGATGGTTCTAACAATTGTTTGTTCAAGTGTCACTTTATTCTTGGCATCAGGAGAGGAAAATATAAAGAAACTAACAATAGTCAAGCATGTCATCTTGATAACCCAATAAAAGGGGGGTACTAACTGCTTAATGTAAATAAGAACACATGTTTTATAAAGTTAAATCATTCCGAGTTTCACGGGGCTAGCAAGTGGCAGTGATGGACTTGAGGCCATGGTCCCCTTCCTTCCATCATGTGTCCCCGTGGGCCTGCAATGCATCATTGGCTTCATGTACAGGGTGTAGAGGGCGCAGACTAGGAGACACGGGCGAACTCTCTCCCACTCAGTGTATGCCTTTCAGTCAGTCACCTGCTCAGCGATGTGATTTCAACCATTCCGTCATCCACCAGTCCTCATTTGCTAACCTTCTTACCTAGAACAGGCATATTCCTGTGCACTCTTGCACATGTAGAAACTGGTTTTTAACTAGGAACAACAGGGAAGGAAGGAAGGAAACAATGAGAAGGTTAATTTCTTCCAGCACTAAAGGATCTTATTATTTATTTATTTATTTATTTATTTATTTATTATGTGTTAATCCATTAATTGACTCAGCACATTATAGAGGGGTGAAACATAAAATGAGAGCAAACCACAAAACTGAAAATTGAAGGTAGGGATGAGCAGAGTGTGACGAGAAGATGGGAGCTCAGTCTTAGATGACAAGCCCGCCTATGGATTCCTCTACCTGTGGAGCTCAGAACAGGAACATGTCTAGAGCATCCTTGAACTACTCATGTTTCTATAGGACTCTGCTTCTTGAATTAGTCACTGGCCCCAGATTACCTTTTCTTTTGGGTTTTTATTTTTAATTTGTTCACTTTACATCCCATTTGTAGCACACTCCCTCATCTCTTCCTGGTCCCACACTCCCTCCCTCATTGCGCCCTCCCTCCCTCCCTCCCCTAGTTCTCAGAAAGGGGAAGCCCTCCTCTCCTAACATCTGACCCCAGCCTATCGGGTCTCATCAGAACTGCCTGCATCCTCTTCCTCTGTGGCCTAGCAAGGCCACCCCACCAGGGGGAAGTGATCAACAAGTGGGAACCAGAGTCCATGCCAGAGGTAGCCCGTACTCCCTATATTATGGGATCCACAAGGAGAGGGTGCTGCCTGTCTACTATATCTGAGCAGGGGGTCTAGGTCCTCACCATGCCTTGTCCTCTGTTGGTGCACCAGTCTCTGTAGCACACCCGCTGTACCTCGCAGTCTCAGATTTGTTGGCTCATTGGTCTCCTTGTCGAGCCCCTGTCCCCCTCAGGGCTTTCTATCCTCCAACTTTTCTATAAGACCCCCTGTTCTCCACTCCAAAGTCTGGCTGTGAGTCTCAGCATCTGCTTCGAAACCCTGCTGGGTGGGGTCTTTCAGAGGACCTCTACAGCAGGCTCCCGTCCTGTTCCTTCTCTTCAACCTCTCCTGGTGTCTATTCTAGTTGCCCTTCTGAATGAGAATTAAGCATCCTCCCTAGGGTCCTCCTTGTTATTTAGCTTCTTTGGGTCTGTGTACCGTAGTGTGGGTATCCCGTATTATGTGGCTCAGTGTTAATGAAGAGTACGTTGATTTCATTATAGTGAAACAAATCTATTTGTGTGTACAGTCAGAAGAGCCTTGTCTTATGTATTGATCTATGTCAGTATACACAATTCCCCAGTTAAGACACATCCACACAGCACATTGGTTCTGCCTCATGTACTCTCATGCCCATTATTCGGGGATAATTTCTTCAGGCTTGCTTTTAGCCATCTCCTAAGTGCGCCATAACTATGGCGACCGTAACTCTATGGCTTTGTTCAAATCCCTGGCTGACCATCGTTTCTCAAAGCTGGTAATTACTAAACTCAGTTATAACGGCAGAAAGTTCTTCCCATATACAGTTACAGACTTTGAGCCTGCAGAGAATCTGGTTCTACAGCCCTGGCTTCTGGGAGTATGGATGGATGGGGGTAAGACATCACTCCACCTTTGGTATAGTTGTAGCAGTGTAAGAAACAATTCTTTCCTCTGTCTCTCACATTTTGCTAGATACTGAGTGTTTTGCTTAACTTCCTTGCATAGAAATGTTTATAAGTATTTGTGACATTTAGAAAATCGGTGCGTACTCAGTGGTTTTCTTGGGAGTATCATTCATGTTACTAGAAGTCTGATGGGTTTGTAATCCATGTGAAAATCCATTTGCTATTAAAAATTCTCATGATATTGCTATCTCTTGCTAGTTGATAATAATAACATGCAAG
Organism: Acomys minous; assembly: GCF_964271855.1. Classification (NCBI taxonomy): domain Eukaryota; kingdom Metazoa; phylum Chordata; class Mammalia; order Rodentia; family Muridae; genus Acomys; species Acomys minous. The sequence continues at coordinate 37,396,910 of NC_140499.1, read as the reverse complement.
CATTCCCATTCATCAATTTGGGTAATAGGAATATCAGGCATTTTAATACAATTCTCTACTCTACAAAATGTTTATGATTCATGTCTGCCTTATCTAATATTTCTTTTTGGAGGAAGTTAGCCAGACACTGTGACTCTTCTGTGGTAAATAGGGGGGGTATGTTATAGAAAGTTCACAAAGTTGAATGACTTCGACCCAGCACTTCTACCTATTACTTTCCAACATCTCACATGTGCAATGCCCTGGGTTCAATATGCAGCAACATGAAAACTATCACTACGTCAACTCTTTTTAATTAAATAAACTTAGAGATATTTTTATTTTTAGATTGCCCCATTAGGAAGTCTGGAAAAGAAATCTCACCCTGATTTTTTCCCAATATGGAAAACAATGAGTCCCTATTCTGAAATGCTAGGGAATATGTGTAAGCCTATATTCTGATGACAAAATTAAAATAATCAGAAAGCCAGGATGTTAACAATTCTATATTTGATTTGCAAGACCAAAATTCTACATTTCTAGCCAAACTAGCAAAGAATATCCCAGTTTTCCCTTCAGATATTGTAGGTATAATCAGAAGAAAAGCAAAGAATGAAGCCAATGAGAAGCAAAGAGATGCAATGGTCGGCCTGCTAAGACACCCTGGAGTCCTCAGCATGTTGTGTCTTTGCTATTCTAGGCAGAAAGCAACATTCCTCTGCTGGCCTAGGTATCTCCTCAGTCTGCCATTTCGGACATGGCTCTGTGTTTTGTAATTTTTGTTACTCTTCAGTTAAATTGATGATAGAGGATTGCCAGAGTGTTCTGATTATACACCATGGCTCTGTCATCCCTCAGTATTGTGTTAGGCTCCTCCCACCCATCAGCCCTACACAAATATTTATATACATTAAAAGCAGTGCTCTTAGGACTTTCTTAGACGATATAAGAAAGAAAATTATCAAAAAAGAAAACAATCATTATTTTGGGTCTTAGTGTATAATAAACAAAATGACAGTTTTATAAAACTGTAAATAAGACTTTTGTCAATTACTAATTGGCTCCACACATATGGGCTGGTTTCTACATCTCGTGTTCACTGGCATTGGCCTATGCTTCCGTTCCCATGTCAGCATCATACTTCTTGGCTTACTGCGGCCCTGTGTATCAACTTTTGTGATGCCCTCAGCCTTGGTCTTTGCAGAATTACTTGTGTATTTCAAGTCTTCTGTGCTTCCTTGTGAATTTCAGGAGGTTTCTTTTTTCAATTTCTGTAAAGAATGCTATTGTGATTTTCATGGGGATTATGTTGAACCTGTAGATCACTATAGGCCCTTTCACAATATTAAATCTGCCAACCCATTGGCATGAAAGAGCTTCAGGCCTTCCAGTGTGTTCTAGTTGTTGCTATTGCTGTGATAAAAGCACCATGGACAAAAACTGCTTGGGAAGTAAAAGATTTAGTACCATACAGTACCATCAAGAAGGGAAGTGGAGGCATGAACTGAGGCAGGAACCTGAAGGCAGGAACTGAAGCAGAGAGGTATGCTGCTTACTGCCTTGTTGGACATGGCTTGCTCAGGATGCTGTCTTATACAACCTAGGACCACCTGCCCAGGGCTGGTACTACCAACAGAGATCTAGGCACTCCCACACCAACCATTAATCAATAAAATGCCTTAGGCTCACCTAGATCTCAGTCTAATGGAAGTGGCTTCTCAGTTAAGGTTTCCTCTTCTCAGATAACTCTAGCTTATATCAAGTTGACAAAAACTAATCAGCACAATGTCATAGTCAATTTCTTTCCTTGGTATCTCGAAGTTTTGGTTGTAAATGTCTTCTATGATGTTAGTTATTTTCATTCTTATGTTTTATTTTTAAACTGCTATGAATAAGATTTTTTTTTCTGATTTCTTTCTGGGTTTTTTGTTTGGGGTTTTTTGTTTTGTTTGTTTGTTTTGGTAAATAGAAAAGCTACAGAGTTTTGCATGTTTTTTAGCCTGCTATTTTGATGAAAGTATTAATCATATCTAAGGGTTTTCTAGTTGAGTCATTAGAGACTTCTGAATATTGGATTATGCCATAAGCAAGTAAAGATAAATTGATGTCTTCCTTTGCTCTTTACAGCCCCTTTACTTTATCCCCATGTCTTAATAGCTCCTGCTAGAAGGTTAAGGCTCTATTGAATAACATCAGAGAGAGTGATCCCCTTTGCTTCATTCTAGAGGTTCGAAGAAATTCAGTATAATGCTGGCTGTAGGTGAGTGATACAGGTATGTTCCTTCCATTCTTGATACTTTATTGCTTTTATCATGAAGACATAGTTCACAAAAAAATTGTCAAATCTCTTTTTGAAATCTGTTGAGAGGGTCATGTAATTTCTGTTCTTGATTCCATTTATGTATGATATTATATTTATTGATTTGCATGCATTAAACTGACTTTGAGTTCTTGGAATGGTGCTCACTTGGTAATGCTATGTGATCATTTTAATGTGTCCTTAAATTCAGTTTTTTTAAACTAATTGGCAAGTATGTTGTGATTTGACAAAACTTGTGTCCATTTTCTGTTACTTAAACAAAATACTTGATACTATATATGTGTCTTATAGTAACACATATATAGAGAACATTTATAGAAAACAGTTTTCTTTAATTCACAGTATTAGAAACAGAAATTCCAAACAAATGGTGCTAGTTTGATAAGGGCACGGTTGGCTGTGACACATCATAGTGATAGCATAACTAGACTTGGAGTTCATGAAAAAAGTAGTGATGACATGACAGGATAGGTAGCCAAGGAGAAGACAAGTGTCAACCTTGCTCTTTTTGTTACAATTCATTCTTGTAAGAACTCACCTGGACTCCGTAAGAACTCCATCACTTTCTTCTGAAAGCAGTCTTCAGTGGACTAATGGATTTGCACTAGGCTTGACGGTCTACACAATCAAGAATCCCACACAGGAAACAAATAGAGGGATATAGACACACTGTGTCTGAACAAGAATGCTGTTATGAAGATAGTCAGACACAGGAAGGTTTGTGCAATTCTGGTTTCTCCCTCCCCGACCCTGTCCTTTACAGAATGCACCCTATTTAAGCAAAGCTACTAGTGCTTTCATTTTATTTTGCTGTCAATAGTAGAAACAAATTCATAATTTTAAAAGTATGGTTAACTAAGCAAATCAAAAACAGTAACAACTAGAGGGTAGTGAAAAAATAGTGGGATGGAATGCGCAGAACAGTGTAACTGCCTGTGTGATTGAATCTCAGTCTTGCTAGTCCTAATCACCATTGGAGGAACATTGAGAAGTTACATAATGCGCCTGTGTTTCCAGGACTTAACTGAACGGTTGTGTGTAAAGTTCTCACAAAAGGGCCTGGCACACAGTACGTGTACAACTGGGACAGCGGAGACAACAGGACCCCACTCTCTTTTCTTTGACTCTGAGATTGACCTGTCTAACCTTCTGCTTCTTTTCCCTGTAAATGAGACGGATTTGGGGAGGCACGTGGGGAGAAACAAACTGCAAAATACTTTGTCATGATTTTTAAATTTACTATTAGTATAAAGAGGAAAATGATTTTGAAATACTGAAGTAACATGCTCACTCAAAGTTTTTATACTGTTTAAGAAAGATAATATACAGACTAAATAGAATGATAAAATGAGCCGGTTTATACCTCAAATGTCAACACACACAGACATGTTGTTCTTACTTTGCAATCCACCTTACTGATTTAATAAATAGAAATATGACAGAGAGATGTATATTAGAAAGATAGTGGAAGACAGATATACAGACAGACAGACAGATTCCACACTACAGACTAGGAAATATTTTCAGCAAAGACATACTATTTTTCTACACAGCCGTACCAGCATACCAAATAGCTTAAACAAATTGATATTCCTACAGTTCTCGAAAGTGAAAGTCCAAACTTCAAATTTTGCAAGTGTGATTTCTCATGGGGCCCCTTTCCTACGCTTTCATATGACACCTGCATGCTATCTGCTCACATGGACTTTATTCTGTGGACACATATATGGTGCCTTTCTTTCTTTCTTTTGTTGTTGGTTTTTTCATAATTTTTATTAATTTATTTAATATATTTTATTCACATTACATGCCAATTGTTAACCTTTCTCTCTTATTTTCCCGTTCCCACCCTTCCTCTGTCTTCTGCCCTATTCCCCTCCCCTAGACCTCTGATGGGGGGATTCCTCCCCCACTGTCTGATCACAGTCTATCAGATTTCATCAGGGTAGCCTGCATCCTCTTCTGTGTGCCTACACAAGACCACCTCACCAAGGGGCAGTGATCAAATCACAGTCAAGGCCAGAGGATCTGGATACAAGGGGGCCTGCACAAACTGATAACTCAACCAAGGACAATGCATGCAGAGAATCTAGACACCCCGTTCAGATGTAGCTGATGGACACCTCATTCTCCATGCCTGTGGGCACGGGTGAGAGAAGGGACAGCGTCAGGTATGATGCCTTTCTATATGCTTAACTTTGCTTTGCATCTAATGACAGCAGGCAACCTGGGATGGCCTCATTCTAAGTTAACTACCTCTTTAAAGGAACTATGCAAATATAGTCACATCTTGAGGTACTTGAGATTAGCATTTTGAACATGCACATTTTAGAGAGAATGCAATTCAGAAAGTATAGTTACTTTCATTTGCAAAGGCAAGATTATTCAGTGGTACTTTGTAAAAGGAATAACTGTGTTGTGGAAATACTTCTTTCATAGACTCTAAAGTGTTTGAGGGCTGCTTCGATGCAGAAGATGCATTGTAGAAACTGCCAAAATTGCCTTCATGTTTTCTGCCTGAATCAGATGGCGTCACAGCACTACAGTTAAGTAGAATCAGGCAGGATGAAATGTAGACACAGACAGAGAAAGGAAGATAATAGTTCCTTAGTTCAGTAAACAGCTGTTTACTGTGTACGTAGACCTTTCTGAGAAACACACTGGGGGCCACTGAGAATCTATTAAGCATTAACATGAATACATAAAGAAAGGTTAAGATGTCCAGTGAGCATTTACACATATAAGCCTGAAGCTCCAAGGGTTGCAAATAGGAATTTAAAAATTAGAATGTATTTGCTCTTGAGAACATGTGCCTAGCCATGGCCACAGCTCAAGCATAAAGGGCTTGCCTATCTAGTGTGGAGCTCTCGGTTTGAGCCCAAAGCAGCAAATGAAAAGTAACAACAAAATAGTTTTCATAATTATAAATTCAGGCAAATGTTTATAAGGAGTAAAGAATGCTTGAAAGAAGCTTAGGAGATGGCTCAGTTGGTGAAGTTCTTGTAGCCTACATATAAGTTCGAATTCAAAGTGCCACCTAAGATGCCTGAATCAATGAGCACCAGGTTTAGTGAGAACCCTGTCTCAACAAATAGGGTGGGGAACCACTGAGGGAAAGTTACCCACCAATGACCTCTGGTCTTCATATGGGTGTGTACACAGACATACACACACCACCACCACAAAGGAATGATAGAGATTTAAAAAGAATTATCCAGTAAAGTGGGAGAAGAAGAAAGAATGACTTCAGTTATGACTATGTCCAGCTGGTATTGTGAAATTTTCATATATGTAATTTTCAAGTGAATATTATAGAATACTAGCTTTAAAACACGCGTCTTACACATCTAGGTCATAAGAGCAATGCTAACCTATTATTCTACACTTAAGTTTCTGGGCAAAGCCATTACTGCAGTATCTGGTCTAATCTAGAGTCAACAGGAAGCGACTCAGCCCTTTGGTCTGTTCTTTCCCAGACGTTCTACATCTGGCAGCCTTGTCACAAATACTAATTTGGTAAGCATAGACTGTGCAAAGGTGAACTGCAGCCGACTGGCTCAAGTTGGCACCAACTTTAAACATCTTGTACAGCATCCACAGACCTCCTCGATCTTTTGCTTACCTGTCTAAATTTCCCCTGTTTCCCATTAGTCTCACTGAAAGGGTCCCTACACTGCAGGAAGAGCCTCTCTTTTCCAGTTCAAGCCTTTGATTACTCTCCCAGACATCCCTCCCTAGTTTGGCACTGAAAATAAACAACCAGGCTTCAGAGAGAGGTTTTCTAGAATTAAACAAACAGATTACATCAGCGTTTTCCTGTTCTTTTAAAAATTAGGGCAAATTATATCCTCGTCATGTGGGATTGAGCCAGTGAGAAGGTCACCAATTGTTCCATGGGGAGAATGATAAATGTCCTTCACCATCAGTCACAGCTGATGATGTTGGCTTCTGTGACCAGACATTCATTTCCTCTCAGCTGCAGCCCCATAGCATCATTGCTGCAGTCCTGCTGTGGATGATTGGGGCCTGTGAACTCCTCAGAATCCTCCCTAAGTCCAATCATCTCTAAGGTCATTTCTCATTCTAATTGGACGCCAGCTTTCCAAAATATCTCCAAGTTTTGTTTTTCTCAAAATACATACAAAACGGTTTTTTTTCCCAAAGTGTATCTGAGGTTTCTCTTTCCTTCCTCTGAATATTAAAGCTACTTTTTACACAATCTCCAAGCCCTTACAGCACCAAAATTTACTGGGAGACTCACATTTTGAGACTTCTTCTGAATGAATCTTGCATCATATATTGAATGTACACCAGGTCAGTTTTCAGAGATGAGAGAAAAGTCAAATGTCTGTTTCACTTCTTTATCATTTCTTCCGAGTTCCTTGGTGTCTGTTGCTTATTAGAGGTCTGCTTTCTCTCTCTCTCTTCCTCTTCCTCCTCATTTTCTTCCTTATTTGCTTAGGCTTTGGCAAATTGATAAACCACTCTTTCTACCCATGTTGCAGGCCCACCCAAGCCAAGAAGGCATGAAATAGTATAGATTTTACTTAGTGAGGTGGGGGCAGAAGTAGAGCATTGGGCACATACTGGTAGTCCCATTTGTGTCAGAGGCACAAGGCTCCACAGAGATGTATCATTGAGGAAATAATACACTGATGTCTTCAGGACCACAGATAGTTCATAGATGAGCAGAAGTAAACAAAACTGAGTGTGGAAACTGCAGGGCACACACTCCAGATGAAAGGTCTAATATGACCCACCTTTTTTCAGATGTTGCCACTGAGAACTGTGGGACCAGAGGTGCTGGATTTTGAAATCCTGGTATTAGCATCATTATCATTGTGACAGATCCACAAATGGGATTCTATATTATGTGCATATTTCATTATCCTGTATCAACACCACATTGCTTCCGGTCATGTAGGCTGAAAGTTATTGCTCTGAAAATCCAACCCCCTTCCAGGACTAGAATGTGTGTAAAACATTCAAGAAACAGAAAACAGATCGATGAGGCCCAAGGTTACTGAGCACTGGAGATGAGATGAAGCCAGAGAAGCCAGGATAAATGGTTTCCACCATTAAGACCTTTTATTTTTATCTTACATAATAAAGGAAGCTATGAGAATTGTTGGAAAATGCCCTGTCCCTTGAGGAAGATGGAAAATATCCTAGAGCCCGCATCAGAGAAAAGAAAAGGAAACCATTACCTCTACATGGCTTAGGAAAAAGGAAAGCTTCAGAAAAATGGTGGGTTTCTAAGATCTATGACATTTCCAAAAAAGAGTCTCTGACTTTTACATTTTTGTGCAAAGAAAAGATTGACCCTTAGTGCATAAAAAAGGTGAAGATATGTCCACATCTTGCTTTTGTAATACCACAACCGTTATATAGCCATGTGAATGTTGCTTTAAAAACCATGTAGTAGTCAATGGGAACTTGAATAGAGGCCTCTCTCCTTATTGACAGCAATTCCAGTGTACCTCCCTAAAAAACATTGTTCCACTTCGTACCAGCCCATCTTATATTTACTTAACCTTTGGTTTGACTATTTTTACACATAACCTCTGTGGTGCTTATATACATTGCATGAATATAAATTAATATAATGTAGTAATAAATTAAAAAAAAAGCTTTACTCACTCTACTCTCCAAATTTACATCTTTGGATTGACCTTGAGGCTATGCTCAGAGACAATACAAAAATAAACAAATGTAGACAACACACACACATGCTGCAGCAGCATATATGTTAGGTGCTTTCCAGGCTCACTTGTAATATTCTGTGAAAATATTTAATAACAACAAAAAGATCCACAGCATAATTTTAAAGTAGAGGCTGGAAAATAATGTGTACTGTGAGCCAGATTTTTACATCATGTATATTTCTGTGTACATATTTTATATATTATATATTTTAATATGTGAAATTATTACTAGTAATCTCTTGGCCATAAGTCAATTATTCTTTCTTATCAATTAGTTTACTATACATTCTTAACTTTTGTTTCATTTTATAATTTAAGCAGCTATCAAACTAAAATATTATCCCTCTTAAAGATTTTTTTTCAAAATGCTTATTTGTGGCATTCTTGGGGCTTACCTCAAGCCCACTTTTTGAAGTTCTGAAAGGTCACCTTGAACAAGAGAACAGTGGAAATGCTGGAGAATATTCCAGACCCTTCAGACAGCCTCTGTTACAAAGACCAAATGTTGTTCTGCCTCATGTGTTTGTTATAAGGAGTGTGTTTCCATGGTCTATGTAGCGCCTGCCAAGGGATAAAAGCAATCAATATTCATTACCCTGCTGTAATGCCTATGAACAATATTGACAGGTTTGCCAAGATATCCCCAACGGTACAATAGGAGCACTTATATCTTGTAGATATACAATAATTCTATACTTGTAGCTGAGCAAAGAAAGAAGAAACATATGGTGTCACCCACTCCTGATTTGTAATTTTAAACACTCACTTTTCATAACGGGACTCCCTTAATTTTTATTTTGTTTAATTTTTCTATTGCTTCTTTATTTTTGTTATTTTAAATTTTTATGTATGGGCCCTGTGTTTGTTTAGTATCCATCCTCCTTCTCCTCTCCGCACACCTCCCCACGCCTCAAGTTTGAGACCTCTTATCCCTTAATAATTATTGCTTCACAGATGCACACACATACACACACACACACACACATACACATATGTGCATACATACATATAAATATTTAAGTACAATCAGCTGAGTCTCTTTAAGGTTGTGTGTGTGTGTGTGTGTGTGTGTGTGTGTGTGTTTCTGACTCCTTGGAATTGGATAACTTCTCAGGGAGTTCATCCCTGGACAAGACTGTTTCTCCCTCGCTCAGCAGTCAATAAGTCCCTGTAATTCCTTATCCAGGTGTGGGGACCTGTGAGATTTTCTTTACTCAGGATGACATGTCAGCTGGTATTTTCATGGTCCAGGCAATAGGCATGGGAGAGCTTACCTTCACAAACAGAAGACACTAGCTATAAGAGATATCCAGGTTCTCTGGCTCTAACAATCTTTCTCCTCCTCTTAATGTTTAAAAGCAGTCTGCCTTCTATGGAGCCATATTCCTTTTCTACATAAGTTTCATAAGACAGGTAAATGTATATTTTTGTTCGTTCCCTGTGCCAGCTCTTACCCAATTCTAAGAAACAGTAAAGCATATGCTGAAACAATAAAAGAGAAATTAATCATATAAAGCTCACTCGGTGGGGAGCCAGAGAGAAGGTGGAATATCAGCAAAAATGAAGGTATTCAGGCCAGAGTTCAGACAAAACGAATGTATGATGCTTACCTGTCTGAATTAAGTATGTTGTAAGAATGTTTAGCTGATAGTTGTAGCTAGACAGAACCTTTTCTTTTCATCGCTATTTCAGGAGCTTCTGATTTCTCACGTGAATGATTCTAGGCAATGGTTTCTCTTCTACAAGCATGAAAATAAAGGCTTATGGAAAAATTTCTACTCATGAACTGACATTACTGCCAACACAACCACAAAGTGAAGAGTATAAAAAGGGCACACCTCTCACTGAAGAGAAATACCTGAAAAATTTTATACACCACAGATTATAAATGTCCTACAATTACTTTTTGAATACTGTCCAATTATTGTATTTTATACAGTCCAATTATTAGCAAGGATTTTAATCCTCACATGGTAAATACAGCAACTATACCTCAAGCATAGAAATTAAGAAAAAATAATAAATTTAATACAATATCCAAATCAACTCAACTAAAAATAATAAAATTAACCATAAACAACAGCTACCATGAGTAGTCAGATGAACCCCCAGAAAAGTGAACTTCCTAACCTGGCTTGCTAGCACAGTTGAACTGAGACTTACTTGCAGGGAAGGAGCCCAATCAGAAAGTCCCATCATGCATCTTTCTCCGTAGAATAGCAGCATGTACTAGTAGACTCTAACAACATGGGAGCCATTATTACTAAGTAGGCAGAGTCTAGCAAGAGCTGACGAGGGAAGCACTTCATGAAAGGTATGAAATTTGAATGTGGAATGTGATGTATAAAATCACGGAGGGATGAGTAACAGGCAGTGAAAGGAACGCTAGGAAATGAAAGTGCTGGAAGCATATAAATGTGATCAGTGGTACCGCAGTGAGCAGAACACTGCTGAAAGAAGCCATGGACAAGCCTGGAAATGCTCCAAGTGGGCATGAACTCTAAAGGGTTCAGGGTGTTGAAGATAGATTCTAATCAGGCTCAAAATGAAGTGCTATCTTGCAGAGAAAAAAAACTATTCAGGCCATATGAATTCTTCCCTTTTAAAATAATCATTTTGATCTGTTCCATATGTCTTCCATCCTGCTAACAGTTTTTGAAATGTAACAGAAAAATAACCCACATTCATGAATAAATTTCACAGCACAATAAGCTGTAACTTCTCATCATAACAAAACAGCTACATATTAATTCTATTATAAATTTATTTCAATGGAGATGTCACAGCTAATATCTGTTACTACATGTGTACACTATAAAATGTTGGAGAAAACATTCAAACAGGAAGATGTGGGCTGAGGAGAACCTCATTAAAACCAAGAATTGGTTGAAAACAAATGGTAAGAATGAAGTGAAAATTAAGGAAGAGGACACACAGGTGTTACCAGCTGTCACAAGCTTCAGAGAGAGAAAGTTAGGGCCAGTTTCCTGTAATTTATCTTAATCAGTATATAAAATATTTTCTTCTTAAAAATGTGTTAAAAATTTAAGTGTTGTTTTATTTTAAATTGACATGTAATAATTAAATATATTTACTAAGTACAGTGTGATCAATATATATATATATTAATGTGGTTAGCATATTCATCATTTCAAATGCTTATAATTTTTTTGCACAAAAATTTCTCTTCTGACCATTTTGAAAAGCAGGTGTTAGCTTTTCTCTACCTTTACTCTACCTTAGCACTCCCGACTACAGTCTTTATTTAGATGTAACTTGATACTCATTGACCTTTCTTTCCCTCCCCTTTCCATACAGACCATACTAGAAGCTTCACTTATTGCTGTTATATCTTAACTTCAATAAGTCCAATACTTTGTAAATTCTACACATTAATGGCATGTAGTCTTTGTATGCTGTAAGTGGATGACTTTTTAAACTTAGTTAATTTATTTACTTTACATCCAGATAGCAACTTCCCCATCCTTCCTCTCCTCTCAGCCCCTTCTCTCTCCTCTCTTTCCTCCATTCTCCCTTCCTCTTTTCCTCAGAGAAAGAGAGGCCTCCCGTGGATATCAACCCTCCTTGACATATCAAGTTGCAGCAGGAGTGGCCTTCTATTGAGGCTAGGCAAGGCATGCCAGTCAGGGGAAAGGGATCCAAAGGCCGACTACAAGAGTCAGAAGACAGCCCCTGCTCCAGTTGTTGTAGGAGCCACATGATGACCAAGCTACACATCTGTTACATACGTGTACTGGGCCTAGGTCCATCCATGCATGCCTTTTGGCTGGTAGTTGAGCCTCTCTAAGTCCCTATGAGCACAGGCTTATTGACTCTGTAGGTTTACTTGTGGTGTCCTTGATCTTTCTGACTCATGTAATCCTTCCTTCCCTTCTTCTACAAGATTCCCGGAGCTCCTCCTAATGTTTGGCTGTGGGTCTCTGCATCTGTTTCCATCAGCTGCTGGTGGAAGCCTATCAGAGAGGATGGTTATGCTAGGCTCCTGTCTTCAACTATACTAGGATTTCATTAATAGTGTCAGGGGTGGTCTCTCTCTCTCTCTCTCTCTCTCTCTCTCTCTCTCTCTCTCTCTCTCTCTCTCTCTCTCTCGGGATGGGTATCAAATTGGGTCAGGCATTGGTTGGTAATTCCCTCAATTTCTGTTCCATCTTTATTCTTGCACATCTTATAGGGAGGACAGAGAACAGATTTTGGGTCAAATACTGGTGGGTTATAGACCTCATCCCTCCATTTGAAGTCTGGTCTGGTTACAGGGGATAGCCACATCAGGTTCTACATCCTCTGCTCCTAGGAGTCTTAGCCAGGGCTGCTCTAACAGGTTCCTGGCTCATCCCAGGGCTGCTTCCACCCACACCAATTTCATCCCCCCCCTCTGTTCTTTCCTTCAGTTCTCCCCACCTTGATCCTTTCTGTTCCCCTCCCCACCCCCTTTCTCACCCAGTTCCCTCCCTCCCTTCACCTCTGATGTCTATTTTACTTCCCCCTTCTGAGTCAAATTCAGGCATCCTTCTTTGGGCACTCATTATTACCTAGTTTGCTTGGGTCTCTGGATTGTAGTATGGCTATCCTGTACCTTATGGCTAATATCCACTTATAAGTGAGTACATACCATGTGTGTCTTCCTGGTTCTGGATTACCTCACTCAGGATGATCTTTTCTAGTTCTATCCATTGTCCTGCAAATCTCATCATGTCTGCTTTTAATAGATGAGTAATATTCCATTGTGTAAATGTGCCACATTTTCTTTATCTATTCTTCAGTAGAGGGGCATCTAGGTTTTTTTTTCCAAATTCTGGGTGTTATGAATAAAGCTGCTATGAACACAGTTGAGCAAGGCAATTGGCTGATTTTATTTAAGATAATCCCCTATAGTTTCATCCATGTGAGTGATGCTAAGAAGACTCAACTTTTGTATGTTTTTAGTAGAAATGCAAACTAGTACAGTCACTATAGAAAGTATGAGTAGTACACAATGTTATATACAGAACACCATATGGCCCAGCCATTGCTCCACTGGTTGTCTAGCCAAAGAAGTTTAAATCAGCATGTCAGGGAAATATCTGCATGAATGGGTTTGTTGTAGCATTACTTTAAAAAGTGAAGGTCTGAAATCACCCTGTTCATAATCTGGATGAGTTGATAGTAGAATGCATTTAAGCATAATGGAATACTACTCAGCCCCAAAAAGGATAGATTGACTTTCAGTGTATAAGAGAATATGATTGGTGTTCAGATAAAATGGAATTATAGAGATTGGTGATAGGAACAGTTTTGAAGGCTACAGGCCATTTTTTTTTTTACATTGTCTAACTTGGTGACTAAGAGGATTCTCTGATCTGCTGCAGATTTACATTCATTAATAAGCATAGCACCATAATGAGTCATCATACCTAGCAATTTAGTAAATATATCCAGAAAATAATCCAATGACAATAAACAATCACAATTTCTGTCCCCTCAGACTCTTCTATACCCTACCACTGCCATTTTCTCTTGTGGAGCTGTATATTCGATGACTGCCTATGAGGAATGCAAGGAACTAGGTGACACCAGTGAGGCTCTTGTCACACATTCTGTAACACAAGTCAGCAGAAAAGGTTGTTCCTATTTCACCTGTCTGCTTGGCCCTCTGAGATCCTGACCTTTATAAGCCTTTTAGAGACAGATCTGTCTGCTATTTTCTTCAGACTTCTAAAATGAGCAGAACTCCAGGATTGAATGAATTCTGATGGAGTTCTCAATTACATAAAAACAAACTAAAAAGACAAACTATGCATAAACAAAGTGCCTATGCATACTAAATCACCCAATGTTCATTGAGTTGTAAGATTCTTACCCTGAAGCAATGCCAATATATATATATCCCCACACATATTTCAATGTCAATGATACATTTTAGTTATACATTATCTATATTATATATCATTTATAACATATATAACATATATGTGCTCTATATATAACATATATCATTGTCATTGACGTGTGTGTGTGTGTGTGTGTGTGTGTGTGTGTGTGTGTTTGTATGTTGATATATAGAGTTGATGAAATATGCTTGAAGCCAGCACTGGCACTTGGAACCAGGACTGAAATAATAGATCATTTCATGTACTTTTTTGTACATGGAGCAAAAAAGAAATAACATTCAAAGATAAAGACAAATTATTTTTCAAAATAGCTACACAATTCCTACAATCAGCCTGGGCATTTCAGTCTCTCAATGTCTTTGCTCATATGTACTGTTTTGCATCCTTTAATTATAGGTAGTCTAGTGGGTGTGAAGTTGGATCTCATTGTGGTTTTCATTTGCATTCCTTGCAAGCCAGAGAGCAAGACAGAAAGCAACAATATTCCTCTGATTCCTGCCTTGAATTCCTGATTTCCCTCAATAATGGATTCTAACTTTGAAATAGAAGGCAAGTAAACTCTCTTGTCACCAAAAAATACATTTCCTTAATCACTAATGATAATTGAGAATACTTTCCTATTTTAATTTGTATACATTCTTTGACAATTATCTATTCCCATTTTTTACTCATTTCATATTTTATTATTCAAGTATAGGTATGCTTACAAATGTCATATATGTATGTGTGTGTATATGTACATGACATAGAGAGTTGATAAAATATGCTTGAGGCTAGCAGTGGCACTGGGAAGCAGGTGTATTTTTTGGTACATGGAACAAAGATAAATTATATCAAAAATTAGAAATTATTTTCAAAGTTACTACACAATTCCCATAAGCAACATATGTTTTGCACACATACTTTGTAAGTTATATGATTTTCAATAATACTTTACTTCTGTCGGTTGCATCTCACCTTCTTGACCATGATTACTAGAGCACTAATCTCTTTTGTTCCCTTTTTAAATTTAAATTTTTTAAATATTTTTAGTTTTTCCCAATTGTATACACTGTATTTACAACACTTGTACTAACATTCTGTACATTCACTTTCCCCTGTGTCTGTGAACTCCCTTTTGAATTCATGACCTTTCCTTCTATTATTGATACACACACACACACACACACACACACACACACACACACACACAGAGGCACGTATCTGTAGCACTCTTTCTTTTAAACTCTATTTTATTTGGGGTGCTTAGGCCTCAACCTCCCAACCCTTATGTAGGACAAAGAAGGTTAGTGGGGAGAAGGGGCTCCTTTACTTCTCCCAGCTGTTTAGGGTCAGTTGGGTTCTTTTGGGCTGTACCCATCTCTGCCAATAGCAGACACAGCCATCGTCTCTTCCAAGCCACTGGCCTTGAAACAGTTCTCTGTCTCTCCCCTCCAAACTGTGACACCATCTGTCTCTGGTCTCCTCAAACAGCTGCACACCACACGCCAATGCCACATGCCAACACCACATGCCATACCATGCACTCTCTGTGTTCTTATTTATGTCCTCAGAGTCCTAGACCACACTCCTCTCTGTGCTGCATGAAGAGGGCCTTACTCGCTGGTGAAAATCGGGCCTGCTGGAGACAGTTAATAGCTGGGGACAAGCTAAAGCTCAAAATGCATTCTCACACTTGGGATTAAAACAAAACTCTGGCGCCCACAATTTGATCACTGCGCCTTGGCAGGACGGCTTTGCAGACACACAGAGTAATGGGATGCAGGCTATCCTTAGGAGACCTGACAGGCTATGGCCAGACACTGGTATAGGAGGCCCCCTGTCAGAGGTCTAGGGGAAGGGAATAGGGCAGAAGAGGGAGTGAGGGTGGGAATAGGAGGATAAGAATGAGGGGATAACAATCAGGATATAACATGAATACGTTATAATAAATAATATTTAAAAAACAAAAACAAAAGCATATTTACATAACACAACTAAGTTTACAAAAAACCAAAACTTCCATTACACATATCCTACTAAATCCATTTAGTGCTGCTCATATATACATGGGTTTAGGTTTGATGCCTTGGATTGGATAAGCTATCAGGTATTGCATCTCTGGAGAAAACTAATTCTCCCTTCCTCTGATACTATTGACTGCCTATAACTCATCACCTTGGGATAGGATATTGTTAAACCCACCTCCATGTTGCCTTGTTAGCTGATGTGATCATTATACAGGTCTTGTTCATGAAAATATTGTTGAGATTTCATGGGCTAAGCTGTCAGACTGCTATCTAGCTGCGGACAGTCCTCTGATTCTAATTGTCTTTCTGACCCCTTTTCTGTTTCTTTCACTGAGCCTTATGTGTAGATCTTCAATTCATACATTGTACATTGTACAAATTGGAGCTCAGTACCCCATGATCACTTATCTATATAGTTGACCAGTTATAGATCTTCCAAAATGATCGTGATAAGAGGTGAGAGCTACACTTAGCTGTAGGTGTAAGTGTCACTATTTAGAATACAGTTAAAAGCTATGCTGATTTAAGTAAATAGCAGTAGTAGGTTCTCCTCTAGGGTGTATGACCTCTTCAGTTATGGGTAATTGGCTATGTCTATAGTAGAAAGCATGAGTTCCTTCTTATTGAGTAGTTATTAGCTCCAATTCTAGAGCTATTGGTTATTTACAAGATATGTGTGCCGCTATTGCACCATTGGGTATATCGTGCCAAACCTGTCATTATTGTTAGTAGGCATTACATTACAGCAGAGTAATGAATATTGATTGCTTTTCTCCCGTGGTAGTTTGCATAGCACTTCCCAATACTACAAGAGCTGGTCCTTAGAAAGGAGTCTTCCCAGTCATTTGCAGCTCAAACTCTATACTCACAAGTCCTATGTCTAAAGTGTATGGTGTCTTCAGCAATACTGTCTTACATCTCAGTTCTAGGAGGCAACCAAAGGCAATGGCCAAGGTTTATTTTTTTGTTTATTTACAAATTGTCAATGAATATCTTTTTGTGTGTATGTATTTTGTGGTGTATTTACAACATTATTACTTGACTCCAAATCATCAAAATTTACTCTTGTCTGCCTTTTATTTTGTAGGTTTTATTTACTAACAAATAATTTTGGAGCAAAGATTATTGAAAAAGTATATGGGGTAGGAGGAAACTTGTATGAATTATAGGAGGACAATAGACATAGCCACCCAATATCATAGTAATCTCCATATCATATATATTTTTAGAAATAAAATTTAAAGTGTATAAGGTACAAAATATCTGCTTAAAATCACATGTAGGCACAGGCTCACAGTTCAGGCTGATTGAACCAAAGAACATTAATAAAAATTAAAATTAATTGATGAACTATATTATGTAAAAGATAGAAAAAAACCCAAAACATATGTAGTCATTACTCATAATACAGTGAGCAGTCTCCCTGCTCACAGACTAGAAAATAGGTAGGGTAGCAGGAAGACAAGGCAAAATGTTGAAGTTATAAAGGACTCTGTTCTTAAAAGACAATGGGATTGGAAACCATAAACAAATCTGGAAATAAAACTGGAATTTAAGCAATGTTGCCTACTTCACCTGTATAATGTTAAAGAGCTGATTTGTAATTCTCATCTAAATATGAACCAGAGTGTGACTTTAGGTTGTGACCAATGGGGATGAATGTTTTATTGATCCAGAGAAAACTTAAGACATTCTCTTTAGATTGTATTATGTTTTTTCTGTAGATGTCTATTTTCACTGTCACTTGAATAAACATTAATAGCAACCTGCTTTTGCAAAATATGTATAGTTACATTCTCTGGTCAGTGGAAATGGGCAACATAACTATCCAGAAACAAAGGCTTGCCAGTTCTAATGGTTATTGAATTTTGAGGTCTAAACTGATAGCTCTATTTGTGGACATCAAATTCTACAAGGAAGATTAGCTGAGAGAAGTGGAGAAACTGTTAAAGATCAGAGTCTATCTCATGAGTCAGCTGCGATGGACCATTTCTATGACCTAAAATAGGATAGCCCTGTATTTGCCAAGGGTGCTGCACACAATCGCACCATGCCCAAGCTGCAGTCTGCATGTCAATAAACTCATAAAAGAACTATTATACATTTTCTTTGTAAATAATAAAACTGAGCCACAGAATAATTGAATAACCCAAGCAAGTTTGAAAGTAACTTTTGGTACAATTGAGATTTGAAATACACAGTGCAAAGTCAGTTTGCCTACTTATGTGGATTTGTTCTGCCATCCAGCTAAATGCAAAGTCTCGGGTTTTTAAAATTGTTTTTAAGGATGGTTCAAACTTAACATTCAAATTAAAAGTTGCAATTTTGGGGTATATTAGATTATTTTTTCTTCATATGGTCAATAACACACAAAAATCACATAAGGGAACTAAGCTTACCTGAGCTGCATCTTCAAAGGATTCAGTCAGTCCGCCACAGTAGGGAAACGATGGCAAAGGAAGCAACTCCTGTGTTGCTTCTTGGTGCCAGGAATTAATATAAGGTTCCACACATGCCACTTGCTTGGGAAAGGAGGCAAGTGTGGACAGGCATTAAGCATCATCATGAAAGTCTATCCTTGCTAAACTACTTCAGCTAACTAGACACAGCATCTTAAAGGTTCTTTGCCTCTTTTAAGATCCTATTCCACAAACTGGGTACCAAACATTCAAATGAACAGCCTGTGGGAAATACTTGAGATTCCAACAATGACAGCTGGTAATTGGTTAATGAATCTACATTTGATCTTTTAAAAACTCTATGATGGAGGAGTGTCATTTCCTTTACAAACGTATGACATATTAAAACATTTTTATTTGATGAAAATGTGCATTTAGAAATACAAGCACTACCACAACTCCCAAGAACCTTGTACCTTACACACTTCACATTGTAGAAAACATGTGAAATATGTAATCAGCATTAACCTCAAAAAGCTATGCCACCTTAGGGACTGAGTAACAACAAAAACAACAATAACTTTAAGTAATTTATATTTTTAAATTAACAAATTGTTTCCTAGGGCATTTTCACAGAGACTTTGTTTTAGTTAGTATATTCCATCCTCTTGTCTCCTATCTCCCTGCCCCCACTACATTGTTTCTCCGCTTTTACCTCCAGTATTTCCCTTTTTTTGCCACATTGGGTCTATTACCCCCTTCCATCCTCTTAAAATCTCTTTCCCCCCTCCCTGGAGCCCCTTTCTAATACCTATATATGTTCCCACAAAAAACATACATATGTGCAAATTATATAGGTTTTTAAAAAGCATTTTAAATCAGAAGCACTACTCTAGCAATTGTGGGGATGTATACCACATACTAATGATGATAGACTTACAGGATGTGTGGGACAGAGTACTGTGTTAGAGAAGCAGGCATCTCCCAGCAGGAGCTCCAAGAGGATCAGCATCCTATGCTAATGTCATTGTCTTGTCATTGTTTCACTTACATGTAAGCAACCCTAAAGGTTGAGTTGAGTGGACAGCACGCGCAGTGATCTAATCTTCTATGACTTGCTTATTGTTTTTTTAAATTATCTGTATTGTTAGTATTCTCAATATGGCCTGCAAGGAATCAATTAAGACACAGACACTTGTTATATTTTAAAATAGCCTTAGTTAACCTGGGGCAGGGCAGACATTAATCCTCTAAACTACTTCCCATAGTAGTGCAGGTATGTGATAGCCGCCCTGATCCCATATCATCTGTTTCTAATAACTTCTATCAGGATACCTCCCATTCATAATCCCAAATACTTGCTAATGTACTTCATCTGGGCTGAATCTTTCATCTACACTGGCCATGTGTTTCTCTTCCATCTAACTCATGGTGGCCTTCCTCTCCTCCTTGGGTTTCTCTCCTTCCTCTTTGTGGCAGCCTTTCTTCTTCTTCTTCTTCTTCTTCTTCTTCTTCTTCTTCTTCTTCTTCTTCTTCTTCTTCTTCTTCTTCTTCTTCTCCTCCTCCTCCTCCTCCTCCTCCTCCTCCTCCTCCTCCTCCTCTTCCTCCTCCTCCTTTTTCTTCTTCCCAGAATTCTCTCTCTGTCTCTAAGCCCCACCTATCTCCTTTGCCCTGCCCATGTGGGATGGCTTTTTATTAATCAAAAGGTGGGTCACAGATACAGCAAATAGTAATTACATTCCCCAACACTTGCTGACCCCACTGTGTTGGAAGCTGTTGTATTTTGTTCCTGTTACTGGAAGCACAAAACCTGCTGAGGAAAATACCAGTAGAATTTTCTGGACTCCCAGACTGTCTTGCCTAGGCCTAGTATTGCTGTGATAAGACACCATGACCAAAAGTAACTTTGACAGGAAAGGGTTTGTTTGTCTTACATATCATAAATCACAGTCAAGGAAGGAAGGCAAGTCAGGAACTCAACCTGGGCGAGAATCTGGAGGCAGTAGGTGAAGCACAGGCCATGGAGGGATGCTGTTTACTGGCTTGCTGCTCATTAAAGCTTTCTCAGCCTACTTTTAAAATAGAATTTAGGACCACCAGCCAAAGGATGGCACCATCCACAATGGACTGGGCCCTCCCACATCAGTTATTAACTAAGAAAATGCCCTACATGTTTGCCTACAGCTTGATCTTAATGGAGTCATTTTCTCAATTGAAATTCCCATCTCTCAAAGGACTGTAGCCTGTGTTAAGTTGATATAAAACTAGTCAGCACACAAGTGTAGTTCATCTGGTCCCTGTGGAGGGCGGGCTCAGCAGCTGCAGAACTCTGCGTGGACAAGATTGTGACAGAGGAACTCCAACTGCTTTAGTATTAGAACCACGGACACAGAGCCTGTCCTCACTTTCCACAGAACACTTAAAAATTGAATATGGGGACAAAAGCATATCTCTAGGTTAATTTCGACTGTGGTCGGTGTCATAGAGGCCATGACACAGAAATTGCTGCTCACTTCCCAGCAAGAGCTCTCCAAAAAACATCCTTGCGTTTTCCCTTGTACTTTCACCATCTATGCAAAGTCTTCTCTTTCACCTTGACCAACATTAATGAAAACTTAAAACAACATCAGAGGACTAAGATCCCTTCATCCTCTCCCTATGCAGCCATTGAGAATCAGAAGACTAGCTAGTGTCTTTTACAATCCAAATAAAAATAGGAAGAATTTTTGTCCAATTTCCTAAAAAAATGCATAGATTAAAACCTACATATAGTTATGCTTGATATTACTATGTAGGGCCTAGACTCTACACCATGACTTGGGTGGCAGATTCATTTTTCCCAGATCACTCCAAGAGGAAATCCTTATTTTGTCCTAATTTATGAGGAGCCAGTGTTTGTTGTGTCCTTACTTCTGGGGTCGATTTACTCACAGCTTTCTTTCACCAAAGACAGATTTTCCCATGAAAAGAGCACCTGGATGCTTTCATTCACTCTCCCCAGGGACGCAGGGGTTACCAACTGCTTTTTGTCATCTTTTCTTACAGAAATGTCTTCTGTGGACCACAGGAGCTACCGACCTAAGGAAGCTCTGCCTTTATAAAAAAGGAACATAGAAATTAGTCCTAAGAAATGACAGCAACATATATTTGCTAGCTCGCAAGCCTGGGTTTATAGTGATTAAGATATGTGGGGTTTTTTTTTAATAGAGCACACTAAGCACACTCCTTTGGTCTTTGTTCTTCTCAGATCTGAACACTCATTGCTGGTTTGGGTTTCCCCCAGCACAGCTGATAGCATCAAACATCCAAAACTAAGCAGCTGAATGCAGCTCCAAGCAGCTCAGGTTGAGCGATTTTTATCAACTATTCTAAGAGTAACAGAATTCTTGGGCTTGGGCTCCTTCTTGGCTTGTGGGATGTCTTTCAGTTATACCCACCAGTTTTTAGGTAGAAAGTAATCGAGATCAGTTCCATCCAAAACCCTGGGGATTTCATTTCAAAAGGGCGCCAAGGATTTTTGATACAATGAAGACATGGTGTCAAATGCAAAGGCACCTAAATCACAGACATTTTCAATGATTTGGAAAGACATACCTGTATTTTCAATAGAGGGAATTCATTACCACCACCACCCCCCAATAAAGCCTTGTCCCCTGATTAATGCATCAGTTTGCATAGACTGACTGAAAACAAAAACAAAAGCAAAATGGTTCCTTCCAGAGTGTACAGCAGATTGAGGAGGGAGGAGGAGAGGCTGGGAGCTTTCTCAGGGAAGCCTGGGTGCTTCCTCCCTGAGGATCTGTTTCTGGAATACTAAGAAATTCAGATGTAATAGGAGTAGATGAGTACCCGCATCCTAGGGCTCAAAATGTATTCCCAGATCCCCCTTTTCAGCAAATGGCCCAACTTCCTGCAAGTGAGCTGACATTTTGCATCATGACAAGGAGCTGACAGCTGCTAGAGGGTGAGCTATGAGGCAGCGATGAGAAGCTGGTGTCGAGAACTCTTAAGTTTCACTAGGAAAACACAACACTTGAAGTTAGCATTCAAATACATTAGGTAACATTTTGTTTTCCGGGATGAATCTTAGGTCACCAGAATGCATACCTGTCAGAGCTTAATTGGAAAAGAAAAGGAAAGCCCCACCTGAAAAAAAAATAGTCCTTCTTTTAAAATTACTGTTGGAAGTTCTAAAGGCATGCACTATCAGCCAATGTCTACCAGTCCTATAAGTGCCTAAGATTTTTAATTCCATTGCTATTCCTTCCATTTGGTTCCTATGTGTTTTTTTTTCATTGAAATATGGAAATTAAAGCTACATGATTGTCTATTAAACTATTAAGTAAAAATTGATGCTTGCAAACAGTTTGTTTACAGAGTTAGGCCAGTTTACCATTGTCAAAGTGATAAGTACATTCATCTGTGCATTCATCAAAGGAGTCATCACATTTCGAGTCCCCAAAGTCCTCTTTGCCTCTTGCAGCAAAGCATATTAGTAAACTAATGATATTTCCAGCTTCAAAGATGGAAAGAAAACTCCCGAGTGTGACACAAAGAAAGCCTAATAGACCGATGTACCTGTGCCAGCCTCTGACTTGTGGATTAGTTCCAGGCCAAGGTGAGAGCACAGGACCCACTGCTAACAGGTCCTTTGACCCTTTGTCTCTGCGTTCAAATACCTCCCCAGATTCCCAAACAGAGGTTTCACTTTAATAAGAATTTAAATACATAGAAGACAAGACTGGTTTCTTATTTTGTTGGCTTATTTCAATAAATATGAAGTACAAAGCAGACAAAATCCACATTACTATCTTAAATAAGTAACATCTACAGCCTATATCTCTGTATGTTTTCTCATATACAAATGTTTCAGAACTGGCTCCAAGAGAAGTCTGCTTAAGGTGACTTATGTTAGAATCAAAACTCAGTGTAGTTACTTCAACGTTTTCCAGGTTTAGATGAAAGAGCTTCATCAGTGCCCCATGTGCTCTCAGCTTGGCCTGGAGCTAATTCTATATATTTAATATATTTTATTACTTTATTCATATTACATCTCAATTGTTATCCCATCCCTTGTATCCTCCCATTCCTCCCTCCCTCCCATTTTCCCCTTACTCCCCTCCCCTATGACTGTGACTGAGGGGCACCTCTTCCCCCTGTATATGCTTGTAGGGTAATTCTAAGCTGGAATGTTTATCCTTGCCTGTGTTGATCCCTCTCTACTTGGTTCTCCTCTGCCTGCATCAGATCAGGACACAGATAAATCAATTATTTTATGTCCAGCTGCACAACTTCCCTTCTCTATAGTCACTGTGATCACTTCTGTTGGAATTGTTCTTTCTCCTTATTCCTTTTTAACTTTATCCCACTTACCTATCTAACCCTGGCTTTGGACTTATGCAATATTGTGGGTCTTGCTCTCTGCTAGAGACAACGTATGATGGTGTTAAATATAAAGCTGCAGGTATCTACTCGGGTGGCTGAATCCTCTTTTTTCAATCATCTTATCAAGCAAATGCTATCAACTGGCACCAGTTCTCCCGTCCCACACTCCCAATCTTGGCAGCTCTCTTACCTCTTCACAGAAATGTTATAACTTGACAGGTCCCCCCCCCCCGACTCCTCCCCTGTGACTTCTAAGGCTTTGGTGTTGTCTAGCCTCTGAATAGTCTTTTCTGCTTCCCTAACTTCTCCTAAGGCATTGTATCAGCCTGTCCTATTTCCTGTGTCTGCAGGTTCTTTCTCCCCCTGTACCTTTTCAGATCTCTGCCTTCCACAGACTTACATGCTGCCACAGCTATGTCTGACACCATCTACCTAGTCTACTACAGCAGGTGGCATCTTTATAATACATTCCACAGCTGATCAGTCTACTCCTCCTGAATTTTCCTCATTCTTTCCTTTCACAACCAAACCTTTGCATGCTTCAGTAATATTTCAGGGCTTAGCCTCTTTTAGTCTGATCTGGTAAGAAACATTTGGCTCCATTTCTTATCATTTAAATGCCTGTGACGTCAGGGGAAGGTCGTGGGATGGAGGTAGCATTCAGAGAGAGACAGAAGAATGAGAAGTCCAGCTGTCCAGTCAGCATGGCATAAAGGCTAGACTCACCATCTTTGGTTAAGCAAGCCCCGCCGCTCTTCAGATAAATATTTTCCAGAAAAGGTATTTAGTTTCTCCTTGTACTGACATTTGCACCTGTATAGTATAGACACTAAAGCCTTCAAGACAGCTGTTTTGAGTGACTCTGGTAACATACGTAGAGTCCCTAGTAATATTGTCTGTAAGTGGTAGCTTTTAATAAATAATACCTATCATTATTTTCTTAATGTGTCCTGAAATATTTTTTGCTTATGAGACAAAATAATAAAGCAAGGATCCTGCATTAGATTAGGGGGTTATTGCTGTGAAGAGACACCATGACCACAGCAACCCTTATAAAGGAAAATATTTAACTGGGACTGGCCTGCAGTTTCCGAGATTTAGTCCATTATCGTCTCAGTGTGCAGGCAGACATGATGCTGCAGAAGAGCTGAGGGCTCTGTATCTTGGTCTGCAGGCAATCAAAGGAGACTGTAGCACACTGGGCCGGTGCAGCTTGAACATAGGAGCCCTCAAGGCCTGCCCCCTGACAAACTCTCTTTAACAAGAGCACGCCTACTCCAATAAGGCCACACCTCCTAATAGTGCTGCTCCCTTTAAGGGCCAAGCATTCAAATACAGGAGGACCAAACTTATTCAAACCACTACAGAGTCTCTTAGCAGGCACGGTAGGAAGGAAAGAAATTCTTGCTGCAATCAATTAAAGGATTTAATAATTAATGGTGTTAGCAACCTATAGGATCATTCTTTATCACTTTTAAGGAGTTTCTATTCTTCTGAGAGGTACCTACATACCTTCCCAGCCTTCTTCATATTAACCCTGCACTTCAAGGCAAATTCATATATTAGTTTCTTCCATGCATGTTCACCTTTTGACAACAAGGAAAAAAATTTTCATTACAATGTCTCTGATTTAGTGGTTTCATTATCAGTAGGATTTTAATTTGAAGATAGAACACTATTTAATCTTCCTGATTTAGGATTTTTATATGCAAGTATAAAAATGTAAGCCAAGCATGAGTGCATAAGTACAGCAATATATGTGAAACAAGCGTATTAATTAGGAATTAATTAGTGAAATAGAAATAGCATGTCCCTATTAAGGACAATCCTTAGATATGCACAGAGAGGCTTCAACGAACATAGAAAATGATCTAAGATAGAAGTGAAACTACCACTACCTGCCGGAGAATAATGCCTTAGACCCTAGCACATGTAACTCAATTGCATTTCTATGAAGACTTTGTATCAATATTGGCTCTCTGTAATCTATGGAATGAATCACAAAATAGCATGAAGAAAGAGACAGCAAACCGGACAGAACATTCAGTTATTGCTTTGCTTGTTGCTAAGGTTTAAGTTTTTTTCTGGCAGTTTCTATCAAAAGCTAAGAAAGACCCTGACTCTGTGCTCCATTTCACACTATACCCATAGCAACTCTACAAAACCAACACTGGGAAGCGTTTACAACAAGCATCCAGTAGCTTGAAAATACTACGTCTCAGTCAAATCCTGAATGGAACAAAACTCCTGGCTTCCATAGCTAGAGTCAGTTTTGGACCATATTGTATTCTGGTTTCTATAAATATCAAATAATATATTGGAATGTTGCATTGTTGTTTCATCTAAATTGACATGTCCCTTGTGGGAGAAGATGGGGGCCAGGGGGGGCGCGTATTCAAGAGATTCACAGAGCTCAGGAAACAAGATTCCCAAGGCCCTTCCCCAAGGTTGTATGAACAATGAATAATTGCTGGGGCAGAGGAGACTCCTTGTGTTGCTGCCTGCAGGTCATACAGGAAACTCTAGATCCTCAGATTTTATGATTCGTCAGCCAAGATGAGTTGAGCTTTTCATTAATACAGTTGAGTGAGTCATCTATGCTTCCATTATGAACTCTTCACCCATTCTCCTGTAACTGATCTCAGCACACCCACTGGCTCACACTGTTGGGCTCTGTCACTTGTGTCTATTATAATGGACATTGGCTACTACTATATCACCTCTTACAATATCTTACTCCTTTCCTCTCAGTAACAATAAAGAGACAAACAAGATCTTTTTCCCAATATAACATTTTTATTATTTGGGAATTTCGCATCACACCCCTTGATCACTCTCATTTCCCAGTCATTCCTTGTGCACTTCCCATCTGTGTGCCAGCCCCAACCAAGAAAAAAGAAGAAACGGGCAAAAGGGGAAGAAAAAACAAGTCTACTTTGTATTGTCCATATACTCACTGGAGCATGATCAAAGTCCCAGTGTCCAGGCCCCTAAGGAAAGCTGAGTCCTTTTCAACCTGCACCCTCACCGGAAACCATCAGCGTTACAGAGCTACACTTCCACATCCCTTTCACAATTTTTGAGAGTTCTTTTTTATGTCTGGGCCATTCTGGGGGTGGCAATATAGTTGTCATAGAAGCCTTCTATGTCCCTCTTTCTCCAGTGTGCTTCTGCGCTCATCCGTACTGCAAGGGTAGCTTACTTGCCCTTTACAGCCAGCGGGAACACAGACATGTGCCTCTACATGGTTTCTGGCAACAGACTGGACCACAATCATCTGCATGGCTTCTGGCATCAGCATGGGGCGGCAGGCCAGCTTCTGGGAGAACTATAGACCATGGAGGTCTTTCTAGGAAGTACAATTCAGTAAAAGGACCATTTTTCATCTTGAGTGTCCTATCTCTGCTCAGAGCCAGGGTGATCCGGCAGCTGCGCAACTTGTTGGTGGTTGAAAGGAAGCTGAGTCGGCTCAAACTGAAGGCTACTGCTCCATCCTGCCTATTCTCCTATTCCTCCATCAACAGCAGCCTTCTCTCACACCCATCACAACTGTTGTGTCTCTAAGACCACCTTGGGGGCACCACTCCGCCCCTCTATCTTTCCTGCTTCCAGTCATATATTACTTAGTTGTAGCTGTCATTGGAAGCTGCAGTGTGTCACATACTATACCTTTTTGCCCAAACGGCTTTTCATGGAAATATTGATTGCAATAAGTCATATACACATACGCACACATAAACACACATAGATGTGCACAAACATACACACACATACATACACATACACATAAACACACACATATACACACATACAAGCACATAAATACACACATACACACATATGCACACATAAACACACACACACAATATGTTCTCTGAGTGCATGTCCATTGTCTGTCTTTTAATTTTCATAAATAGAACACAATTCAATACTATTCAATGAGAAAGTGTGAAAAGAATTTATAAATTTTTAAATTGAGCGCTTATTAGAGTAGCTTGATAAAACACATTTTTTTCTTCTTCTCCTTATCATCTGAAATGTGGACCATCTCTTTGCCCACAATATCTACTTTGTACATGTTACCAGCCCATTAGCTAGCAGGCTTCTCAGGTACCGGGTTTAATGTGGTAAGAAAGCAGGTGAGCCTTAATTTAATTCAAGTCCTCCAAAACAATATTGGTCATACTGGTGATTTAGGGCGTCAAAGAGAAACCAAAAGGGCTCCCTCCAAGTGACGAGATAAATGTATTTTAATAAGGAATGTGAGTGTCATAAATAGCTTCAGCTGTCAACCTGACACAACCTAGAGTCTCCTGGGAAAAAGGACCTTCAATTGAGGAGTTGTCTCTATCCCCGTGCCCTGTGGTCATGTCTCTGTGCCATTTTTTCTTAGTTGATGATTGGTATAGCAGGGCCCAGCCCATTGTGGGCATCCACAGGCAGGTAGGCTGGGCTGTTTAAGAAGAGGTGCTCAGGATTAAACAGATTATTCTCAACAGAGGAATATCAAATGGCTGAGAAACATTTAAAGAAATGCTCCACATCCTTAGTCATCAGAGAAATGCAAATCAAAATGACACTGAGATTCCATCTTACACCCCTCAGAATGGTTAAGGTCAAAAACTGAAGTGACAGCACATGCTCACAAGGATGTGGAGAAAGGGGAACACTCCTTCACTGTTGGTGGGAGGGCAAACTTGTACAATAACTTTGGAAATCAATCTGGCGCTTTCTCAGAAAACTTGGAATAGGGCAACCTCAAGACCCAGCTATTCCACTCCTCGGAATGGAATGTTCCACCACACAGCAAGGAAACTTGCTCAACCGTGTCCATAGCGGTCTTATTCATAATAGCCAGAATCTGGAAACAACCTAGATGTCCCTCAGTTGAAGAATATATAAAGAAACTGTGGTACATTTACACTATGGAATACTACTCCTCTATTAAAAACAGGGAAATTCTGAAATTTGCAGGCAAATGAATGGAACTAGAAATGATCATCCTGAGTGAGTTAACCCAGACCCAGAAAGATACACATGGTATATACTCACTTGTAATAGAACACTAGCCCAACAGGGATGTCCCCTAAAAGTCTTCACCTAGCAGGAGATTGGGATAGATGCCAGGACTTCCTATTGGGACTCCAGGTGAGAGAGGTAAGGGAGAATGGGAAAGTAGAAGGATCCAGAGGATCCTAAAAACCTACAAGAAGACCATCAAGGCTGGTGGATCTGGACCCAGGGGGCGGTCTGCTCAAACTACTGTACCAACCAAGCACAATGCATACAGTAAACCTAGAACTCCCATTCAGATCTAGCCAATGGACACCACATTCTCCACAGGTGTGTGGAGAGCTGGGACTGACTCTGACATGAACTCTGGTGCCTCCTATTTTGCCACTTCCCCTTGATGGGGAGGCCTGGTGGCACTCAGAGGAAGGGTAAGCAGGCTACCAGGATGAGAACTGATAGGCTGTGATCATATGGTGGTGGGAGCAGGTCCCCTTCTGTCACAGACCTGGGGAATGGGAATAGGGTGAAAGAGGGAGGGAAGGGGAATGGAAAGATACAAGTGAAGGGATAACAATTTTGATGTAATTTGAATAAATTACTTACTTTAAAAAAATTTTTTTAAAAAGAAAGAAAGCTGGCTAGGCAAGCCAGAAAAAAATTCATCCATAGTTCTTCCTTCAGTTGCTACCTCCTGCCCTGCACTGGCTTCCTTAACCATGGAGTAAGCTGTAAGAGAAATGAACCATTTCCTCCTCAAGGAGGGTTTAGTCATGGTATCTCATCATAGCAAAAGAAAAACAAACTAGCACAGAGGGGAAATTGTGTTGAGACTGATAAGTAACAGGAAAAAGCAACAGGAAAAGAAACAGAATGTATGTGCTCAGGGCTCAGTGTTTTTCAGTATTCCCCTGGGGGTTTTAGAAGTTACCCCAAACACTAGGGAAGGGGGTCTACTGTTCTATTGACATTAGATTTTTACATTTATTCATTTCTTTAAAAGATACACATCTAAGTATTTAACTAATTGAAAGAAAGTAATGCTAAATATACACTGATTCTGCAAGCATGCCCATACACAGAGAGAGAGAGAGAGAGAGAGGGGGGGGGGGAGAGAACAAAGCAAATCAGAGGGATAATTTCTCACTGTTGTTGAATTTTGACATATAATATTTGGAGAAGACATACTGCTGATGAAGCAAAGGGGCAAGTTCAAGCCTTCAGTCCTCACCAACTGACCCACAGCTTATACTCAGTTCAATAATCTCAAAGGCAATTTTGAAACCGTTCTCTCTAATTCTTGTCATTTATAGTGATAGATGACATATGAGGAGTGCTCAGTGTGTATTGGGTCCTAGGCTAAGTCTTTTATACACCTTAATTATTTGTAACCCTTACAACAGTTTTGAGAGGCAAGTATGATTATTATCAGTCTACCAGCTATTATTACTCAGCCCTTTTCATAGATAAAGAAGTCTGTGGGCCTACCACTCCAGCATCTATGTTCCCTCTTTTATATGCTTGCTCTACAAGACTCCAAAACTGAACAGTTAGACAGTGAGTTCTGAGGCTCTGAAAATCTTCATTTAGACCAATGGCTCTTAATCTTCGTAATGCTGTGACTCTTTTTTTTTTTAAACAAAATTATTTATTACATATATAGGGTTCTGCCTACATGTATACCTGCACACCGGAAGAGGGCACAAGATCTCATTATAGGTGGTTGTGAGCCACTATGTGGTTGCTGAGAATTGAACTCAGGACCTTTGGAAGAGCAGGCAGTGCTCTTAACTGCTGAGCCATCTCTTCAGCCCAATGCTGTGACTCTTTAATGCAATTCCTCATGTTGTGGTGACCTCCAACCACAAAATTATTTTGTTGCTATTTTATAACTGTAATTTTGCTGATAAGTAACAGGAGAAAGCAACAGGAAAAGGAACAGAATGTATATGCATGGAGCTCAGTGCTTTTTAGTGTTCCTCCGGGGGTTATGAGTTGTAATATAAATATCCGATATGCAGGATATCTGATATGCAAACATATGCAAACAGGTTGAGACCCACTGACTTAGAACATCTCTGAAGCTCTGTAGCAGTGTTTTTCCAAACCTCTTCACTGTTTTGCTTATGGTTCCAACTTGTACATTATCACAGTGTGTGTGTGTGTGTGTGTGTGTGTGTGTGTGTGTGTGTGTGTGTGTGTGTGTAACAGGGATTGTTCTACCCCTAAGCAGTATGCCTAATCCTACAGATTTAAATCTTACTCTCTTTAGAAAAAATTTCCAAGAGTTTTTGTACTCAAAATATCTTTTCCAGGTTCTCTTTATTTCTTACACCAAGGTCAAGCTTCAGAATTCGGTAGCTTTTCTCTTACTCCACTCATCTTATTGTTGCTTGTCTGTTTACCTAAAACCACCCTGCCCCTCTAGTCTGGTTCAACAGGAACCCGATTAGACCACAAAGTGATAAACAGTAAAGTTCCAAGGAGTGTGTTAGGTGAAGATACTGAGTTCTCGGAACAGTTTACACTTGCTGCTGGGTCAGATGTTAAGTGCTTCAAATCTTAGATGGAAGAAAAGAAACCAGTTATACCTCAACACCAAGAGGAAGAATTTGTAGCTTAGAGGAGCCAAAGTCTCTGAGCTTCGCTGCTCAGCCACGTTTTTCTTAGGAGTTCATGAAGACAGGAGACCCCTTCCTTCTGGAGGTGAGTAGTTTTCACAACAGCTGGTTCTCTGCCCAGAGAGTGCAAGCCTTGTCACCATGTCCCTGCCTTTCACTGATTAGAGGGCAACATTCTGAGAAAACAGCCTTTATCTGCTAGCACACAGGAGAGAGACCCTTCCATTGATCCAAACTGGCTTTCTTTGATTCCACACATTTCACACTGTCAGAACTTGTGCCTTCTGTAAAGACCACATGCATGCACATATATACAAGCATGCACATGCCCTCCATGACTTTTACTAATTTTCCTCTTGTGTTATTCAGTAAACTGGTTAGCAGGCTGAGTTTATAACATATTCAAAATGCAAAACTGACCATGAATTTTGAAACAAAATGCCGTGTGCATGACATTTGTGAGATATCAGGCAATTATGAAGGGGGAAATTCAGGCAATCTGGCAGAGAGGAGAGAAATCATTCCATGTCTGAGGTCCTGGGTGCCTGCCTGCACCACACCAGTCATGCAGTTGAGTCTTCTCAGCATTGAATAACATTATCTGAGTTCACTAAAAATGAGTTCATGGGTGCAAAAATATTCAATATCTTTCTCTCCCCCGTGACCTTTATCTCTTCATTTACTCTATAGCTACTGTTTAGTGTCCTAGTCTCTAGGGTGCAGAACACAAAAGCCACTGTGTTGTGGATAAACCAAATGCAGTACACATACTGGCTTAGCATAATAGTTCCTATCTCCCTTCCCCTAGCGTTGGAACATGTTCTCCATGTTAAGAATTATGCTTCTGTCCAGCCACGGGAAGCACATCCAACAAGCATCCCTATCTTTCCACAGTGCTCCATCCCAAACTACAGCGGACAACTGACCATCAGGAGCTTACAACCTTTGTAAGGTGGTCAGTTTGTTGCCTAAATTAGAATTTAACAAGCATACCACATGGATTGAGTTGTCTGCAGATCAAGTCATGGCATTGCAAATAAAGGTACTGATATCCAGACAGTGTTCTACCTGGCTCCAAGAGGCCCTGGAATACTTTAACACAACCTTTCCTTTTTCCCTGTCTTCCTTCCCATTAGCCAATTGGCCACCACATGGATTTGAAGACAAAAAAGATGAATAAAGTTAGGTATTTCTCAAGACATCGGAGCCTACAAGAGCCTCTGAGAACATGTACAGGGCAGAAGCATGGTGGAAGGAAGGTACACATTAGCTGAAGCTCAAAGTCCCTACATATGCTCTTTAGCTTTGAGTTAAAAGTCTCATTTCAAACATCAAGACAGCAATCAGAGCATGAGAAGCCTCAGAGCCCCACCCTGAGCTCAGCTCTTGGTGCCTGTGCTGGGATTATGCCCATGGAGCCAGTGTGACTCCTTTCCTGGGATTTCCAACCCTGCAGTCTCATGATCACTCACTACATGGAAAAATAAACTCACTATGCATTGTCTTAACTAGCCATGCAGTAGGCCTAGAGGAATGTATGTAGTACCTTCATTCAGAATGTACAAAGCCTCACATTTAGCATCACCTAGAGCCCTGGCTTTTTCTTTTTCTCATGTGGCTGTCTATCTCCTACAGCTCTTTGCTGCAAACACAGAATTCCCAATTGGGTTTGTGCTTTCCTGATTTTACATACTTTCTCTTTAACTGGAAAAGTCTCCAACTCTTGTCCATTAATTATATTTTGAAACAACACTGATGGTTGTGTCACTCTACTTCTCTCAGGTGTTTAGTCTGTTTTCTCACTGGCATCAGCTGTGGGTCTTGTTCACTTCTGTATAGTTCTCCATACCCCTTGAGTATTCCTGAAATGTTCCTGGGCATCCAAGCCCAGGAAACTCTCGTCTTATGCCAATTCAAATACTTTACCCTAACTTAAAGCTCACACCAACCTCTCTGTCATCTCTGTTACATACA
Organism: Acomys minous; assembly: GCF_964271855.1. Lineage (NCBI taxonomy): Eukaryota > Metazoa > Chordata > Mammalia > Rodentia > Muridae > Acomys > Acomys minous. Next base: position 37,363,620 of record NC_140499.1, on the reverse strand, counting down.
GAGTAGACTAGAAGAGATAGGTGGATTTGGCTTGTCACTGGATGGGAGCAGGATGATGTACTGTGGACATGTAAATGGCTGACAGGGAGGACTTTAGGGTAGCTGTAAATGGCATCTGGAACTTACTGGCATGATATGTGTTTCTTCCATGAGAATTCGAGGTCAGTAGATATTGGAACAGTACAAGATTACAGTTAAATGTAAGATGGGCAAGATTGGAAAAAGACCAAGTGATACAGAAAAATGGGCATCCTACCAGATAGCCAAAATACTCGGGACCCATGTCCTGCCTGGCTCCTGGGCTGCTAAGATGGGTGGAAAAGACATTAATGACAGCTTCCATGGCATGAAGAATGGTGCTTTTAAAAATTAGTGTTTAGTAGGCAAGGTATAGTGGCACGCACCTGTAATCCAGAACTCAGGGAGGCAGTGGCAGGTGGATCTCTGTGAGTTCAAGGCCACCCTGGTCTACAAAGAAAGTCCAGGACATCCACAGCTACACAGAGAAACCCTGTCTTGAAAAAAATAGTATTTGGAAGCTTGCAGAAATTTGTTTCTTTTGGGCACAAAGGAGAAAAAAAATTATATAATTCAGATTAAATTAAAAAATCTTTTTTATTTCTGAAACTCAGAAAATTAAAATGACCTTAAGAAGCTTAAAAGTGCTGATTGACCCAGTGAGGTTAAACCTGTTTATATAACCTCCATCTGTGTGAGCTCACCTCTGGGAATTTCACTAACACTTTGCAGTCACATTTGGTCGATACAGTATGGTGTCCCTGGGATGATTTGGCCTTTTGCTCCTGTCAAATGATATCAAACACCTTATGTGTTTGTTTGTCACTCATGTATCTTCTTTATGAAGTAGCTGTTTGATGTTTGTCCCGCTTAAAGTAGGCTGGTTTTGCTATCAAATCAGGAAAATATTTTCTCCCAGTGATGTGTAGCTCTTGTTTGTTTGTTTTGTTTTTTGTTTGTTGTTTTCTCTTAACAGTACTCTTTGGATAGCAGAACTGTTTGATTCTGATGTCTGTATTAATTACTGTTCTGTTGTTGTGAAAAAAACACCATGAACCAAGGCAACTTCTAGAAGAAAAATCATTTTGGTTCATGGCTCCAGAAATGTGGAGTCAATACTGATGGGGACAGCATGACCACAAGTGACAGGCATGGCCGCTAGAGCAGGAAGCTGAGAGCTGATACCCTCAGACTGAAAGCACGAAGACGAGAGCACACTCGAGTTAGTTGGGGCTGGTTTTGTTTTGTTTGTTTTGTTATCTTAAGGCCTGCCTGCCAGTGAGGCAAGCCTGGACCACCTAAGCCTTCCCAAACGGCACCACCAACTGGAGACCAAGAGGCAATGTCTGGATCTATGGAAGACATTTCTCATTCAAAGGACCACAAGGCATTTTTTTTTCCTTTAGGGATTATGAGTTCAATATGAGATCTTAGAAAACATTGTCACCTAGTTCGAAACCACAGTACTTTCTCCTAAGAAATTTGTAGATTTAAGTTTACATTTGGACTTCTTGTATATTTTAATTTAATTTCATACACATTGCAAGGAATATGACATAATATTGGAAAAACTATTTTGCAGACTGGCATTATTGAAATGCTTTCCTTTTATTATTCAATCATCTTTAAGCCTTTGCTCAAAATCAATGTGTGTATATGTGTGTGTGTGTGTGTGTGTGTGTGTGTGTACACACATGAGTCTATTTCTGGACTCTCTTGCTTTGATGTTGCCATTTATCTTGATACAAATAGTACAATGTGCTCCATATTCATAGATACATTTAAGTTGCAGGCAAACTCAGGACCAGATAAGTTCTCCAACTTCTTGTTTTAGTTATTCAATGTATTTTCATTTTCCATTAGAAATTTAGAGTCAGATGTCAATTTTTACTAAAGTTTATTTGATATTTTTAACAATGATTGTATTGCTTACTGATCCATTTAGCTGGAAGTTACAGGTTAACAATGTTGAGGATTTTATCGTCTCTCAGTGTGTGTGAGTTGGTTTTAAATTCTCAAGGAAGACCAATCATTTTCATATTTATAGAAATTTGTCAGTGTATAGAGCTCTCTAAGTATTTTATATTTGCAAAGTTATTTTTAAGATACATTTGGGTTTTATTTGTAATTTTCAGGGACATTTAATACTTAAGCACATTAGACATTTGACATCTCTAAGTGTTATATTCTATGGTTAATAAACTCAAAATTCCTACTAAATTTCAAAACATAGCATGGCTATCATTCTATTTTCTAGTTAACTCATCAAGGGAAGTTCTAGTTTCTCTCTTAGGGGAGTCCTTGTCCTTCAACTGGACTTAAATGCACTCAGAGTTTGTGAAGATGCTTAATAAGAAACCACATGAGCTAGTTTACTCAGCTAAAAAGATAACCTCACAAACATCTCCTTTCATGAGCTACTAAGAGGACTCCACAAGATAATCATAACTAGAAGCCGAGTCTCCTTAAAGGACAGAAAAGAAATGAGAGTATTTCAATCAAGCTTTCTTTTAATTACACTAGACAAAATGCTTAGAAGACTGTATGTTGACTGACATATATATTATGTCCATTGCTCATACACCAGAGCATGGCTTAGGAAGCTCTCTTTGGAGGATGGTAGTATTTGATGGCGTCAATGTAACTAAGACAGCTAATAGAATCATTTCATTACCCCAGAGCAGCTTTTACTCACCTTCATTTTCCACACAATTAAAGAGAGGACATCTTTTCTTTCCTTTTGGCTGGGCTACATTTAGCACTGGTGTTGCAGCAGAACTGAAGTGGCAGAATGGGTTAAGGAAAAGATTTACTGCAGACTGGCAGAAGCTTTAAAGTTCTTTGGGGAAAAATCATAAAATGTAATTTGTTTCTAAAGGAAGAGATAAGTGTGCCCCCCCTTTTTTTTTAAAGACCTACCGAACCATGATCTGAAATTTGAGTTTGAAAAGCAAACCCCTAACTAAACTTGCAAGAGTGTATTGAAGTCATATGAACTGGGAACCTGAAAGTAAATCTATTTTGTTTGAAAATTGACCTGTGGTTGTCCTGTTAGTGTAGTTGGTCTCAGAAAATGACACCAGCCAATTACACAGTTCACTAACATACTGTTTGGAATATTTTCTCAGATTCCTACAACACATGTGACATCGTTTTCTTTCTTGTGTTTGACTTAGCATAAAGACTCGACAGGGTATTCTTAGATGTGGGTTTGAGTTTAGTTTCCCTGTGGCTGAGATATACTGTTAGGCCATGAAATTCTGTTACTTTTCTCAGCCTCGTAGGCACATAGCAGCACTCGCTGGCCAGCAGCAGAGCTTTCAGATCAGCAGACTAGAAGTTGGGGATGAAGGTACATACAGGGTTGGTTTGCTTTCAGGCTCACAAATTGTGGGCTCTCGGCTTGCCAGGTCATTTCTCTGTGTCTACTGATGTCTGTAGTGCCTTCTCTGTGTCATACTCTCCTTTTCTAATGGAATCATCAGTCATTGTGGAGCAAACCCCTTCATGGCAATTTTAAAATTATATTTATGTACTTTTCTATGGATCTTATATACAAATAATATCACATCCTAAAGAATCAGGATCAGGGCTTATGAAACTAAATTTTTAAGAGAATACAATTCCATTCCAACATTTTCCAGCTTTTGCTTATTTGTTCACAAAATGTTGATATTGGTTTAAATATTAGTATACTAAATATTGTTTGACAACTGAGTAAATAACATTACTTTGAAAGCATTGCCATTATGTTTTCTATAAGTGAATTCCCATGATAAACCATAGATTTTGAAGAGTAAGGACAGCCATGATCCATCAGCTAGCCAAAGGGGGAGACCAGAAGAGCGAGCAACAGAAAACAACAGAGAAGGCCATTTGCCTGCTCTTCCTTTCTTTGTACATAGGCAGCTTAGGGGACTGACACATGAGATCTTTATTTTTCTGAGACCAACTCCCCATAAGCAAGACACAATGAATAAATATGCAGGAGATTCCTGAAATGACAGTGAAAAATACTAGCCAAAGAGAATGGCTGATGCCAAGCATTTCTTCCACAAGATGCCAGATGCCCGCTAACCACACCTCCACTCTAAGGATTCAGGGATCATTGAGGAAGAGGGGGCAGGAAGAGTGTAAGAGCCACAACTTGTAAATCACTATAAAAAATATCTATGGGCACTTCAGGACAGTTGTACAAATGATTCACAGTATTTATGGCAGCATGCACAGTCCCAAGCCAGGTTGACTCCAGGCCCTGAAAGAGGAGTTGGGCATACAATCCCAGCCATGTAGTGACTGGTCATGCCTAGCAGCTGAGAAAGGAATGGCCAATTTTCTCTGAGTACAACTACTGAAAAGTAGACTATGTTCTGAGTGAGGACTAAAAATCCAAGAATATTCGTACAGCACAAATTTTTCTTGATTGGTTAAAAAAAGAGGGGGGGGTCACAATGTTTTGTTGTTGTTGTTGTTGTTGTTGTTTAAATTCAGAATGAATGAACAGAGAATCAAGGGTTTGGAGGAAAGTTGGGGATGGGTATGATCCAAACATACTGTAAAAGAATTTAAAATTTTCAAAGAACTAATAGAAGAAACAATAACAAAATACAACACACCCCCACACACCCAAAAAAAAAAAACCCACTAAAACTAAAAACCAACTAAACAACAACAGCTTTCTCCCCCCCAAACCCCCAAATTTTAAAGTATTAATCTCAGAAGACCCTTAGCCTGAAAACTGCTTATTGGGTGCCTATCCATTCCTGTCAGTTCCCATTTTGATCCACTAGCCACCTGTGCAGTCTTCATTCAGTATCTCTCCCCGCTCCACAGGAGGGTGCCTGGCATGTCAGTGTCAGCTGGGAATCGGGTGTTGAAACTAGCAACTATGGTTTGAGAAGGATGATTGCTAAGTTTCATGAAATTTTACATTTTTAAACATAGATTTTTAAAAATCAAGCTATGTTAACACACAATTAAATATCATTAAAATTAAGTTATACTCAATATAGATAACCTATAAAGTGATTTACTACACTCTAATACTATTATCATCACAATGTAATTCATATTTATATAAGTGAGTGATAGAAATACTGTAAATGAGTTATTTTATATTTGCTCTTAGTTAAACATTCATAGCTATCATATTGGTCCTTGAAAACTGAGTGGAAATATTTATACACAAGGAGTTAGTAAGCACATCTTGTCATTCATGATACAGTTAAAATAACTGGGGAAAGTATTTAAGTAATAGCATCCCTTTACCACTATTGACTTGTTTTCCCTTCATTTATTTTGTAACTGGTATATCTTATTGAGCATTTTAATAAATGCATTTGCTAATTTTATAAAGGTTTTATATATTTTTTAAAAAGGCAAGAGTTTAGTCTATAATTCAATACTGTATACCAAGCACTTTAACTCTTAACTGTTGCTTCTGAACTTTATTTTATATTTACAGACAATACTATTACATTGTATTTGCTTGAATTATCAATTTCCACCATTACACATTTACTTCCCTGAGTAACAGATAAAGGCTTTGAACTCCATCCTGAAAGCTTCCAAATCTTTCTCCAACTAAGACAAGGAAGTCAGCTTTCCTAGCTTAGTCTACTTTTATGTTTTTCTTATAGTTAGTATCTATATTGGTAACTGTCAATGACATTTGTATACAAAGAATCTTTTCCCTTTTGTAATGGTATTTCCTTTAAATTTAGTAACTGATTCTTTATCAAATCTGTATCTTTATGTTTCAGTTTCATGATTCTTTGGGTTCTTATAAGACTCAGTTCACTAAATACTAGTTACTAAAAAGTAAGGAATATAATGGTATTTAATCTACATTAAGTTGAATCAATTTGAAAAAGTTACATTATTCACAATAACTAAGCAAAACAACCAACCTAAAGGTCTACTGATAGATAAATGGATAGAGAAAATGTGTTACCAACATACAATTTTTTTAATCTATAAAGGAGGAAATATGCCACTTGCAGGACAATGGAGATAAATGGAGGTCCACACATTAAGTGGGTCAAGTCAGATTTAGAAAGATTAGTAGCCTGTGTTTTCTTTCATTTGTGAATCATAGATTATGTATAGATAGTTCACACCACGCAAGCATATATTACATGAAAGCAGAAATTAAAACATTCTAAGGACTAATGGGAGATGGAAAGAAGGAGAAGAATGGGGAGGAAAAATATGGTCAAAGTACACTATATATTTGTAAAAAAACATACTAGTGAAATCTATTATCATATACAGTGAGTGTACAACAATAAACAAATAGATCATTAAATTATTTCTTTGAAATTAATTTTGTAGAAGTTTTCAAGATTTTGAGTCAGTAATTTATTCATGTGAAAGCCAGACATTTTTTTTAAACAAAAACAACCAGAATTACTGTTTTACCAGGACAAAGTAGCCAAATTTTAATGTTTTAAAAATCCCACTCTCCTGAAATAGATTACTATACTAGCTTTGCTAAACAAAAATAAGTTAGAAATTACAGCAACATGTGAGTTTTAAAAATGATACCAACCTTAATTCATTCACTTTTGTAATTTACCTAAGTTACATATTCCATAAAGACACACAACTGTATATTTTACTATAATATCGAAGCTGAGAAGTAATGATGCTTGACCACTTTTACCTACTTTTCTTTCACAAACACAAAAAGTCAGGCAAGAAGCTCACAGAGTTTTCAAATCCAACCTGTAAAGATGTTACCACAACATGACAGTCTCCCCATCCACCTATGGCTGCACAACTACCGCCAGCAGTGACAGTTACATGCACAGAGCAAGGACATGGGATCCCTGATGGTTAGCTGGACATTTGAGCCCTTTCACAGTGCACTCACATTTTTATAGCAAAGAACAAATATGGGCTTGATGCTAGAAAGAAGGAAGGATAAAACAGAGAGAGAGAGAAAGAGAGAGACAGACAGAGAGACAGAGACAGAGAGAGAGGAGAGCAGGAAGAAAGGGAGAGAGGGAGGAAAAATGGATGGAATGAACTTTCTAGTCAATTCACATTTACTAAGAGATGAGAAGATTTTCTTCCAGAAATTTCACCTAAAAAAAAAATCTAATGTTTTTGTTTTGTTTTTTATTCAGAATACTTACTAAATGAGATTTCACGTGAATGTTAAAGGGTTTTTTAAAATACATTTATATTATTCCACATGTATAAAACAAACTACGTACAGAAGGGAGAACCATGTGACAATCATGAGAATCATGAGCTCTATAAACGTTACATTCATAGTGGCTTAGCTATTTCTATTTGTCCAGCTTGAAGCAAATGTCTTTTCCTGTCCTGTTGGACCTAAATTTCTGAATGAAATTCAATATTTATCCCATCTCAAATCTCATAACTTCTTTATCTTGATCTAAAACCATCTTAATGTGTTTCAGAGACTCAGTTTGACACTCTAGTTTTCTGAGGCAAGATAAAGTTTGGGGGTTAAGATACTGAAGCTAAGGGAAGGTGAGGCCACCTCCTTGCCTTTCATCTGCGCCCAGTGCTCCCTTCCCAGAACCCCCACAGCCCTTCAGTCCCTCCCAGCACAGCTTATCCAGCCGCATAGCTTCCTCAGCCACACCCACTCCATGGAGCCTCCTCTCTTCCTCACATGTTATTATTCCCTCTCATGTACATGACATATTTGCAGATGTCCTTCTGCGCCTGTGGGATGCACTTCATTCTCTTTTGCTATTCCTCTTCTTTCACAGCTAGCCTCACATATGGCAGGCATTAATTAATAACTTCCTTGAGTGACTCCCCAGAGAGGCATGAACCTCGGTACACTGTTCTCTGCGGTCCTTTTCATTGTCCTCGAATAATTCTATACTTTTCTCCAAAGGTTTCTTTGATTTTTCCCAGCTGCTTCTCAGTTCCTTTTATCCGGTTCTGAAAACAAACTACAGAAAGTTAGTGAAATTGGCAAAACTTACAGGTCACAGTAAGGTGTCACCTCAGAGGTAGAAAGGTGTCCGTGGTGTTGATTTGACTGTGTTCTGTGTCGAAAGATCTAAGAAACATTAAAGAACCAACAGGAGACTCTCGGCCCATTTGTAATGAAAAATATCTGCCGGCATTTGCTGACAAATTCATTTGTAATTGCATGTGAGTGCTTTTCAGAGCTCCAACGCAGGATAGCTCTCAAAATGTCACTACCTTTGGCTGAAGGTCTGTCTCTACAGATTAGTCACTGCAATGGACTCTGAAAGTTTTCACTGGAAATTAATGTTTTGGGAAGGAAAAGGCAGGAAGCAGGATGGGACAGAGAAACTCATCTTTCAGAGATCTTGGGAGTGGAGACAGTCATCTGAAATGTCTGGTGACTAAATGCATTCTGACTGGAATGGTACTTTGGGGGATGCTAGCAAAACACAGCACACCATGAAATAGCTACCCAATGGGGCTGTCCACGGCAGAACATCCCGCTTGAAGGATGAATCCCCTCTCATATAAATGAGGTCCTAAAAACACAGACATACTGTTAAATCGCCATCAAATATTTTCTGCCCAGCTAAACTTTCAATGACGACCCAGGAAGCTGCTGAGGCGTTCATTTCCCTATAATTATCATGTTGACTTCATAGCATTATGTTCGCATTTCACAGCTCTGCCCAGTGAATCCTGGTGTCATGTGATTCTGGTTCCTGGGGCATTGCCCAGTTTTGAGTGTCAGGATGTCAGGCTTTCTTGAGATGTCAGAACGGAGATAAAGGGAGCAAGCTTATTAGTCAGCCGCTAGAGGATCTGCTCCAGTGCTCTGAGCCTGTCGACTGTTTTCAGATCTTGAGGGTTTGGATCACTTTCTTTGCAATGAGGCAGTTATGGCAATGAGATACAAATGATGAGAAATTAGCCTTATAAGTCATTTCAGAGATATGGTGCATCCATCTGATTTATTCTAGGTTGGTCCCTATTGACAGAATTTATTTCTTGATACTTGTTTGGGATAGCATCAGATGCCTGAGCTTAAATTGGAAAAGTCTACTATAGGCTAATACCTTAAATAATTCTACATTTTTAATCAGTATCTTTTTTTTTAAAGCCGTGTTTCAAAGATTCCCTTTCGCTCTGTTTACCATATGTAATAATTCCTAGCTTTAGCTTTTATGTCAAGTTAAACTCTTCCAGAGAATTCCTTAGAAACACTCATCCGATTGGTCGAAGATGTGGATTCTCATTTGTACCAACATGTAAAGTATGACACTGACAATCTCTGATGATAGAAGTCTCTTAGCCTGAGATATTTGCTGACAAGAGGAATGGCCAGCAGGCATGGAAGAAAGAACTTCCTGGAGGCTGGGGTGAGCGGCTTTGTTGTCTTGACTGTATAGCTCTACCTTTGAAGCGAGCTTGGAAATAAGCTATAGGTAAATGGTGGGTAGGTCTCTCTCTCTTTCTCCAGTTACGGGTATTTATTTGATTGGGACTGTATATCTCTTTCCTCTCAAAAAATTTTAAAATATATTTTAAAGAGCAGAATTTGAAGTGTGTATTGAAAATATGTTCTGTTTCTTTTCAGAGCCTGTTTTTAGTAACAAAGTGATTCTTCATAATCTATTATTTTTAACACTTAATAATTTTAAATGAATAAAACTACAATAGGCAAATGAATGAAGAAACACTATCCTGGTTATCACATAGTCTACAGTAAAAGTGTCCAATCCTGTCTATACAACATTTTTCACTGAGGCCCCATGTACTCCTCAAGGAAATGTGAAATTAATTCCCGACTCAGTTTTATGGGGTGATGCTTAGACAGTCAGCCTTGGCTCATCTATAAGATCAGCATTCTTATTCTTGAGGATACGAAATAAATTTCTTTTGAATTTTAATATGCAAGAGTATTTCAAAGAATAATGAAGCAACAGTTTCTGCATTAAAATCCCAAGTGCTGCTACACTATGGTATTCTGATGCCTGTAATAAGGCTACTTGGAAATTACTCTCACCATGTGGTTCTTGTCTTTATTGGTCTGGAAACATGATGCCATGAGTGTTTTTACAAGTGCACAGCATTTTCAATATGGTTATGGATATGGAGTGGGTTTTTTTTTTGCCTGTGGGAATGGTTTTTGACATCTGCATGTGGTTATTGTGTCTTTTTAAAGAAAGAGAAGTGAAATACTGCAGAATGTGGTGACTCACTGTCTTCCAGAAAACCTTCAAAGGAATTTCTGTAGCTCTTTCAGAAAAAAATGGCAAAATATGGTCAGGCTCTTTTGAGGTGTTGACAAATAGTGATGACCGGATGAGTTCCCATGTTCATGGCCCACGTAGTGCATATAGGCTGCACAGATCTTTGAGTGATGCAAGGGCAAGTGACATGGATTTGCCATAGATCCTTGAGTTGATGCTTCCTTGTCCATTGGCTCTATGGTATGGAAGTTATCATTTATGAGTAGTAGGCGAAGGAACTCAGTAATGAAATGTGTAAGAAATAATAAGAAACAGAGGGGGAAAACTTTTAAGAGAAAGATGTGCTTAGAAGTATAGAGAGAGGCACTAAAAAGAAGAATGAGCCGGGCTGGAAAGACATGAAAAGCTCTGTGTAACGAAGCACAGAGAGAGAGAGAAGATACAACATGGAGCAAATTCTCAGCGTGATGAGAGTACAAAACAAAACAAGGAGATGTTGTTCTGATTTTATAAAAAGAAGTAGAAATCAAGACAGTGTTTAAAAATCAAGACAGTGATCAAAATAATATAAGGTTTGTTGTCAGCAGAGCACATGTATATGCTTCCTCTCTCATAATTCCGTAAAGTTTATACACAAATGTTTAAAAGTATAGCTGATCTTCCTCATGAAGATAATCCAAGCTGAGGCCACCAGAAGGATCTTCAATCAGTACCCTAAAGAGGAAGGAAAGGGAACCTATATGGGGACTTGTTGAAGCCATACAGGTGCTTATGCACAAGAGGGGCTCCGGGAGTGCTGCCCATCAGGGGCAGTCTCACCATCAGCACCTCATTCCTTAATCCGTTCCTATCTGAATGAACAAAGGCTTCACATGTCCCCTTGGGGGGAAGCCTTCTATATCAAGAGAAAAGAGAGAAAAGAGGAATAGAAACGAAGAGAAACAAATTAAAAAGAAAATGTTTATTAGCAAAAGCCAAACATTGTGTTCCATTATCAATACCCATCTGTCTCAGGGAGCCAACAGCCTTGCTTGAAGCCAATTCCACCAATCAGCAAAAGGCACCTGTTACATATAGACTTTCTGATATACCTAATTAGAAACACATCTCCTTATGCAAAACAGTAGAAACACAGGGAACTACGTTGAAAAATCAACCCATGACTTCAGACATAAACAATAAGCAAACCAGAAATCCCCTGGAACACATTTGAAACCAATAGTGGACAAACTAAAGACCAAGATAAAGACAAAACCTGGCCACAGATAATTTAGACTAGAAAAGATCAATACTCAACATTTGTGAACAACCTAAATACAAATCAACAGATAGAAAATGTATGGTATTATTGAAAATCTTGATATAACATCAGTAACAAAATGCTTTCTAGCCTTTAAAGACAAATAAACACTGCCATTAGTATAAATATGGATAACTCTTGAGCACATTATGCTAAGTGAAATAAGCCCATCACAGAAACGTAAATGCAGCATGACAACATTGCCTTGTCTAAAACAGTCAAGCTCACAGTTTTAAAAATCACAGTGGTACAGAGAAGAGAAAATGAGAAGACCCTAATAACTGATCTTTAAACTCCTGTGACAACATCGTACCTGTAATCAACAATAACATATACTCAAAATTTTAAGATGCTTAACCTCACATTAAGTGTTCTTATTCTGATAAAATAAATAACCACAATTTCTAATAAGTAATATAGTCACAAGTGTTTATAACAATTTTTATAAAAAACAATTATAGAAAAATGTTTAAAATAAACATCATTTCTGAGATATACACATGCAAAACAGTGTACATGTGAATATGTACATTGTACTAACAAGACAATAAGAACTCAGCAGCGAGGACGCGATGGGTCCTCCGGAGCCAAGTTCCGGATTTCCCTGGGTCTTCGGGTAGGAGCCGTGATCAACTGTGCTGACAACACAGGCGCCAAAAATTTGTATATCATCTCTGTGAAGGGAATCAAAGGACGGCTGAACAGGCTTCCTGCCGCCGGTGTGGGCGATATGGTGATGGCCACAGTTAAGAAGGGCAAACCAGAATTGAGGAAAAAGGTCCATCCAGCAGTGGTAATTCGACAACGAAAGTCATATCGAAGAAAAGATGGGGTGTTTCTTTATTTTGAAGATAACTCATGGGTCATAGTAAACAATAAAGGCAAGATGAAAGGCTATCACAGGTCCAGTTGCAAAGGAGTGTGCAGACTTGTGGCCCAGGATTGCATCCAATGCAGGCAGCATTGCATGATTCTCTGGTGTACTTGTAAAATATATTCATTAAAAAGTCTTTGCTCTAAAAAAAAAAAAGACAATAAGAACTCAAAAGGACCAGTTGATTCTTTTCACTAAATCCCGAGCAAAACTCCTGGAGCAAGTAAAGTTAGAGCAGAAGGAAAAGAAGAAAAAGGAAAAAAAAGATTGAAAACTGAAATAAGGACTAAATTCAACACAATAACTACATTTTTAAAGAGTGAATATACTAAAGACAAGGTGGAAATACAAAAGAATGTTTCAATTTGACTTCTAATTAAAATAAATCAATTGAAACAAATGAAAACATTAAAATTACCCATATCAAAACCTAAAAACTAATTTTATTTTTATGTTTTTAACTTAGCACAATTAAGACTAAAGCAATTGTAATAATGTAGGAAATAATTAAATAAAAATAGCACAAGCAGAACCAAAAATAAAAGACAAAGTGAGAGTGAAGGCAGGTGCCATGAAATAACAAAAAGAAAAAATACTATAATCACAAAATATGTAATCCAAGCTAAACTGTTGGGATTTAAGTTAAAAAATAAACATATTTAAATCCATGATGTAAAAATTTAATACAGCCCTGTTTAAAAGCGAAAGGTCAACAGTATTAAAGGTAAAGGACGACAGAGGACATGGAGGGCAGGCTAAGAAGAGTTATGGTGTTTGTTTGCTGACTCAGCTCAAGGACAATCTTATTAGAGTCTAAAAGGAGACTCCCAGGTAGTCACACTAAAGCTCAGTAGTAGGAGGTTAATGGAGAAAAGAAGGAAGCTAAATGCCATGCTGCTTGAGTTAAGCAGGCATAGAGGTCAGCCACCGGTGGGAGAGGAATTTAGAGGAAGGGTATGGATGCTCACAGTCTGAACCCTACAGAGAGAACTACAGGAAACTGCAGAGTGCTGAGAGTGGGAGAAATAGTCCTCCCCAAGGAAGAGCACACTACTTGGGTATCCAACAGCAAATGGTGCCCTGAAATCATACGTACAACTGAACACGCTGAGCAGGCTATATTTAGGAATATATATGTATATGCACATACGTATATGCATGTAAAGAAAAGTATGGTCTCCCTCAATCACAGACATAGGGGAGGGGAGAAGGGGGGAAGTGGGAGGGAGGGAGGAATAGGAGGAAACAAGGGAAGGGCTAACAATCTAGATGTAATATGAATAAATTAATAATAAAAGAAAATTATGGATGAAGAAACTATAAATTTAAAGGAAAGCAAAGAGATGGATATGAAAGGGTTTGGAGGAAGGAATAGAAAAGGAGATATTGCATAATTATATTATAATCTCAAAAATTTTTTTAAAAAAAGAAAAGAAATACGTTCTTAAAAGGTGAATAAAAATTCATGGTCTTGCCAAAAGAATACAAGGTGTAAATGAGACACTAGTTGGAAATCATACTAAGTAGTTATAGTCAGTAGAAGGAATCATAACCTTGAAAACAGAATTTAGAAATAGTAGTAAGTCACAATCTCCATGAGAAAAACAAGTGAATTAAAACATATAAAGTTGGAAAGAGAAGGCTAAAGCTTCCGATGACCACATGACCCCATGAATGGTTGCTGGATTGTTGTCCACGCCCTTTATATTAATTTTATTGGTTTTACAGTTTAAAAAATATTCCAGGAATCTATGTGTTTTCTTTAGTGGAGTTTAAATGCTACAAGCAAGAATTTGAGTTGTAGAAACTTAAGCAGTCACTATCCCAGCAGCTTTGTTACACTGACTTTTTTTTCAGTGCACATTCGGTATGCTGAAACCAACCATCATGCTTATTTCAAATACGGGGGCTCCCTGAAGAACAGCTCTATTTAACAGGAATAAGGAACTTCATTTCTTTTCAGCTACAGCCCTCTCAAGGTTTCTGAATTTCTCTTTATTTGGCAGCTGTCAGCTGTTGTAACAGGGTAGACTACCCTTTTTGTCTCAAGGAAAGAAACAAGATCCTGTAATAAAGCTGCTCAAGCACTAGATTAACCGACACATTAAAGACAGGGTACAAATTCAAGTAATACCAGAAAAGAGTAAGTAATCTAACATTAGGACCTAAATGTTAAAAGTCTGTACTGTTCCACTTTAAAGCCCTATGCAAAATTTTAAGAATGTTTAGAAAGTATCACGCAAAATGAAAAAAACGTTTTCCCACTTACTTTGTTGACACCTCATGTTTGTGCAGCCTGTGGGACAGAACAGAATCACTCTGCTTGAAGAATCACTGCTACAAATTACATTAGCAGCGTACTTTCAGCTATAATTTCCAGAAGTGCTATAAAATATTTGATGAATAATACACTTGTAGCCCTATACAGCTAAAAAGTAGCTTCTAAATTAGTGTGGCTACACAATTCTGAATTTAGAAACTTATATCATTACACAAAGAGAGCTGAGTTTTGTCTCTCTGTAATTCATCCTTCCAAAGAACCCTGATCTGTGGTCTCTGGTGAACTCATATGGCAACTTACAAAACTCTACAGCACTGCACTCATGGGCACTTCTCAAAGCACAAGAGTTTGAGACGTTTTTTCATGTTTTTTCATGCAACACTTCTTTGATCAGAATATCAGCATTTGAGCTGTCTGTAACAGAAGTGCTGCTTTCCTCACGGTTTTTCATTTTGGTTCTGAATTTCTTCACTCTTCAATTTTAAATGTTTGCTATCCTCTAGATGTGTGTGTGTGTGTGTGTGTGTGTGTGTGTGTGTGTGTGTGTGTGTGTGTGTTTAAATCTTAACAGACTGAAGATTAAACCAGTCATTAACATTTACTAGGAACTTGCTTGTCAAGTTTTTCTCAGCCTTTTGGGTAAATGGATTTTATTAAGCTCCATAACAAGTCCCCAAAGTGAGTGTTTTTGCTATCTCCATTTCATAGATAAATAGAGTTGTAATGAGATTAAGGAATTTGCTCATGTCAAGAAGCCAATGAGCTGTAGAGCCAGAATGCGAACTGAGTGGGATTGTCTCTGGGACAACAGATATCAATCACTTCACCCAACGCTGGGATCAGATATGCCTTGGAGTTACTACAGGGTATCTAGAACAGTGTTGCACAGTCTTGCCTTTTGTATGTGATGAAACTGTCGCAGTGAACAGTTGGCAACCCCCACAGCACAAGGCCGAGCTGAGGCTCCGCTTGGGGGCGTTTAAAATTGGCATAGAGATCATCCAGCTCTACCAAGAGCTATAAGGAAAGTGTGGCCATTTTAGGTATGCCTTCCAAGTCGGCCGTCCCACTGGAGGCATGCTGAGGCACTGGCTTATCACAAGCAAGTTATGGGCTTGTGACACAACCTGTGAAAACATTTAGGGAAAGTTTTGTTTTTGTTTTAAGTTTTAACAAGTACTTAAAAACAAAAAAATTGTACATATTTATGGGGTTCCCATGCGAGATGTTAATATACATATTGGGTAATGATTAGACTGTTTTAAATATTATCATACTTACATTAGAGAATGTACACTATTTTTATATGGTGAGACTTTAAGAATCTTTCTTATAGTTCATAGAAGATTGTCATCTGCAGCCACCTTACTGTGCGGAATCACAGCAGAGCCTCCTGCTGCTTGCTGCATATTGCCAACCATTGACCAGCCTTCTCCATCCCTCCCTGAAATCCAAGCCAATAATTACAAAGAGTATTCTCTTTGCATAGCTCTAAACTAGGAAACTACCCTAAGTTCCTTACAGACAGGTGATATATTGTAAAGAAAAACGAAAACCAGTAAAGTGTGGTCCAGGTGCAGAATGTCAGGTGGTAACAATGAACAAAGTGTCTGTCTAGGTATCAAAGTCACAGTTGCTTCTCCAGTCTGTCTCCAATACATGAAGACCTGTCAGTCCTGTCAAATAACTGTAATTACATTCCATTTTAATATTGTAATTTAAATACATAGACTCTTGCTTTTTATTTTTAATATTCCAAGAAGCTTATGCAGCAGACAAGCAAAAGTGAATGTAGAAGTTAAGCAACGTGCCTGAGAAGAAAGAGCTGATCTGTTTGCAGGGTCTAGATTTTTTCCTGTGTGCTCCACACCATGCTGCAGTGTGCTCTGTGCCCTGAGCTTTCATCAGTGCTGATTCTCACCACGGTACTGGCACCACAAAGCAGACACGTCTGACTCCACACCACACAGTGGAATGCAAAGCTCAGCAGAGCTAAGTTATTTGTCCAACGCCATGCAGCAACCAATATAAAAACTGAGGTTTGCTTGAATTAGAAAATAATGCCCATTGCATTTTTACAGCATGCTTCTTCCTCTGATAAATAAAAAGCATGACAAATTAATTATATTTGTCCACACTTGGCTAAAGTTGCTCGAATCATCAACTTTAAAGATGGCTTTTAAAACTTGTCCTTTCTCTGTAAAACAACATGATGCTAATCAGCCTGTTTATGTTTAAAAGATTTGAACATTGGATATTTCTTAGAGAAAACATCATAGTTTTGAGAAACTAGAAGCCTTATGCCAAGAACTGCCAAGAATATGACAACGTTACAAAGCTCAAGGAATGAGAGCGGCCATGCCCCATTATTTTTCCCAGTAGTACAAAGCTTGACACAACACTTCTGTGCCCCCGAATGTGAGTTGACCTTCAAAATGCTTCTTCAGTGATATCTGGGAAGAAAATAAAAACTTGGATTTAAAAGCATATCAGACCGCAACACTGCTAGATGTTTGCTGCAATTACCCCACTTGATTTTAATAATGTTAAGCCACAACACAGAAAGAAATGCTATATTAAGGTGGCTATATTTAATGCCATAGTCTAAACTTACTTTCTAACTGGTCTAACTGTACCATGCTTTAAAAATGAAAGAAAGCCTGGCGTAGTGGTGCACACCTTTAATCCCAGCACTTGGGAGGAAGAGGCAGGTGGATTTCTATGAGTTCGAGGCCAACCTGATCCACAAAGCCAGTCCAGGACAGCCAAGGCTACACAGAGAAACCTGTCTCAAAAAAAAAAAAGTGAAGGAAAATGTTAGGTCTGTGTAATTGCATCAGTGTTAATACAGTATACACTTTAGCACAGACTATTACCATGGAGGAAGTTGCACGTGTGTGTGGTTGAGATGTCTGCAATCTTTCCACGTCTGTTCAGTTTTGCTGTAAAGCTAAACTATAGTAAAATAATATTAGACTATTAGAAATAAAGAAATAAAGGGGGAATTGCAGTACAGACAACTGGTTTACCGTTTATCAAATAGGTGTGTGCAACTTGAAAATATTATCTTTCACAAGTCATTGAGATTTGAGAAGGTGGGCATATTGGCTGCTTTCCTGAAAATAGGAACATAATTATAGGAGCTGTAGACAGGAGATGTTGATTACAGCCGTTTCCACAGGCAGACTGATGGAGAAAGCTATTCTCTCTAGATTCAGACATAAGCAAGTGCTTCTCAGCCTTTGAGACTAAACTAGAGTTAAAGGGCTAAGGACATGGCTCAGTGTGAGTGTGCTTGTCTAGTATCTGTGAGTGGTAGTGCCCGGCACTGCAAACACACATACATGCACACGGGGAGAGTTAGGAAGGAACAAACTGAAAACATTAGGGAGAGTGGAAGAAGGAGGAAACAGAGACATTTGTTTGATTGCTTAGTTGGTTTTTGGAGGGTTTTTTTTGGGTGGGGGTTGGTTTTTTCTTTTTTTTAAGGTTTTTCTTTTTACTATTAAACATTTTAAAATTATATATATATATATATATATATATATATAATCACACATATATACAATAAACTAACTATAGCAAGAAGGGCCATGACACAATCCAGAATTATATAAATGTCACATTCTTAGAGTTTTGGCTATTTGTATTTGGCGGCCTTGAAAAAAAAATCTTCTTTCCTATCTTGGTGCATCTAAAATTCTGAATGTATATCAACATCTATCATATCTCATCATTATCAACTTAAAACACCCATCTAGACCTAAAAACGTCTTAACCCCTAAACAACTAAGCTTCATTGTAAAACTAAACTATCTGGTCTTCAACCTCATCGGAGAGTTGAGAAGGAATAAACTTGATTACGTGAGTATACAGGGAGTGCAGGTTAGTAGCTTTCCAAATGAGGAGATGACAGAGACAGTTTTCTACCTGAGTAGTCACCCAAAGCTCTCTATAACATTGGAGCATCTTCTTCAGCCTTCTGGCCCAATATATCTGGCAGACATATTTGTGAGGCAGGAACTAATTTTGTTTATTGTTGTTGTTCTTTAGGACCTGCCTGAAGAAACTACACCTTTATGCTGCTTTATGCTTTGATCTTGGATTGTTCCCTGCAACTCAAATTTTGAGATTTTGGTGCCCATCTGATGGCATTGTTTGGGAGAGGTTCTGGGGTCTTTGGGTCACAGGACCTCACTGACAGATGCAGGTTACTATGCCCAGGGCTTTGAATTCTGTTATCTCTGCTTCCTAACTAGCTCTCTTCCTCTTGATGACCTAAGCCATGCTAATTTACATCTGCATCTCCCAGGACCAAGCTGCTTCACCACACCTTCCCTACTACAATGGACCTAACCTGTGAGCTAGAATAGACCTTTTTGTTTCCGATAACAGGTACTTTGTCACAGCAAAGAGGAAGGTAGCTAATGTACCTTAGGAATGATAGTCTTCATTTTAAGGAAATTTCCCGATGAGGCATGATATAAAACTATTTTCATCCTTCTGCAAGCAAGCTCTCTCTTCTGGCTGTAATAGTTGAATAAAAAATATATATATACATATCATTGGAACAATACCCAATGTTGGAAGTTGAGGCTCTAAGGCAGTGGTAGAGCACTTGCCTAGCTCTACCTTCTAGGAAGGAAAAGAACATTTGGACTATTGTTTATTTAGAGTGGCGGATGCTGAGTTGGATGGAACAACGCACGTAAGAACTCTATGCGCAGTGAGAGAAGGCAGTAACTCCAGGAAGTTCACAGCTGTCTTTCTGCTAGCTCTTTTTGGGCATTGATTGCTCCCCTGAAGTCTACTTTCCCTAATGCTTTACTCTTCCTTGTAATTTGTTCTGTTGGTTCTGGCCTATCCTTCCACTTCTATTTCAGCAAAACTAGAGTGAACATTTTCTGCTCTCTTGTTTTAACTCAAGTTCAAATACACTTTCATAATCTTAACAAAATAAGTAGGTGGTTAGCAAAAGATGACCTTTGGGGCTTATTGGTTCTCTCTAAAACCACAAGAAGCAGGAGCTGCTGCCAAGCATTCCACTGCCAGTGCTCACACATAAATTTGGTCAGTATTTTGATTACTTCTCAACTCTTTCAGTCATCCAACCCTTTTAAAACCTCACAATTTCCTGAAATAACTAATGTGACTGGAGCCTACCGCATATCCATAATGGCTTCAGGTAACCTTGGAAATGCCAAAACAATCTAGTTTTGAACAGCAGTTTGCCTTTAGTTGCCCTATACGTCAAAGATACTGAAAATGTGCTAAGTACCACCACAGAAGGGTGACTTGAAGGCTTCAGTTAAGCAAGACCTGCTAAGATTTTTCATCTCATTGAGTCTTTCTACATCTTTGCCCTTACTTTAAGTTTCTGTTCCTTTCTTCTTTTTCCATATGTATGAATGGTTTGCCTTCATTCATCTATGTGCACCGCGTGTTTGTATGGGGCTAGGAGAGTTTACCTAGTCCCCTTGACTGAAAGTTACTGGAGATGATTGTGAGCTGCCATGTGGGAGTTGAACCCTCCCTGGTCCTCTGAAAGAGCAGCACATGTTCTTAACTTCTGTGACATCTATCTAGCCACCTAAGTTTTTTTCTTGCTGGTGAGCATGCTAACAAATGTAAACTGAGGGTTTTTTTTTTTTTGAGTTTGACATCGATTTTATTCTAAAATTCTAAAAGTTCCCCTTAAAGAGTTTGCAGACTAGCTTAGAAAATGATGCCACAGAAATATTGGCTTGTTGGGAAGGAAGCGAGGGCCTTGGGGGGGGGGTCACTGGAGTGGAAGGGAAGACAACCTATGCATCAAAAAGCTCATGTGTTGAGTGAGAAAGTGGCTTCCGTATTCCTATTCATGGTTGCTGGTTTTTCAGGATTGGGACCACTATTTCCTACTGTCCCCAGAAGGTATCTACTACCTTTTAATTGTGCATGGATAGGATTTCTTTTTTGTGTGTCAAAAATTACCTTTGTGAATTTTACTTTCAGTTAGCAAATAATAATTGTATGTAT
Source organism: Acomys minous (assembly GCF_964271855.1). Lineage (NCBI taxonomy): Eukaryota > Metazoa > Chordata > Mammalia > Rodentia > Muridae > Acomys > Acomys minous. The sequence goes on along the minus strand of NC_140499.1, from coordinate 37,342,957 downwards.
TTGTATGGCTAAATGTGCTATTTCATTTAAGAATTTTATTATTTCTTAATTTTATTTATATCTGTGTGTATTGCATGTATGCACATGTATGTACATTGCAATTTGTGCACACAGGCCAGAAGCAGTGATTATGGGACACAAGTTGTTACATGAGTCCTAAGATTCCAACTTAGCTACATGATTATGCACCAGTTGCCCTTAGTCCCATGCTATTTCTCCTGAGAGTTTTCCTACATAATATAGGGCCTCTATAGTGTAGGATCATTAAGTGAGTCTAAGTTAATTTATTACCTTCCATAAGCACCATGTTTGTTGTGAAAATATATAAATATACACTTACAGCAATTTTAAAACACTAGTAACTATCGTGACCATCATTTTGTACAAGAGGTTACTGAACCTTCCTCCTCTCTGGCACTTTGTATCCTTTGATGGCAGCTCCCTATGATGGGTAATTGTCAACTTAATAGGACATGGAATCACCCAGAAGCATGGCTGTGAGCTACTGTCTTGATTCAGCTAATTGAGGTTGAAGACTGGCCCACTTTGAGTGGCACTGTTCCTTTGACTGGAACCCAATATTACATAAAAACGAGAAAGTGAGCCAGTCACAGAAATCCCTCCTGCCTCTTTCTTGACTGTTTTCTCATCACTAAAGTGACACCAGATTTGGGGTATTTGCTCTCTATGAGATGTGTGGTCTGAAACTATTTTCTTTAGCCTTTAACATAACATACTGTAAGACATAAGCCTTACAGTAGCCATTGGTTTCTCTAATATGTAGATTCTTTTTTTATTAATTTATTCTTGTTACATCTCAATGGTTATCCCATCCCTTGTATCCTCCCATTCTTCCCTCCCTCCCATTTTCCCCTTATTCCCCTCCCCTATGACTGTTCCTGAGGGGGAATACCTCCCCCTGTATATGTTCATAGGGTATCAAGTCTCTTCTTGGTAACCTGCTGTCCTTCCTCTGAGTGCCACCAGGTCTCCCCCTCCAGGGGACATGGTCAAAGGTGAGGCACCAGAGTATGTGAGAAAGTAATATCCCACTCTCCACTCAACTGTGGAGAGTGTTCTGACCATTGGCTAGATCTGGGTAGGGGTTTAAAGCTTACCGCCTTTATTGTCTTTGGCTGGTGCCTTAGTTTGAGCAGGACCCCTGGGCCCAAATCTGCCTACCATAATGTTCTACTTGTAGGTTTCTAGGACCCTCTGGATCCTTCTACTTTGCTATTCTCCCATGCTTCTCTCATCCAGAGTCTCAATGGGATGTCTTCCCCTCTGTCCCAGTTTCCTGGTAAGTGAAGGCTTTCATGGGACATGTCCCTTGGGCTAGTATGCAGATATAAGTGAGTATATACCATTTGAGTCTTTCTGCTTCTGGATTAACTCACTCATTATGATCATTTCTAGCTCAATCCATTTGTCCACAAATTTCAGGAATTCCTTTTTTTAATAGCTGAGTAGTATTCCATAGTGTATATGTACCACAGTAAACTGAGGTTTTAAAATTACCTCCGAGTTTCCTATTTATTTAATTTATGAATATGTTTTCCACTTGGTGTGAACATCTTTGTTTCTGGGCATTTTCCATCTGGTTGAAAGGTCCTATTATTGGTTCAGGAAGTTCCTGTGATAGTAACTGAAGGATGGATATATATTACAGACAGGCATGGCAAAGCATTCACAGGACATAATCTTTGCATAGTCAACAGAGCTGAGGCCTGTTCTCTTTAATCCCAACTGATAGAAATTAAACCAATGAGACAAAATGGTATGTTTTCTGGAAAGAATGAATTTTCTAATAATAGCATTGATTCAACATGACTAGGTACATAGAATAAAATAGGCAAGACAAAAAGGAAGTGTGGTCATGTAGGACTGAGATGCCCCTAAACATGAGATCTGCAGATCCTCAATCCATCATGGGCCAAGAAGCAGATGCAAAGCACCCATGCAGAGTCTCATCCTAGAAACCAGGTAGACAGTAGCTACAAAGATGGCTGCCCTGTTATTTACTAGGATTTTCTGCACACTTTTCCACCCTGGACTCTGTCCTGACCTCCAGTGCAGGGACTAGGTGCTATAAAGCACACTTGTGATGTACTTATGAAACAGTGAAGCAAATAGTGAATGAAAGAGCGTGACACTGGTGCCTCAGTGACTAGAAAAGGAGTGCAGGGTTCCGAGGTGGATACTAGTCAATTCACCTATGTATGCTCCAGCTTTTTCATGAGTAAAGCAAACTAAACCTTGTAGATCCATCAACACCTTTGGAGATTAGCTTTCCCCTTTGTCTTGATATCAGAAGGTACTAAACACCCATGAAATGCCAAGGACCGGAGTACCTGATGCTAAGAATAAAGCAGAAGACCACGTATGTTGAGGTTCTTTGTTTGAAAAGCTTTCATTCTGACAGAAAAGACAAGTATGCGAGAAATAACAAGAAACTGATTGCTCACAGCATAAACTAAGCTTTGGAACTAAATTGAGGGAAAGAGAAAGTACAGTATGCACAAAACTTGTCCACAAGAAGGACGAGCTGGGTGCTGAGATTTTTGCCCAGCACACTGAGTCATCAGAGCTTCAAGTTTATTGGCAGCGTTGCATGTGCTTGTGTTGTACGGACAGAGCACAGTTAGCCGTTGTAACTTGTTACAGAAACAAATCACTGCCTGGCGACACTAATCCACTTTGAACATGATACTGCATGAAGACATTGACACCCAGTCACTTCCCTCGGTTCCAGTCAGATCAGCCTAGAGCCCAACAGCCAGGCAGCAAATGTGCTGCCTATACAAGGCACTCTTCTGCCCACGACTTATACATGCTTGGATTTACTTGGAGATTTGAGTAAGCAGACATCAGTTTTCTGCTTGTCCTGCCTCCTTCCTTTTGCCCCATTCTGTCCTCCAAGTCAAGGAATGGCCCCTGTGCTTTCTTCAGATGAATTAAGAAGTTTTACACAAATTTGTAGATTTCAGCTTGGGACTTTCTGTGCAGTGGACAGCACTTGGGCAGTGAATGGTCTCATTGTTTTTAGGGGAGAACAACTCTAAGATGTGTGGGTGTCTGGCTAAAAGACTGGAGTGCCCCAGAGACAGCCTGGTAGGGTGCTGGTCCCAGGAAGTAAAATGGGTTAGTGATCCCATTCAGCAGGGCTGTTAAAAGGCAAAACAAAGCAGGCATTTCACATGTACAAAAGGTCACTTGTTAGAAGTCCTCATGAAACTCAGATTAATTTGGATTTGATAGTTCCTTTTGCTTTTAATTTGGGCACCAGTATTCTAAGCTATCTGGTGAAGTTATTAGGAGTCTTTCTTTGCTCAGTCCTACATTGTATCACCCTTTAGTCAGGCCAGTCTGGTCTGCTTGTGCCGAAGGGGACACTTGCCCTATTACACCCACTTGTTTCAAAAGTTATTTTAACTGACCAAGTTGCTAGTAAGAAGACCATCCCGACAAGAAACACAAAGTGAGCTCGGTAATAACGGGGACCCTATTCCACTTAAAATTGTATTCCACTTGCTAAAGTTGACAATGTTACAAACAGTGCGGGGAGGAAAGTGGGACTTACCAGACACCCCGATTGGAAGGACAGTTCTGCCATTATGCCATTGCCAGCTCTAAAGCAGGCTGCACAGACTCTTGGCCCAGAGTCTGAATAACAATAGTACAGCTGGGGCTGGATCCACTCCCTCCTCCTCCGTAGGATGCTGGTTGCTCAAGCAGGGAGAAGCAGAGAGGAATCCAATGTTGTCCCGAAGTTTTCTCTCGTTATACTCAGAAGCAGGCGATGCAAAGTCATCCCACTGTACCACCCTATCATGAGCCATACCAAGTTAACTTTAAAGCTCGTCAAAGCATGCGTTCCTCCATCCATGCCAGGCATTTCAGTGCATGTCAGCACAGGTGATAGACAGGAGGGAGGGAGGAGCTACACTGTGTTATCTGCTCCTCTGCAGTTATTTCTTCACTTTATTCTAAGAAGACGTCTGGGCCTTTGCACTCCCTCAGGACTCTGAAGTTGTGGATGATCATTTTAGAAAATCACATTACCTGTTTTTTTTTTTTTCAGAAGCACTGGACAATTTTTCCTGCCCCCCTCTTTTTCTGTGCTCCCTCTTTTTAAAATTTCTATGGCTATGTGCTCTACTCAGTGGCTCCTTTCCACTTTTCAATCATAATGGTCTTGTTCTCTTCTTAGGTTTCATGTTTCCATGGCTCTTCGACTGGCATTTGCTTGCAATTTTCTGTTCTCTTCTAAGGCCATCACAAGCCTCCTCGATGCTTTCATTGCCAAGTGCATGTGATGGTTTCAGCAAGCACTTGCAGTTCAGCCCTTTCTCCTGGGCCCTATGCCCACACACACCACTGTCTCTGGTAATAACCACATGCATGCCTAGCAGACATCTCCAGCTGCATGAATCCTGGGAAATTCTTCCTTCTATCCACACCCGCAGCTGCCTGCCCCTTCCTATTGTCCTGTGTGTCCTTAATTGGGGTCATCTCTGATTCTCTTTTTCTGCCTTTCCCCTACCTAGGCCATATGGATGTTTAGGAATTTATTTTCTTAATCTCTCCGCAATCTGGTTGTTTCTCCTCTGTCATTGGATGTCACTTAAATTCTGAATCTCCCAAACTTAACTAATACATTTTCTAGCCAGATTTTAATCACGTTTTTAAATCAGTCATCAAGTTGTCACTAAACACAGTGACTTCTACTAAATTACTGTGGAATTTAATTGTTAAATTCTAAGCATCATGTCTACTTGGGGTCCAATTGTGTCTTCTCTTCAGAATCATCAGTGGCCTTTCTATCATTGCCTGAAATAAGACTTCAAAGATGTCTCTAAAAGTCTGGTCATTTCAGATTCAAGGATATTTGTATGTGTTCTGCAGTGCAGAAAACTTTACTCTTACAGGTCCTATGAGACACAAATTCCTACTCTCCCTACCAATCATTGTATTTTAACAGCTTATTAAATAATTGTTTTCTGCAGATATACTATAAACGCTATAAACGCTAGTTTATCACAATCTCTCTAAGAAACTGCGAGCAGAAAATCCCAGTAATGTAACAGAAAAATTAATGACTATTTTATTTATTTATTTTCATGTAAGTACAAGCATAAATTATAAAGTTTTAAATATTTTTATATAAGTTTTTGTTAGGAAATAAAGTGTATACTTTTGGTTTATCAAAGAAGAAAACATTAACTTTTGTGTGGTGGTTGATATTTAAAGGAGATAGTAATAAGGTCTTATTTTTTGTGATGCTTTGCCTTCGCCACTTGAATATACCCTACTGGTGTTTGCCAGCACAGCCAGCAATATGGTCATAGTGCAATCAGCCTTTTAATATAGACGTTGTCTATATAATTTGGAATTATGTGTACTCCTTTTTTTCCTCTTCCAAGATATCAGTTTTGCTCTGTGCCTTTCCGAATGGACAAGAGCCAGGAGATAAATGGCTGAAAGTCAGGAACAGAGGCATGTGAAGCAAGGTCATGGTTGAGAGCTACAGTAGTACACAACTCAGCAGAGCCTAGACAGGCTACATAGAAAACAGGCAGAGCTAACCTTTCCAGCTGTGGGTTTGCACTTCACTTAAATGATTAACTACACTCCTGTATTGACTGAATAATTACCTGTAGAAAACCACTATCCGAAGAAAACAATGCGTTATCCACAGATGTGAATACTGAGTACCATTAGATGGCAGAAATAAAGATTAGTCAGTAAACTGAGTATCATTTGGAAGAAGCTGAAGAGCATTACAATTTCTAATCATTCCAGAAAACACATTTAAATATATAAAGAACGCAAATCCTAAGTCTTCCTAGAAACCGAATATAATAGGTCCCAAACAACTTCAACCAATATATTAGCGACTTTTTTCATTCCTGCTACAAAATAACTGAAAGACACGACAGAAAGTATTTTTTTCTGGCTCACAGTTTGAAGAAGTACAGTCCATCAGGTGGGGCTAGCGTGGCAGCTGGGACGGCTGGTGCGACTGGCCCCACAGCAGCAGGCCAGTACAGCAGCTCCTTGCAGCACGGTGTCTACAAAACAGCTCTCTGTAGAAGCAGCAGGGTGGCACAGAACCCTCCAGTCCCAGCCCCAGCGACACACTTAATCCAGGAAGCTCCACTTCCTGAAGTTCCCAGGACCAACCAAAACAGTGAGACTCACTAGGGACCAAGTCCTCAAATATATGAGGCTAGAAGGAGCATTTTATATTCAAATCAAGCTACTCAAAAAAAAAAGAAAACTCTGAGTCTCATATGTAAATTTTCCCCCTTCTTCATTTCACATTTTGATTAAATCGTAAGAACCATCTAGGCATAAAGGGATCCAAATCAACGCCAGACCAAGAGCTTGCTTTATTCTGCGTATACAACAGAGCAACATCTCTTAAACCGTCCCTTCCACTGTATATTTTCTCAAGATCCATTTCCCTCATCTCATATAAATAAAATTGAATACAAATCAAAACAAAAATCGTAAGAGTTTTAAATCATCTGTTCAGTTTCAAGTGAGCTGCCTTTTAAAGTATAGACCAGAAATATAAGTCAGCAGATGGAAAATAAAAGGATTAAGATATAATACTCGAGCACTGTAACTTTTTCATATTTTACATAAACTTTTATATACATTTTAAATATAAAATTATAAAACTTTTATATAAAACTTCATATAAATTAGAGTGATCTCTAATAAGTAAAAGCATCATGTTTACAAACATTTGCCAGGAGAGGTATATTCAAGTAAAAGATGTAAAACTTTTACTCTTAAATGAGGTTGATAACGCCTTTAATCCCAGCACTTGGGAGGCAGAGGTAGGCGGATCGCTGTGAGTTCAAAGCCAGCCTGGTCTACAAAGGGATCCAGGACAGCCAAGGCTATACAGAGAAACCCTGTTTCAAAAAACCAAAAAATAAAACTAAAATAAAATAAAGGAGTACAATCTTCCTGTCACACATTCTCTCATAGTGATAGAACTTGCAAATGAGCCTAACGTCCTTAATATTGCAAAATTCTGTGGTCAAGTTTCCTAACAATGCCATAAAGGGTCAATAAATGGCACTTCATACACACAAATATATAAATGACTTGAAATGAGACTGTGATCACTCTGTCTAGGCACACTGTATAATGTTGGATGTGGTTTCCTTCGTAGTATTCCTCCCATTATATTTATTTAATGACTACCTTATTATTGCACCTTGCCTTGGTGTTTCAAAAAGAGTGGCACCTGTGCTTCCTGTAAATAGATGCCTTTGATGCATTTCTTTAGAAAGAAACTAAAACATGTGTTCCAGAAAGGTCTTCAATGGAATGATTGTAGACAGACCACCCTGCATGCCATACCTTGTGATGTGATAGAAGATCTTTGTTATTTGAGGAAATACTTTAAAAATACTGTATAAGAGTACTGTGTGAGGTCATAAAGGATTTCATGATTCAGGGTGGAGATTTTATTAATGGTGGTGGTATTGGAGTTGCCTGTATTTACCAGGGTCCTTTTGCTGTGAATAAGTTAAACTTAGACACTGCTTTCCATGACAAGCAGCAGTCCCAGTACAAACAACTGCCAGTTCTTTATCACATGTTCTAAGTGTGATTGGCTGGATGGAAAGCATGTTGTGTTTGGAAAAAATCACTGGTGGACTTCTTGTAATAATAAAGATTGAGAATGTTCCCACAGGCCCAACAATAAGACCAAACTGCCAGTGGTGATAACACAGTGTGGTGAAACGTAATCTAAACCAAGACTGAGCCAGGTTTTCTGCTGTTTTGGATGACATTCTCCCTTGAGTGTGACAAGCTGGACTGGCCTCTGTGTTGGCTTCTGTGCCTCCACAGTACTTGATCCACGACATGGATGTATCACAGATCAGAAACAAGATCCTGTTTAAATTTTGAACTGTAAATAAAGGATTAAAAAAAAAAAACAAGAGTGGTGTGTGGTGGTAAATGATGGTAAATTTTCAACTGGGGGCTGAAGCAGGAGGATTCTTAGTTTAAGAACAGCTTGGACATTACACCAAAATCTTGACTCAAAAATAATAAACAGGAGAGCCGTAAATCATTTGCCCATGAACAAGATTATTATAAAACTGTAGGCTACGATAATGTGTTTATTTCATACTAAAAATAGAAGGAAGAAACTCTGTTTCTTAACCATTTAAAGTGGATGTGGAGAAAGGGAAACACTCCTTCATTGCTGGTGGGAGTGCAAACTTGTACAATAACTTTGGAAATCAATCTGGCGCTTTCTCAGAAAACTGGGAATAGGGCTTCCTCAAGACCCAGCTATTCCACTCCTCAGAATATACTCAGAAAATGTTCCACCACATAACAAGGACACATGCTCAACCATATTCATAGCAGCCTTATTCATAACAGCCAGAACCTGGAAACAACCTAGATGTCCCACGGTCAAAGAATGGATAAAGAAACTGTGGTACATTTACACTATGGAATACTACTCAGCTATTAAAAACAGGGAAATCCTGAAATTTGCAGGCAAATGGATGGAACTGGAAATGACCATCCTGAGTGAGTTAACCCAGACTCAGAAAGATACACATAGTGTATACTCGCTTATAATTGGACACTAGCCCAACAGAGATGTCCCCTGAAAGTCTTCACTTAGCAGGAGATTGGGATAGATACTGGGACTTCCTATTGGGACTCCAGGTGAGAGAGGTAAGGGAGAATGGAGAAATAAAAGGATCTAAAGAGTCCTAGAAACCTATAAGAAGACCATTATGAATGGTGGATCTGGACCCAGAGGGGCTCTTCTCAAACTACTGTACCAACCAAGGACAATGCATGCAGTAAACCTAGAACCCCTATCCAGATCTAACCAATGGACACCACATTCTCCACAGGTGTGTGGAGAGCAGGGACTGACTCTGACATGAACTCTGGTGGCCCCTATTTGACCACTTCCCCTTGGTGTGAAGACCTGGTGACACACAGAAGAAGAGTAAGCAGGCTACCAGGTAGAGACCTGACAGGCTATGATCATATGGTGGGGGACAAGGTCCTCTTATATCACAGACTTAGTGGAGGGGAATAGGATGAAAGAGGGAGGGAGGGGAAGGGGGAAGATACCAGTGATGTGATAACAACTGAGATGTAATCTGAATAAATTACTTAAATAAAAAATAAAGCATATGACTATCATCTCATAAAAATAATTCATTTCTTCTAGAAACAGTTTCCAAGATAATACATCATAAAGAAAATATATCATAAAGCACCTGTGACCAAAAATGAGGTGGGAACTACTTTGAGGCTTAAACTGTTTTGAACACTGATCCCTTGGTTACAGCATTAATTCTAAAGTTAGTTTTCTACACACCCCCTTTTTTATCACAAGCATTAGATGCGCAGGATTGCTGCTCTCCGGCAACTGATGTTGATTACACACGTATCCTACTCTAAAATCTCAAAGGATGATGGTATTTCTCTCTGTGGTCACTTCAAAAGTACCTATGTAAAAGTATAATTCTATAAACCTTAATATACTAAAGACAACTATAATCAAATGTGCATGTGCGTGTGTGTGTGTGTGTGTGTGTGTGTGTGTGTGTGTATGTAGTCTCAAAACCATGCTTGCACAGATATCTTTAGTAAAACTCGGTGCATCACAAAACAAAAAGATGTGAATGTAGGTACGGGACTTGTGGAAAGGAGACGAGTTGACAGGAGTGAGATGATGTCTTAGCGAGGGTTACTATGGTTGTGATGACACATCATCACCAAAATCATCATGGGAAAGGAAAAGGATTGTTTGGCTTATATATCTTGAATCACAGTCCACTGAGGGAAGCCAAGGCAGGAACTCCAAGTGACCAGGAACCTGCAGGCAGGAGCTGATGCAAAAGCCATAACAGAATTCTGCTTACTGGCTTGCTTCTCAAACCCTTGACCAGTCTGTTTTCTCATAAAACCCAAGACCTCAAGCCAGGTGGGGCTCCATCTACAATGGACTCTGCCTTCCCTCAACAATCACTAATTAAGAAAACGCCCTAAAGACCTGGCTAATCTTGTAAAGGCATTTTCTCAACCGAGGTTCCCTCCTCTCAGATGATTTTAACTTGTTTCAAGTATACATTAAAAACTATCCCAGACAGAGGGTAATACGATAGGTTGCAGAGTTAGAGTGATTGGAATTAATTATATATGTGCATGATATTATATTAAAATATTAATTTTTTAAAAGAATAAATAAATTATTGTTAAAAGTAGTACAACTTCAAGAAAGGATTTCAGCATTTTAACCACAACACCCTTTCTCCTCTAAAAGTAATGAAAGAAATCATCATTCAAGGAAAGTTTGTGCTTTTTTTTTAAGTTGATGCTTCCTTAAGTAATGTCAAAGATATGTAAGATTTTTGCAACTGACTGTTCTACTTACATGCTTAATGAAAGGCTGTAACATCATGTTACAGCCTGGATCTGCTTCTGCCCTCATGGCATCCAGACATTGCTGAGTGCCAGCCTGGACTGGAAGGAGTAAGGGCTATATAAACCTTGGAGAAGGGGGTAAGGCTTTGGGGGGTGAGTAGACACCACCAGCTGGGGCTGAGGTGCTAGGAATGCTTCATTTGCATGGAGAGGAATTCCAGGTGCTAGCTGGACACGCCCTTGTAAAGAAATGGAAAGTTTTAACCTGAAACTTGGACATCAGGCCACGTTATTACTTCAAGGACTGCAGAAGTGGGAGTAGCAAAGCTACATGCACGGGGCATGCAGGACAACAACAGGGAACAAGTGGTCCTAACTCCTGCTGGTTAGATGAAATTTTCGAGTTTGGACAAATCTTGACCTCGCTCTTGTTCCAAGGCAGCTTACGCAGTTGAACGGCTCGCCTGTACTACAGTCATGGGCTCTTGGAAAACTAGTCCTATAACTGTCACGGTCTTCTCGTTATCATCCACTTCCATCAGGTTCCATCCAACAGCAAACACCTATTTTATGAGACTTTGCTTCCTTCACTCTGCAATATAACTAACTGGAAGTGGGAGGAAGAATCAGAGTCAGGAAAAGTATTTCCAGTTTTAGAAACAGTGAGATTAAAGCAAACAAAACATAAAGGTCAGGTGATGGTTCAGAAATAAACAATATGAAGCATCCCTCGCATTTGATAGCAATGTCACTTAGTCACTTAGAAGACATTAGGTTCTAAAGAAGCAGCATTTATCCCTTGCCATTTCCCCTTTCATACTCAAAAACACTCAGTAAATATTTATGCAGTGAAAGAATATAGAGGTCTAAAATGACTGCAGCATGACCGAAGGATAGAAACTATGTTCAGCTAAAATCCATCTCCCACTATTTTTCTTCAGGTTAAAAACAAAAACAAACAAAAACAGAAAACAAAAAAACAAAATAACAAGCATTGTGTTTCAGGTCCTACTTCATACAAGAGGTTTAATGCAGGCAGTAAGAGCAGAAACAGGAGGATCATTTGGACCCAGGAGTTTGAGGTTAGTATAGGCAGCATAGCAGGACTCTGGGTTGCAAACACTGTTAGCACAACTGGCGAAGAATGAGGTCTAAGTGCTTTCCAGAAGCTCATAAGAAGAAAAACCAGGAAAAGGCTTCTGGTTCATATCCAGACCTATAGACTCCTACTGCACAGTTGAGAAAATTGTTCTGAGTTCAGATCCTTACTGACTGACTATAAGGTGGGGGAACATAATGAAATGTCATCTATAAAGAAAGGAAGATGGGGAAAACATGTCAAAGGTCCTCTACACTACAGACCAGTGGTTGAGAGTCAGAGATCAAGAGCACATAGCTCCATCAATCACGCACAGACATTTGTCATTTTTGAGTAGGTTTTTTGAGCAGGTGTGTGTGTACAAGAGGGACAGACACAGACATCAACCTTTATCCTTAAGACACACTGGCAGCCCCACTACCAGCTGTGCTCTCTACTGTGATCTTTCTCCTGTTCAAACTATAACTTACTTTATTAAAGTTTTCATTAATACTTCAGATTGGTCTTTTCTAAAATAGTGTTATAAAATCTAGCCATGTTACATAAATCTATATTTTAATGATTAACAGCTATTAAAACCCCTTTCTGTATTAACTTCTGTTATGATGAAAGTTTCTCTGTTCAAGTACTTTAAGATATAGTACACATATGAAAGCTATCACTAATGACACCTAAATTTTAAAAAGAAAACATTTTTAAAAAGTGTTTTTAAACAAACTACTTTAAGAGGCCTATAAAAAATATTTTAATACTCTTTCAACATGTTCAAAATAATGTCACCCTAAGAAACATAACAGTATTCTCCAGTATTAGCTAAGCTAACTAAAAGTTATACCCAAATATTCCTATTTGACAACAAATTTCTTTTCACAGCCAAGAAGCTTTTTAATTTCGCATGCTAAATTCTCAACGACAAACATGTTTCCCACCACATACTCATGCATAGGCATATACACAGGCATATGCACCCACATACCAACATGCCTACCCATGTATGCACACTAAAGCACAGACCCCCCCCCACACACACACACCTTTTGACAGACCTTAAGGGCTTGTTTACCAGTAGGCTATAAAATATAATGATACTATGGAATCGTCCCTCCACTATCGTGCTCTCCTGGCCCGTTTCCCTTAGCCCCAGTTTTTCTCAGCCTCCCCATGGCAGCATAACAAATGCAGGTGGTCGGTGTCATAATTAAAAACATCTCTGAACGCACTGTTCCAGAAAGCTCTTTTCTGCTCCAGACCCAGTCTTAGGACTTGGGTTGTTCCGGCTGTTTTAACAACTCTCAAAGAAGCATTTGTACAATTCAGAAGAAAACTTCCCGTGGATTTGGCTCAGATTTGTACTCAAGGAAGCACACAGGAAGGATGAATGGCTCTCACTAGTACTGGCACAGATGACCAGAAGATGACCAAGTGTCCCCAGAAAGCCCTGGCCTGATTTCACTCCTAGACTAAACCACTCCCAATCCTATCTCCAGCTTTAGGGTACCCCACAGATTCTGTTAGCTCGCTAGCTTATCCCCAGCCACTGACAGTGTTAAAAGCAGGATGCTCAATACACAAGTCATTCTGGCACAGACATGCAGCCTCATGCACACAAGCATTTCTAAGGCATGCTGAAGACTACTTCTGAACACAGAAACTGTCACTAACACTGGCAGACAGGTGGAAGTGCACAGAATGGGATACTTGCTGGGACAGAGCTGGAAGTGACCATAGCAACAGCATCCTTGGAAGAATCCAAATGTTGTGGGTTTTGTACACTAACTATCCTATTCATTTTTTTGAAGCAATTCAGAGTTTTCATTGATGCATACACACTCATGTCTGGGTTAGCAGCACCCTCTAAGGATGTGTCCCATAAAGTCCCTTAAGTGTTGTTAGATAGTTTATGAAAGGATTTTTTGCCTATTAAAGATACTTCTAGTGTACAGAGAAGAGCTTCTTAAATTTTTCCCACATATGACCCCTTTTCACCCAAGAAAATTTTATACCAAGCCAGAACATAGCTCTATAAAATATCAAACACGTACTGATAATATTTCATTTAAAAACTTACTTTAAAGCAATTCTCTGAGATGTATATATATATAATTTTGTCCATTATTGAAAATAAAAGCAAATTAGCATGCTATCAAGAGATGGGTGTGCTTATTTATTTTTATACAAATAGTTAATCTGAGGTGACGATTGATACTGCAGACCACACGTGGCTTCACATTTCCTCTTTGAGCAATGTGCTGATTTTATAACTGTCATTATTGAGAATGTCGCTTGACGTAAATGTGTATTACTAAGTATGTTTAGGAGCATTTCATAAATTGTTTGCTGTGTTTGGATTTAACGTCAACACAATATTAATTGAAGATACCTGAGGCCTTGTTCTAACTGCCTTGATTGAAGCAGAAACCCGCCCCAGGTGTGGCCGGCACTGTCAGGGAGCTGACCAGATACCTGGGGGCACTCAGAGACAGGATAAGCAGGCTACCAGGGTAAGACTTGATAGGCTGTGACCATATCGTGGGGGAAGAGATAGCCTTCTGTCACAGACCTAGAGGAAGGGAATAGAGTGAAAGAGGGAGGGAGAGAGGAAGGGAGGGAGGGAGGGAGGGAGGGACGGAGGAATAGGAGGATACAACTGAGGGAACAACAATTGAGATGTAATTTAAATAAATTAATAAAAAAAGAAATTCTAACAGAAAGAAAAAAAGGAGTGTGTCAGAAGGAAGATCACCTTGCGTTTTGCTTGCTTGGCATTTCCCTCTATTCCTTCACTGACATCAGAATAAGATTCTCCAAGCTTAGGAGGTGGACTAGGAAGGAGCCACTCCTCAGGAACCTTTCATCTTATGTACTAAGTAGCTACCAATTGTCACCCTACTAGGAGAGAATGGGACACCATACCCCCCCACACACACACAGCTAGAGAACCTTATCTAAAACATTGTTGGAATTTCTGTCCTAATACCCACAAAAAGTATTTTATCCCTTATTTTATGAAACATACCTGCAACTCAAATAACAATTTTTAAAAGCAAGTGTTCTAATAGGACTCAATGCAACAATATGCTAATTCAATGCTTACTGAGTAATGACATTAAGAAACGACTATAACACTTCATTTTCCACAATTGAGCCATCATGTTTCTGTAAGGGCAGAAGATGGTAGCAGAGTGAAATCTCTGTGGTTCCTAGAGCACAAGAGCCTCAGTGTCCCAACAGTATGGCATCGGGCATAGGGACAGCACATGCAGTGTGAACGCCTTGTTATGAGTCTGAGGATGCAACATGGTCCATCATGGCCAGAAGCATCTCAGAATCATTGAGTGTTTGATTTTGAATTCATGCTTGGGTACGATGTGGAAAAAATCTTTTCTTGGTGTCAGATTGTCAGAGAACCCCACATTCAGTAGCAGCCACCTATGGCCCATGGTGTAAGAAGCTAGGCTGTGGAGCGCTCTCATGTGCAAAGTAGAAAGCTTGAAGGGATAGATGAAGAAACATACTCGTTCTGCCAACAAACAGACTCTCCCCCACAAAGGCTGGGCAACCTAACTCACCACCTGTGTGCAAAGATAAAAAGGTTCTTTCTCTCTACGGAACTGCTGGGCACTGAGCTAGCAGAATGGGGCAGGTGCTTTGGTCCTAATCCTCCACGTTTTATATATGGATTGTACTCTTACTTCCCTGTTACTCCCTGAGATCCACAGGTGACCAAATCCCTGAAACTGCTGATCTGTTACGGTAGCATGAGTTTTCATATGATATATCATTGTCTCTAATTAATTGTGTAGGACCTACACGAATCTCATCCACAGCTTAATCTGCAGCAACTTTTTTTTTTTAAGTATGAACTAAACCAAGAAGAGTGGAAAGACAATGAGCTGATACAGGCACGTGAGCTCGGGGTGAGTCACACTCTCCATTGGAGAGCAGGAACCCTCTGCACTCAGTGCAGGAAACTGAAATGCATTCATTGCCTTGGCCCGACTGGCAGCCAGGAGACAAAAGACACTGCAGGTACCGAGTCCATGCAGAAGAAGTTCTGTGATGCTACACAGTAATCTCAACCTGAATAGCAGGAAGGTAAAGCACAGTGGTCAGAAGAGTGATAAACAGTGCTCAGGAGCACTTCGACTGGTGGATCACAAATGCCCGCTTTATTCCCGGCTCATCTATTAATTCATCTCAACTTTAAGTAATAGGAAAACAGAAGTTCATGCATTTCTAGTTTTTTCATTTTTCTAGCTCTAGAAGATCCCTTCAGTTTCTTCAAATCCAGTTGTCTGAAAGGTGGTGACATTAACATGACTTTAAATCTATTTTCTGTTACATTTTAATGGGAATGACTATGTAGGAATTACCCATATTCCAGTTTATCAACTCATAACTGATGTGGTGTAGTTATTTTAACATAGCTTTCAAAAATTCTCGTTCCTCACGGCCGAGCCTAAGACAAGAAAAGGCTCTTGTTAAAATACACATACTTTAGCATAAGAAATTGAACCTTTGAGAAGTTCATTGAGAACCTGATGAGGGAGATATCACCTTGACCAAACTGATTCCCTGGTCAAGGAGCCCAAACCTTGGTGAATGCAGCCGTGGGACTCTGGGTCCGTTTATTTTCTTGCTCCTTTAAATGTCGCACCCAGTGCAGATGCTAACGGCATAGACACAAGTAACTGAGTTAGTGAAATGTGAGTTTGTCTTTTAAGTACCAGTCAAAAATTTTCACTGTTTGGGCTTTGAGTTATTTGGGCTTAGAAAATTCAAAATCATTAAAACAGTGTACAGTTCGGTGATTGGGATACAAGGGACAAGAAGAAACTCAAAACCTTTTTCAAGAACTGAGTACCCTGCCTACAGTGATATTTTATACTCTCTGACAACGTATCTGATTGTAGAAATTCTAAGAAACTCTGGGCATTTGAGGATAAAACACAATCAACAATATAAACCCTTACTCACGGTTTCAAACCAAATGCCTACAAAGTCCACAAAGAACTGTGAGTGAACCACAGGACCGCCCCTGTTCACCATGTGGTACTATGGGTATTTCTCTGGGAAAACAACTTCTCTTCTTGAAATCTGTAATTATAGTGCCCAGTCACCCCTTCTTTACCCCGCAACTGACTGAGCCCTGCACAGCCGAGGGATGTTCACCACACTTGAAAGAATAGAAAGTAACAACATGGCGGGAATGTGGCGGAGATGTTTAGAGTTACTCTGCCTCTGCTTCAGAGAAGTAAAGAAGCAACGGGTGTTCAGGGTCCTATAGCCAGTTCCATGGTGGCTGCCTCTCAGTCTTCTGCTCCATCACCCAGTAGAAGCAGTTTGGGTCATTACTTCACCCATCGTTCACGTTTTTCAAGGGGAGTACTACAGGTTTGAAGTAGAATCTCTTTCTTTCATCTCTCTCTAGTCTCTCTCTCTCTCTCTCTCTCTCTCTCTCTCTCTCTCTCTCTCTCTCTCTCTCTCTCTCTCTCTCTCTCTCCCTCAAGCTATTAAGATGAAATAAATCCTTTTTCTCTCCAAGTTGTGTTTGGCTGTTGTGTTTAACAAAGCGGTAGAAAGTGAGCTACGATACTTTCTATGCTTACTACAGATGTGGCCACAAAAGATCCCAAACACATTGTTCTCCCAGAGCCACTCTGTGTACTTGCGTATAAAATACTCCCAGCAACCTGGAGGACACCACGCAAAGAGAAATTAGATGAGACAGAAAAGAGTATGTACACAATATCACTCATAGGTGGAATTTTAAAATGTTGAACTCACAGAAGTTGTTATGAGGACTGTGGGCTAGAAGACCCGGGCAGCAGCAGTCAAGAGGCCTGAAGACACAGTGACACAAGAAAGATACATTCTAGGAATCTATTATATATCATGATGATCATTATTAATATTAATGGAGTGTGTGTTTGAATATTTCTAAAAGATCATCATGCTGTTATTACATAAAAATGATAAATGTTCAAGTCAAGGAGGTAGATTTGTTAACCCCTTGATTTAATATGTTGTAATATACAGATATGTCAAAACATTACATTGCGTGTCATAAATATATCACTTTAATTATTATTTTTACCTTCATAAAATTGGATAGAAAGAAAATGTTCCAAATATATATAGAATATCTAGTTTGATATTTTGTAAAAGTCCATTCCTGATCTCCTACTCTAAGTAGAAGAAATATAAAGATCATTTTAATAAGAATTTCCAAGCCCAGTAGAGGCTGTGTTCAGTGCTCTACAGCCATTTTCTATTCCAAGAAATAAATTTCCCTAGACCATACCTAATTACCCCAGCTGTGATAAAACAAAAACCCAGAGACTGAACAGAAAACCTTTCTTTCTTAAGGCTTGGCTTGACCATGGTGAACAATAAATTCTTCCTACATTTTAAGCACTCCCTTTGATCCACTCAGACTTGTGAGGCTAAAGACATCTCTAAAATAGAGTAGCTTTAAAACCACAATTTTGAAACATCTGTGCATTTCTCTTTGTCTTTCTGTCTGTCCGTCTCTCTCTCTCTCTCTCTCTCTCTCTCTCTCTCTCTCTCTCTCTCTCTCCAGCGCCAGCTTGAGCGAGCGTTCAGGTAATTCTCAAGACATCATGTTCCCAAGTCTTCCCCCGCCAGCCCAGAGACAATGATGGTTTGCAGAGAGCTCTTGGGGGTGGCCACTTGGTTTATCAGAAGACAGTTAAGTCATTTGTGTTGACGGAGCAGGCATGGTGCCAAAGGAGACATTCTTACACAACTCGGCCTCGGGGCTGATGTGCACATCTTGGAGCCAGGCACGATAGGCAGATAGGCAGCTTCAGATACTTGGAGCTGAGAAATGAAAACAAAGGATGTGGTCTCTCTGTGGCTTCCTGACCTCAGCGATCTGTGTGGTTTCCATGATTGTAAATTATCTTGACAGAAGAAGCAGAGTTTTGGGAGGCCGAGAAACTGTTCTGAGCAGGAGGAAAACAATGACTGAATTAATGAGACAAAATGAGAAGAGCCTCGCTGTGTATCACTCCTTCTTAAATCGGTTTATGTTGCATTTTCCTCTACAGGTCACCTACTGGCTTGGTAGAAATGAATTGCAGGCTGTAGACTATCAAGGAAGTGAGATCTGCGAGGCCCAGGTGTGCTGCTGCAAACCGTTCAATTACAGTGCAAATGGGCTTCTTGCATATTAGGGCAGTGCAGCGTTTGCTCCCAGCCAGTGGGCAGGAGGGAAGAATGGTCTCTGCTCTGACTGATAAGGAAGTGTGCTTCCTGTGTCTCTCTAGAGACAAGAAACTTAAGCATTCATCCAGCGCCAGGAGCCTGACACTTTCACATCCTAATTTGAGACACAGGACTTGCTTTTGTAAAAGCTCCTTTTGAGACAAAGGAGGCTTTGGTTTATTCGGTCTTAAGGTATAAAGAAAGGTGCTGGCTCCACTTCTTTCTAACACCTTAATAAGATATCCCTCCGCAGTTGAGTGGAGAGTGGAGTATGACTTTTACACGTACTCTGGTGCCTCATATTTGACCACATCCCCTGGAGGGGGAGACCTGGTGGCACTCAGAGGAAGGACAGCAGGCTACCAAGAAGAGACTTGATACCCTATGAGCATATACAGGGGGAGGAAGTCCCCCTCAGTCACAGTCATAGGGGAGGGGAATAAGGGGATAATGGGAGGGAGGGAAGAATGGGAGGATACAAGGGATGGGATAACCACTGAGATGTAATATGAATAAATTAATAAAAACTTAAAAAAAAAGATATCTCTTGAATTATCAGAACGGAGATGCATCATGTCGTTCAGCTAACCCTAGGTGACTATGACTATTTTAATAGTAATACGCTTTTTCCGCAAGCTAATACGTTAGTCTTACACTATAATAAACACGCAAGATTCCTCTGCAGTGCCACCCTTGATTCTTCATGTGTGGGAAAGTTCCCACCTCACGGGCATGGAGGGATGGAGAGACCTCCTCCTGTAAATGAAAGCTGCTTTCTGAACGGTTCTGAAGCCAGGCCACAGGCAGTAAACTTGGGCTTTGACAGTAAAATGCGATCTTGGAATATGCTGATTTGGCAGTCGCGGATAAAGATCTATGAGGCTGTTAAGTAACAGGAGTTATCTTCTGCTTCAGGTCCACGTATCTCACACAGCATCTGAGCCTAGTAGTGGCACGCTCGATATCGACCCAGCACCATTTCTGCTTGGCTCCATGTTGGACACACAAAGCTAACCGGAACTCTCGCAAATGCCTCCCACTTAGCAGTGAATTCTATATCTGCTTAAAGAACTCTGCTCTGTTGCTTACAGGTAAAACCTTGACTACGAATGAACAGGCTAACTAACACTTAGCCTGGATGTGAAACTCTTTCTCGGGCTTCCCTCTCGACTCACCACCCTTCTCCCTCTTCCTCCTCCTCCCTGCTCTCCTCTCCTCCCTCTTATCCTTCGGCTTCTCCTCTGGCCCCGTCTTTTTTGCCTACCCTTGCTCTTCCACCTCTCCGTCCTGACCTCTTCTGTCTGTACTATGGTCCTCTCTCCCCTTCTGTCCTTCCAGTTCCTCCTTTTCTCCTGCTCAACCACCTCGCTTCACTCTTCTATTCCCCTGTTACTTAACCTCTTGCGTTCTAGTCATTTTTAGTACTCTTATCATGAAGTGTTCAAAATAAAATTACACTCTTTTGAGTTGAAAAAACTGGGACTGGGCAATTTTAACTTTTTTTTAAAGTGCATTAGTGTTTTGCCTGCATGTATGTCTGTGTGAGGATGTCAGATCCTGGAGTTACAGACAGTTATAAGCTGGCATGTAGGTGCTGGGAATTGAACTTGGGCCCTTTGGAAGAGCAGTCAGTGCTCTCAACTGCTGAGCCCTTCCTTCAGCCCCCAATTTTAACTTTTTAAAACTACTTTTAATTAATTTTGTATATGTGTCCATGTGTGCATGCCTGAATGCATTCGTGTGTGTGTGTGTGTATGACAATATGCACATGCAGGTTACAGGACAGGTTGATGAAGCTGGTTCTCTTCAACCATCTTGAATCCAGGAATCTAAATCAGGTGGTTTACCTTGGTGACAAATGCTTGTACCTGCTGAGACATCCCACCTGTCTAATACTGGAAAATTAAAAAATGTTCAAAGTAGTCAGAATGTCTTAGGGTGCTTCATTAGTAATAAACAGTCTCAGAGCAGTTACATCATGTCTTTTAAGCAATAAGAAAATATGTTGTCTTGAGATAAATGGGATGCATATTAAACTCCAGTGAGAAATAAAAAGTGCATAAATATCACATATTTCTGATTACCCATTGTGGTGATTGTGTTTTATTTATTTAGTCTAAATTTATTTGGCTTGTGTAGTTAAAAGGTAATGTGAAAACTGATGAGTGGAGCCTTGGGAAATCATCTCTATGGCACAGTAAGCTAAGAGGGCTTGCCATTTAAAGGTTCGATGTTCAGTTTTCTATAATTATCTAGAAAATATACTTTTATAATTCATCTGCTTGAATCAGAAAACAAGTGTATAATTTACTTTTTGTTGCTATGATAAAACAGCAAGGAGATGAGTCTTCAAAGTATCATTACAATTCCATTAATTTAAAAATATTTTTATTAAATATATTTTATTTCTTTTTATAATTTTCTTCCTTTTCCACACTTTTGTTCTCTCAGCTTTGGACAAGAAGACTCTATCAAGTTTGCTGTTATGTACTTTTTATGTCATCCCATTTCCTTTAATAATTTTTTCACATTCAGTAAAAATAATATGTTCCAAATTAATCTTGTACATTTTCTTCTTCCAGACCTGAAATCAGCAGTTTCCCAAGGAGTCCTGGATCCTTTTAATGGGTAATATATTTCTCTCAAACCACAGCCTGGTTAGCAAGAGTATTCATTGTTTTTTGGTATTCATTGCCTCTAGGTTTTTAGTGGAATAAGTGAGAAAATATGTACTTTTTTAAAAAGTAAATATTATTCCTAAGCTTATGCTGATATTTTCACCAATTCACACAAAGAACGCAGTGTTTCTACCACCTTAGTTTCTGTATTTTATTAACTCCTTTTCATTTTTCTTAAAATATCTTGGTTCATGAAAACATTAACTTACATCATATATGAGACATATATATGAGGGCCTCTCAAAAATGCCAGTATTAATATTTCCAGAGATTAAAAAAAAACCTACTGAATTGTTTAGAAGTCTCTGTGGTTTCCCATTTTATCCTTGAGACTGTTTAGTCAAAATGCTGCAGTTTAAACCTCCCTGGGCCATTGCCTCTCCTGATACAGCCACCTATAGTTTACATGTCTAAGGCTCTTCTAAACTTTGCTTTTAGGATTGATTTGGTGTCCACTTTGTGTTATATCTAATACATGGCTACAAAGTCAGAATGGTAAGGTGCATTTGGCTGTACAGAAGTCCTTTCCCTCCCTGGTCTTCTCGTGTCCCTTCCTTCCTTATGGGTAGCATGTTTATTAAGTTTTAAGTCCATATTAAAGAGAAACACTAATAAAACTTATAAATATGCAATTATGGGCACAAGAAATGCCTCGGTGGGTAAGGGTTCCCGGCTGCTGAGGCTGACAACCTCAGCTAAATCTTTGGAAACAGACTGGAGGAAGGAGAGAACCAATTCTCGTAAGTCACGCCCTGACTTCCACACCCGTTGCCACCAGCATGATGCTCGGCCTCCCCACAGAAGCAGGAGTAAAGGAGCAAGCCATGATGATGGATTAACTTCCTTAATTATCCAGCCACAGGATATCTTTACCACTTCAAAGTGAACCTGTCAGGCTTTCTGTCACCGTGATAGGCAAAGTAATTAATGCAGTATAACCTCCCTGGGTGTGTCAGAACTGTGAAAGAAGAGAATGTTTTAAGTGTGTGTGTGTGTGTATGTGTGTGTGAGTGTGTATGGTGAGTGTGTGTGTGTGTGTATGAGTGTGTGTGTGTGTGTGTGTGTGTGTGTGTGTGTGTATGTGTGTGTGTGAGTGTGAGATAGAACCACTTGTAGGATTTGGATTCCTTTTCCACAATGTAGATCTCAGGGGTTGAGCTCAGGCTATCAATTTTAATCTGCTGCACCATCTCACAACCTCTAATAGAATATTTTAAAAGTGATTAAGTGATTCATAAAAATTCTACAGGATAGTTACTACCATGTGATGCTTCAACACATACATATTATATATACTATAAAATGTTGTAACTAAATTAAACAGATAATTATCCTCAAATATTTATGGTGAAGTTTATACCTTATAATTTTTCAATAAATTTATAAAAAAGGATAAAGTTCAACAAATAAATAAATATAAATGTGTATGTGTTGCATAAAACATATCACTAGGAAATCTAGCATCTTTGAAGTCTTTTAAGAGGTCAAAAAAGAAGCCAGGTATGGTGGTGCATGCCTTTAATCCTAGCACTTGGGAGGCAGAGACAGGCAGATTGCTGCGAGTTCGAGGCCAGCCTGGTCTACAAAAGTGAGTCCAGGGCAGCAAGGACTGTTACACAAAGAAACCCTGTCTTGAAAAACAAAACAAAACAAAAACAAAAGAGGTCAAAAGAATCTGAAACACCAGGACTTTGGTATCAGTCAGTTTAGATTTCAATAGTAATTCCATCAATTTCTTTCATGGGTAGATTTGGACTAATAGCATTCATTTCCCTCTGGGTCTTTGATAGTTATGAGTTGTGCCAAAGACAACATCTGACTCAGACTAAGCAAATAATAGATATTGATTTATATCTCTATCCTGCTTTAAAATTCCGCAAAATAAAAACTTAAATTACACTTGGGATCGACTACATACCAGGTGCAGTCATTTTACATGAGGCACCGAGCAAAATGATTACTTACAGCAAAGCAGAAAGCAGTGAGATATTCCTCATTGGAGAGGCTCATAGCCAGAGTACCTCCTAGTTTATCCTGTTTCTCTCTGAAGAGATGTTTTCTCTGTCCTTTCTCCTCCCAGCTTCCTACTCTGATGAGAACTCAAATGCAACACATACATTGCCCTATTGGAACCTACTTTGGGGTCCAGTTAATAAGAAAATTTACAGGGTAAGGTGGGCTTGAGAAAAGTCAAAATACAAGCAGCCACACACAAGGGCACAATGGAGATCATACAATGTCCACCACAGCACTGAAACCCTTACCAGCTAAATTTTCAACACAGTCTCTTAATCCATTCTTTGACTGAGGGACATCTAGGTTGTTTCCAGATTCTGGCTATTATGATAAGGCTACTATGAACATAGTTGAACATATGTCCTTGTATGGTGGAGTATCTTTTGGTTATGTGCCCAGGAATGGTATAGCTGGGTCTAGAGTTAGCAGGGGAGATTAAGCTCAATGACAGATCTCATCACCATTCATAGCTAGTGAGTCACGATTCTTCTCCTTCATGTGAAGTCAAATGTCTGGTCCAACTCCCAAAACTCAAGTCACTCATCTCTACATCATCACGACAAGAAATAGGCGCTTTTCCCAGAACATATTGTGGCAGTTAGTCTTTACTGTAAGCTTGATTAGAATTAGAATCCCCTAGGAGACATAACTTTGGGGGTGTCTGGGAAAGTGTTTTCAGGGAGATTTAATTATCACAAAAAAACAGGATCCCAGGATGAATATATAAGAAAAGGGTGAAAGCCAGATGGGTGCTATGTTCATCTTCTCTTCATACTGACATGGAAGCAACATGGCAAGCTACCTCATGCTACTGTGACTATGCCATGCCACCATTAATAAGACTTGTATCCCCTCTTAACCTTAGGTTGTTTCTGCCAGGGATTTTCTTGCAGTAACAGAAAAATATTTTCATTAAATAATTTAATGCTGTCAATGAACATTTTCACATTTATCTTAAACATGCTATACCTGTAAGTCCTTGGATTGTTGTCCCATCAAAGAAAGACCAAAAGTCATAAAATCAGTCATTGTCTCTTGTCACTTGAAATGTATGTGTTATTTGTTTTCTTGATACCTATTTTTATTTGTTCTTCATATATTCTTGTTTCTATCTCTCTATCATATGTGCAATGAGTGAAAATATTATCCCATTTTGTAGGCTGCCACTTTGTCCAAATAATGATGTTCTTTGCCATGTAGAAGCTTATCAGTTTCATGAGGTCAGTTATTTATTATTGATCTTAGTTCCTGTGCTAATGGTGTTCTATTTAATGTCTTTTCCTGTGCCAATGAGTTCAAGACTATTCCCTGCTTTCTTTTCTATCAGGTTCAGAGTGTCTGGGTTTAGTTTTGTGCAGGGCAGTAAGTATAGATTTATTTGTATTCTTCTCCATGCAGCTATCCAGTTTGACCATTTTTCCCAGTGCTTATTTATGGCCTCTTTATCAAAAATACCCAGAGATATGTGGATTTATTTCTGGGTCTTTAATTTGATTTTATTGATCAATGTGGCTGCTTTTATGCCAACACCATGCTGATTTTATTGCTATAATTTGATCCACATTATGGATTAAATATCATCTTTGCTTTGCCGTCTGCCAAAACAAGACTGTCCAAACTCATTCCGTAAAACTCTATGTAGCCTAAATGAGTTGTGTTAGCACAACAGTCTGTCCTATAAGTACCACCGTCTTTTACTTTGCTTGCAGTGTACTTTGTGTGCAGTGCAGTATGTTTATTACTTTGTAGCACAGCTTGAACTAGGATATGGTGACATCTCCAGCAGTTCTTCTATTATTCAGAATTGGTTTTGGCTAATCTGTGGTTTTTTTATGTTTCCATGTGAAGCTGAGAATTGTTCTTTCAATATCTTTGACAAATTGTGTTGGATTGTTGATGAGGATTGCATTGAGTGTAGATTTCTTTTGGTAGGATGCTCATTTTTACTGTATTAATCCTACCGATCCATGAGCATGGGATATCTTTCTGTCTTCTGATATCTTATTCAATTTCTTTCTTCAAAAACTTGAAATTTTATCATACAAGTATTTCACTTACTTGGTTATAGATACCCCAAAGCCTTTTCTGATTTGGATAGAGTCATATAACAGGGTGGTACCAGCCAGTTTTGGCTCAGTATGACCTGTAACATTTAGTTAAGTCTTTGTAAACACCAGAGTAGATAAATCTAGACTACTGTTTTTTAAAGCATGCATCAATATCTTTTTTTCTTTATTCCCTCCCTTTTCTCCATGACAGATTTCCATTCAATAGAAACTATATACTGTCAGGAACAAAGAGTACTCAGGGTTACTCTGGGTCTGTTTCCTATTAGCAGAGATGCTCATATCAAGAATTCAGCATTAAGTAGGGAATCTGAGAAGTGTTCCCTTCCCAAAGGACTTTAGAAGCATGTCTCCTTCATCTAGACATACTACACACTATTCCCACTCAGATGTTTCTGCGTAAGATGATATCTTCACTTGGACAACCACTTTTACAGCTTACTTCAAAGCTCTAACCTACCACCCTATGTATCAAATATCATCTTTGCTCTTGGCCAAAACAAGACTGTCCAAACTCATCCCATAAAATTCTACGTAGCCTAAATGAGTTGTGTTAGCACAACAATCCATCGTATAAGTAGCACCATCTTCTACTTTGTGTGTCGTACTTTACAGTGTACTTTGTGTGCAGGGCGGTGGGTTTAGCAGTTTCAAGTTAATTCTTGCCTCCGGCTTTATCAGAAGAATCATGAGGATAATGGGTTTGACTCCCATATCAAAGGGCACCCAAGAAAGCATCTGTTTCCTTTGCAATCTCGTGTTCTTTGTGCCATCGCCTTTTAAAGTTGGTATACCTTTGTTCTCCTTTCCCTAGTCATAGTAAGAATTGCTAACACACTATAACATAAATTATATTTTCTTACCACCTCCCCAACAGTGTAGCAAATAAAACCACATGACACCAATCTGTCTGTGTGCTGAGGAGGAAAAATGTTTTTATTAATGGTAGAGACAAAAGGAAGCTAAGCATGATTGGCCATGTGGTAAGTCTAAGTGACATTGGGGTACATTTCCCTTACGGAAGTGTGACAGAGGCTATAATGAGTGTGTCAAATGCTGGGCATCCCAAACCCAGGAAGGATTATGTAAAAAGCTGCCCTCTGCCTCACTTTCTGGGAATTCTTGATCTTGCCAGAGAACCTTTCATTTGAGGTTGTCCTCAGTCAGCCCGCAAGCACTCTCGCATTCTTTTTACCCACTTTGTACCTAAGTCATGCATGCAAAACCTCTCAGAAAAGGCTTTCCCTGTTTCATTATTCCATTTTATTTGCTAGCCTTCCCAAATAAAGAACAATTACAGAAGAGATTTTACCTTTTTTTTCTGATTTCATTTCTACTTATTATTTCTACAATTTGGGCTCTAGTTATGTGGGCAGCAAAGGTGTACTAGGAAATGTAAGTGACAGAGAACAGAACTCCTGCCCTCCAGAAGCCTAGAAACTTCTGGTATCCCATTAGAAATTGACTGTGAATAGCAGAGTAATGAGATCAGTAAGTCCAGCTGCTAGTAGGTGTGTTTGGGGGCTCGTTTTAGAGGCACTCTCTTTGAGAACATTTATCCCATAACCAATTATTGTAGTTGGAGTGTCTTTGACCAAGAGTCAGAGAATGAAGCATTATGAACTAAGAAATTCAAAGCACCATGCTAAGGGGAAAAAAGCCTTAGAAGGCATGAGAATTAGAAGGGCATTTACTTTTTAATTCTTTTCATTTTGATCATATTCACTCTGACTCCTACCTTCTCCTAGACTTCCCTACTATCTACTATTTCCAATGTCATCGTTTTTTTCCTGGTATTTTTATAGCCAACCAAGTCTAATTGGTGCATAGATATAGCTCCATCCACTGGACATGGGCAACCTACCAGAGGCCACATGCTTAAGGAAAACTCCCTTCCCTCCCTTCCCTCCCCTCTCCCAATAGCCATCACTGTCAAGAGTTCTTCAGCTTAGATGTGGGGCCTGCTGAAACTTTCCCCACTCCATGGTGGAATGTTGGCTTGGTCTTGTGCAGATTTTATGCAGGCAGCCACAGCTGCTTTGAGGTCAGGAGCATCATGGCCCCATCATGTCTGGGAAACACTCTCTTCTTCACTCCTTATCTCACATCTGTGCTGTCACTACCTCACAACCAGCTTTGAAGGACTTATCATTCATCCTGGGTTCAGAGCTGTCTCACATTGGGTCCCTTGCTCTGACACAACAATTTTTTGTCCGTGTCCACTTTTATGCAGTCTGAATTTGGCAACCCAGGGAGAGAAACTTGCTCATTTATGAGAAAAATCCCTGGGAGGACTTTTGTGAAAATAGGTTTTCAGCCTCCATACCCCACTTTTCTGATTAAGGGAGTTTAACGTGGAGCAAGGGAATATGAGTCCCTGAAAAGATCCAAGTGATGATGCCATCATCCTCTGGGGACCTCTTGGGAACCACTGAAATAGATATATAGACAGATGAGTCTTGCACATATCCTAAAACTGGACTCAAAAGCAAGGATATAAATCAGATTTGATGCATTTGCAAGGATATGAAAGAGAGAGGAATCACATTTTAATACTCTCTATCATTTAATGGGTGGCTGTTATTGTTTACGGAGTCATTGTATTATCCCTATAGATTAGATATAATTATGTTATTGATACTCTCAGTTTAATTCTTAGAAAATAAAAGCTTAGATAAATCACTCAAATTTCTAGATATTAACCAGCTGTGTTTGGGTTCTGGTTTCTGTAACCCCAGAGTAAACTTCTGGTGACTCAAGCTAAGGTCTCTGAGAGTACCCTACTGGGGCAGGGGTGTGTTAGACCTGCATGTTCAGAAATGACATAATCAACTGTGGGCAGACTGTCTATTACTTCCATTTACTCTGTCTTAATCCAGTGTGGGAAGAGTATCTCAACCCAGATAAATTTGCAATCTGCAGCTTTGGAAAGTCACGCCACCTCCAGTTCTCAATTTCCAGACCTATGAAGGAGAGAACTTAAATGTTCTTAAAGTTTTTTTTTCCTCTGTAAACATTTATGCTCTTTAGATTTGAGTGGAGCAGCTCACACTCACAAAAGATTGCCAAGGACTTAGCATCCCCACTCGTTTCTCTTCATACAAGGGAAGTGCATGCTAGAGCCCATGGGCTAGGACCCAGTCTATCAGAAACTGTAGCCATAGTAAAAGCAATAATATTGTTTCAGGTTTTTTTTTTAATGTCATCGGTTTAAAGTAGGTGGTGTTCTCTAAAATAATAGCCCTGAAGTGTCATGGTAGTGGATACCAGGCCTGAAGACCTGTGAAAGGTAGAAACACTTTTTACTTCTCTTTCTCTTCTGTCTTCTACAGATACTGTACATCAGAAAGTATCCAATGTTTTCTTACCTGAAAGTTGAAACCAGGAAGACATTGACTGTTGCCCTGTCATAAGAAATCCTACATGCAAGCAAGCCTAGACTCTAGACTGCTTCTCTTGGTGGTGACCTGGGTCAGTAGCAAAAGCCGATATTTTCCTGTACCTTGTTGCCAACTTCACTGGTGACACCATGTCTGGAAACTGCAGGCCATATGTATTAGACAACAAGGAGACTTTGTATAAAAGATTGAGACTTTTCCTTCCCAGCAGGCCCCAGAGAACAGCACAGGAAGTGTGTCTTGCATGCATCATGTTTATGAAGTGACCACGCATTGTAAAAACAGATTTACAATGTGTGTAATGTGTGTGGTTGAGGTCTGGCGACCTTCACGGATGATAATCATGAATGAAAATACAAACCAGAACCATAAATTTAAAAAGATAAACATGGCCTTAAATAATAACATTCCCCATTTAAAAACCTCAGATGTTTTTCTTTTTATTATTATGTTATTTTATGTACATATGTGTTTTGCAATCATTTAAGTACAACACATATGTGAATGGTGCTTGTTGAGCCCTGGAATTGGAGTTGCAGAGAAGAGTTGTGAGCTGCCTTACAGATTCTGAGAACCAAACCCAGGTCTTTTGAAAGAGCACAGAGTGTTCTTGATGGCTCAACCATCTCTTCATTCAAAATTGTATTTTGTTTTTATTTATTTATTTATTTATTTATTTATTTTATTATTTTTTTCCAAGATATATATTTTTTTATTAATTTGTTCTTGTTACATCTCAATGGTTATCCCATCCCTTGTCTCCTCCCATTTTTCCCTCCCTCCCATTTTCCCCTTATTCCCTTCCCCTATGACAGTTCCTGAGGGGGATTTCCTCCCCCTGTATATGCTCATAGGGTATCAAGTCTCTTCTTGGTAACCTGCTGTTCTTCCTCTGAGTGCCACCAGGTCTCCCCCTCCAGGGAAAATGGTCAAATATGAGGCACCAAAGTACGTGAGAAAGTCATATCCAACTCTCCACTCTACTGTGGAGAATGTTCTGACCATTGGCTAGATCTGGGTAGGGTTTTAAAGTTTACAGCCTGTATTGTCCTTGGCTGGTGCCTTAGTTTGAGTGGGACCCCTGGGCCCAAATCTGCCTATCATAATGTTCTACTTGTAGGCTTCTAGGACCCTCTGGATCCTTCTACTTTGCCATTCTCCCATGCTTGTCTCATGGGAGACACCCATGAGGATGTCCTCCCCACTGTCCCAGTTTCCTGGTACTTGAAGGCTTTCATGTACCTTCATGGGACATGCCCCTTGGGTTAATATGCAGATATACTAGTACAGCCACTTTGGAAATCTATCTGGTGCTATCTCAGAAAAATGGGAATAGGGCTTCCTCAAGACGCAGCTATTTCACTCCTTGGAATATACCCAGAAGATGCTCAGAACAAGAAAATTTGCTCAACCATGTTCATAGCAGTCTTATTCATAATAGCCAGAACATGGAAACAGCCTAAGTGTCCATCAATAGAAGAATGGATAAAGAAACTGTGGTACATATACACTATGGAATACTATTCAGCTATTAAAAACAAGGAATTCCCGAAATTTGTTTATAAATGGATTGAGCTAGAAATGATCATAATGAGTGAGTTAACCGAGAAGCAGAAAGACTCAAATGGCATTTTGTTTTTAAATATGTTAGTATTTATTCTTTGAGAATTCCATACATGTATTAAACATATTTATTTGGATCATGTCGACCTCCCATTTTTGTTTTAATCTTTTAAGAATAAAATCTGAGCCCTAATAATAATAATCCACAAGTGGTCTACCACTGAGAGTGTCCTTCATTAGGTGTTCGGGTTTTTTTAATTTTTAAATATATTTTTATTAATTTATTCATATTACATCTCAATGGTTATCCTATCTCTTGTATCCTCCCATTCTTCCCTCCTTCCCACTTTCCCCTTACTCCCCTCCCCTATGACTGTGACTGAGGGGGACTTCCTCCCCATGCATATGTTCATAGGGTATCAAGTTGTGGCTAGCGTTACCGTCTCGTCAGCAAGAACGACGCTGCACACACAAACAGGATCCTTCTGCAGTAAAGCTTTACTGCCTCTTGAGAGGAAGAGCATAAGCTTACAACACGAAAAACGGAGACAGAGAGAGCAAACAGCAGAAACCCCTCCCTTATATAGGAAACTGTCCTCCGCTTAGGACGTGTCAGTCCCTGATTGGCTGTTGCTCATCGGGCGAGATGATGCCACGGGAGAGGCAGAGCACAACGAGTGGAAAATCCCTTCGCACATGCGCAGATTAGTCGTTTGTCAGCATGGGACACAGGGTGTCAGCACCATCTTGTAATGGCGAATGTGGGCGCGGCTTCCCACATCTCCCCCTTTTCTTTTTATTAAGAAGCAATAAGACACCCAATAGGGAGAGTGGAGACAGAGGTCAAATCCCCAAACAAAATATCAGGCCTGCATACACAACTCTCCCCTAAGCTCTTCACCCGGAGAGGTCATAGCCTGGCCCTGTGCCGTTTTTTCTGGGGGAAGGACACTGGGACACGCAACCTTCATGCAAGATGACATGCCTCCCTAGAATTAGCTCATATATGCCGCAGAGCCATTCTACTGCAATGCTTCGCTATGCAACTCTCCAGGGCTGTTGAAGCTTACTCACTCTACCTCATGCAATGAGATGAGACTCTGAGGGTGCAAGAGCTGAGCAGCCAGCGACTTATTGCTTAAGCATGGTTAACCATATATCAGGGGAGGTCCCAGACTCTAAAGCAGCAAGTGCTTGGGTGATAACCACCTTGTCTCTTTTTGTTTGAGCCCTGAGTTTACAGACCAACCATAGGGTCAACACTAATCCACAGCAGATTACAGCTCCAAACAATCCAACCCCAACCCATTCTTTAAAGGAGAAGGCTGAGGATATCCACGACGAGAATCCCTCAGTAAGTTACAGATCCAGCTGTGTGGAATTGACTTGAATGCTAGCAGTCCGCAATTCTCTTAAGGTCTGTTCAACTCCGCTGTCCAATTCTGTAAAATAAACTGAAAGAGACTCTTTGACAGATTAGCTGCTATAGTGAAATTTTCATATTGAACCGAGGTAACACATAGTCCAGGGAATTTTTGTTCACAGCCCAGTTGGGCCAGTTAAAACCACTTGTCGGCGCCGGACCATCCAGCGGAAATAAGATGCCAACAACCAGACTTCTTCTCGAGATCTTTACTCAGGATTAAGCTCAGTCGGAATGGCCCTGAAGAAGGGAAGGGCCAAGTTTAAGCACAACTCAAGGGCCAATCAGCTCATGCCAGGTGTCACCTCCTCATAGGTCTGCGTCAGAGCAGGACTGCGCGTCATCAGATCACCAGTTACCCTTGCACAGCCTTTTGCCATATAAGGACTTGTTTATCTTAGAGAGCGCTCGCCGTCGGGATGGCGGAAGGCGGAAGCCTGCGCCTTGTTAAGGCATGGCACATCGCAGCTCTCCAGTCCCCCCTGTTTTATTTTGTAAGAACAGGACGAAACGGGTGAGAGTAGAGGTCTGATCTCCAGAGGGCACTGATGTATGACCACCCATAACCCAGGTTATTCACCTTGATCATGTGCGAAACCTGCCCTGAAGTTTGGCCACTGATGTACAACAGAACTCAGCTAGGGGCTCGGCCCCAGCCTAGCTCTGGACCCGACCGACACCTTTTTCTGGAGGTGGGATTTTGGGTGTCAGCCCACATGCAATCAGACGTGCTCTCCAGGAAGCCATTAACTGCAAACAATGTACCTCCTGTGCAGTGCTTTGCCTTGCACCCCAAACGTGATGAGGATCAGGACTTAAAGGCCACCAGCCAAGCCTGAGGGGACTGTCCAGCCTCAATAGCATAGAAGGCTTGTGCAATTAGGGCACGGTCTCTGTTTCGGGATATGACCAAGCGCCGAAGGAACACAAGGCAGAGGAAGCTAATAATCAGAAGGGCCATAGCTAAAGCCCCGATACCCGCCCACTCCTTAAGATGATACATAGCTTGTTGAATCCAGGAGGCAAGGCCTTCAGCGGTGGATACATCCACGCATGTAACAATGGCGGCAGTGCGCAGATCTCTTCAAACTCTGCGGACCAGTTCCCCTGGAGATAAGCTGAAAGACTCTTAGACAAATTAGCAGCACATGTAAAATTGTTATATGGCACAGATGTAATGCATAACCCTGACATTTCCATTCGCATCTGAGCCGAATCACCTGTTAGAAGTTTCAAAAAGGTCAGATGTATTCCAGCTGAAAGTAGTATTACCAAATGCTCCTCCATTAATCATGGCCATTGGTGTTGGCATCCTCAAACACTGGGAAAGTGGCAAGAGCCTGCTTCCAAACCTCTGGGCACAGAGAATGATAGTTCCCCTGTGGTGCTGATAAAGGTGAAGTGTCCGCATAAGGCGGCGGTGCCAGTTCCGAGGCACGCCAAGATGGCGGATTATCTCGTTTGGGCGTGGCCTCTTCCGCCTTCTTCCTCCTCCTACCCTCCTTGTGCTGTTTCTGCGCGAGCGACTCCATTTTTAGCATGAGTCTCTCAAGTCTTTAGTTTTCAGCAGCCCTTTCTGAGCCGCCCTGATCAGACATGACGAAGAGTTTCCCACTTTTAAAGGGTCTCCGAACGTCCCCCGCTTTACCGCGGACTGAAAAACTTGTCTCAACAACCTGAGAACCCTCCCCTGCTTTACCGCGGACTGAAAAACTTGTCTCAACCTGTTCAAAATCTCCAAAAATGCGCCCTGCAGCTTCTGTCATTCTGGCCACAAAATCGGAAAACGATTCCTCAGGGCCTTGAATAATCTTTGTGAGGCGCCTATTAGCTTCCCCTTTTTTAGAGAGTGCTTTCCAGGCTTTAATTGCAGTTTGTGAAATCTGAGCATAAGCTCCCCAATGGTAATTTACCTGATTTGCAGTAAATTGACCTTGACCTGTTAACAAATCAAAGGTCCAATCCCTCTGTTCAGGGGTAAGTGCAAGGGCATTGGCCCGAGCCTGTGTTTGAATGGCCTCGAACCACAGGGCTCTCCATTCCATATATTGGCCCATATCTGGAAGTGTGGCTTTGGCCACCATCTGCCAATCAGAAGGAGTTAGGGCACCAGTGCCAATTCTTTCTAACATTACCAGGGTGAAATTTGCATTAACCCCATATTTGCGAACAGATTTAGCCAAGTCCTTTATTAGATTGAACTCCACTGGAGCATGGACTCGACCCCCGTTCTCTGTTTCAAACACAGGAAAAAAATTATGTAATTTTTTACGAATCTTTTCCGGCCAGAAGGAAAATCCAGACTGCAGTTCGTAGGGTGGAGGAGCAGTGGGTACCACCCTGTGAGATAAATTGAGGGAGGGTTGTTTATTACCCTCTGGTTCGTCTAGGTGGTATCTCTCTTCCTCATACCTGACTGCCTCTTCCTCTAATTCGGCTTCTTCCTCCGAATCAGGAGTCTCATTGTCAGAGGTATTAAAGCTTGTAGAGCTATCAATATTCAATGCCTCAAGATCCTTTAAAGGATAAAACCTTTGCGATATTTTTCCTGGCGGTGAACTAGGTCCTGAGGGGGGTTGCACTCCTTTTACAGGAGGGTCCTGAGCTTTTTTCTTTTTACGGGCATTCTTCTTCCCGCCCGCACCCAACCTCTCACTACATTCGGTTTCTGACATGCTATCCTGAACTTCTAGGGCGACCTGTCCTTCATCTACTGCCCTCTTGACAATTACGGCAGTAAACATTACAGCTAGAATCAGCCCAAGAATTTCAGAAATATGCATACCTCTCCGAACTTACCAACCCTGCAGTTCTGAATCCTCCCTGTTCAGGGGCTCTCTGAAGGTGCTGACGATGGTGTGGTCTTCCCGGGTTTCGGCACCATATGTGGCTAGCGTTACCGTCTCGTCAGCAAGAACGACGCTGCACACACAAACAGGATCCTTCTGCAGTAAAGCTTTACTGCCTCTTGAGAGGAAGAGCATAAGCTTACAACACGAAAAACAGAGACAGAGAGAGCAAACAGCAGAAACCCCTCCCTTATATAGGAAACTGTCCTCCGCTTAGGACGTGTCAGTCCCTGATTGGCTGTTGCTCATCGGGCGAGATGATGCCACGGGAGAGGCAGAGCACAACGAGTGGAAAATCCCTTCGCACATGCGCAGATTAGTCGTTTGTCAGCATGGGACACAGGGTGTCAGCGCCATCTTGTAATGGCGAATGTGGGCGCGGCTTCCCACATCAAGTCTCTTCTCAGTTACCAAGAAGGTGTTTGGTTTTTATTTATGTGATGCAGTTTAAATTTTTTCATTTCCTCTTTGTGTGTGTATATTATATAGCAGATACACATGTATCATACAGGTAATACAAATATACAATGTTCTGCTGTGCACATGCGTGTGTGTGTGTGTGTGTGTGTGTGTGTGTGTGTGTGTGTGTGTATCAAAGAACAACCTACAGGAGTCAATTTCTTCCTGCCACCATGTGAGATTTGCATGCCAGACACAGGTCTTCAGCCTTGATAACAAATGATTTTTTTTTCTCCCTAGTCATCTGTTTTTTTAGTTTAATTGTATTAATTTATTCAGATTACAATTCAATCATTATCGCAACACTTGTCTCCTCCTGTTCCTCCCTCCTCCTGCTTTCACCCTATTCCCCTACCCTAGGTCTAAGACTGAGGGGGACCTCCTCCCCCACTATACGGTCATAGGCTATCAGGTCTCATCTTGGTAGCCTGATTATTCTTTATTTGAGTGCCACCAGGCCTCCCCACTTAGTTGTCTTACTAACCTCCCAATTTATTTATTTATTCATTTGTAGCACCCATATATTTTTGCTCTATCACAATAGGGCACTTGTAAAAAAAAATCTTTATGACAAAGGCTCTGAAATAGTATGTGAAGGATAGGGAAACAATACATATATGATATTTCCTATGCATGTAAGAATTTGCTGACTCTCTAGGAATAGTTAGGGATAAGTGAGTGTACCATGTCTGCACCAGAAAATCAAAATGTTATGGAATATATGTAGAATATGATCACCCAAGCATAAGAAAATATGCTGTTATAATTTTTTTCTTTTGAGTATGTGTGTACGTGTCTTTGTGTGTGCACACATTTGTATGTGCTTTCCTGGTCTAAAATGCAAAGTGTATTTCTTATCATGCTTTTTTACATTTTTTATTTTGATTTTATTAATTTATTCAGATTACAACTCAATTATTATCCCATCACTTGTATCCTCCTATTCCTCCCTCCCTCCCGATTTCACCCTATTCCCTTCCCCTAGGTCTAAGACTGAGAGGGACCTCCTCCCCCACTATATGGTCATAGGCTATCAAGTCTCATCTTGGTAGCCTGCTTATTCTTTCTTTGAGTGCCATCAGGCCTCTCCACCAAGGGGTGGTGGTCAAATATGGGGCACCAGAGTTCATGTCAAAGTCAGTCCCCGCTCTCCACATAACTGTGGAGAATGTCCTGTTTTTCAATGCTGTTGTGTTATTGGACACCCTCATAATCTTTACACAACGAAGTAGGAAGAGGTTATATAGGTTGCACGTATTTAGAGTTAACCAATGTGTGTAAATATTCCATTTACAATAAAAATTCTTCAGTAATCTAGGCTGCATAGAGAGCATTTGTGTGTTATTTCATATTATAATGTGTGCAAAGCACACCCCCATGATTTCCAAAATGACACCGACATGTAACATGGTCTCAGTAACCACTTGTATTTTATGGCTTGAACAACTCTCTCAAACACTATTCTGGATAAACTTGCTGACCAGGACCACCCAGGCATGGCAAGATCAGCAACAGAGTCAATAAAAGCTAGACCCAATAACCCCAGTAACTGGAACACATAAGACCACTGCAGTCCAGAGGATGAAATGACCAACTCAACCAAGATTGAGGGTGGAGAAGGATCCAAAGGAGGGAGTATTCAAAGTAGTGTTTGGTTGTGAAATTTTGCATATTTAAGAGATAGTGTGCAAAGACCAATTTGTCTTTTCCTTTCATTTATATAAAGACAAAGAACGAATAATATATACAAGACTTTAAAAATAACGTTATGGCCAGAGTACCAAATGTTCCACTCCCTGTCACTAGCAGAAAGGGGCAGCTTTAACATCTGGCCTGCACTGCTGCCTTGCCCCTCAGGCTGCTGGACCCTCTCACCTCTGCAGTCTCACACAGCAGGTGGCATGTTTCCCTCTCTAAAAAAAAAAAAAGTAAGCCACAGAATAGCTAAAAGGTTTTCTCAAATGTCCACAGTATGAACATGGGGAATCTGTCCATTCCCCATTCTTCTGAAAACATGTGTGGAAGGAACATCTGGGAAGTGATGCACTGCTCGTCTATGTCAGAGGGTGGCTCTCTAGGACAGAATGTAGTAAATGTCTATGATCCTTTTCTTCAGCAAAAGAAAAAAAATGTCTGAAATATCTCCCTCGATGTGTGAGTGAGTGCCTCCCATTACTAAAATACCTTGGACATTATTTTGTAGCCGATAACTATGGCCACCAGGAATTCCAAAGTGTTGAGTGAAAAGTACATGGCTGTTTGTTGTATTGTTCTTGTTGAGCAGTATTGATTGACAAGAACTTAATGTGGGGATTTAGGTGACAACATGGATACTTTCAACACAGCAGCTTTTGCCTGACATAGAAATTTCAAGGTGCATTCCATCTACTTACTGCATTGGTGTTTCTTCTCAACTCCATTAAAAGTGATAGACACTTTTTTGTTTCATAAAAAAGAGAAACTTCCTCTTGCCTGAAAGTACATGGCTTTTTAGGACATGTCACATTTTTAGCTTAAATGTGAGAGGAGTTACTTGTAATGTTCACTGCATCTTCTAGTGAAGACGATGTAGCCTTTCATAGTGGTCTCATTCAAAGTTCCGCTGCTTCCTCGCATTGCCAGGAGGACCAGAAACTGGAGTCCAAATGGCCTGAGGAACTAGGATAGAGCCAAATAGACTGGAAAAAAAAACCTCAATTAAATGATGTCTAATGATATTCTGATATTCTGCTATACTCATAGATTGGTGCCTAACCCAATTGTCATCAGAGAAGCTTCATCTAGCAGAGGTGGATGGAAATAGATGCAGAGACCCACGACCAAACATTAGGCAGAGTTTGGAGCATCCTGCTGAAGAGGGCAAGGAAGGATTATAGGAGCCTGAGGAAAGAAGGACACCAGAAAAAAGTTATAACAGTTTACTTTAAACTTTTTCTTGATGTATATTGATCTACCACATAAAAGGACTATTTAGTTAAAACAAATCTGTTCCCTGCTCAACCTCACTTCTTTTTTTCTCTACTTATGTGGTTAACCCAATATTTCAGATCTCTGTCTTCAGAAATGGACACGATTTTTGTTGTAACTCTATCAGAATAATCATTTATCAAATTTTATTTTTTAACTGATGCATACAATCATAAATGCTGCACATGTTAGTAGGGAAGTGTGAGATCCAAGCTGTGCTTTCTTTTTTTATATAATCATCAAATATATCAATCTAGTGGCAAAAGACTATATTTATTCAAAATATACCACATATAGTTGTTATTTATATAGTTCATTACAATGCAAAAGCACATGAGAACTCTTTACTCCTGTCTGACTGTACATTAGTATCCATCACCTTCTCTTTATGTCCCCACTCTCCCCAACTCTGCTAGCCACCAACATTCTCTCAAACTCTGTGAAACCCCTCCATGTTGTTAGTGAGACTCCATAGTACTCGCCTTTGTGCGCCTCTGTTATTTCACTCTATATAGTGATCTACAGCTCTGTTTCACTTAACAAACAAGAAGATAACTTTCTCTTTATGGATGAATAATGTTCAAATATGTTACCACACTGCCTTTGTTCACTCCTCATGTCATAGACAAATTAATTGTTTCTTGTCTATTGTGACAAGTGTCGCAAAAAAGTAGAAGTCCAGACATCTTAGTAATGTGGTTGCATGGTGTGTGTGTGTGTGTGTGTGTGTGTGTGTGTGTGTGTGTGTGTGTGTTCTTGTCTGCCTGTGTGTGTGTCTGCGTTCAGTGATACAATTTCTGGATCATGTAACAAATCAGTTATTAATTTTTTGCTTCCCATTTTCTGTAGTGGTTGTTTTAATTATCATTCCCACCAATGCTGTTCAAGAATCCCCTTCATTCACACCCCAGTAGCTCTTACTATCTTTAGTCTTCTTGACAATTGCTGTTTTTCTGGCATGAGATGATATCTTTCCTTGCATTTCTCTGAAAACCAATGAAGTTGAATATTTTTTTATGTGCCTGTTATGTGTCTTTATTAGACACAGGGCAATTAATCACCATTCTTTAACTGGTTGTGCTTTCATTTTGTTGGTTTGGGACTTGTTCTTCTTGGGTATCTGCTACTGAGATTCTGGAGCTCATTTTGTGTTCTGGATGTCAACACATCTTTTGTGGACAGTAAGAACATTTCTTCATTCTGTAGGTGGTTTCTGCCCCCTACTGATTGGTTTCTTTGCTCTCTAGGCTTTTGGGTTTGATGTCATTCCATTGGTAAAACTTTTGTTGTCGTTGTTTTCTTTCCCGTGCTTTTGGGTTCTTGTCTGAATAGTCTGCTCATTTTAATATCCTTGAACATTTCCAATTTCTTCCAATGCTTGAATTTAAGCCTGTAATTTATTATGAGTTGATCTCAGCAAATAATGAGAAATGGAGATCAGGAAAGTCTTTTGGGTTTTGTTTGTTTGTTTGTTTGTTTGTTTCAGAGAGAGTCTTGCTTTGTAGCCTAGACTGGCCTCCAACTTCTGGGAATTACGATAACAGGCATGTACTGCCACATTCATGCTTCACTAAAGGCATTTTGATAGTAGCTAAGCAAAGATTTGAGGACAGGGTTGTAAACTTGGTAATAAAAACTTGCATCAAATTACATAATCTGCATGGCACAATGCCTATGTACACACAGACACACACACACATAGAGGTATAATCTTACACCTGAACACTTGCCTGATGAATGGGCTAGAAAACTTAGTGTCATAAACCACCTACCTCCCGTAGTCACCTCCTTTAATTATGGTTCACGTTCATATTCACATTACATCTTAAGAAAATTAAGGGTTTGTGAGAATTGTGCTGCAGTTTGAACATTAGAAATCACTAAGGTAATGTATTTTGGTGCCTCATCTATTTTATCTGTGTCTAATTTTTTTTCAGCTCTAAAGTTTGGTTAAATTAAAAAGGGTCATATTTCTATTGCTATATATACCAAAATTAAGTATGTATAAAAAGTTGTTTGGGGCCGGGCGTGGTGGCGCACGCCTTTAATCCCAGCACATGGGAGGCAGAGGCAGGCAGATCTCTGTGAGTTCGAGGCCAGCCTGGTCTACAAAGTGAGTCCGGGACAGCCAAGGCTACACAGAGAAACCCTGTCTCAAAAGAAAAGTTGTTTTGATTCCTTTTTTGTCTATATTTTGTTCCTATTGTGACTATTTGTTTTTAAATGTTATTTTTCAGTGCCAAGGATGAACCCCAAGGCCTTTTTTATGCTAGGCAAGTGCTCCTCACTAAACTACACCACAAACCTTTAAACATTTTCCCACTTGGTTATATATGGATAACATTGCCTGTTCCTTGTCATGACTAGTAATATTGAGTGCATAGTGAGCATTTTGTGTTTGCATCCTTGAGTATCTGAATTTTATTGCCTTCTTTTAAAGAGTATTTATTTTGTCACATGGCTAAGCTACAGACCACTTTGATAATTGTGGTCTTGATTTCAAGCTCTGATATAATGTTTTTTAGTAACTCATTCAGAGATAGTTTCATGAAGATATGTTCCTTTAGAGTTTACACCAAATGTCCTCAAATTAAAACAAAAGACATGATTTCTTAAGGTTCTGATGACACTGGGATTCCCTGTATTCTAGCAATATTCTGTTTATAAATCTTTGTTAGCCCTTTTCCTGTGTTCTACATCCTAGCATTTATCATATATGATCTGTTTAATACTCATCAAAAAGTTGGGGTGATTCTGATGTAGATCTTTGGAGATTTTTTAAAACAGTTTTCTCTTTTCCTTTTGGCAATTACAAATTTCCTCCGTTTATTCAGGGGAGAGGGAGAGTAATAACCTCTTCAAATACAGCACAGAAGATGTAAAACAATGTGAAATTAATAGGCACATTTATGATAGAAAGATGGTGAGGGTCACAGTGAAGCTACGTGTCATTTTTCCTTTTGTTATCTCTGTGCTATAAACAGTGACCAGAGTTCAGGAAGAGCACATGGTCATCAGATGTTCACTGATGAATCTATTATCTGGAAGGAAAAGAAGTCAGTGTGGATTCAGAAACTTACACTCTGTGGTTCTAAGACTCATTTCTACTGTTAGAAGACACTAAAAGTGTTATTTTGAGGTTAATTTTCCAAAAGCATCACTAATAAACTGTTTTTTCTGTGATAAGATTAATTAATATTTGAACCTGCAACAACAGAGATAGCCTGTTGCAATCTGTAGTTGTATTAGGCTTAAGGATTTTGATAAAAATATAAAACAACACAAAGCAAAAGCTTAAGTTGCATGAAGCTCCATGGGATGTCTTTCATCTCTGTCCTCACTCCATCTACCCTTCCATGTATGTTTTTTCCAGCTAATGGGGATAGTCTAGTCACTAAGCTGAAACTTTCAGCACTCAGAACTTCTAAGAAAACATTTATCATCATAAATCACACTTGATGTGGGTGAAATTCTGACATTTGAAAAATTAAAAAAAACAAAACAAAACAAAAAAAGAGTGCTTGATTTTCCACACAGGGCCAACATCTAACTATTCAAATAAAATTTGTAAAAGAGTGATTCTTCTAAAGAACTGTATACTTTAAAGAACAAAATTCAATTCCTCTGGAATAAACTTCTATCCTCTTCTTACTGAGGCAAATTCAGAGAAGCTGTCTTGTATGATGATGCAAACTAGAGGTTATCAGAGATGCAGCGACTTCACTGTTTCTGAATAGCCTCCCCCAAATTATTAAGAACCTTTTCGAAACAGAAGCCAAGATTGGAACTGATGCTGGCCACCAGGTGGCAGCCATACATCAGTAACACACAGAGCAGGTCTTCTGGCTTCTCACCTCCATGTTCATTAGAACATTTGCCATATTTACCAACGCTGCTGGTGTAGTCATGAATTCTACTAGTAACTCACTTTCTTCCTTCTCTCCTAAGAAAATAAAAATTCCACTTAATAAATGTTGACTTCTCTGAGTCTATGTTTTTGGTAATTTCTGATATAATTTTTCTTGACTTTCTGTTTGTTTGTTTCTTGTATTCCGTTTTCATCAACACGGCAGAAATGTTTCTGGAATATACTAAGCTAGGCATTAAGGTCAGTCTTGCACGTTACTCGTGGCCTGATTTCCTCATTTCATCCCTCTCCCAGGACAAAAGGGAGAGTTTCTCAGAAAAGAAAAGTGAACTGTTTCCTTTTGGTTCCCTGTTCCTGGGTCTGCGCAGTCAAGTCATCTTCCCCAGCCCACCCCCAGAAGCAGAAGAAAGAAAAGCTGCCCAGCATGAATTTCCTGTGATATTGTCTTCGCCTGGCCTACATTCAGCCAATTCACCTCTAGGATGTTGAACTTTGGGAAATTCTCCTTCCAGTTCTGAGGCCACAGATGTGAGAAGTAATGTTCAAGTACAGTTCTTTAGTCAGATGTCAGCTCTAGTGACTGACTCCATTAAAGTGACATTTTAATACGGTTTACCACAGGAGTATAGAGTAAGGCAGAAAGGTGGCTTGCAGATGATATTTCTCTGGGTTCTGTTTGATTTTCAAAGGAAGGGTCCGTGTATATGCTATACTTTTCAGAGCTCGCGGGAGAAATCAGAGTTCACCATGCATGGCTAGTGACAGAGCACGACTGCCAATTATATTTCTGCCCAGCAGGAAGTCTGCACAATTCAGGATGTGGACACAGGAGGAAAGCACTTTATGAAATGCCAGTGACTGTGGAGGAATCATTCAAATAAAATATCCTAAGTTTCCTGGGCTGAGACCAAATCATTGCTTACAGAGTCATTACAAGTGCATATTCACTTGAAATGTGATTTCTTGGAAGAGCTACACATATTTATCAAGGTAATATGTTTAGTTCTGGGAACAAGGCTCACAGATTGCTGTTTTGTACACTTGCAATCTACCTTGACTATGTGATACCAGGTAGAGAATAGATGCATGCAATTCCACTTTATAAGGAACAAATAAAAAATACTTATCAGCATGAACTTTAAATTCAAACTGTATGTTAAAAGTCTATTAACTTAGCTAGTTTTGTCAATTACTTTTTAAAAATCTAAATTGACTCTCTTGTCTTGAATATATTCCTGTAGTTTAAAATCCTGTGGATCTTTTTTTTTTCTTTAATTCCATGGTGCTTTGTTTATTTATTTTATTGATGTTTTAAAAATAGCATGCAAAGTAAGGGTTTAATTGTGGGATTTTTATACATATACATTCATATTGATTTATCTCCCCCTTGTCCGTGGGCTTCA
Source organism: Acomys minous (assembly GCF_964271855.1). Lineage (NCBI taxonomy): Eukaryota > Metazoa > Chordata > Mammalia > Rodentia > Muridae > Acomys > Acomys minous. The sequence goes on along the minus strand of NC_140499.1, from coordinate 37,299,507 downwards.
TCCCTCCCTGACTCATCCTCCAGTTCCCTTAAGATCTCTCCCTCTGCTCTCATGGTTGGTTCACTTTCTTCTCTCATAACCTAGCCTTACCCCCATATGCAGAACATATAAGTGCACAAGCACATGTGCACACATGCACACACACACACACACACACACACACACACACACAATTAAATGTAGATTATGCACATGAGGGCAAACATGGTATTTGTCTTTTTGAGTCTAGAGTATTTCATTTAACATAAGCTCTCCAGTTTTGTTCATATCTTGCTAATATTATTCTTTCATTTTTTTCACCTATTCTGGAAAATTACATTACTGTGTCTATGTACCACAGTTTTTATCTATTCATCATTCCATTGGACATCTAGGAAGATTCCATTTCTTAGACATTGTGAAAAATACAGCAATTTTTTTTAAACAGGTGCAGAAGCATCTCTGTGGCAAGGCAAGTGGACTTGGAGTCCTTTGGTACATACCCAGGAGTGGCAGAGTGAGTATATGGAATGCTTTTCTCTGGATATGACGTGGTCACTGCCGTCTTGAAATCAGGGAAGATGATTCTCTACACTCAATCCTCACAAGACTGGGTCCAATAACAACTCCTCAAGGAAAGGAAGGGAGCCCTCATGAGGTGGCCCACAAGGTAGAAGTGAGCAGTTCAGGAGCAATGCACAAGGAAATGCCCTTGAGACACAGACCACCACCTCTTTCAACAATGATGCATAAAACCTTTAAAAAATCATGACAATCAGAAAGGCTTCCTCTGGAAGATGATGGGAGCAGAGGCAGAGACACACAGCCAAATGTTAGACAATGCTCAGGGAGCCCCACAGAAAATAGGAGGAATAACTGTAGGAACCAGAGGGGTCAAGGATACCAGGAGAACCCAGCCCATAGAATCACTAAGCAAGGCTCAAAGGGGCTCACAGAGACTAAAGCAGCAGCCATAGTGTTTACATGGTTACACTAGGTCCTCAGCATATACATTGTGGTTATTTAGCTTGGAGATTTCATGAGATTCCTAACAGTGGGAGTGGAGGTACCTCTGACTCTTTGGTGTGATCTTGGGACCCTCTTCCTTCTACTGGGTTGCCTCATCCAGCCTTGATATGAGAGTTTATGCCTAGTCTTACTGCATCTTGTTATGCTGTGTTTCATTTCTATCACTAGGACACCTGCATTTTTCTGAAATGAAACAGAGGAGCAGTGGATCTCAGGGAGAGGGTTGGTAGAGGGAGGGACACTGGGAAGAGTTGAGGGCAAGAAACAGCAATTGGGATGTACGTATGGGATGAGAATTAATAGAAAAAAAAAGAGACAAAAATATTTGTGAAGTGAGATACTTCTATTCACTGGTACAAGCGCCTGTTAGTGTACATTGTCCATGCACCTGTAGGTACCTTCATCTATGCTCCTTAACATTACCTCCTTAACAAGGCAGGGAATGGTGGTGCACACCTTTAATTCCAGCACTTGGGAGGCAGAGGCAGGCACATCTCTGAGTTTGAGGCCAGCCTGGTCTGCAAAGAGAGTTCCAGGACAGCCAGGGCTGTTATACAGATAAACCTTGCCTTGAAAGACCCTCCCCCCTCCAAAAAAACCCTTAAGCTTTGGTGGATCTATTTTATAGTCTGTCACTGCTGGGCTATCTGGGGTGAATGCACGTTTACTCATCTGTCGCCAAGAAAAGTTAAGTCATATGGTAATTGCATATATAGATTTTGAGGCTCTTCCATGCTGACTTGTATAATAACTGCTCCCACATGCACTCAGTGTGCTACTACAGTAAGTGGAGATGTTTAATTTTGTTCACTTATCTTAAGACCAAGACCAGGCTTTGAAGTTTCCTATTGTTATTGGACCTTAATCTATGTGACTTGGTTGTTTTTATTTGACAAAGACCCGTAATATGAGGTACATGTGTACTTAAAACCTTTATGTTTACTTGATGGAATATCTTTATAAGCATGAGTGGCCTTTTTAATGTCCTATGGTAATTTTTGCTTGAAGTCAATATTATATATAGTGTTTATATATATATATATATATATATATATATATATATATATAATGTTATATATATATTAGAATAGCTACACTAGCTTCTTTTGACTCAGTAGGTTGATAACCCTCCTTTGACTCTCATTTTGTAGGTGTCTATACTGAGAATAATAGTTTGAATTATGATTTTTGGTCATTTCAGGCAGTTACTATGTCTTCGCTGTGAGTTAAGCCATTTATACTTAAGGCTATTAGTGAGATGGTTTTTTTGTTGTTGTTTTGCGTTTTTGTTGTTGTTGTTCGTTTGTTTTGTTTTGATTTTGTTCTTGTATTAAGCATGATACAGTTTTCTTAGATCTCACCTGTTCATCTATGCCTCTCACAGATTTTATTTTTCAAGTGTTTTCATGACTGAAACTCCCCTCCTGTTGGTAGAAGTGTCTCTTTTGGTGCTGGCTTAGTCATGGATTGCTCTAGTTGGTCTTGTCTAGCTTGTCTTGAATGTCCTCATATCCATTCACTGTAGCAAGTATCTTGGCTAGAAAAAGGTCTTGCTTCTCAACTATTGGCCTTTCAAAGATATTGTTCTATGTTTTCTTGGCTTCTAGGTTTGCTGCTGAGAGAGCTGGTGTTACCATGTGTGTTCATCTTTGTAGCTGAGTAGTCATTTCTCCCTTAAAGCTTATAGTATCATTTTGTTGCTTTCTGTTTTTTGGTATGTTGGATGCCTTAAGTCATAGTCACTTTCATGACTATTTTGTGTCTTATATACCTTTTTAATTTGGTTGGGGAATTTTTTTGCTACTTCATGGAGCAGACACGCTGCCGCGGGTTTTGTCTCATCACTTTCTTCAATCCCGTGGAGTCTTAGGTTCGAGTTCAGAATATTATGGTCACGCCCACTATTTCCTCTCCTCACTCATATCTAGACTTAACATGTCTTCAATCTTGTTGTCTGTCACTGGTGTTCTGTATTCTTCTGGGTAATTCATGAAGGTCATGTTTTCCGTCATCGTTTTCATTTTTTTCCAAACTCTCAATTTTCTAATTTCTTCCCTCATGTTGATAACAGTTTCATCTTTATTGCTGATTCTCCCTCTCACTTTGCTGGCTTTTTCTAAAATTTTCTAAAATTTCTAAAATTTTGCTGACTTTATTTAGTGATCGCTGGATGAAGCCCATCTGCCTTTTATTTCTATCTTCTTTAAACTCATTGGTCAAATCTATTAGTAGGCTTTTGAAATCTTTATCTACTACTTTTACCTGTTTTGGTATCATTTGATTTTATTGCTAAGGGGTTGGGGATTTTTGGATGAGACATATTACCCTAATTTTTCATGTTTTTATATTTCTATGCTGTGATGTTCACAATTGTTAAGTTGGATATTTCTCCAAATTATACTGGGGCTTTTCTTATTTCTTGGGTTATTCTTTAATATCCAATCTCTATAATTCAGAATAGAGCAAACAAATTGTTAAAATAACAACAAAACCCAACCATACAAGATACTAAAATACACTTATGTTCAATTAAGGCTGTCAATTAGACCACAAATGACTATAAACCCAAATGAAAAACTAATTTAGAATATGCTATGAAGTTATACATTATCAGGATGAATAAAAAAATAGTAAGTGAAGGATATAAGAATATAAATACAGAGAAAATAGAGATGCAAAGTTAAATAAATGGCAAAAAGTAAGATGTAAGAGAAACATATACAAAGGGGATGAGAAAAGATAGATTATAAAAATAATGATTTCACAATATTAAGAAAGTTCACAAACTAGATAAGATGAATGTAGGAATAGGAAAATAAGACAAAATTGAAAATTTTTAAACATAACCATAACCATGTCAAAATAATACTAAAACTTAGTAGGGATGAGAAGGACGGACAGGACAGAAGGACCTGTGGCAAAGCAAGAGATCAAACAATAAAGTATACTAAATTAATGAAAACTGCCTGAGAAGAGTTGATAAATGTCTAAATGTATTGTAGGAATGAAAAATACTAAGCTTGACAGTAGTAAGGAAAATATTCAATAATACAGATGTATCTAAGTGATTATACATAAATATCCAGTATGTACTAAGGCCACAACATAATTTTCTTGGAAAGAAAATTTCTTTCTAATATGAAAAAATGAGCAACAAAAATGGTGGTGGCGCATGCCTTTAATCCAAATATTCAGGAGGAGAGGCAGAAAGATAGCTGTGAGTTTGAAGCCAGCCTGGTTTACAAAGTGAGTCCAGGACAGCCAAGGCTACACAGAGAAACCGTATCTCAGAAAAAGAAAAAACAACAACAACAACAACAACAACAACAAAACAACAAAAAAAAGCCCTTCAATTAAAAAGTGGCTATGTCATTAGGAACACAGTCAGTTTTAAAATTTTCAAAAAAATGCCATTTTTATGTTTAGGAAGAATACATCCAAACAGTACAGAACTCTAAGCCTGCTTCATTTGTCACACCCACAAGCTATATTAATGCTTTTTCGTGTTCCATTCATGGTCTAAAACCAATTATAACTTGCTTCACTGTTGTTACTTACAGGGAAATCAGAAATTAAATTTCATTCTTACTTCCAATTACTGCATCCTGTCAGTATATGAATAAAAACTCCTTGTAATTATGGGACTTCAAAATCAAGTTGAGTGGGTACGGCATGCAAGATGCCTAGTTGTAATTGTAGCTTAAATCTAAAGAACAGAAGAATTCAACTTCTTTATTCTCTGCAAAGCTTTTAAACAACAGATGTGTTTAGATAGTATAAATATGGTAAAGAAAGCATATTTGGATAAGAAATACATGCCATGCTATATAAGAAAATGGTATATACACACACACATATGCACCCACCTTTAAAATATAAACATTCTAAAAGTAAATATAAAGCTATTCCAGCATTTTGAAAAATCTCTCACTTCTTCTGGTTTCTGTGGAGGCGGATTGAAAATCCTGAAGTTTATTTAGCACAATGAAAATGAAAGATTCAGAACAATAGCGTATTGGTAAAAAAGAAAGAAAAAAGAAAGAAAGAAAAGAAAAGATACCATAGATAAGGAATCTCTGACAATGAACAATCACTATATTTTTGGCCTCATGTAAAACCAAAAAGAAAGGCAGCATGATTTTCGGAGAAGTGTAGAGCAGCGTGTCCAGCCGGGCTGCCTTCTGCATGACTGTAGCCACTCCCTTCCCTGCACTCACAGATTCTCTACACAGCTTTCCCAGGGTTCCACGGATCAAGCATGCCAGATCAGACTGCACTGTCTTTAACCTATTGAACATTTCTCTTATTCCCATTAAAAGACAGCACAAAGGAATTGCTAAATTCAAGTCGGGCTTCTGCCCCCTTCTAAGGAGAAAGTGGAATAAGGAAGTGGTGGCAAAGGAAAGTCAGAAAAATGACTCGGAACAAAGGCCTGGAAGTTTCAAGTTTGTCTTCTAACTTGATAAGAGAGAGAGAGCTGACCTTCCTTTTCAAAGGCAGAATGGCTCACTTTTGAACTTGTTCTGCCCCCTCAGCCAGTAATCGGTGCCCCTGAAGTCTTCACAGCAATGAACTGCGCTTTACCTGGGCAGGTGCTGAGGGAAGCACTGTGCGATAGAGTCTACGTGGCTCTGCGCCTTCCTACCCTGGTTTTCAATAATGCTGCTGAGTGATCCCATTGACCTTCAAAAGGGTTCTGCCATTTTCAAATAACTTTGGTGTGTGTTGTGTTGTGTTGTGTTGTGTTGTGGATGTGGATGTGGTGGTGCTAGGTGTGTGTGTGTGTTTGTGTGTGTGTGTGTGTGCGCATGTGCGTGTGCGTGTGCATGTGCGTGTGCGTGTGTGTGTGTGTGTGTGTGTGTGTCTGTGGGGGGGGGTATGCTCCTGAAGCTAGGAGATAGCATCAGGTGTGTTTTTCTTTCTCCACCTTATACTTTTGAGCCACAGTCTCTCACTGAACCTGGAACTGAACAATGGGCTATCCCAGCTGCCCAATGACCCATCAAGACACCTATTTTGCCAGCACCACCCCTCAGCACTGGGTTATGGGTATGCACTGTTATGACTAGCAATTGTGGAGGTGCTAGAGCTCTGTACTCAGGTATTGCTGCTTGCTCAGCAAACACTAAGCCATCTCTTAAGTCACTCAATGGGTTAAGAGATGGCATTAGCTTAATAGCTAAGTGAGTTCATCAATAGCTTAATGAATGGCATTCTAAAACACAAACCTGATGATCAGCTTTTAATTCCCTCTTCTCCCTGACTCCTCCCAGATAGTCCTCATCTTCCTGCCCACCTAATTTCATGCTATCTGTCCCTGCCTCTGCCTCTGCCCCTCTCTCTCTCTCTCTCTCTCTCTCTCTCTCTCTCTCTCTCTCTCTCTCTCTCTCTCTCTCAACAAGAACACACAAAATATTAAAACAAAAAGACAAAAAAAATCCAAAACTAAATGAAACAAGCAAACAAACAACCACAAAAGTAATAATAATTTTAATGCAAAAATCAAATACCTTTTATGTTGGCCAGAGCATGGGCCAGCCAGCTCTGGAGTACTGCTGATACACCCTTTACCTAGTGTACTTCCATTAGAGAAGACTGATTTCTTTTTCCTTTCCCAGCACGTATCAATTACAAACAGCTTCTTGGTTAGTGGTAGAGCTTTTCTCCCAGTTCCCCTTCTCAGCACTGGGATCTTGTCTGGTTTGAACATGTACAGATACTTCTGTGTGTGGAAGGAATAGGACTTGGCCCCAGGTGAAAGCAGTCTTGACGAGCTTTTCCCCTTTGAGACAGCACGGATACCCACTGAGATAAACATTTTGATGGACTGAGAGGAACCATCCTGAGTCTGGAATTAAGAAAAAGGACCTTCTATTTCCCCATTCTCCCTTGCTTCTCTCACCTAGAGTCCCAATAGGAAGTCTTCCCCTCTGTCCCACTTTTCTGGTAAGTGAAGACTTCCATGGGACATGACCCTTGGGCTAGTGTCCAGATATGTGAGTATATACCATTTGACTCTTTCTGCTTCTGGGTTAACTCACTCATTATGATCATTTCTAGTTCAATCTATTTGTCCACAAGTTTCAGAAATTCCTTGTTTTTAATAGCTGAGTGGTATTCCATAGTGTAAATGTACCACAGTTTCTTTATCCATTCTCTGACTGTGAGACACTTAGGATGTTCCCAGGTTCTGGCTATTATGAATAAGGCTGCTATGAACATGATTCAGCAAATGTTCTTGTTGTGTGCTGGAGCATCTTCTGGGTATATTCCAAAGCGGGGAATAGCTGGGTCTTGAGGAAGTCATATTCCCAATTTTCTGAGATAGTGCCAGATAGATCTCCAAAGTGGTTGTACTAGTTTGCATTCCCACCAGCAATGAAGGAGTGTTTCTCTCTCTCCACATCCTTGCCAGCATGTGGTGTCACTTGAGTTTTTGATTGTAGCCATTCTGATGAGTGTAAGATGGAATCTCAGAGTTGTTTTGATTTGCATTTCCCTGATGACTAAGGGCTTTGAGCATTTCTTTAAGTGTTTCTCAGCAATTCGATATTCCTCTGTTGAGAATTCTGTTTAGTTCTGAGCCCCATTTCTCAGTTGGGTTATTTGGTTTGGTGATGTTTAATTTCTTGAGTTCTTTATATATTGTGGATATTAGAAGGATCCACAGGGTCCTAGAAACCTACAAGAAGATCATTATGATGGGTGAATCTGGGCCCGGGGTCCTGCTCAAACTATGGCACCAGCCAAGGACAATACGTGCAGTAAACTTCGAACCCCTACCCAGATCTAGCCAATGGACAGGACATTCTCCACAGTTGAGTGGAGAGTGGGGTAGGACTTTCTCACATACTCTGGTGCCTCATATTTGACCATGTCCCCTGGAGGGGGAGACCTGGCAGCACTCAGAGGAAGGATAGCAGGCTATCAAGAAGAGACTTGATACTCTATGAGCATATACAGGGGGAGGAGGTCCCCCTCAGTCACAGTCATAGGGGAGGGGAGTGAGGAGAAAATGGGAGGGAGGGAGGAATGGGAGGATAACTATTGAGATGTAATATGAATGAATTAATTTTTAAAAAATTTAAATTAATTAATTCTGGGGACCTGCCCCAAAGAAAGAAAGAAAGAAAGAAAGAAAGAAAGAAAGAAAGAAAGAAAGAAAGAAAAAAGACCAGGGATTCCAGCCCGGCTATTTTATTGTGAATCGACCATTGATGGGAGGAGAGAATTGGAGAGGAGACCAGGGGTTGTGGACTAACTGAAAGAAGGCAGACAGAAAGACAAAAGAGAAGACTGCAGAATCGACCAAGAGGGTGCAGATTCCTTCTGTTGGGAAAAGGATCTGCGAGCAGGCCCGGAGATGCCTAGAGATGCCTAAGGATTCGTCCCGTGTAACTGATACCAGAAAGGTTTATTCCTGTTCTCTTTAACCTCCTTTCCCTCTTGCTTAGAGTAGGCAGGTTGTAAAGAAGATACCTTTGTTTATACATTCATAATAAAATTTAATTGTTAGGGAACCACAGCCAACATCTGTGCTGTCACAGCCTCTGTGCATTTATGTGGCATCAGCCCTGTTGTGCCTGGATGACAGTTCCCTTGGAGCCTTCTTCTGCCTCTGGCTTTTACAGTGTTTTTGCCTCCTCTTCTCATAGACCCAGAGAGCCCTGAGTGGAGTGATGAGAGAAAGATATCCCAGTCTTTTCCTCTCTGCACATTGAAATATAACCATTCTTAAATTACATGTATGCTTTCATTAAAATAAGCACGTTGATTCAATCATCACTTCAGTTTATGTTGAAGGAGATAATTAATAAAATTCACAAATGAAGTATTTGCTACATTAAATTGAGCCAAACTGTTTTTTTGTTTTGTTTTGTTTTAGTTTATTTGTTGGTGAGTTTACTGAAAAAGAAACTTAAGTCTTGATAACAGAGTGATGCTGTTGTGTTATAACATAAGGTCAGAGGTCCTGGAAAGTGGTTGTGATTACAAAGGCTGGTTGTTGAATGTAAAAAAAAAAAAAAAAAAAAAAAAAAAAAAAAAAACTAAAACAAAGGCTAGTTGACTGGAATTTTAATGATATGGAAAGGTTGGACTATGATGAACCCAGAGCCTCATTTCGGAAGACCATATTTACATTTCTCAATAACCATTGCCGACTTCTGCCTTTGACTTAGCATCTTTGTGACTCTTATGCAAACCTTTTGGCATGTACACAGTCCACCAGCTAGATGGCTGGCTGAAACTTCCCCATCTTAGTTGTAACATACCTACTTGGTGTTTCCAACAATGTATTTTCAAAGTGTCTTGACCTATGATGTATTTTGTTCTGGCACTGTAAAATTTAATGGAACCATTACCATGTTGTAACACAAAATTTTGGGCAACTTTAAACTGTTTCATATATATATATATATATATATATATATATATATATATATATATATATAATAAACTGTGCCTTGAGTTCTGCTTCCTGTGTTGACAACAGTGCCATGCAAAGAGTGACTTATGGAAAATGAGGTAAGATTTTTTTTTTTAGAAATCATAGAACCAATATTTTTTAATGAAATCGAATTTTTAGATTGAATACTCTCCCTCAAGATATAAATTGAGTGTTTTTCCCAAGGTGGCAATGTGTAAGATATATTTCCATTATACAATTACACTAAGAGCATTTGTATGTGTGTTAAATTGGCTAAACAGGCAAGTGAGGAGAAATAAACTATTCATTGTATCTGCCCACAAATATGCAGGTAATTGAGCCCATGCATCATACTTTCTTCAGCTGCTTCTAGAGATGAGATTCTTTTTAAAAATGAATTGAGAACTAAAATGTAACTACGTTTGCCATGGCAAGTTAGATTTCAGTGTGGATTCGGCCACTCCATATGGAGAGCCCTCGATTTCTTAAGCTTCAACGTTGGATATACAGTGGGAGTATGACAGAAATGTGCTGGCAGCCAAGAGCCATGGGGACAATCCAATCATTCCTCCTCTGCCTAAGACTTTTGTGTACCCGAGTAAATGAATTATCACATGCAAGCATCCATTATTTTTCCCAGAGTGCTTGAACAGTTCTATAGCTTATTGCTGCTTTGAAAGTTGGTTCTACCTAGTATTTCCTCATTAATCATAATAAAGAGCCCATAAATATTAATCCCTTCATCTACTTCTGAAAAAGCCTCATCTATGGATTAATAGTCTCACATAAAAGTATATAAAAACTAGAAATCATTCCCACATGTCTCCTGAGATATAACTTTGCTAGGATAGTTATTTATATTTTTATAGCGACTTAACTATCTTTAACAAACTAACTTTATTAGCCTCTAAAAGCGAACCTACTTCAAATTGTTTGGTTTTGCTTATCTCTATTTTTAAATAACATTAAAAAATACAATAGAATTGTACTTATTCTTTCTGTTTTGAACATGGTAAACCCTTTGGGAGTGTCTGGCTTCAGCCAGCTGTAGTGTTACTGCAGATGCTATAGATGATCTAATTAGGCCAAATCTCATGAGCCAAGCCAGAGGTGTGAGATCTGTTCATGGGTCAAGAACTATGAAGGGCAGAGTAGAAGGCATCAGTCGTGACTCAGGAGTCTTCTGCCTATGATCTATTTGAAAGATTCTTTTCAATTCCTCTTTAGGGATCATGAAACATAAAGGAAAAAAATGTGAACTTTGAGAGATATACCTAACCTGTGCTACAAAAAAAAAAAAAAAAAAAAAGGAAATTTAATATAGAGAATACAAGAACATTAAATGAGATTAAACCAATGTTTCAGGGGAGGATGCTAAAGGTTTGATTTAACAGCAGCGTTAACACACATAAGTTTTAAGCTGGGTCAAAGAACAAAGTGGAGAAATAATGGTAGATTTAAATATAAGAAAGGTTATATAGCTGTTTCATAGACAAATACTTCAAATCTTTCAGTGTCTTCAACTCATGCTGCCCTGAAGCAATTCCAAATAATCTGTGATATCTTTGCTTTAGTACAACATAAAATAAGCCTTATACAACAAGCTGGGAAGTGCTTCCATCTCCAGGAAGAATGTCTTTGTTTGATAGCATTTACCAGTGTTGCATATGGGGCTGAAATTTGCTTTATGGAAAGACTATTATTGGTCAGACCAATCTTACTGGAACCAAATATTCTGTTAACTGTTGTGTTTTCAAAACTTTGTGTGTCTAAAAATTTATATAGTAAACTTATATAGTTTATTGGCATAAAGTCATTTATATTTCCTTAAAATCTCTTTTGATTTTTCTAGAATTGTTCATGTGGTCCTTCATAGGATAGGAGAAGTCTGAAAATAGCAAGAGTACGGTCAATTTGTTCATAAAGGAAAATTTTTATCTTACGATAATACTCCTTGAAACCACCATCGATGCCACCTTTGGAGCCCAAATGAGTAAATAATCTTACTTCTCAGATCATGGTAAACCATATCACCCACTCCTCCATACTCCTCCTTATACAATCATTATTGTCTACTTGACTGTTTTCTGGAAATTTTCTCTCTATGCGGAAGTGATGAAAAAGGAAACATGTGTAAATGAAATGTAATCTGTGCAGGGGAGCTGCAACTTACTCACCACAGGAACACACCTGTGCAGTACAGTCTGCTTTTCAGGTTTCATGCTGTTGGAGTCACTACATTATGGACATTGACAAGTGTACAGGAATTCTTCCTTTCAACCAACTTCTCTGTAAATAGGCTATTTCTACTGAAACTAAAGGGGAAGGGCATATATCACTCAAACAGGATGTTATGTTCAGTCACTCAACACAATATGCTCATTATCCAATCACTTGTCTGCAAATTCTACTGTATCTCTCTTTGTGTTTAATTTTCTTTCTTTCTTTAAATTTTTTTTTAATTAATTTCAGAGTGGTGAAAATGTCAGAAAATAAACACGCGTAATAACAGATGTTTTGATATCCACATGAAATAGATCTTAGTATAGGTGTAAACTCTCCCAAACTCAATGGAAAGAAAAGGAGTCATACTAAGACTGAAATAACACCATAAAGTTCCCGAGGACCTCGTGTACTAAATAAGTGCATTAGAAGGAAGAAAGAAGCAACATATTATATATGAATATAGATGATAGGAACAGACATCAAGACTGACTATAGAATGCTAAGGCATAAAAAATCCTTCAAAGAACACAAAATAAGTAGGTGTGTTCAGAAGAAGAACACGGGAATAAGAAAGCATGCCGAGAAGAGAGAACAGAACCACGGGCATCTGTGAACTCCTCACTGTCTTCCTTCTTTCTTTGATTTTCATTTTCTTTGTCAAATGAAAATCATTCTTTACACTATACATCTCAAGAGAGAGATAAAGGCAAAGACTACTAGGAACATCGGCAAATACGGTTTGCCAATTCCGTTAGCCCAAGTTTCCTTCCTCAGATTCATTGTACCCCAGGAGTTGAGGAAATTCAGAAAAAAAATCTCCCTACCCCACTATTGCAGCATCCTAGTTTCCAACATCAGCAGGCATTCCCAGTGAACGCAGCAGCTGAGCAGACCAGGAAAACAGGCAACTCATGGTCATCAGACTCTCTGAAAATCAAGAGGAGAAACAGAGACAAAAGAACAAAGCACCCACCCAACAAAGACAAAACCAGAAATCAGTACCTAGACCTATAATCATCCCAAACCAAAATGCTTAGATGTTAGAGTAAAAACAAAATCAAGAAATGCTGGGGCAGTATATCTCAACCAGAGCCTAACTATCCTACCACAGTAGAGTCTGAACATTCCAGCATAGTTAAAGCACAAGAAAAAGGCCCCAAAAATAGTTTCGACAAAATCATAAAAGAAACATTCCCTAACCTAAAAAAAGGAGATGCCTATAAAAGTACAAGAAGCATATAGAATACACAATAGATTGAACCAGAAAAGAAAGGTCACTCATCCCTCAGGGCATAGTAATCAAAACACGAAACATAAAGAACAAAGAAACAATATTAAAAGAGACCAAGTAACATATAAAGGCAGACCTATTAAATTACACCTGACTTCTCAATGGAGACTCTAAAAACCAGAAGGGCCAGGACAGATGTGTTATGGTCCATAATAGACCACAGAGGCCATCCCAGACTATTTTACCCAGCAAAATTTTTAATCACCATAAATGGAACAATAGAATATTTTATAATAAAGTCAAATTTAAACTATATCTATAGATAAATTCAGCCCTATAGAAGATGCTAGAGAAAAATTTTCAACCTTAACTAATCCCATGAAAAAACAGAAATAATTAATCTCATACTAGCAAAATCAAAAGAAAGAATACACACACACACACACACACACACACACACACACACACACATTTTCTCTCTCACACACAAACTATCTCACACATGCCACCACCAAAGAAATAACAAATAATGATTCTTGATATCTGTCAATATCAGTGGTCTCAATTCCCCAGTAAAAAGACATAAGCAAATAGAATGGGTTTGAAAACTGAATCCATCTTTCCATAACATCCAAGAAACACACCTCAACTTCAAAGATAGAAATTACTTCAGGGCAAAAGGTTGGAAAAAGATATTTCAACCTTAGCAAATAGATCTAAAGGGCAAACTGGCTGACCCACTTTAATATCTTTAAAAAAAAAAAAAGATAGTCTTCAAATGAAAACTAATGAAAATCGAGGGAGAATGACACTATTTTCATCAAAGGAAAAACCTACCAAGAGGACATTTCAATTTTTAACATCTGTACTCCAAACACAAGGGCACCCAAGTTAGAGGAAAAAATTACTACAGTTTAAATAAAATATTGACCTTTACATACAAATAGTGGGAAACTTTAATACCCAACTTTTACTAATAGACAGGTCATCCAGCCAAAAACTAAATTGGAGTTAATAGACATTATAAACCAAGCACACCTAACAGATAATTAGAGAATATTTCACCTAAATACAAAGGCATATGCCTCCTTAGCCAGGTGGTGGTGGTGCCTGCCTTCAATCAAAGCACTTGGGAGGCAGAGGCAAGGAGATCTCTGTAAATCTGAGGCTAGCCTGGTCTACAAAGTGAGTTCTGGGACAGCCAGAGCTAAAATAGAGAAACCCTGTCTTGAAGAAGATGAACAACAACAACCAAAAACAATCAATCAAACAAACAGAAAATAAAACAAAGAACTATGCCTTCCTCTCAACATCTCATGGGACTTCCCAAAAAATTCACCACACAAGACACAAGACAAGTCTCAACAGACACAGGAAAATTTAAATTAATTCCCTGCTCTATCAAGCCACCTCAGATTGAAGCTGGATATCAGCAACAACAGAAAGCTTACAAACTAATGGAAACTGAACAACTTTCTACTGAATGAAAAATAGATGGAGACAGAGGTAAAGAAAAACAATTAACCTCTCTCTAGAATTCGATGAAAGTGAGTACGAACCACACCTAAACTTCTGGAGCACAATGGAAATGGTGCTTAGAGGAAAGTTCACAGCACTAAATGCTGAGAATAATGCAAAGGACCAATGAAACAGAGAGTTGGTTCTCTGAGAAAATCAACAAGATAGAAAAACTTATTTACACTAAAAAAAAAGTGAAAAGAAAATACCCACATTAAGAAAAATCAGAAACACAGAGGGGAAGAAAACAGCAGAGAGCATCATGGGGACATACTTTAAAAACCTGCACTCCACCAAATTTGAAAATCTAAAAGAAATGGATAATTTTCTCAATAGGTACCACTTAACCAAAGTTAAATCAAGAGCAGATAAACATATTAAATAGGACTATAACCCCTAAGGAAATAGCAGCATTCAGCTCTGCTCATTAAAATTCTTCTAACTGCCTCCCCTAAATGTACAGATGGTTTTTGAGTGAAAAAAAAAAATAGAAAGGGTTTGGTGTTGGTGGGGGAGAGAACTTATTGTAGACAAAAGGGAGAGCATAATCAGAGGCAGGGTCCTCTGGGAAAGTGTAGAGTGGGTATGACCCTGACTGTGCTGGAACATGTTGGGGGGTGGGAGGCAGGGAGGGAAAGAGAAAAGAGAGAGAAGGAATCCAAGTGCAGCAACCAAGAGGGCAAAGGGACAAAAGTAGCTGTTCTCCAAAATGGCTGGATTATATAGGGAAGAGCCTCTGAGAGAAGGGCAGCCGAGCCCTTGGGCTATAGAGTTGGCATGGAGATGGTGTGTGTGTGTGTGTGTGTGTGTGTGTGTGTGTGTGTGTGTGTGTGTGTAGAACTATACTCTGTAATAAGAAGAGACTGCTTAAGGATGCTGGGAGGACCTGCCAGCCAGGTCTGCCTTGATATGTTAAATAGGCTCCTTGTATGATTGTTCTCAGGTTTTGAGACTGAGCACCCTATCCTTTTTGTTGGTAATAAGCAAAGGATAAGGGGTGACACAAACTTCTTATGTCTACTTCCTGCTGACACTGGGATGCCAAGGAAAGATGGAATGCTGACCAAAGCCAGGAAGAACAGGCTGTTTGACTCACTGTCCAGGGTCTGTGGAACCTTCTGTGGTTAGAGAAGAACAGGCCTAGTTGAAGCAGCTTGAGATGCTGGACCACCTAGGGCTAAGCACTTTGGAGAACCAATGATGGATAAAGGTTGCTAGGAAACACCCGCAGCTGGTGACTTGAGTGGCTGGGACAGACTGTAGTTGGTTAGCAAGCTAGTGGAACAGAAAGACTAAGGTAAAGTTAAAGAGTTGAGGTGAAAAAATTTTTAAACATAGTACTTTTATTCACTATTTGGGAATTTCACATAATGAACCCCAATTACCTTTACTTTCTAGTCCTGGTGGCCTCCCCCTCCTCTTTCCAAAAGCAGTTAAAAAAAAAAAACAATAAGTCCAGTTTGTGTTGTCTATATAGTCACTAGAGAATGGTCGAAGTCAGGGGGTAGCGAGCCACTTTAAGAAAAGTGAGTCCTTCTCAACTCCCACTCCTCCAGGAGCCATCTGGAGGATGTTCTCTTTGATGACTTCCTGTCTAGTTTGTTACCTTTTTTTATTTTTCTTTTCTTTTCTTTTTTATTGGGGCGGGGGGGGGGTGCTGTCACAGGAGCCATCAATGTCTCTCTTTCTCAACTGTGAGTCTGCTGCCATTGATTCCACTACAGCACAGATGATAGTCTTCCACCCCTTACCACAGACATCCACCTGGCCTCAGCATCAGCACTCTGTAGACACCAACACGGTTTCAGGCAGCAGCATACACCACTGATCTCAGCAAGGCTTCCAGTGGTAACATGGGCCACAGCCCCTAACATGATCCTCTGTGGCAGCAAAGACCATGGAATTCAACAAGGCTAGTGGCAGCAGCATAGACCAAGGACGTCCAAATGGGGTTCAGTGGTAATACAAGCCACAGACATGAGCATGTCCTCGCCTGCAACAGGACCACAAACCCAGACATGGCTCTCAGTGACAGACCAGACCACAGACATCAGTACAGGTGGTAGTACAGGCCATACGTTTATTTCAATATGGCCTCTGGCTGTAGCTCAGGCCTCAGACATTGGCAATGTTCAGCCTCTTTCCACAGTGCATACACCGCCAGCCATTCTGTTCCTCCATCCTTTCCACTCCTCCTCCATTGCAAATTCACTTGTCGTCGTGGCATTAGAAACTGCACTGCCTCGCTTAGCGTACTCGGCCCACAAAACTTTACCAGACTTGGCATTTTCTTTAATGGTTGCTTCAAGATCTGTGATCGTATCTTCTAGACTTGAGATTCGTTCTTCCATCTCTTGGATTCTGTTAGAAAAGCTCAGCACTGTGTCATTTGCCTTCTTCTCTGAGGTCTCACGTTCTCGTTTTTCTTCTGTCTGTGTGTTTATCATTGAATCCATTTTCATCTTCATATCTTGAACAGATTTTTTGATTTCTTTCATCTGGTTGTTTACATTTCCCTGAAAATTTTCCAGTTCCACTCTATGTGCTTCTTTTATGTCTCGCACCTGCTTGGCTGCGTCTTCCTGCATCTGATTTCGAATTTTATTTGTTTCCTCCATTATCATCCTCATTACCAAGGATTTGAGGTCATTTTCTTGTGTTTCCGTTGTATTTGAGTTCTCTGGGTTGTTTTCTTTGGGATAGCTGGAAACTGGAGACGCCATATTGTTTTGGGGTTTTTTGTGTATGCTTTTACGCTGTCATTTAGACATCTTGCTATCTTTGTTTTTGTTGGGTAACTTCCAGAGTTGGGTGGAGGGAGTCTGATGATAGATTCACTTGTTTTCTCACAATTTCCGTAGGCTGGAAGCCCTGATACTTCACTGGTGTGGATGGCAGGAGGTTAGCCCTGTAGTTTTGGGCTCTCACTGCCAGTGATCCTCTACTCCCCTTTGCTGTGGGTCCTGCAATCGTTCTGGGTCTCTGAATGAGCGTTGGATCAGGCCAAGGTATCCACAGCCTTTTGGGTCCCCTGCCAAGTCCAGCCAGGGATACTGGGCCTGAACCACGTGTCGAGCTCAGCTAGATTCTCAGGGCCTGAACCATCTGCCATAGCAGAAGAACTGCGACTGCACTGAGCAAGCGCCTAGGGTGGAACTGAGCACTCCGCCCAGCTTGTGTCACAGCAGGAAAACTGCGACTGCGCTGAGCAAGCGCCTAGGGTGGAATTGCGCGTCCGCCCAGCTTGCGTCACAGCAGGAAAACTGCAGCTGCGCTGAGCTGGAGCCTAGGGTAGAAGTGAGCACTTGGCCCAGCTTGTGTCACAGCAGGGGAGTTGTGCCTCGGGCAGAATTGCTTGCTGAGCTGAGCCAGCTTCTCCATGGCACAGCTCACTGAGCAAACCCAGGACTCTGGGGCTGAACTGTCTGCTGAGTCCAGTTTGGGTCTCAAGGCACCACGCATCCCAAATCCTGTCCAGACTCCCCTCTCCCGCAGCAACTCCCACCGTCCACCACACCAATTGCCTCCACTGGAAGGCTCTGAGCTGCAAACCTCAGCCACCGCCACTGGTGCTGCTGAAGCCACTGGTGCCACTGGTGCCACTGGTGACACTGCTCCACAAAACTTTACATGCAAGTACTCATTGCCAGGAGCCATTGGTTTGGGTTCAAGGCCTCTTGTCTCTGAAACACCATAGATATTGGACCATTGCTCAGATTTCTTTGGTCACAGCCACGCTTCAGGTTTCCATAGTCAGTGACAATGGTGCACTCCCAGATCTGGTTCTATAGCACAGGCTCCTCGGAAAAGACGGTGTTGGAGTTTACCAACTTGAAGTGCTAGATCTGGGGCTAGATGGCAGCAGAGTTGGCCAGGCTGCTCTTCGGGGTGGCCACCTGGCAAGCAAGCTCTTTCTAGGGACATTTTTGTATTCAGGGTACACATTTGAAACTTCCTGGCCCATGGTTTCAGCACTTGGAGAAGAGGAAATCACAAGACCAGAGACTAGGCATCCTCAGGAATAGGCAGGTCAGGAAACCAGCTTCTGGTTGACAGTACTTACCTGCAGGCCGCTGGACCTGTGGGAGGTGGATCCAAGTGATTCTTCGAAGCTTATAAGAACTTTTTTAAGTTTACAAGAAAAGATAAAAGCTGTAGATATGTTAGCATTACTGCTGTTTGTAATCTCTACTGAAATCCACATTGTAGTACAAGTTTGGGGACCCAAAAATGATTTGGGGTTAAAAGCATCAACCCTCTTCCCAGAGTCCTTGATATACAGATTGCACAGAGATGGTTTCAGTACAATGAGAAACATTTTTAAGTCTATACTTAGAAAACAGACAAAGGAAATTTAAATTTTGAGCTTATGACTATGATATTAGAAATGTTTTACAGAGCTAGATTAATAGCTCATCAGAATCTCCACTCTTTGTTAAAAATCTGACCTTTTGACATTTTAGCATAACAATAGCATAGAAAGCATTTTTCATTTTTTTGCATATCTTAGATCACTTTCTTATACCTTTACAAATTGCATTTATATACCTTAAAACACTTTTTACACCCTCAAAACTTACTTAAGCTTTTTCACATCCTCAGGCCTTTTATAACTTAAATAAACTTTAAACGTTTTCTTTCCATCCAACCATTTTCCATGAGACACAGGCTGTTGGCTACTGAGAGCAATCATTGCAAAGCAAGTTTCCTTAAACAAAAGAATAGTAAAAAGCTATTTTGAAACATGAGTTTATCTCCTTTTCCAGGCTGGTAGCAAAGACTAGGCGATCTTCAGTGAGTCCAGAGGCCTGATTTTCACAGAGGAAGAGAACTGAGAAGGCAGTTGAAGCTTTAGGGGAAGGCTAGAAAACCAACCTTTGTTATACACTTTTACAGATTCTTTAACAGCACCAAATGAAATTACAAATCCTGAGAATAATAGTCTTAAAAGATTTCTTGAGAGATCAGAGCACAAAGAAATCATGGAAAGTTACAGGACCTTAGAGATAAGAGACTTTGGGATCAATTGCTTGTACAGGGGCAGAAGCTGTTACAATCTGAGAACGTGAAGCTCCAGTGTGCCATCTTTGACCAGCTAACTATATTGACCGAAGTGATTTTCAGCAAGACAAAGTGGCTTTAACTGAAGTCTAAGAGAGGAACTGAATCTAAGGAGAAAAAAAGGAAGGGTCATGAAAAGAATTAGGCACAGGGTGGTTTAGGTAGCTAAGAGAACAGAGTATCCATAAGTGACAAGGAGGAACAAAAAGGGGCTCTCTCCAAGGGAGGGTTCCAGTATTGTAGATGCCATGAGGGCAGGGAAAAGTAGCAAGACTTCCAGGAAGTTGCTGAGGGACCAGAGAGACAAAGTCTCAGAGGGCCATAAGGATTTAAGGAAACGGTAGGACTTAGCAGGAAGCTACTAGGGGGAGGTAAGGAGACTTGCAATGTACAGGCCCAGGAGAGCACAAAGAGAGATAGATAGAGCAGGCAGCTCTGAGGGGCAAGAGGTGAGGAAAGGGTGACAGACCCAGGAGCGTGTAGCCAAGTTGTGGAACTTAGTAGGCAGGTCCCAGGGGCAGCTAAAGATGTTTCAGGAAGGAGCTGAGAGGATCTATGAGGAAGCAGAAGGGGTAAGTGGAACATTAACAAGAACTCCAAAAGTATTAGTGAGATGTGTAATGCATTCATCTGTATGTTCACACCTTCCAGCAAGATGTGTTTTGAGGTGAATCTCCTGTACAGGTTACTAAGCCCCCTTCTTCTTTTTCACAGGTGCAACTCATCACTTTATTGTATTTACTATGAATATACAATATCCTCCATTCTACAAACTTACTGGAGATCAGCTGCACCTTCAAAGGTTCAGGCCCTAAGATGGAGAAGGGTCATCGGCACAAAGTAAAGAAAGACACTGTTGACTTTCAAGCAAGTGGCCCTGAATAGCTGGAGCCATCTTTATTTATACAATCACAACCCTGCTCGCCTGAGCAGTGACATCAGTGGTTATTTTATTTGAAGAAATTATAACATCAGCATTATAAAAGCCCAATCACTACAAAAGCTCCCAATAGTTTCCTTTTCTCCTTCCTCCCTCCCTCTTGGTTAATCATCCCCCAACCTTATTCTGCACTACAAACGGCAATTTCAGTAAGCCAAAAATAAATGTCTGGCCAGGCATGTCCCATGGACATACCCAGCTGGCAGCAAATGTGGTTACACAGTTATGCAAGGTGAGAGACAGATTAACCATGTGTCCAGGCATCAAATAGCATCCCTCTGCCATAATACATTTTAATTGCAGACAGAGACATGCCCATCGTATCAAGCAACCTTTCCTGATATGCACCTACCAGTTTCTGTTTCCTTCTCTCCAAGAACCGATTTTGAAAGTCTCTATTGATCAAACACAACTTCTCCATTTTTTTAAAATTCTCTGTTGATCAGACATTGCTTCCTCAGAACAGTTATGTAAGCAGGACCCATCGCTCTCCACAGGCCTGCTCAGTGTAACTGCAGCTGTTTCTCTAAAGACATATTCACGTGTCCCAAAATACCCAGGGTTACTGGTCACATCTGGAGGATCACTAGAGACAGAGAGATGAGAGGAGAGGAGGGTTTTACCCCTCAAAAGAGTTTTGAGAAAGACATAGTATCAGCCCTACAGCTTTCAGCCTGTGTGGTCCCAGCCTTGTCTGAGACTAACAAAGAGAAATCATTGCTATGAGTATAAACAGCATAGTGAAAGCAAGGAGGGCTTATAGCACATTAAATATAGGTAGTACATAGAGGTCACCAAATTCACCATGGGTCCTTACCAAGTGGAAAGGGGTTTCCAAGGGCCTTGCCACAGTAGAGTCCCGTCAATGAAGCATTCATACGCTGTTTCCTGCAGATGCTGCATGGCCACCTCCACAAACTGACCTTAGGGTCTATATCTCTAGATAGTATGTGGGTTTCCTTACCAAAGTTCCTCTGGCTGGATTTGTGCAAAGCTAGAGTCATCAGAGAGGAAAGAGCCTCAGCTGAGGAAATGCCTCCATGAGATCCAAGAGTGATCAGTGGGGGAGGACCCAGCCTGTGGTGGGTGGTGCCATTCATGGGCTGGTTCTGGGTTCTACAAAAGAGTAGGCTGAGTAATCCACATGAAGGAAGCCAGTAAGCAGCACTCCTCTGTGGCCTCTTCATCAGCTCCTGCTTCCAGATTCCTGCTCTGTTTGAGTTCCCATCCTGATTTCCTGTGGTGATAAACAGCAATGTGGAAGTGTAAAGCCAAATAAACCATTTTCTCCCCAACTCGCTTTTTGGTCATGGTGTTTAGTTGCAGCAAAAGAAATAAAATAACAAAACAACAATGACAAAAAACTATGACTCCCTCTCAAAAACATGGCTAAGTAAACACACAACTACAACTATTCAGTCTGCAGTATTTATGAGGCCCAAATTTGGAGGCAACTTAAATATCCAAAAACTGGTTGATGCCTTGTTTAGATGTGGTATGTGCATTCCTGCAGAATATGAGCAAGTGTCTAATATTTTTTGGTAAATGAATAATGTCTGGTAAAAAGTCTACAAACTTGTGACTCTACATAACACAGAATGCCCAAAGAAGGGAATAGGAGCAAAATGAGAAGTGCCTCACTGCTTGTGTAGGCCTAGGGGTAGGGCCCAGAAAGGACTGGCTATACAGGCACATGAAGGGACATTCTTCAATGACAGAAGTGATGATTCTTGACACAAATCATTACATTCACTGGTATTATTGACTTGAAGTTGTGTTAGAAGAAGGTTATGTTATGAAAATTATGTCTCAATAAAGCTGCCTTTAGAAAACATGGTGGTATAGAAAGTGAGAGATGTTAGAATACTCAGTCCTAAATGAGATGTCTTCACTGAACCCTAGCTCTCAAGATTTGAGGTTCTATGAAGATGATATAGCAAGAGGTGATGCACAGCAAGGGTGCACATATGCACTCTCAGCGACTATGGTAGCTTGCACAAGACCTGGACAGAATCAAACCAGAAAGGGGTCCAGCCCTGAAATGAGAGAAACGTTCATGGGCTCCCACCCATAACCAAACCGCTAAGTTGATACCACCTAGCAAAGGGAAAATCAGTTTTCTCCTGTGATGTGCCACTGGGTATATCAATAATAATTCAGGGCAAGTCCAATACCTAGAATTAGTTGGCCGACAAAACATGATCTCAAAGGTATTTTGTAGACTTTTGTTTGGTTTCATTTTTCATTTTCTTTTTTGTCTATTTGTTTTGGTTTTCATTTTTGTGGTTTTAGGCAGTTTTATTTCTGGCATGTTTATTTATTATTTTTTGTTGTTGTTTTTTACAGAGAAAGAGAGAACATGAAGTTGGGTAGGTAGGGAAGGGAAATGGGGTGGATCTAGGAGTTGGGGGAGGGGAAACATGATCAAAATATATTTATGAAATAATTGTTAATAAGAAAACATGGAGGTGCTCTCACTATATCTTATAGAATAGAATCATATCTCCTGTGTTATAATTCACAATGTAATGCAAAAACTGAATAGTAGGTAAAAATGAAGAATTGTTTGCACCCAACCATATAAATCTTCTTCCAAAAGTTCAGATGTACAAGAGTTCATTATATCCCTCCTCTTCACAATCAAAGTCAATTACTTTTTTTTTTCTCTGTACCTAATGGATGTTCATATACTGGAAATCTATCTGCAAAAGGGAAGTGAGATTCCATTCCCGGGATTCACAAAAGAAACTCAAGAAGTTTGAGAGCAGTTGGCTAAGAACACTGCTAAGCTGTGACAACAGTTGACCACAGAGTGGACTTTGAGCATTTGCAGATGGGGAGCAGAGGGCTGCATGTAAACAGCTCTGAAGGTCCAGAAACAAAGCTGCTCCTTCCAAGTACAAAATGTCATCAGGCCACTGAAAGGAATTTTGGGGGAAATAAAATCACAAAACAAGAATAGCAAGCCAGAGCAGAGATGGCCTTTTAGCCATTGGCTAGGATTACTGCCAGGCCCAGGGGGAGTCTGAGGCTGAAAGTTACAGAAACTCATTGAGTACAAATATCTCACTACTGAGTTTGGCTTCCATGGTGTTTCCTAAGGTCTTTGGTAAATTTTACAAATTTAGATGATAGATAGATAGATAGATAGATAGATAGATAGATAGATAGATGATAGAAAGTTGGATGATAGATAACTAGATGATAGATAGATAGATAGATAGATGATAGATAGATACATAGATACATAGATAAATAAATAAGCAAGCATCTTACCAGTTAGATGGAGAAAGACCTTCACTCTATTTGTTAACCATGCTGCAAACAATACACAGCAAGAAACAGTGCCAGCTTTCATTAAGTTCTTAAATGAAGTGATAATGTTTTTTTTTTCAGTTTGTTTATACGGTGTGTTACATTTACCAGTTTACATATGTTCATCTCTGGGATAAATTCTACATGATTATGGTAGATAATATTTTTGATGTATTCTTGGATTTGGTTTTCAAGTATTTTATTGAGAATTTTTGCGTCTCTGTTCATAACGAAATTGGTCTTTTTCTCTTTTATTTAATCTTTATATGGTTTGGTTATCAGTGTAACTGTGGCCTCTTAAAATGATCTGGAAAAATCTTCCTTCTGTTTCTACTATTTTGTGGGATAATTTGAAGAATATTAGCTTTAACTCTTTTTAACTCTTTTTTGAAAGTGTGGTAGAATCTGCATGTGGCCCAAGGCTTTTTTTTTTCCAATTAGGAGACTTTTAATAACTGCTTCTATAACCTCTATAATTAGAGGTTATAGGTCTGTATATGTTGCTTACATGCTTTTTATTTAACTCTGGTAAGATGTATGTATTGAGAAAATTATCCATTTCTTTTAGGTTTTCCACTTTGGTGGAGTAAAGGTTTTTAAGTTGTGTTCTTTTTTTTTTTTAATAAATTGATTTTATTTTTTGAGATTGAAATATAATTATATCATCTTCCCTCCTCTTATCTCCCTCTTGGGACCTCCATGTACTCACTCCCCTGACTCACTTTTCTTTTATTTTAACACATTTTTATTAAAAAATAAAATAATTCATATTACATCTCATTTTCTATCCCATCCCATGCATCCTCCCATTCCTCCCTCCCACTTTCACCCCAATCCCCCTTCCCTATAACTGTGACTGAGGGGACCTACTTCCCCTGAATATGGTGCTAGGGTATCAAGTCTTTTCTTGGTAGTCTGCTATCCTTCCTCCGAGTGCCATTGGGCCTCCACAACAAAGGGATATGGCCAAATATGGGGCATCAGAGATCGTGTGAGAGTCAGTCCCCAGTCTCCACTTAACTGTGGAGAATGTTCTGTCCCTTGGCTAGATCTGGGTAGGGGTTTGATGATAACTGCACATTTTGTCTTTGGTTGGTGCCTTCGATCAAGCAGAATCCCTGGGCTCAGATCCACCCATCATAATGTTCCTCTTGTAGGTTTCTAGGACCCTCTGGATCCATCTACTTCCCTATCCCCTATATTTTTCTCACCTAGAGTCTCAATAGGATGTCCTCACCTCTATCCCACTTTCCTGGTAGGTGAAGACTTTCATGGGACCTGCCCCTTGGGTTAGTGTCCAGTTATAAGTGAGTATATACCATTTGAGTCTCTCTGCTTCTGGGTTAGCTCACTCATTATGATCATTTCTAGTTCAATCCATTGTCCACAATAACCCAATTGAGAAATGGGGCTCAGAATTAAACAGAGAATTCTCAACCGAGGAATGTCAAATGGCTGAGACACACTTAGAGAAATGCTCAACATCTCTAGTCATCAGAGAAATGCAAATCAAAACAACTCTGAGATTCCATCTTACACCCATCAGAATGGCTAAGATCACACATTCAAGTGACAACACATGCTGGCGAGGATGTGGAGAGAGAGGAACACTCCTTCATTGCTGGTGGGAGTGCAAACTAGTACAACCACTTTGGAGATCTATCTGGTGCTATCTCAGAAAACTGGGAATAGGGCTTCCTCAAGACCCAGCTATTCCACTCCTTGGAATATACCCAGAAGACGCTCCAGCACACAAGAAGAAAATTTGCTCACCCATGTTCATAGCAGCCTTATTCATAATAGCCAGAACATGGAAACAGCCTAAGTGTCCATCAGTAGAAGAATGGATAAAGAAACTGTGGTACATTTACATTATGGAATACTACTCAGCTATTAAAAACAAGGAATTCCCGAAATTTGTGGACAAATGGATTAAGTTGTGTTCTTAAGATTCTCTGGATTTCCTTGGTGTCTATTATATTCCCCTTTTCATTTCTAATTTTGTTAATGTGGATCTCTCTCTGTCTTTTACTTAATTTGGATAAGAATTTGTCAATCTCATTTTTTTTTCCAAAAACCAACTCTTGTTTCATTGATTCTTTGTATTCTCTTTGTTTCTGTTTTATTGATTTGATTATTTCTTGCTGTCCAATTCTTTTGAGTGTTTCCTCCTCCTCTTTTTCTCTTCCTCTCCTCCTCCTCTTTCTCTTTTTACTTCTTTTTCTTCTTTCCTTTTCTTTTTTAAAAATGTAGTCAGCTTGTACTATGAACTGCCTTTACTATGTCCTATAAGTGTGGGTATGTTGTATAATTCATTTCTTTTTTTATTCTAAAATGTCTTTAATTTCTTTCTTAGTTTCTATCCTGGCCAGCTTTGCCTTCCATAGAGAGTTCTTCACGTTTCATGAGTTTGTCAGCTTTCCATTGTTTTTGTTCTTGTTGACATCCAGTATCATCCCTGGTGGCAGATAAGATGCAGAGTGTTATTTCAAGGTTCTTATATCTGCTGAACTAGCCCTGTATCCAGGTATATAGTCAATTTTGGGCATAGTTCCCTAAGGTGCTGAAAGATATATTCTTTTGCATTTGGGTAAAATGTTCTGTAAACATCTGTTAGGCCCATTTGGTTTATAACTTCAGTTATCTCTAGCATGCCTCTGTTTAGATTTTGTCTGGATGACTTTCCTATGGGTAAAAGTTGGGTATTGAAGTCTCCCACTACCAGTGTGTGGGGGACAATATGTGACTAAATCTATAGTAGTATTTATTTTATGTACTTTGGTACCCTTGTGTTTGGTGCATAGATGTTAAGAATTATATTGTTCTGTTTGTGGGTTTTCCTTTGATAGTATGTAGTGTCCTTCCCTATCTCTTTAATTAGTTTTGGTTTAAAGTCTATTTTGTCAGACTACTAGACCCATTTGCTTAGAATGTCTTTTTCTCTCCTCTAACCCTGAGATGATGCCTATCCTTGATGTTAAGGTGTGCTTCTTGTGTGAAGCAGAAGGATGTTTTTAATCCATTTTGTTAATCTGTGTGTTTTTATTGGCAAATTAAGATAATTGATGTTGATAGACATCCATGACTGATGATATTTGATTCCTCTTATTTTCTTGTTGTTATTGCTGCTGGTCATGGTGGTGATGCTGCTGCTGGTCGTGGTGGTGGTGGTGGTGGTGCGGGCGTGCGTGTATGTGTGTGTGTGTGTGTGTGTGTGTGTGTGTGTGTGTGTGTGTGTGTGTGTTTCTCCTCCTGCGATTTTGTTAATCTAGAATTATGTATTCATTGTGCTTTCTTAGGTGTGGTTAATATTTTTAAGTTGGGTTTTTTTCTAGTACCTTCTATAAGGCTGGTTTGGTAGATAAATATTGATTAAATTTGTCTTATTTTCTCCATTTATGATAATTGAAATTTATACAGGATATAGTAGTATGGGCTGGCTTCTCTATTGTCTTAGAATCTGCAGTACATAGGTCCAGGCTTCTCTGACTTTCAGAGTTTTTACTGAGAAGTCAGATGTAATTCTAATAGGTCCACATTTATATGTTACTTGCCTATTTTTCTCTTGCAGCTTTTACTATCCTTTTTTTTTATTCTGTAGGTTGAGTGTTTTAGTTCTTATGTAGCAAGAGGACTTTCTTTTCTGGTCCAGTCAATTTGGTATTTTGCATGCTTCTTGTGCTTTAATAAGCATATTCTTATTTAGGTTAGAGAAATTTTCTCTATGATTTTGTCGAAAATATTTTCTGTTCCTTTGACCTCATTCTATTCTTCTTCCACCATTCCTATCATTCTGAGATTTGGTCTTTGCATTGTGTCCCAGATTTCATCTATGTTTTGTGCTTGGAGTTCTTTATATTTAACATTCTTTGACCAATTTATCCAATTCTTCTATTGTATCTTCAATGCCTGAAGTTCTCTCTTTCATCTCTTCTATTCCATTGGTAAAGCTTGCCTTATGCTTTCTTTTTAGTTTAGCTTTTACTTTCAGAATTCTTTCAGGTCTTAAGCTGTTTTAATCATTTCCTTCACTGTTCATGTTTTCACAGATTTCTTTTTAAAAGTTTTATTCATTACTCTTTAAGAACATCTATTATTTTCATAAAGGCTGCTTTAATGTCCTTTTCCTGTACATGAGCTATATTGGAACATTCAGGACCTGCTGTGATAGGATAGCTGGCTCTAGTGGAGACACTTTGTCCTGGCTGTTACTGGTTTTGTTTATATGCTGATGTCAAGGCCTCTGGAACTGGGAAGATTGTAACTCTAAGTGCTGATATCTTATTTTTTGTCTTTGTCGGATATGTTTTTTTTGTTCCTTTGTTTCTGTTTCCCTCCCTGGTTCTTAGGGGCCTTATGGTATCTGTATGTGGCCTGTAGAAAATTCCTCTGATCTCCTGATAGGTGTGGCCAGTGGTGGTTCCATGTACTGGTGTTGATATTCTTCTTTCTTCCTTTACTTATCTTCATATCTTCCTTTTCTTTCTTTCTTTCTTTCTTTCTTTCTTTATTTATTTATTTCTTCTTGAGACACAATCTTGCTAAGGATCCTCAGTGGACCTAGAACTCATAATCATTTCTCAGCGTTCCAAGCAGTATAATTACCACTATGCTCACTTAAACATAAGGAATATAGACATACATACGTACATCCATCCATCCGTGCATGCATATATCCACAATAGACATACCTTCAAAAGTCGCCAAGTCTCATACTCAAGTAAACTAAAATTCATGCCAAGATCTCCCCTCTCACTCTGTCAAGGTTCACACATCATGTATGGATCAATCCAATATATTCCTTTCTGAGCTGTAGTGAGTAGGCATCATCCCTCAGGCCATAAGGCATCTCCTCAAGAACAGAAATAATAAACCTGTCCCAGGTAAGTATTTCATCTCTCCCTATCCCACTATAACAATGAATACCTTATTATTTCTCCCCAAAGAAGTGATGTGTGATTCTACTCCTTACAATGAATTCAATCTCCCACAAAGAGTTGTGCCAGCTGAGACACAATTCATGCTACCGAGAATAACCTTAGATTCACTGGTTATTTTTATCGTCTCATCCTCCATTATCTATTTTGAAATTTTGGTTTGTTTACTTTGACAAGCACTTTGAATGTGTGCATTGTGTATGATTGGAATAAGGAAGCCATCCATCCCAATTTACCTATGACTGAGATGACATATCTTCAGGAAACATGACTCTTTCAAGCTATTTCCCTAAAGCAGAAGACTGTCCTGGAATGAAGGATTTCCAGTGATAGAACTGGCAGATTTACCGAAAAAGCAGCCACAGTCAACGTGTCTCTTAGAGAGACTCAGATGGTCAAGCCCAGTGTCTGATCCCTAACTTTCTGTGACAGTTAATGTGATAGTCAACTCATTTGCTGTGATGGTTAATACAATAGTCAACTGAATTGTGTTGAGAAGTGCCAAGGAGATTATTAAATTACCCTTCTGGGTCATCTGTGGGGTTGTTTCTGTCGTACACACTGTCAAAGTGATAAAAAAAAAAGTTGCCAATACACTCTGCTTGTTCTTGTAGGGGCACAGCTGTTAACTCACAGATGCAATTCAACACTCTGGCTTCGAGACATAGTTTTTTCCCCTCCCTCAATGGTGTAACACCTTTGCTTGAAACTAGATCCCTTGTTCTGAATTAATAATGTATGAGATATCACATTAAACTTGGATGGCAAGGCTGGAAAGATGCCTCTTCTTTTAAGAGTGCTGACTGCTCCTCCAAAGGACTCAGGTTTGATTTCTAAAACCCACAGGGTAATTCCCAAATGTCTGTAACTCTAGTTCCAAGAGATATAATATCCTCTTTCTGGAGTCTGAGAACACTGCACACACCTGCTACATAAACATATATATTCAGGCAAAATGCCCATATACATAAAATACAAAATAAATCTAATAAATCCCACCTCAGGTGGTTGGCAATTCCTCGAACAGTTTTTGTTAGAGGAGCAACTGTTAGGCAGAAGAAGTGGGAAGTGATACCTTTTCCCTACAGGGCTCAATTAGTCTCAATTAATCTATCAGAAGTGCTTGAGCCACTGCAGGTTTTCCTGAAGTTCTTGTACTCAGAAGCTCAGTGTTAATCACTGAACAGTTCACAAGGGCAGCAAGGTTACCTCTCTATGCGAGGTCAGAGATCACTCTTATTCTCACAAATGAAGGTGATCATAGGCTTTCATATGATCATAAATGCCTGGCTGACCAATAGAGGAGTTAGCTAAAATGCAGGGGCCAAGTCATGCTGGGATTGTGGCTGCTAAGAGCATCAAGAGTTTATGTCCAGCAGAGAATGCTAATCAAGAAGCACTAATACTTGCATGCTTTCTTCAACCAGTAAGATAACAATCCAGACTTAGTTAAGGAGAGATTTCAGTGGAAAACAAAACAAAACAAACAAACAAACAAACAAACAAAAACTGTCACAATGCAAGAGTGTTATGACCACAAGATCAGGAAAAAAAAATCCAGGAGAATCTTGAGTTGGAACAGAAAATGTTTTCTTTAATGGAGAAGTGTAAAGAGGGGTGGAAAACACCTGTCCTGAAGGGGAGGTGGCTGGCATTCCAGAAAGTTGACCAGTGAATAATGTTGTCCTCTATAGTCAGCCTGGGTCCTTCAGAAAGTCACTCTTGTGTTCCATACTAAGTTTATTTTCAGGGGCAAATTATAACTTGTTTAGAGATCTGTTGGAGATGGAGAACTTGGTTAAATTTTGGTCAAGTTAGCCAGTGGGGGAGGAGGACAGTTCCTTTAATAACTTATGAAGTGTGGGGAGGTTCTGCTCCTATCTGAATCCTAGACTTTCATCATCCTTTGGACAGGGTGGTCCTTCATAATGAGTTGCTTACTGGAATAACGAAGAGAATTTGCTGGATACACTGTGGTCAAGTGAAGTTCAACATCTTCTCCTCCTTTTTGTTAAGATCCTTGATCTAAAAATAAAAATACACACCTGAGTGAAGGCAGGGGTATGAGCCCATCTGACAGCGTTTCTTCAGACCCTAGGTGAAACCCGGCTACAAGTCAACCCAGAGTACCAATGAGGATCTTGACAGGAATTACATTGGAAAGGCACAGAGTCTCCCTCAATTTATGAGTATGGATCACAGCCCCGTTTCCATGAGAGAGGTTAACTAAATTTCCACAGAACAAGACAATTCTTCTTGTCTGTCCATTACCTGTCATTTACAAAAACTATGCACAGATCAGACACAATGAACAGGATCAGCATGATCACCTTGTGGGAAGGGTAGTCATAAGTTTGAAATAAAGACATTTAGGTACCCAGTTCTGGAGGTTGACTTATACATCTCTTCGAAGAATTCCTCACCCTGTCCCTCAACCCCAGCCCTCTCCCACCCCGGGCTGCTAACCCTTCAGCAATTGGCAATGGGAGTGCATCTTCACATAACCAGTAACCTCTCATTCACACTAACTGCAAAGATGTTTCTTTGGTGTTCTTTAATGGTCACGCCTCAACGAGGGCTACCTATGTATGGGTTGCTCGTGTGGCTTCTGCTTCCACTTGGGAAATAGCAGCTGTGCTATTTCTAACATATATGAATGATACTGAAGTTTAAAATTTGTGTGTGTGTGTGTGTGTGTGTGTGTGTGTGTGTGTGTGTGTGTGTGCTGGGCAGTACAAAACAAGTGCATGCTACTGTGTGCAAATGGGATTGGAGGACAACTTGTGGTTTTCTCCTTCTACTATGTGGCTCCCAGTGACAAAACTTAGGCTGTCAGGCTTGCCAGCAAGTGACTTTACACATTCAGCCACCTCACTGTTCTCAGGCATGATATTCACGTGCCACCTTTGTCTCAGTACATTTGACCATGCTCAGCTTAGGGTAAATGACTCACGCTTTAGATTTACCTTTTAATCAAATTTCCAGTATTCACTAAGCCTCCCCCCTACTATCCACTAAAATATTTTTACAAGTAAGATTTTTTCATAATCTCAGGATCGCAGCTGTGCTGTTCCGTAATGTTGAAGTGTCCAGGGAGATGTCACATGTCTATACTTCTAGCACTTTTGGGCTTTCAGGATTACGTGGCTAAGTGATAGCATAGCCTTCACCCTGGATCAGTTATAGAGTCACCTGAATTGAGTCCGTAATTACAACTGTAACCTCTTCCATACAATCTGGTATACAGTTTGTGAGCTCAAATATGGCATATATGGGATAAAAGGATCAAATATGTCCCACTAAATACTGTGCTTTTTTTTTTTCCTTTTAAGTGCAGGTCACTAGAGGTTGATCTTTGGACATGTTCCAGGTCAGTGGATGACAAAAAGAAAACAATCCCTAAAAAGTTGCAGAGTTTCACGTCTACTCCAATGACTGGAGGATCTGGGATGATGGCCCCTTGTTGCAGAAACATAAAATATCAAATAATGTTTATTATCAAAACCTACAATTATCATGGTAGTAGTATCTAACCCACTGTCTCAATCAGTAAAGACGCGCAAACACCTAATATGTTATAGAATAGCCTTATCTCACCTGGGGCGTGGCAGGTATTACCTCCTAACCTTTACTTTACCACGACATCTGCTCTAATAATTTCTATCTGAGCCATCTCCCATGCATAATTCCATAACTACTAGTTTATTCTGGGCTGCTTCCCTCCATCAGGCCAATCTTGCCACGTACTCCTCCCCATGCTAACCCACGGTGTCAGTTCTGCTGCCTTCCTCCTCTGGTACCTGACTGTTCCTCCAGTGACCCTTCTGTCCTCAAAGCCCTTGAACCTTCGCGATGCTGACCTTCCTCTGGCCCTGCACAGACATCAGCTTCTTATTGGTCAAACAGGAATAATTTCTTAGGCAAGATTCACACAATAAGGACAGGTATATGTGAGAAGTGTGTTTGTCTGGGAAACAACTAGATCTTGGGAACCAGTAATTAGCATCAGAATACATATCACCAGAGCAACCCCCAGCAGCTTCTATGGAGCACCAATCCAGCTACCATCAGGTTACGGCCACATCACATTGAGAGCCAGCTTAGTCTTTCAGAAATAGTGTGTGTGCGCACACACACACACACACACACACACACACACACACACACACACACACTACCCTGAAGCAAACTACTGACCATTCACTCACTGCCTTGTTAGATAAAGTAAACTTTTCCTATGTGTTTCCTGACTCAAGAAATGAACATTGTTCAACAGTAGCCAGAGGCAGTGTGCTGGGTACCACATCTGGCAAAGCAGCTATAACTGGCCTAACATCTGATTAAATCAACCCATTTCTCTCATAATGACTTCTTTTCTGACAGCCAGAAAAAAATGAATATAATGGTCTTGGCTGCCATTCTCTATCCCAGTAAGAAACGCTAGCCCTGGGTAAATAAATAGAAATGGAAGCCCAAGACCCACTGAGATCACACTACCAAGAAATCTATCTTATTTCCAAATATGTTTAAACTCCTCACTCCAGACAGAAAATGACAAGGAAAGATTAAGCGAGCCTGAGTATCTTCCAGCCTTGAAAGCTATGGCTATCCCCTGAGTAGTGTGCTATAATCCCCTAAAACATACAAAGGAAACAATTACCGCAAACAAAGCAAATGCATGCTAGTGTGGAAAGGGAATCACTATAGTGCAGTTTTTTTTATATGAAGACTATATTCCAGGAGTTAACAGTTAGAGCTTAATATTTCATCATTTTCTAAATCAGTTCTCTTCTCTGGAAAAGTGTAAAATATTCAGGAAACTTTGTTCTCAGAGTTTCCGATTCGGCTTTCAAAGTTCTGTGAAAACTATGATTGTAATTTGGAAATGAGTTTTCTTCTGGTCTTTGTTTGTGCATAGAATAGTGGCTTAAGATTATTGGTGGGTGGACAGTGAAGACTAAAACAGAACTAAGGAGTGAACAGAAATTAAAGACAGGATCTGGGAATAAGTACCTGACAGCTGGCAATTGTCTCTTCCAACAGGTAATGAAGATGAAATGATTTTTTTATACTGGCAGGTAATGCAGATGAAATGATTTTTTATATTGTTCCTTTGAGATAAACTGTAAAGCAGACATAATGAGAAGAAAATAGAGCTAGATAGTGAAAGAATGAATCTTTTTTTCCTTCAATATCGAGGAAATAAATTTTTAGGTAATTATAAAGGACAGAACAGGGGTGAATGAAAATGCCGAGGAAGGCAGAAGATGGTTGCTTTTACACAGTAAATACCCTGTAAAATACCTACCCACCCACCCATACCACCCCCTCTCTGAACAGCTGGTTATACCCCCAAACAAAATTTCATGAATTTGAAATTTAAAAATCTGACAAAAATAAGTTCTATTGAGTGATCTTTGGATGACTGCTAAAACAGAATAGAGGACAGTAATTAAACTAACTGATGTAATTTAATAAATTAAATTAACATGACATATTTTAAAGGATTTTTATGTGTGGGAAATAATTTGTAGGCTGATTTAGTTTTATGACATTTTATAAAATTGCTGAAGAGATACTTAAAAGTTTCTATATGGCTGTCTTGTTAGTCAATACCTAAATATTTTTATTTATGTTTTTAATTACTCCTTTATTTTTGATATTATTATATAATTACATCATTTTCCCTATGCCTTTACTTCCTTCAAAGTCTCCCTCCTTGCTGTCTTTCAAACTAAGTAAGAAAGAAGACCCTAGGGAAAATTCTTAATTCTCATTCAGAAAGGCAAGTAGAATGGACAATGGAAGCAGTTGAAGAGAAGGAACAGGACAAGAGTGTACTATAGATGTCCTCTGAAAGACTTCACCCAGCAGGGGATCCAAGCAGACATTGAGACTCGCAGCCAAATTTCTGGGAGGAGTGCAGGGAGTCTTATGAAAGAGTTGGGGAATAGAAGAACTTGGGGGGTGGTTATGAGCCACACAAGGAGACCAATGGGCCAACAAATCTGGGTGGAGGAGGGAGGTCCTGCAGAGACTGATGCACCAACCAAAGACCGTGCATGGTGAGAATCTAGACCCTCTGCTCAGATGTAGTAGATAGGCAGCTCAGTCTCCTTGTGGGTCCCATAATATGGGGAGTAGGGACTACCTCTGACATGGACTTCAGTTCCCCATCTGTTGATCACTTTCCCTTGGCAGAGTGGCCTTGCCAGGCTACAGAGGAAGAGGATACAGGCAGTCCACATGAGACTTGGTAGGCTGAGCTCAGATGTTTGGGGAGGAGGACTCCCCTTTCTGAGGATGAGGGGAAGGGAGGAGGGGTGAGGAGGGAGGGGGGACAGGGAAGGGGCTATAATCTAGGTATAAATTGAACAAATTAATAATAAAATATTCATTTTTTATTAATTGTTGTTATACACACACACACACATTCCTAAATACAAGCTGATCCATTTGTATAATGTTATTTGTATTTATGTTTTCAGGTTTTTCCATTTGGTAATATCAAAAGATACAGCTGTAAAGTCTTACTAATGTGACTGGCTAAACATGGGCTTAACAAGCATGCCAACATTAGACTGCTAAAGTGGACTAGGAAAGTCTCTGAGGCCTCAACCATACCAAACAACTGCCAACAGCTAGGAAATGCTAAGTGAGAGAAATAGTCTTCCTCAGGGGAGGAGCACACCAAATGGTTAGCTGTAATATTTGAGACCAAAATTTCTCCACTTTCTAATTCAAATAGATCATTTTCATAATTAGATCTTGGGGTTTTTTTTTTCAGAAAAGAAAAAATAGGTAATTAAATAAATTAAATAACTCATTATTCAAATGCACATTTTTTGGAATTTTTAAGATGCAGTAATGAAAAAATGCACAATTAGTTAGCACAGTAGAAATTCCACAAGGGAAATATACTGAAAACTATATAAGATCAGGTGTATTTGAGATAAGAAGGAGGTAGATTGATGCTACATTTTTAGTGGTACTTTTTAGCCTTTGGTAGAGCATTAAATATCACAACAAGCATTGTCTTAGGGACTCAGGCATGCATATTGCCTTGTTTGAAGTCATTTTTATTATGTAATGTAATCATTTGTTATATCTGAAAAAGTTATGTTTATGTTTCTATATCTCACATCATTGAATCATTTTAACAAGAAAAGCAAGATGTTCTCTTAGAATATTGCCAATGTAAATGAATGATGGCTAATAATTCTATTTCTCAAATGAAAGTGCTTATATTGAAATAGCTTCATTCACACACTGGCTCATGACAGCCTGTAACTCCAACCCCAGGCGATCTGAAGCCCTCTTCTGGCCATTAAGGGCACTGCATGCAAGTACTTCAAGCAAAACACCCATACACATAAAATAAAAACAAATAATGAATGCCTTTTAAAAAACAAACAAACAAAAAATAAAGCTTGTTAATTTACCTATCCACTTAAATTGTGGTCCTGATACAAAGTGTGACTTGGTATCGGTAACACAGCACCACACATACACTATCTTGCTCACTTAGTCAGAACCAATTCAGTGACTGGTGAAATTTCCTAACTGTGTGAAAAGAGGAGATTGAATATCCTTCTTAGACTTTTAATTAACATGTAAATAGGGCGAGCCCCAGCTTTTTTCTATACATCCACTGTCACTCTCGAACTCTGGTTGCTTGCTCCGGCATTACTACACTATGAAGGGCTGCCTTCATCTGCAGCAAAACAAAAATCATCTTGCTTAAAAGTACAAAGGTATAGATAAGACAGATGACTTCCAGTGTTCTGTAGTAGCAGTACCCCCAGAGTGTGTTTTACAACAACTAAGTGAACATTTCAAAGTAGCTAATAAAGGTATTTTCAATATTCCCAGTATAAATAAAATAAATAAATATTTTATGTTCTGGGTGTTCCAGTTACCATGATTTTTGCATTATTAAGTATGTGCTTTGAAACTTCATAATGCACTTCATAAATTGCATAGTTAGTACTGGTCAACTAAAAGTTGAAACATTTAGAGAATAAAAGCTTTTTAATAAAAAGGTTTTAGCTACTAGTGCTAATAAATGTGACAAAGCAAAGCATAGTGGTTCATTCTTCTAATCCCAATGCTGGAGGTAAGGAAGGAAGACCATGAGTTCAAGGCCAGCCTGGACTGTGTAGAAAGCCCCACCCCACCCCACCCCACCCCACCCCACCTCACTTCACATCACCATGAAAAGAATTTTATCGTTCTACATACAACCAGTTACACACCAGGAATATTAATAAGATAAATTCTGACATTAGGAACAGAAAAAGACACATTGAACTTACATAAAACATAAGAAAGGGAACAAAACATAAAACATAAAGTTATGCTATAGAAGTCTAATTTTAGACAGGTGATTTTGAAGAAGAAAACTGCAAAAGCTTTAGTAATGATAATATATATATACATATATATTATTATTATTAGCCACATAGAGAGATAAAGTATTTTAAGACATAATATAAATAATCATGTGAAAATTAATTAGGTAATTTAAATTATATAAACAAAATCCTAGAAAAACTGACAAATAAAGAAAGAAATAGATACTATAAGTGTGATTGTTTAATGAGTAGTGAAAATAGTGACTTAAAATTCTAGGTTGGTGAGATGGCTCAGAGACAATTGTCATACAAGCTTAACAATCTGAAACTATCCCTGGAACCCATGGTGGAAGAAAATAACTGACTCTTTAAATTTGTCCTCTGATAGCCATAATTGCAAAACACATAGACACACACACACACACACACACACACACACACACACACACACACAGTAATGGTGGTCGTGGTGGTGGTGACAATGATGATGATGATGATTACAACAATGATGATGAATTTTAAGTTAACAGCAAAAAGCTCCAAAGAAATCTCAGTCCTAAATGGCAAATTTAAATTAAATGGTAAATTTTAGAAACTAAATAATGAACAGTATTTTTATTTTTACAAAAGTTTTTAAAAATTCAAGAGGACTGAAAATTCTTAGTTTATTTTTGAAGTTAATATACTTCAATGCCAAAATAACAATAATAATAATAAAAAAAAAGATCAAGTGCTATCGTTCTGCTAAAGGAACACTCTGCTATACTCATAGGCCAGTGTCCTGCTCAGCCACCATCAGAGAAGCTTCCTCCTTAAGTAGATGGGAACAAATACAGATAAAAGACACTGAACAACATAAATAGAGCGAGAGGCCTTGGAACACTCAGTCCTAATGGGATGTCTCCATCAAATCTCTTCTTTCAGGGTTCACAGGCAGAAAGATTGCAGTAGCCAGTAGAGATAAAAAGACACCAAGATATCAAGTACAAGTGGTGCACACATGACACAAAGACCGTGTCAGCATGCACAAAGTCTGCAAACATCTCAGCCAAAAGAGGTCTGAGCATTGAGAGGGGAAGTGGCCACTGTCACTAAACCTGAAGCTGTCTTCAATTGACAACTGATACAGATGAAGGGTAAGTGTGCAAACCACACTTAAGGGCAGGTCAAATGCAGTAGCCAGCCAACACAATATATATATATATATATATATATATATATATATATATATATATATATATATAGTCTCAAGGCACTTTGCCTAAACATTTATTTGTTTATTTGTTTACTTACTTACTTACTTAATTTTTTACCTTATATATCTGCTTATATTTTATGGTTTCCAGTTTTGAGTTTTTATAGAGTTTCTGTGTGCTCCTCTGTGAGCGTTGTGTTTCTTGTGCTTCTTCTTTGGCTTTTTTTTTTTTCTGTTCATTTGTTGTTTGTTTTTCCCCATTCTTTTTGGTTGTATTTTATCTTATTAGTTTTAGCTATTTGCTTGTTTTCTAATAAGAGAGAGAAAAGGAAAGGCTTTTGATTTGCATTGGTAAGAAAGTAGAGAGAATGTGGGTAGAGCTGGGGCAGGGAAAACTATAATCAGAATATATATTTAAATAATCTATTTTTCAATTAAAAAGTATAATATTCTAAATAACTTATGAATATAAGTTAAAAATCCAAGCAAATACTAACAAGTCATATTTAGCAATATATAAAGTAACATTACATATCACGAACAAGAGAAAGTTATTCCAGGCATATAAGGCTACTGTAACATCCAAAAACACTTAATATAATATGCCAAATTGTTAAAGAGTAAGAGCTGTGTAGTTATCTCAGATACCAAAAAATTTACATTCAAGATAAAAATCCCAAGCATGATAGAATATAATAGAGTCTCTTCATTATAAAACGTGGTATCCATAAAAAGACCCAGAACTACCACACTGAATATTGTCTAAGATCATAAAGAAGACTCTTAACGATAGAGCTCATCT
Organism: Acomys minous; assembly: GCF_964271855.1. NCBI lineage: Eukaryota > Metazoa > Chordata > Mammalia > Rodentia > Muridae > Acomys > Acomys minous. Next base: position 37,260,492 of record NC_140499.1, on the reverse strand, counting down.
TTTCTATTCAATATTGTGTTGAAAGATCTTGCTGGATTATCTAGATAAGAAAAAATAATCACATCAATGATAGAAAGAATTATCACTATGTCTATTTTCAGATGATAATAAATTAATAACTGAAATTGACTAAATCCTATTAGAAGTAATAAAGGAGCCTATCAAAGATGCAAAACATATCAACATTAATATTTCTGTACTGTAGATAGAGATCGCTTCGGCAGCACATATACTAAAATTGGAACTATACAGAGAAGATTAGCATGGCCCCTGCGCAAGGATGACACGCAAATTCGTGAAGCAGTCCATATTTTTGGGTCCTAGAAACCTACAAGAAGAACATTATGATGGCTAGATCTGAGCCCAGGGGTTCTGCTTGATCTAAGGCACCAACCATGGACAAAACGGGCAGTCATCATCAAACCCCTACCTAGATCTAGCCAAGGGACAGAACATTCTCCACAGCTAAGTGGAGACTGGGGACTGACTTTCACAGGATCTCTGGTGCCCCATATTTGGCCATGTCCCTTTGTTGGGGAGGCCCAATGGCACTCGGAGGAAGGATAGCAGACTACCAAGAAAAGACTTGATACCCTAGCACCATATTCAGGGGGAGGAGGTCCCCCACAGCCACAGTCATAGGGAAGGGGGATTGGGGTGAAAGTGGGAGGGAGGGAGGAATGGGAGGATGCATGGGATGGGATAGAAAATGAGATGTAATAGGAATTATTTTTAATTTTCAACAAAAATGTGTTATTATTAAAAAAATAAAATAAATAAATAAATAAAATAAAATAAAGATAAAATTAATAACATAGTTAATGTTATAGAAGAATCAAATATAATTAAACAATTTAGGTAAAATTGACAAAATATAATTACTGCATACAGAAAATCAAATTTTTATTGAAAGTATTTAGGCATCTAAATAAATAAAAAGCTATTACATTTTTATATTTTAATTTTTTATTTTAAATTAGTTTATTCATATTATAATAGAGACTGTACTAGGACTTTAAGAAGTTTGAAATTTTAAACTAGTGTTTCAGTTCTTTAGCAAAATTACCAACGCTCTCTAAAATCTATCCATTCTATAATTTGTTACTCTTTATTATTTAATATGCTATTGGGAACACTTTGTCGTTGGCTGTGTCTAGACATACAGATGGTTTTTATAAGTTCATTTGAAAAAAGCTCAGTCCACGGAAATGGCCAATTATTTTTTTTAAAACTAAGTATATTTTCTTGTGGAGAGTTCCACCAGATCATAGTGGCTGAATTACTCTTCTTTGCCTTCAGTTTTCTGGAATCATATATCCCACCAATGTCTTGTTCTATTATGTTTAATGTTGAGTGCAGGAAGACTTGACAGGACCCTGCTATTGTGGTTCACAGGTGATGGATTCTTTTTAAGGACCATCAGGAAAAATATTGCCAAAAAGCTATTGTCACTGTTTTTAAAAGAAAAATCATCCTAAATCCAAGCAGTATTTCATTTGGAAAGGAAGTAGATCTTTCTAAAGAGACTTCTCAGGAATTATTCTTCGAGCTGTATGCTAGAGAAATCTTTATATCATAACAAATAATAGACATGATGACCGCCAAAGGCATAGCTCCCTTGTGTGTGAGCGAGCAAGGTTTTGCTTGCACTGCTAGCTCTCAAGAAAGAGAAGACAGAAAAATAACTAGAGTTGTCTTACCATGCATTTCATGGCAGCTCCAAACTATTCATCTCTTGTTTAGTTTTTCAGACAAGTTCCTAAATTCTACATTGAGAAAAGGTGTGCAGTGGTCACCCATAATTATCTGAGGACACAAGAGCAATATTCTTTATTCACTTATTTATTCAACAATGAGAAAAGAAATATTTTAATAAGCAACATATAGAAAATTTGCATATTTATCAGAGTATCCTATGGTATAATAAACAAGCCTAATGAATTTATACACTCAGATAACCTACATTCATGTTAGTGTTGGAGCTGAGGTATAAAAAAATTCTCTGGCTTATAAGGATATGTTTTTTGTCTGGTAGAGTTTTTCCTATTTTACAGGCATTTGAAAATAATTTTATTTCAATTTTTATAACTATACATTTACAAGAGATAAAATGAAAATAGTGCATCTTCTTGGTTGCAAAGATGCCTCTACAGGAGGAAGGACCTGCTAAGCAACTTAAACAACCTGGGTTTTACCTACAGAATCCACAGTAAGAGAGAACCAACTTCTGAAAGTTGTCCTTTGGCCTCCGTACATGTGCTGCAGTACAGGCATTAACGTGCTGACAAATGCAGCACTAGCTGGACTTAGTAGGTAATAAGAAAAAAAAATCACATAAAGTAGCCAGCAAGATGTTTTTGGGAGCATATCATGAGAGCTAGAGAAGAGAAATGGGGGTTAAATAAAAGCATATTTTATTGTGTACATGAATGAATTTATCAAGAGTAAAGAAAAATTTAAAATATGTTTTCATTAGTGCATTCTAGTAAGACATATTCATAATAGAAACAATGCAGAATTAGAGTTTTCATGAATTAGAATAAATGCAATTTAAACTGTGAAAATAAAGAAATATTTGAAGAGCAATACAAAGAAAAATGAATAAGTAGAGTTTCAAATCTTACAAATCAGTTTTACTTATAAATCCTGATAATTCATATTTCAGTTTTGTTGCTGTTACTTAGTATCAAAATCGTCAAAGTCATATCAACCTTTTTATGTAATGTCCAGTTTATTCAAAATATTGTATTTAACTTGAATTCACTTGTTGACAGTCATGTTGCACTTATGAATAAAGTGCAGGGCATTGTGTGTTTATAACTACAATGAAACTTTCTCCTTTGCTGCATGGTTTCACTCTGCAATATTTTTTGTGATACTTACTTGAGAACAGACATGTTGTCATTACATTATTGTGTCTTGTGTTATTCTTAGTATTTGATTGTCACCTTCATTGGATCTGCAGTCAACTAAGAGACCCACCTCTGAGTGTGTCTGCAAGGGGATTTCTGGAAAGGACTAATTGAGGGGGTTGCCCCTCCTCCAGATGAGCGTCATCTTCCAGAAGCTGCCTAGAAATCAAGATATCTGAAGGAAAATAAGTGCTACTTCTGCAGTCTGCCATCACCCCCTTGCTGTTGCAGGCATCCACCTTTCTGTTTCCAGAACTGCCATCCTTCATTGACATCAGAACATCAGCCTGCCAACACAGAGTGAGAGTAGCAGGTTTCCTGGAGTCTTCCAGACACTGAGTGCCAGATTGTCACTAGTGAGGGAAGCATCGAGATTTGCATACTGAGCCTATAAAATTCTAAGCCTCTCTAGCACGAACAAGGTCATTGTTGGATTACTTAGCCTCTATCAGGTAAGCTAACCTACACACCCCTTTATAATAAAGTTATTTTATTATGACTCTTGTCCCTCTATGGAAAGTTAACCAATTGGTACAGGGATTAGAAATACATTGTTTCTCTATTCTATCAAACTCATGGGTGTCTTTAGTCTACTTTTACTATTTAAACGTATGTTGTATGTTGTATGATTGAAAAATCCTTAAAGTAAATTGACTATTTCAAACGCTTACTAAGAAATAAAGATGTTCATATTACATCAAATTCTGTTTATTCCCTGTCCTGTTTATGCTGGCCATATACTATCCCAATGACAATGAGTCAATACTCTACATAAAAAGAAATGTAAGTACTTGTCTGGAGATGAGCAGAGATCCAGAATAAAGACAAATACTGGCACCAGCTGGAGCTCCAGCTAAATCCTAAGTCCCAGTGCTGTTCTTTTCTCTGGGGTCTGTGTAACCCCAAACACATCCAGTTCATAGTATAAAAATATCTTGCTTGCTTTATATGAAACAAACATAGTAGGGTGGTTCTCAAATGTCAGGAAGATTGTCACTGTGACAAATACCTAAGAGAAGCAACTTAAAAGGGAGAAAAAAAATATTTGGGCTCATTATTTCCTAAGCTTCACAGTAGCCAGCAGGGAATGACAGAGAGAATCAGCTCGCATGGCAGGCAGGCAGCCTGCATCTGATGCCATGCACCACCGTCTTCTAACTTTTAGTTAATTAGTGAAAAATAGAAAAAGTAAGCCAAGCCTAGTAGTGCATGGCCTTAATGCTAGCATTAGAGAAGCACAGGTAAGTGGATTCTGTGAGATTGAAGTCAGCCTGGTCTACACAGTAAGTTTCAGGCCAGCCAGAAAAATATAGCAAAACCCTGTTGCAAAAATAATAAAATGAGAAAAATAATTGCAAGATCCTAAAAACTTAGACTCCATATAAAAAAATTCAAAGACAAATTCATAACCTTTAAATAATATGAATATCTTAAAAAGAATAAGATGATATATACGAGTGAATAATTTAAAGAAATTTTCAGTGTTACAAAAATAGTTTCAAAATATAAACAATAAATAAAATGTTTAAATCATTTCCAAAAATCTAGAAGAGTATTTATCTTAAACTTCAACAAAAACAACAGTAAAATGGAAAAGCAAAGATCAACTTAAATACTAAATCCCATATGACAAATAACATATTCAGTTGTTAACATTTTATTATATAATTAGATTTTATTCTAGGATTATAAATTTTATTAAGTTTTATAAATCATCAATGTATATGAAGGAGAAAATAACAATACTGAAAGGCATTTTTTTTATTTTTAGATAAATTAGAAAGTCTGATATGATTTGAAAGAACCATAAAGACAGTAGATAAGGAAATTCAGCTATCATATGCATATATTTATAGAGATAATAGGTTTATAGTGTATATACTTATATGTGCATAGACATATCCATCTGACTATTGTTTAGAAATATCCGCTGAGGTAAAGATGACCTAGCTTGTAGGGACGCTTCATAAGACTCTGGGTATTCTAAAGGAAGCTAAGCATTCTGTCTTTCAGGGAAGCTCTTCAAGACTGGGGAGATGAGGCTTCTTTTTAAATTTTAAAGTATTTTTATATATACATTTATATTATTACACATATGTAAAATAAACTACATACAGCAAGAAGAATCACAAAAAATCAGGAATTATATTAATGTTACATTCACAGTGTTTTTGCTATTTGTTTTGGCAACCTTGGAGAAAACATCTTTCCTATCTCGATCAGTCTAAAACTCTGAATGTAAGTCAATATCTACCATATTTCATCTGTATGAACTTAAAACATCTACCTAGACCTAAAAAATCTTAATCCCTAAACAACTAAGCTTAATTGTAGAACTAACTAAACTATCTAGTGTTCAACTCCATCAGACTTGAGAAGGAAGGAAATGAATTACCTAAGTAAACAGGAAGTGCAGGTTAGCAGCTTCTGAAGTGAAAAAAATGACAGAGATAGTTTACTGCCTGAGCTGTCACCGAAAACTCTCTTTAACAGTGAAGCATCATCTTCAACCTTCTGGCCCAATATATCTGACAGAAATATTTGTGAGGCAAGAACTATTGAAGACTTGCTTACCCTGTCTTAGTAGAGCTTGGCAGTTGACTCTGCCTGCATCCAAGCTTGCGCATTTTTTAGGCAGAATTCTGTCTGTGGTAGAAATGAGGATCTTTTACCCAGTGGCTTGTTTGCCACATTGGAAGCCATCTCCATAAGGAAGTTCTTTGATGCTCATCGTCTTCTTTGAGGTAGGTTGGGTGTTGCCAGGAGTTAACCTGTCTTATTGACAGTGAATCTCCAAAATAGTGAAAACATCGAACTCAGACAATAAACAACTCAGAATCTCCAGGAAGTCCTTGAAACTGTGTGGGTGCATTAGGCCCTTCCACCCCCAAGCTTACATAAGCAGTAAGGAGCAACCAAGAGATTCTCTTAGGCAGGCTGAGCTGTCTACAGTGGGCCTCTCAGTCAAGGTGCCTAAAGGAAACAGCCAAGCTAACTAAAAGAGACTCAACCCAACTGAACTGCCTGGAAGAAACACACTCTAGTCTCTCAGGCTGCCTGCATGTTATGTAGTGAGTTTCAGGATGCCACCCTTCATGAGTTGTCAGCCATGTTCTTGAGGTATTTTGGTGATTGCAGGTATCTTTCTGCTTCTGGAAGTAGCACCTTACCCATACTCCTATAAGTAACCCCAACAAGACCTTGGGTTACCAAGCTGGACTTTGGTGGCAGGATTACTTTGGTCTTCCATCAGTTTCCTGTCTGTAGTGATCAAATAGTCCTTCTCATCTTCTCAGGAAGCAGTGTCACAAAACTCCCTATATACCTAATAAGTTATGGACTATGACAGGCCAAATGCCAAGATTGTACTTACAGCTGCAAACAGAAAGAATTCTTTTAAAGTCAGAACACCATCTATGTTAAAATTGGGATTTAGAGATATAAGCTAACAGATTATATCATAATCTGTTATGAAAGCATAAAAATTGAAAACATAAGATTAATTTTTTGTTCCTGGTAGGCTTACTTGTGTGCTCAGCTATAAGACAACTAGTGTAGAAAAGTCAACAACACCTTAAACTTTTATTTGGTTTCTTAGAAAAACAATAGAAAAATATAATCATTTTCCTATAATCAAGTGGCAAATGGAAAAAAATTCCATTTACAACAATATAAAAATCAATTTAAATATATATATGTAAGAGGAACCTCAGCTATGACATGCCCTATCAATGTTCATGCCTAAGCAAGTGTTTTTATATTCTCTGTATACATAAAATCACCCAAGATGTATAGGTTACTTACTGACCTAGTAAAGACTATGCTACACAATGTAATAGTTACTGTTTTCATTGCTGTGACCAAATATTTGGCATTGAGCAACTGAAGTTGGCTTACAGTTTAAAGAAATCATCATCTACATCAGGACACAGACAGTAGAAAGGGATCTGTCAAGCAAGCCTTAAGTTTTACCTGCAAGTGACTCAATTTTTATTATGTATATAATTATCAATAGATTGACAATAAATTGACAATTTCCATATTATTAAGTTGCTTTCTTTAGGTTCCATTTATATATAAATTTGAATCCATTTTAATTCATTCTTTGGAATTGCATATATAAGCAACGTATTTGCATCATTTCTGTCTCCTTACTCCTTATTCCTCCAGTGTCCTCCTAAAATTCACTTTCTTTTTTTTTTCATTTAAACTAAAATTTATTTTTTATACACAAACTTACAAGTAGTATGAATATTTTAGGAAGTTGCTTTTATGATTACATATTATTTTTTAAAATTTATTCATATTACATCTCAGTTGTTAGCCCATCCCTTGTATCCTCCCATTCCTCCCTTCCTCCCACTTCCCCCCTACTCCCCTCCCCTATGTCTGTGTCTGAGGGGGACCTCCTCCCCCTGTATATGCTCATAGGGTATCAAGTCTCTCCTTGGTGACCTATTATCCTTCCTCTAAGTGCCATCAGGCATCTCCATCCAAGGGACATGTTCAAATATGGGGCACCGGAGTTTGTGTGAAAGTCAGATCTCCTTCTCCACTCAACAGTGGAGAATGTCCTGTCCACTGGCTAGTCTGGGTAGGGGTTCAAGGTTTACTGCCTATATTTTCCTTGGCTGTTGCCATAGTTTGCGGAGGACCCCAGGGCCCAGACTCGCCCGTAGTTTTCCAGGACCCACTGGATCCTTCTATTTCCTCATTCTCCCAGGCTTCTCACACCTAAAGTCTCAATAGGATGTCCTCCCCTCTTACCCACTTTCCTGGTAGGTACAGTTTTTTATGGGGACATACACCTTGGACTAGTGTCTCGATATAAGTGAGTATATACCATTTAGCTCTTTTTGCTTCTGTGTGAACTCACTCATTATGATCATTTCTAGGTCAATCCATTTGTCCACAAATTTTGGAAATTCCTTGTTTTTAATAGCTGAGTAGTATTCCATAGTGTAGATGTACCACAGTTTCTTTATCCATTCTTCTACTGAGGGACACGTAGGCTGTTTCCAAGTTCTGGCTATTATGAATAAGGCAGCTATGAACATGGTTGAGCATATGTCCCTGTTGTGTGGTAGTGCATCTTCTGGGTATATTCCAAGGAGTGGAATAGCTGGGTCTTGAGGAAGCCCTATTCCCATTTTTCTGAGAAAGCGCCAGATAGCTTTCCAAAGTGGTTGTACTAGTTTGCATTCCCACCAGCAATGAAGGAGTGTTCCTCTTTCTCCACACCCTCGCCAGCATGTGGTGTCAGTTGAGTTATTGATCTTAGCCATTCTGATGGGTGTAAGGCGGAATCTCAGTGTCGTTTTGATTTGCATTTCTCTGATGACTAAGGAGGTTGAGCATTTCTTTAAGTGTTTCTCAGCCATTTGATATTCCTCTGTTGAGAATTCTCTGTTTAGTTCTGCGCCCCATTTCTCTATTGGGTTATTTGGTTTGGTGGTGTTTAATTTCTTGAGTTCTTTATATATTTTGGATATTAGACCTTTGTCAGATGAACTGTTGGTGAAGACCTTTTCCCAGTCTGTAGGCTGTCGCTTTGTTCTCTTGACAGTGTCACCTGCCTTACAGAAGCTTCTCAGCCTCATGAGGTCCCATTTATTAATTGTTGATGTTAAGGCCTGGGCTGTTGGTGTTCTGTTCAGGAAGTTGGCCATCTTACCAAAAGCAATTTACAGATTCAATGCAATCCCTATCAGAATGCCTACAAAATATTTTGAAGTTATTGAAAGAACAATTCTCAACTTCATATGAAGAAACAAAAAGCCCAGAATAGCAAAAACAATCCTATACAATAAAAGATCCTCTGGAGGAATCTCCATGCCTGATCTCAAGTTGTGCTATAGAGCAACAGTAATTAAAACAGCATGGTACTGGCACAGCAATAGGCTAGTGGATCAATGGAATCGAACTGAAGACCCAGAGATGAATCCACACACATTTGCCCACTTGATTTTCGACAAAGAAGCCAAATCCATTCAATGGAAAAACGACAGCATCTTCAACAAATGGTGCTGGTCTAACTGGATGTCTACATGTAGAAAAATGCAATTAGGCCCCTATTTGTCACCATGCACAAAACTCAAGTCCAAGTGGATTAAAGACCTCAACCTAAAACCAGAGACATTAGCCCAGTTAGAGGAAAAAGTGGGGAAGGGTCTGGAACACATAGGCACAGGAGACAACTTCCTGAACAGAACACCAACAGCCCAGGCCTAAAATTCACTTTCAACTTCATGACTTCTATTTAATTATTATTGTTACACATATAGGACTGAATAACATATGAGGCCATCTTTTTTGTAGAGAAAACAGATTCCTTTTTTCTCTCAGCAGCTATTGATTTCCTGTACCTCTTCATCTAGAGGCTGGGCCTTGTGAAAACTGCCCCTCCCATCCTCATTAGTATGTCAACTAATATCTTTATGTAAGTCTTATTTGACAACCATATTGTAGACATTTCATGGATGTAGTTTCCTATCATGTCTATGAGGCAAGTAATGTCAGTTTTATTTAGTTCAATATGCTACTAAACTTGTGGATGTAAAAGAAGTAAAGAAAGAACATTTAAAAAAATTTTTGAGATTACAGATACATTTGTCCCTCTCTTTAACCCTCCCATTGCCCTTCCCCAAACTCTCTCAAATGCAAGGTGTCTTTTTCATTGATTGTTACTACACACCCACACACATACACACCCACACACCCACACACACACACACGTACACACACACACACATACACACACACACACACACACACACACACATACACCTAAATATATCCTATTCTTCAGGGATGACCATTTGACCTCAGATCACTTCGTGTGCCCTTCTCTGGGGAAGATCATCTTTCCTGTCCCACATTTTCTCAGTGTCTACTGGGCTTTTTCTGTCTAGTTTGGCATATCCATTGGTGTTGTCCTTGTTCTGTTCAGAAATCATGTCTTGTCCTGGAAACCCAGCTAAGTACTCAGTCCTAGTAAAATCACCATGGATATTAAAGGAGAATTTACAACAACTAATTTACTAAAACTAGCACAGTCCTTGAGGAACAACCTATAAATATTTGTCCTCGTCCCCATGGATAAGTGTCGTCTTCACCCATCAACAATGAAGCTTCTCTTTGCAACAGAGACTGCTACAGAAAACCACAGCCAATCAAAATGCAGAGTTGTGTGTCCCAATCCCAGTGGATGTATCTACAAAACACTTCTACACCTAAGTCTTAGGGAACACTGCAGGAGAGGGGACAGCAAGATTGTAAAGAATTTGCTGTGGAGAAGACCCTTTTTGAGGTGAGTACTTTTTACCATTAGGTGGCAATACTGACTCTGTTATTCACAAAAGTAAACCTGGTATTTATACATCAGTCCACTTCAAGAGTCCACTTTTATTTTTGTTTGTTTTGGTGTCTGTTCTTGTCTTCTCTTTTCTTTTTCCTTTCTTTCTTTCTTTCTTTCTTTCTTTCTTTCTTTCTTTTTGACAATGGATTTCTGCATGAATTTCAGGCTGGTCTTGAATGCAAAATAGACGCATTTATCTCCTCCATCCATTACAGGTGTGTACTATTGTGCCTGGATAAAAATCTTTTAATGATGTCCCACAAAATGACAACATTGTAGTTGATGATATATTTTTTACAAAATGATCTTTTGCCTAAACCAACACACACACACACACACACACACACACACACACACACACACACACACACGGGGAATGGTTACAGGTTAGATTTTTATTTAGTGACTGTTAAGGAAAAGCAGAGTAATTAATAAGGTGCCACATTCTCTGCTGTTATTAGAAAAAGGAAACTGTTTAAATTCACCATGAATAGAGAAAAAAATCCAAGTGTGTCTCGTGTTAATATGGAACAGTGTGGCTATTATTACTAACTAGTATTAATAATAATACTAATAACATGAGCCTATAGGTATAGGTATTTCTATTGGTATGGGAAATTTATATCTCAGACACTGGCAGACACTTGAGCTTTTATTCTCAATGAGAATATTCTCAATGAGAAGCAGAAACCAAGTGTAACCCCGTACTCCCTGAAGATGTGAGAACAGTGCCTGACATTTGGCAGATACCCAGGGAGTACTGGAGACCAGATGCATAGGAACACATGGGGCTCCCAGTTCATACACAATTGTTGAATTTAGAAAATATGCTTTTTTAATTCAGAACTAGATTTGAAATCCTGCCTGAGATACATACTCAGTGTGGACATTAAGCAATACAATGGTCTTACTAATTTTCCTCATTTATTCTTTATTAACATTAAATGAGTTTTAATGTCCCCATAGCTAAGACTGAAAGAAATCATTTGTGTGTACCCTGCATGCAACGTCTAGAGAAATCAAGCTGAAACTAAGCTGGACACTTCCTTCTTGGTGACAAGTATTCCTGGTGCTAGACATGCTATGCGGCTTACTGAAGGTCATGAAACCATTGATGTTCTTAACCATATACAACTCCTATGCACTATAGTACTAACCTGCCAGGAATTACGTGTCCCATTGATACAATACTGTCATGGTTGTGTATCCCATATTCCGTGTCCCGTGAACCTGAAGCCAACCCTATCAGAGGCCATCCATACACAATACTGTAAACCTAGCCCAGAACCCATGGGTAAAGAGGTCTGAAGGCCTGCCTCTTAGCTGAATTGACATAGCATAAAACCACCTTCTAAAGGCTACTCTCAGCTTTCATCATAGAGTACATATGCACGGAACTGGCAAAGATCAAAATGTGTTAAGAGGAGAGTGAATGTAGAGAAGTATCATTGAGTCGTAATTACAGTGATTTCTTCATCTGAATGATAGAAAAGGAGTGCATGTAGGTACTAGTGACTCCAGTCACAAGACCTCGTCATCTTAGAGCCTGTCCATCTTGCCCGGTGCCTCACGGGAATCCGCATCTTTAATGCTGGCTCTGCAAATCCAGCTTTCACGTAGTTTCATTTGAGGGCAAGCACAGCTGGCCTGGCCGTAGTTAGATTGCTATTCTCCCTTCAGTGAATCCACACATGGAACAAAACTCATTGCCTCTCACCTCCATAATAACCAGTGAGTATCAGGTAGGATTCTAAACTGGCCCCGGGCGATTCCCATTCCTGATACAGAAGCCTGTTTTCCATGATGGTGGGAGGCTCTTATGAGTAGAAAGTGAGCCATTCCTTGCTAAGATTAAGTTATATTGGTTGAAACTTATGTTCTATCTGTCCTGACAGATGGAAGAAAGAGGTTCCGAGCAGTAGCAGATGGTCTCCTGATGTATTAAAGTGAAATCCTCCATCTTATGGAAAGCCATGTAGGAATGGGGGTCCATTAGGAGCTTTGGACTTCAATCCTGAAAGAACAAACTGGATCCTGACAAGAAATAAGTGCAAAGAGAATTTCTCGGAGCCTAAGGTGAGACTGAAGTCTTTCCCCACATAGTCACTACACATGTAGTGTTATACAGCAGTAACAACCAAGCATGGTCAGGTGAGAGATGTCTATATGACTAAACTGACACCTACTGAAAGTGCTGCTATTGCCATGTATAAAAGTATCAGTTTTGAACTAAAGCCAAATGCTAAAGGAGGAACAAAGTCCTTATACTGAAATTTGATCTTTGGTGTCAATGATAAATGGATACACCAAAGAAAAGCATCCACCATGGGGAGAATAATCATAATCATACAACTGAAAAAATTGCCCCGCTCCATGGTTCATGGCAACACACTTCACAACTTGAACATCTTGCTATAACGTAGTTTCAAATGTCAATCAGTCTCCTGGGATGAAAACTACAGGTACCAATAAAGTCTGGCATTTTTTTTTTGTCTGTTTGATAATGGATCATATTTCTCATTGACAAAGAGTAGTCTGGAATTTCCTGGAACCCAAGCCTTCCCCAGCTGGTATTAAGGTTTTTAGATACCTGTAATTCCAAATGAAGTAAGAATATTATTTCATAAGCAAAGTACACATTTTATTTTCACTTTCACCCCTAACAGTCATGTGAAATATTTGGCAAATGGTAAGACACAAGCCTTCCGGTAACAGTGTTTGTCAGATTATTTCCTGAGAGATATTTTATCAGTCAACAGTGTCAGCCATCTTCTAATATTTCTGAATGCCATTGCCATTATTTTCAAAATATGCCTAACAAAAGATTTGAAGGTGAAATTTTGTAACTGACAACTAGAACAATATATTTAAACTTTTCTCTTTAATTAGTGATTATTTTAATTTGCACTTTCTAGAATACACTTTTATTTACAATGTAGAAAGTTTAAGAAATGATAAGAAGATTAAAATTTCAAAATGAGCAGAGACTCAGAACCCCACCACCACCACCACCATCCCCAACACCAACAACACCAACATTATCACCAGTACCACCACCTCCAACACCAACATCACCAACAACAACACCATCAGCACCACCATCAACAACACTATCACCAAGACCAACATCATCGCCACCTCATGTCTCTACTGAAGAAAATATTTGGATAGACTATATCATTTAATTCTTAAAAATCAATCTATTATTATTGCCAATAGATAGGAAGGAAAACAACCAACACAGAGATTTTTGTAAATTTATGAAGCTGATAGATAATCTGTGAAGGCATATATGGCCCAGCTGTACAATCTCTGCTCATGATGAATACTGCAGAGTCCAAGGTAAGCTTTACTCTATCACCAAAGTAATATTGCCATGGTTAGTACTGTCAACTTGACAGAACTGAGACTCACCTGGGCATGTGTGGGAGGAATTACCTTGATTATTTGATTTGAGGAGGGAAGCCTCACCACTGTGGATAATACCACTCCCTACGCAGGGCATCCTTGACTATCTAAGGTCAGGGAGTGAGCTGTGCAGTAAGCTTGCATTCCTGGTCTGTTTCCTGATTGTGAATGTGATAAGAACAACTTTTTCAAGCTCCTGCTGCCATAAGTTCCTGCCATGTTGGTCTATCATTTTGAACTGTGAGCTAAAATAAACCCTTACTCATTTATGCTGCCTTATTCAGAGTACTTTGTATAGCAACAAGAAAACAAAGAAAAATCCCGTCATATTTTCCAAATTTCTGCAAAAATTGTGTATTCATATACAGATAGAAATATATTTATGAGAGTTTTTTTTTTACTCAGCTGAGCATTTGAACACCATTCAATATTTATATTTTTGCTTAACAATATATCTTTGAGGTTATTCCATATTAATGTAACAAACCTAGATTTATCTTTCTTTACTTGAAAAATCTCAACTTACTACTAGGAAAAAATGTCTCAGTCTCAGAAATATCAATATTTTCTTTCTCAAGATTGTCAAAAAAGTCAGAAGACACAAAACCATTCTCCTTCCCCCATAGTCTGGTGTAAAACTTTCATTTTAAAGACATAGGTAGTAAGAGAAGACAAGTCAGAGACAAACTAAAATACTGATAATTTTCAAATGAAAACTATATTGGGAGTTAGAACTGTAATTTCCAGTTTCAAAGAAGACTTCCATTTTTGTGTGACTATTTTCTATCATGACTTTCTTCACACTAATGCTTTAAACTGTTAGATTTATTCTTTTATGTCACTGAAGAAGTTACTTTTTGCTCAAAGGAGTATTAGCAATATCAATAATGGGCTCATGTTTGGCTTTTTCAGGTGATCCAAGTACCCAGTGCTCTGTCTGTAGCAGAGAATACTAATTCACAATGACAGCAGTTCAGAATGGTTAAGTAGAGAGAGAACTGATGTTCAGTGGCCTTCTTAAAAAGACTAAATTGCATTCTCCTACTTTCTCCATACAGCTTCAGAGTGTCCTACAGCATCACAAAGTGCAGAATTCGTGCTGAAATTGCTGGCACAAGGAGCCAACATTTCTACTCCCTGCCACCTCAAAATATAGGAACTCATCGAAACGGGAATGACATCTATGATCAAGAATTCCCCTGAACTTTACTTCTGAAAAACAATATTTCTTTTCTTTTTTATTATGTTTCTTTTTTAACATATACATTTATATCACTACACATGAATAAAATAAACTCCATACAGCAGGAAGAACCACAAGACAATCATGAGTTATATAAATGTTACACTGATGGTGATTTGGCTATTTGTATTTGTCAAACTTGAAGTAAACATCTTTCCTATCTTGTTGGATCTAAATTTCTCAATGAAAATCAATATCTATCGTATCCTATCTCTTTTAACTTAAATCATACATCTTGATCTAAAAACATCTTATCTAAACACCTTGATCTAAACACACCTAGCCAACTAAGCTTGATTGTAAGACTAAACTATCTAGTCTTCAACTACATCAGCAACTTGAGAAGGAATGAAACTTAAATACATGAGTGAACCAGAAGTACAGATTAGCAGCTTCCAAAATGAAAAAAATGGCTAAGACAGTTTACTGCCTGAACAGTCACCCACCACTGTCTGTAATGTTGGAGCACCATCTTCAGCCTTCTAGCCCATTATCTCCGTCAGACATATTTGTGAGGCAGGAACTATCGAGTATTTGCTTAGCCTGTCTTGGCAGAGTTCGGCTGTCAACTCTGCCTGTATCTAAGCTTGCCCAGTTTTAGGCATAATTCCATTTCCCCAATTTTTTGGACCCATTCTAATGTGTTATTTGCCCCAAATCAGCCTGAAGAAACCTTAAGAGAAAGAGGTCCCATTTCCTCTAAGGGGTGTTCAGTAAGTTTCTGCTTGCTCTCTTGGTCTACAGATGCTTATTTTCATTATGAGGTGGTTATAAGTTATTATTGGTCTTATACAGAGAGAAACTGGGTTGAACTCAGGGATGCCTCTCTTTTTCTTTATCTTTCTTTTGTTGCTAAGAAGATAGGAGCTGAAAAGAAAGAAAGGGGGATATAGAAATATAGAGGGAGGATAGAACAAAAGGTAGATTGTTGAATCTACTACTTAACTCAAGGCATTAGTTGTTATTCAAAAGGAAGATTATTTTTAATTCATTGGTATAGAATTTATATTGATGCAAATCATGGTCATGTCAAATACTAGTCTAATTTTATCACAAGACTATATATCTTAGGTCTAACAGATAGATATGTTCTATAGTTATATAAGGTAAAATAGTTAAATAAAGTCTTCAAAAGCCTCAGAGACTTACAGAATATGGTATTTAAAGATGTTTTATTATCTAAAGATGCTTTGACAACAAGACAAGTTAACTCCTGGCAATCCCCAGCTCCCTCAAAGAAGATGATCAACATCAAAGAACCTCATTAGGAAGCTGACTTCAAATGTGGCAAACCAGCCATGGGCCAAAATATCCTCATTTCTGCCACAAATATTTCTTTTTAAAAATGCTGAGGAGTCTTTCTTTTCTTTTCTTTCTTGCTTTCTTCTTCTTCTTCTTCTTCTTCTTCTTCTTCTTCTTCTTCTTCTTCTTCTTCTTCTTCTTCTAATGATTTTTACTTTGCTTTTCAGCTCAAGCCTTATTTTACCTTTTTTCTAAATACTAAAGTGAAACTTTATAAATATTTGGTGTTCTTTGTGTCAGTCCACACGATGGGGCCATTAGTGGTTTTTGACATATCACAATCTGGGCCACACTAGTCTTGCTGTTCTCCTGTCTATCCCTCCAGTGACAATGGTGTCTTGGAGAGATCAGGGGCCCAGATGAATCTATGGAGACACGTAATGCAAGATTTTGGCTCCTTCCTCTGCTCTGCTCCCATCAATCTATGAAATGATTTTTGAAGACAATCTCTGCTAAGCGATTTTCATTTATTTCTTCCATATATTACAATTAAAGAGAAATACCCTTTGAATTATTAATTTTCTCCTTTAAAATACTCCTCCATTGAACAGTAAAAATTTAAGGCAATCAGTAAACATCAATACATAAACACAGAGGGATTTGTTTATTGATTTGTGGATGAAATACATTTGAAAAATTCCAGGTTTGTACAGTGTAACTACTTATTAAAAATGAGAACTTTTGCTTTTCTGGTGTCTGCTACAGGCAGGAAAAGTGAGGGGGTTGGAGAGAACTCTGGACATCTAGCAATAGGTAGCATTGCTCATTTGTAGCTTCACACTGTGTCCTGCTGAAATGGCTTTTCTGACCTAAGAGTATCTTGGTAATCACCAGCCAAGTACTACCACAAAGTTGCACCCCACTACAAACCTCACACAAGAGTTTTTATTGGGGAGAAGAATAGTATTCCCTGTCTCTGACTGAAAACAGACAGAGGTAGGCTGGGCAGAGGGGTGTGCTGGGCAGAGGAGTGGGCTTTTGTAGGGTTTTTGTAGGAATGTGTACAGTGAATTAGTGGAAAAGTACAATGTGTCCAGAATATTGCTTGTCTATTAACTCTGAAACATTGTTTGGCCGGAGTTATGCTGAATTTTAATGCTGAGTCACAGGAAAGGGATTTCTAAGTCTCAGACCTAGGGGACAAGCCAGGGATGGGTGGTCTTCCACTCGCTTGTTACCCTATACCTGACAGAGCCATGACAGCAAGTAAGTGGCAGTGTTTCTGAAGTCTTTCCTCTATTCCTTGGAGTATGCTCGGTACTTGGCCTTTAATTTCACTTCAGTGTCAACAGATTGTCACCCTATTTCTCACTGGGTAACTGTGGTCACAGAGGCAAAGTCTGTACTTCAGTCAACATTTGACTCCAAGAACTTGAACCTCGGTGCCAAGTTGTGAATTTCGGTAGATACTCAGTATGTGCTGGAGAATTGCGTAATGGATTACAGGCTGAGAGAAATTCATTTTTCTAAAATAATGAGTATTTCCTACTTCGCCTAACTAGAATCTTTCTTAGCTCACCTAGTCTCATGCTACTCTAGTGAGGACTTAACTTACCTAGTTTATGCTAAACTGGTGAGTACTTAACTCACCCTGTACATCATTAGACCTTCGCCCCTTCCAGTGCACTTCCTTAATTTGATGGTTTCCTTTCTGCTATCTCATATACTCTGAATTGTTAGCTGTTTGCCACAAAAATGGGGGAAATGGGAAAGACTAGAGAATTTCCCATATACAGTCACAGGCCTGCTGGTGATCAGTGAGACTCTCCTGATGATGACGAGAGGCAGAAGAGCATGAAAAGGTGTGGATGTGGATGTGTGCTAATTTCCTTGTACTGATGACAATGAGGCCCTCTTGAATGATGTGGATCAGTCCACTGGGCCATATCTGGCCCATTAAGCCACAGATTGCTACAATGCTTTCTAAATGTGGACCGACAGCAAACAACAGTAATTAAAGTAACTATCTATGTTAGGTCAAAAACGTAGTTATCTTTTTAAAACTGAGTTATCTTTAAAATGATAATTCAGAGAAGCAGCTTGGATAGTGCTATGCACCAGAGCTACCTTTATCTATACACAGGGCACATACATTGCTTGGGCTGTTTGAAGTTATTTACAGTCCATTTGATGGAAGGATGATGAAGAATCCTCATGGTTTTCTGCAAGACTGTGCTATGCTGAACTTCGGTTTTGGCAGCTAGCAGCCCTTTTCATGACCCTTCTTAGCAGAAGTGATGCCAAGTGTCTGTAAGAATGATGTTTTGCCTTCTCTTGACTTTTAAATCAGTTACTACAGTGTAGTTGCTTATAGCAAAACAAATGTAGTTCTGTAGGCCAGAACTCTAACACAGGTCTCAAAGGCTAAAACCAAGATGTCAGCAAAGCTGCCTTGTTTACCGAGTCCCTGTAGGGATGAATCCATCTCCTTGACTTTTCTAGCTTATGGAGTTACCCATCTTCCTTAGCTCATGGGACCCTTCACCATCCTCAAAGATTGTATCATTGCCACAGTCTGTCTGGTCTTCTGTCCTTATGATATCATGTCTGTCGTTGACAATAATTTAGAAATGTTCTCTAGTTTTCCCCCTCCCCCTTCTATCCTGCAGTACTGCGGTAGGGTTCAAGAACCCATTCATGTGGTGCAAGTAAGTGCTCTACCACTCAGCTGTATCTTCAGCCATTTCCCTAACTCTAAAGAACTCATGATAACATAGAGCTAACACAGATAATCTTGATGTGAGGTCATTACATCACTCTCATCTGCTCAGGTCTTTCTGTCATGAATAGCCTCCAAGATGAGTGAAATCTCTGAGAGCTAATGACCTCACATACGACATGTGGCAAAGTTGCAAATATTTGCCTAGTACTAGAAGGACAACTAAGAAAATTACTGTGAAGGCCTAGAGAGTGTTTCATCCCGAGAGACACGTATGTTCATCCTTCTGGGACAAGCTCAGTGATGAATTCAAGGACAAGTCAAATCTGTCAGTAACCTAGCCAGGACATGACAGATTAAAATCTGGGAATGGTTTTTGGAGCACTGAAAGCAATAAAATTAACCAAACGCCTTTGTAGTTTCACAATAAAATAATATATAACTTTGAAACATTCCTGATTTGGAATGGAATTGGACTGTCGAATAAAGCTATTGAGTCAGGTATGATGGTACAGGCACATAATCCTTGCACTTAGGAAGAGAAGGCAGGAAGATAATGAATTTAAGGCCAGCCTGGGTTACATGAGGCTCCAGTCTCAGAATGCTATGACAGCTATTGCTTAAACTTAGAGAATTTTAGACTTTGAATGAGATCTCAACTTCCCTGCCCAGTGCTTTAGTCTACTCTATAGTACTAATGACTAATGAAAGGTAGACATGACACTGGAATTTGTAAATTGTAATTCTTTTAAACTTCTTTTTATGAAACATAAATTGAAAGTATGCTATTTCTTTTTTAAATCATCCAAATGGCATTTCTTCTGTTCTCTTTTAACGTAGAGTCTTATTCTGTCAAGAAATAGAAAGAAATTGAAGGTTAAATTTCTTTTAAAGAAAGTAAACAAAGAAACACAAACAAGAGGTGAAGTAATTGCAGGAACTGGCCACCAGTTGTGCCTGGGCTGACAGACACTGCTTCAGAAAGACTTTCACGATGAACCCTCTCATGTGCGGTTCATTTGCTGGTCATGCTTTTCTTCTCATGGTTCCAAAAAGTTTTAAATCTGTATTAGAAATAAAAGCTGAGACTACTCCCTTAATAAATTTAAATGTGTCAAGAATTAAAAAATAAAGAATATTCCTTGTGGTTTGGAAAGTTTGCTGGTTTATAGGAATTCAAATAAACAGAATCCACTAAAAGCTCATTTATCAACATTGAAAAAAATACTAAAAAGCATAGAAAGTTAAGGTGAAGGACTTTTAAATATAATGACAGTCCAAACCACAGAAATGTTAACTTTTTGGAATGATGTAGAGTAAATATTTTCAGAAAAATCATCTGTACGACAAATTAAAATCTGCCCAAAGCTTTGGTGACTCTGCACCAAGAAACAGAGAGAGACCAATGCATGTTGCTGCCTAGCACCTTTTTTCCATTTATACGTAATCTGGGATTTCAGCCAGAGAATTGTGTCACCCAAAGTGGGTGGGTTTTCCCACTTCAATCAACATAATCAAGATACCTACCCCCTACCTGACAGACATGCCTAGAGGCTAACCTAACCACTGATAATCCTTCACAGGTGTGTCCTGAGCCTTAGATCCTAAGTAGGTCTGGATTCTCATCAAGGTGTCCATGGAGATTAGCCATCTCACTTGTTTTACTTCTTATGTTTTTAAAAAATATTTTTGTTACAATTTTCTTTAAGTGGATTAACCTTTGGTTTAAACTATAATTAAACTAACTGTAAAGCAGAATTCAATGCAAAAATTCATATTTCTCAAGTAACGCTGATTATTTCTGCACAAATATCCATCACATGGAATCATTTTATAAGGAATAAGAAAATATGAAATTCATAATAATTGTTTCTGAATGTAGGTAATCATAGGTATGCAGTTATTAATACCTATTTAATTATAATTTAAAACATAGTTTTAAAGTGATAAGTTTATTGGAATACTCTAGTTTGCGTGTATGATCGTAATGAATAAGTAATATAAATATCAACAACTTCAGTTGGATCACTAGTATGACTTACAACCTTTCATTTAGGCACAGTGGCATTGGTAGAGCATGTTTGCACTAGGTTGGCCTCTCTGCTGAACACATCCTGAGATGAAGACGTGTTTAAACATTGCTAGCGAAAGGTCTCAGAAGTGGATCTAAGGAGTAAAGGAAGGGAACTAAACAGAAGAAATTGAAACATGATGCACTTTTAAGAGGGTTTTTAAACTGAAGCAAAGAGCCGTGTCCTTACTGTACTTCCCACCCTGACCAGTCATTAGGTGTGAACTAACCACCAAGAAGTGCTTGCATGGCAAGAACAGCTCTCCAAGTTGCAGCTTTGATCTGTATTTGCTCAGCTTTCAGCAGCCAAGGACATGAGTTCTTTCATCCTAAAGGTGATGGTATACCACAGTATCTGCTACAAGTTTCAACAAGATGTATCTTCCAGCACACCCTGTTATTATGACCTTGATGTCATTAATAATGAAATTTATGCCTGGAAACTGTATCTCTCATCAAGACCACCTCACTAATTCTGGAGCTCCAGAGGAAGGAATAGGATATCTGCATAACTGACACTCTATAAATTAAACAACTTTAAATGTAATATGCACTGATGCCTTTCATCTGAATTCTTTCTTAAGGCAATCCTTTTAAAATATTTTATGTTTTAATTATGAGTGTGCATTTATGTCCAGGGTGCAGTGAGTATGCTAACTGAAGAGGCTGGAAGAGGCTTGTGGATCCCCTGGAGGTGGAGTTACTTGCAGTTGTAAGCCACCAGAGATGGGTACTGGGAATTGAATTCTGGTCTCTGCAAGATCAGTGAATACTCTTAAATGCTGAGCCATCTTTCCGGCCCCAATTAACCTGAATTCTAATTTAAAAATCTTTGTCAAAAAAAATCTTTGTCTACTTACAATCCCCATTTAAATGCCCATAGAGAATTCTTAGAATAAATCTTAAAATATTTTTTTTATTTATTTATTACTGTATAAATAAATGTACCACCCTCCCAAGATTCCTCACTTCCTTAAGTGGGATAATCATTTTTCCAGTTGGTCACATCAAATCATCTTACTGGTTATAGTTTCTTCCCTTTTATATACACAATCCACAAGTGATCGATCATACAGACTTTTGTTTCAAAATATTTCTATCATCAAACCACCTACATACTATTCAAACAAGAATTTTCAGATATCTTTAAGAATGATGAAGACTTTCTCAGTGAGCTAGCGTCCCAGAAACTCAATGGCCACTAAAGCTGTCCCAAACCAAATGGCTTTCAAGTTCTTGTCTAACAAATTGTAAGAATAAAATGAATGGATCACAGAGTATGTGTTCTAGAAAGAAGTTTTTTCTAGACTAGTAATTACAAATGAGAAAGAGAGAGATGTGACAGAGACAAACATAGAGGGAGACGGGGAATTGAGTCCCTGTATAGCAAGATGATTCCCAGGAAATAAGTTACTATCAAGCTGTTTATGCAGAAACTGGGGTGAAGAATAGGGAGAAAGGGTGACCTGCTCAGCAAAGTTGACACAACCAGGTGTCTATGCACCTCTTCTCAGTTTTGGTCACATAGTCACTCACATATAGAATCTAGGCAGAAGTGTTCATTTAGCAGAAAATGAAGAAACAGAGCCCGAGTGCTCTTTTGGAATTCCTGATCTCGAACAAGGACAGTTTTAGGACTGCTGCCCTGGGTGTCTATCCAACCTGTCTGCTTTCTATCTTCTGTTTTCATCAACATGAGTCTCTATTCAAATTTACACTCGTGGTGTCTCTGCTTCCCTTTGCTTTGTACTCTAACCCAAACATATTAGACAGGATGGGTATTTTTCAATCCAAGAAACTTCGTATCTCTTCTTGGATCAAAACTATCAAAGGCTTTATCTTCCTATCGCAGATTTTGGACTGCCTCTCGACTTTAACCACCTGTAATTTTCCCTTAATTCTCTCTCTGGGTATACAGTCTTTTTGCTAGGTCTTGAACATATCCACCATAACAACCTCTTCTCTAAACTACTTAAATTTCTATTTTTCTCTAAACTGGGTATATAGTTAAATGTACCCATGTATATATCTCCCATTTTCCTCAGCTTTGTAATCAGAATTAAAATATCAAAATAGGAGTCCTCATTCCCCTACAGTCAATCATCCTTTGCTATCTTCTCTAATGTACTTTTGAAAAAAATGATTTTTACTATTCTTTTGTGAAATTAAAATTTATTTTTTTAATTGTGTGCATATGTATGTGAGGGGCTGTGCACATGAGTACAGGTGCCTGTGGAAGCCAGAAGAGGCCATCAAACCTGGAGCTGAAGTGACAGGTGGCCATAAGCCACTTGGCATGGTGTTGGGAACTGAACTTTGGTTCTTTAGGCAACGGATGCCTTAAATTCTGAGTCAATGATGTACCTCTCAATTTCATTTTTATATGGCTATCCAATTTGATGACAATTACTTTGTCAAAAATAAATATCCAGCACATGTGGCAGAAAAGTTGATATGACAACAGGGAAGGCAGATGTGGTTTGTCTCAATAGAGTAATATTCCAACAACAGGGCAATCTGGAAAGTACTGACAAGGAATATTTTCATTTTCTAAAGGTCAATTTCAAGATGCCAGAGAACCATAAACTGGTGGTTAAATTCATGATACCTAATCAAGAGTTACACAGGAGGAATCACAAAATTGCACACAGCCAAGTTCATGTAATTCTATTATAATTTTAAAGACGACAAAATTTTACTGGCTAAACAACCCTTCAAATATTTCAATTCATGCTCTGATCTAATGAGACAATCTGCCTCAACATATTCAGGGTTTCCAGTAAGGTCAATATTATAAACAGGGTAAAAAGACAAATGTATCTTGAAGCATTCCTTATGTATATGAGTCCTTGATTAAGAGGGTGGCAATGAGAAATGAAAGATAACTCTTGCAAGTTCATTACTGAGTGAAGCTATCATGTTACAAACAAGCACAGTGTGAATCTCAGGCTGACTCACTAATCATTAGAAGACAACTCTAATCAGTGGAATATGATTCTAACTTAACTTTAGGGCAAATGGATTTGATTGAAAATATCAGTCAATTCTGAGGGGGAAAAAAAAGCACAAATGATTGACAGAAAAAATTAAAACTTAGACATAATGACTTGATTTATTACTAGAAGAAATGCATGATTTAAGGCTCAGATTATTTTAGCTACCCTTAACTAATCGTATACACGGAATGCTAGAGTTAATTCCTGAGCAGGACAGAGGAAGTGTCCAGTCTCCATCATACTGATAAAACTCAATCAGAGTAGCATTGTGTTGTCATCTGGCAATGGTACATTAAAAGCTGAGTTCCATTGCAGCTATATGATGAAGCTCTGGAGAACGGTTTTCACTTCACATGTCGTCAAGAAGTTAGAGAAGGCTGGTTTTTTAGAAGTTGTGTGTGCTGGAAAGCATGTTCTTCTGCTTTTTCCCTTCCTCCTTAGATTCTCTCAATACCAATCTTGAAGGAAAAACCATCTTACAGAGAATATGAAGAGAGAGGCCAGCTGTCAAATGACTCTGCCTAGTTTTCTTACTTATGTGAGGGAAATACATTTCATCCGCACTTAAGCCATAGCGCCTCCTGTTTTCAGACACATGTATCACAATTACATATGATAATATTATTATATGTGATATATTGTGCCCAGTGGAATTGCTTTATGGCTCACAGTAGAAAAATAAACCACAGTGACACTAAGAGTTATCTATCTAACTGTTATTGTCTTCTATAACATTACCTTTCTGTGGAGCCATAGAATCTCTTGGTGAGATTAGGAAACAAGTTGCTACCTCCAAGTAAGAGTTGGGCGTTTATGCTAACCTTGGTTTGTGGGAATCCATATGCCCTAATCTTGACCTATGAGCAATAAAAACTGGAAAGTCTTTGAAAAAGCATCCCTTTTCTATCTTTCTAAAGAGATTGTCAACTCAATTCTAGCCCAGGAGATACTGAGAACCCCTAAATAGTTGTCTTTCTCTCATACCAGTTAAATTTCTGCAATGTTTTATTGTGGACTACACCACAATATGATAGATACAATAACTTTATAATATATAAATATATATTTCACCTCTACAGTCACTTAACTAGGCTACCTTTTCTATTTGTTTGTATAACAGGTTTTTTTTCCCTTCCAGTCCCAGTAATAACTTTAGCCAAATGAACTTCATGGCATTTCTAGACCAGTGTTCCCAGTTGGACTATGAGATGGGTATTTTGGATTGCTATATCAGGAGAATTTTATGTTATAAAATATAATCATGACATTACATGCCTCAACATGCTAATAGCTCTCCCCTTCCCCCAATGGGAGAGATTTTTAAGTCCTTAAAATGTCATAAGCTGTGTTTTATAAGTAAGACCTGCCCCACACAGGTAGTTTGCAGCTCGGCTACTTGTAGTTTCCAAAGCACAGTGACATGCACACACTCTAGAACACCAGCCTTCCTGAACATGTCCTATTTAGCACAGGTAAGACTTTTTCAAAGTTACTTCCACGATTATTATTAATGACTCGGAGCTTCGTTATTTATAATTTCTACATAAGAATGTTTTACTCAGAATTATTTGGTATAGCATAAAAAGTCTTTCTTAGCGTACGCCTTGCTCTAGGAGACTCCATTTTAATGGGGCAGGGTGAATGACTACGGACCCTGGGGACCCATAAGCTGCATTATCTGTCAGTTACTGCCTCTCCAGCACAGACTAAGTGACTTATTTCTGGGGGTAGGAAGGAGGCATGCTATAAATGCATGGGGTGAGTGAGGCTGTAGGGGCACATGAATGTATTGAAGTTATACCCAAGAACTTGCCAGACACAGCAAACAACAACAAATAGCATATAACTTCCTTGTTGGAATCCCTTCAAGTGATGTATACCTTATATACTGTGAGGCCATGTCATGGCTACACACCAAACTCTCATACCTGGAGTGTGTGTGTGTGTGTGTGTGTGTGTGTGTGTGTGTGTGTGTGTGTGTGTGTAGGATCAGAAAACAAAGGACTCACTGACTGTATCTGGAACTTTAGCTAGACTCTATCCACTGTTAATGCAGTTCAGATATCAGCTAAATATCCATGTCATTTTAATAATGGCACAAGTTCTCCTTCTATAGTGAGAATATTGAGTCACCGGATCTTATATACCAAGACTGGAAAAAATACATATTGACGATTGCATACTGATAGATTATTGAACAGGTATTGATGCTTACTGGGATTTTTTTTCAAGTGGGCATTATTTTCTTGTTTAAAAATAATTTAAAGTCTTTTAATGATTCACAGGAACAAACGGTATTGTCTTCAGCATATATTGAGGTCATGGAGACTCAGAATGAAGAAATGTCTTGGGTTATTTAGTTTGGGTAAGAAGGGCTTTTATTCATCCTGAGTAGGTGTCAGTAGCAGATCTCAGAAAATATGTACATCCCAGAGAAGGAAACATCTGTTAATCTTTGTCTTGGAGTGTATTTGTTCATTGTATTAGGTTACAGTGTGGTTGGAGGCTTGGTTTATCACAGAAGACTGAACTTAAGACTTTTTCCTACTTATAGAGTTTATAGTCCTATTTCCTCAAAGACACAAGCAACTGAGATAATTACTATCTGCCTTTCCAGGTAACATGAGCCACAACTACCTTAAAATTTATTTAATCTGTTAAGACAGCAGAATTTTCTTGCCTCTTTTAGACCTGTGTTTACCTAGTGACCCATATTTTCTGTTTCTACACAAAATAGCCTTACACATAATTTGGAGGAATGAGTTTAGAGCCATGTCTATAGCCTCAGAACATTGCTGTGAGCTTCAAGCATCCAGCCTATCTTAGCTAGAGTCTTTTAAAAGTATTAAACAAAAAATTTCCAAAGCTAAATGATATCTATTGAGGATGGTTACTATACACATTTGTTCATAACAGGGACCTGGGGTATAGATTGAGTCAGAGAACAAAATTTCAGTTTAGTTATAAGACCATCCCATGAAAAATTAGGCCAAGGTCTCTCCTGGAGCTTCCATGGCCTATTGGGAAGAATAAGTATCCACATGGGATGTGAGGGAACAAGTCCAAATCCAAGACACAGGAGACTCACTCCCAAGGCCCCCTGAAGCTCCGATATCTAACAGACATTAAGAATGCCAGGAGAATATAGTCTTTTCTCTTATCCCTGCAGTATTTGACTGACCTACAGTCAACCCCCAATGCCCTTGATCCATGTACTTTGTAAAAGCCCTACCCTTTAAAGGGAGAATGGGCTGTCAGCTCTAATGGTGGCTACCTTTGCAAACTCTGCCTAAGTTTCCCCAGTAAAAGACCTATTAGCAGATGGACAACTCAGGCTTCATGTGGGTCCTCTTTTAAGGAAAGTGGGGGCTGTCTCTGACATGGACTGTGCGGCCTGAATATTGATCTCTTCCACTGATGGTACTGCCTTGTGCAGGCACAGTGGAAGAATACACTCTCAGTCCTGATGGGACTTGATGTGCTTGGGTAGGTGAGTAGAGGAGTCCTCTTTTTCTGAGGAATAGGGGAAAGGAGATGGGTAAAGAGGGAGGGAGGATGGGGGACTGGGCAGAGGAGGGAGGGGGCTATGACTGGGATGTAAATTGAATAAATAATTTTTTTTAAAGCCAAAACATGAAGCAAGTCATTCAGGCTTAAATTTCTTTCTTTCTTTCTTCTAATCTTTTCTTTCTTTCTGTCTGTCTTTCTCTATTTTCATTTTAGAGCCAAATAACAGAGAGAGAGAGAGAGAGAGAGAGAGAGAGAGAGAGAGAGAGAGAGAGAGAGAGAGAGGTGGCTTTGCAGATGGAAATGCCTTCCTCAATGTCACTTTAGGCCAAAGTTTTTTATTCTTGTAATTTTTAGTGAGGATACATTATATTTCCTCATGCTAGTGCATCTAAAAGGAACAGCAAAGGAAAGAGATAAAAGAAGAGTAGATTCCTGGACCAAGCACTAACTGCCTGTCTAATACCAATCTGGGATATAGTTCATCTCCTAGATGAAGCAATGGACCCATCTATTGTTATCCATTGACTTGTCTCTGAGCATCCTCCTCTCCAGTGCAGATATTCAGCATCAAATATCCATTGTCCAGTTACTCACCATGATCAGACACCTTCCACTGTCTGTCTGGGGTAAAGTTTAAAGACATCAACACACACAACAGCTACATTTTTAATTCCTTAAAAAATGAGGATATATGTAGTATAAATTCATCTATTTTGACCTTGAATGTTCTAAAAGCCCCTTTCTTAAGCCATATCTAATGAAAGTATCAAGGAGAAGGTTGATATAGTTCCCTTAATTGAGGCTGTAATGCAGACTCATAAAACAACATTAAAGAAGAAAGGCCAACAGAATTCCCCTTTGCCTAAGGCTATCAGTTTCCCAGCACAAAAGACAGATGCATCAGCTAATGCTTTTAGAAGACAGTTCTAGCAGAGAGAGACAGAGGGAGAGAGAGAGAGAGAGAGAGAGAGAGAGAGAGAGAGAGAGAGAGAGAGAGAGAGAGAGAGAGAGAGCATTTAAAAGTAATTAACACAGAGACCCACAACTGGAATATGTGCAGCGTGAGAGACATGGAAGCATGCAGTCTTAAGTGAGATGTCTTCATAAGGCTCTCCCCTCAAGTCTCAGGGATTGCTGAAGAAAAGGAAGTGGGAAGATTCTAAGAGCCAGATATGATAGATTACTTCAAGAACACAGTGTCTTCCAGAAACAATAGAGCTGGTGCATGTATGAATTGACAGAGACTGACAGTATACAGAATACCTGTACAGGTTTAAGCCAGACAAGATCTCAGCACTGAAACCAGAGTAGGCTCCCACCACTAACCAAGAAGGTATCTGCAACTGACACCAGTTAACAAAGGGAAAATCAATTTTCTTTCAATGGAGTATCATTGGGTTTATCAAATACATTTGAGGACAGGCCCCATGTTTAGGAGTAGTTGGCCAATACAAAATGAATTCAATGATTTTTTTGTGAACTTTTTGTTTTATTTTGCTTTTTTGTGCATTTTTTCTGTCTTATTGGTCTTTGCTGGCTTTAAATTTTATTTTGTGTGTATGTGGGGTTTTTTGTTGTTTGGGTTTTTTATTTGTTTTTTATTTTGTTTTTTGTTTTTGGAGGAACAGTTATTTTGGTTCAGTTTCATTTCTTGTTTTATTTCTAAGAGAAAAAAAAATCAAAGCACTTAAGGTTGGATAGGTAAGGAAGATCTTGGAGGAGAGGAAAACATGATCAAATTATATGGTGTGAAAAAATTTAATAGAAGAATGCTAAAAATAGATTTCAGGTTGAGTGTTTGGAAGTACAATTTAGAAAATACTTTTCCCATTGTGTCTTAGGCTGCTTCCTTGGAAGAGACTAGATTAGTGTATCTGAGAGACAAGCCTTCATGGTGATGTCTCCTCCCCCAAATTCCATGTGCTATCCATATGACCCAGAAATGGTATGTGGACAAAGCTAGGTAGCTTCAGTAACTTTTTACTTCCTTTTAATATCTAGTGTGCTATAAACTCTAGTTCTATTACTGCTGTCTGCTTTTTTCCTCTTCATGGTCATGAGATTAATAAACATATGACTACCCACTAAGAAATCTCACACAAAACAAAACAAAGAGTAGTAAAAGTACTTTAAGATACATCCATTCCCAAACAGAGGTGCAAATAAAACACAGAAATGTGCAAAAGCATGAAAAAAGCAGAGCAATATGGCAATAGGCAACAATTCAATACTTTAAACCTAAAGCAAACAATCGAAATGTTAGAACAGTTAAAAGGCGTGCTTTGAGAAATGGCCAGTGATTTCAAATGAGATTCAGACAAGACGTCTATGCAACTAAATTCCGATATTACTGTGCTGGCTGGCTGTTTTCTATCCATGTATGTGAGCGTCTGAAACCCTGAAGGAGTCTTCAGTTTTATTGAAGTTTCAAGGCAACTCTTGGGCACTGATAGCCGTATCCAAAGGTAAGGTTCAGCCATCTATCCTTGTTGTGCCAATTAAAGAGATAAGGAATAGGGGCTAGAAAGATGACTCGGTGGTTTAAAGCACTTCCTGCTCTCCCAGTGGACTTGAGTTTGGTTCACAGGCATCGCACAGCCACGTGTATTTAAGTCCTTTCTAGGATACCCCGTACAATCTTCTGGTCTCCACAGAGACCACATACACGCAGATACACTCACAAACATACACACACATACAAAAATAAATAAACAAAATTTAAAAGATAAAGAAATAACATTGAAAGACAGGTAAAGATTTAATGTGGCCACATATGGTAAAATGACAAATGAACTCCAATGATTCCTTAAATCCATCTTCATAGTCCTGACAGGCCCTTACAAACTTTCAGGCCACTGAGGAGTGAATGTCACTTCATAATCAGCTTAGAAACCCACAGTGAGGAAATCAACTCAAGACCTAGACATGAAAGTCATTAATGTGGGTGAAAAAAATCAAGAACATGGATGAGAAATTTAAGATCACAGTGGAAAAACTCAGCAGGAAAACTCAGTTTCTGTAATACAAGATATGGGCACGGTAAAAAAAAAAAAAAAAGTCAGAGGTAGAGTGCATCAATGTAGATCAGACAGCAAAAAAGGCTATTAGGAAAGGAAAATGAGGCTAAGAAGATTTAGCATTCTACAAATATCATTACAGAACAAATATCAAGCATGACCACACCTTTCCTAGCCTGTGAGTGTATTTGTGGCAGAATTCTTCCGGTACCCTTTCACCTTGCTCTTTCTCACTTCTTGCTTATGACATTACCTTGACATGTTTCTTATTTCTTTGAGTTTCTCATTCAGCAGGGAATATATAGCTCAGCATCCATCTTTTAAATTGTGCAGAGTAAAAATTGTTTAGGCCAAGACAGGCAGTGGTAGTTTTTCTTTTATTTAGGAACAATGTAACTTGATATAAAAATACTGAGAAGGAATTGGAAATTAGAGTTGAGTGATAGCAAAGCCACGATGAAAAAGAGACAATTGGCAGCAAATCACTGAAAGGAAAACAAGGCACTCTGGCTGGGAAATTGGAGAACATTGCAAAATTCACCTTGAGAGTAATGTGCTTTTTGACCACTTTGGCTTTGAGATTGAAAACAGGATGTACAAAGCCGCAGAGAAATGGATAATACTCTGCTCCTGATTTTAAAAAAACATCAATGCTGTCAAGGAACTTCTCTTCTGGGGAAGGGGGAACAGGAGCAGAGAGCCCTTTGCATACAGCTAATAGAGATCTCCTTTCTAACTTGAATGGAGGAGGAGGAGTTGGTAACGAATACAATCTGGTCATATACCTCCTGTAATTTATTAAATTCTAGGAAAGAACGCTAGGATACAAGGCAGTCAAGCGATTTGCTAGTTGAAGAAAACTAGAACACAGAACTACCCTTAGTGAGCTGGCCCTTCCAAGGTTAACATAACAGAAGAATCCTTTAGAACTGGTCATCTAGACTACATGTTCCACCACCATGACTATAATGAAGGTCAAAGCACCTGTGGTAACAGACCCAGGAAGGGAGTACAGGTGGTTTGGGTGGGTGGTGTAGAGATTCCTAATAATACTGAAAAAAAAATGATGGTATTTGAACCTTCCAAAGAGGAAAAGTTTCAGAACTTAGACATAATTGAAAACAAACAAACAAAAAAACTATGCAAAAGGCTGGACACGAGGCTCAGCAGTAGAGAACACATACTGTTGCAGAGTGTCTAGGTTTGGTATCAAATATTCATGTCAGGTGGCTCATGATTACCTGGAACTCCAGTTCCAGGGACTCCAATGCTTTCATGGGGCCTCTGAGAGTACCAGGCATGTATGTTGTTAAATTGGTTATCTTTCCAAATAACCAGTCTTTTCTTTGAGCAGTGAATCTGAATTTTCCATTTAGTCTCTCTCTCTCTCTCTCTCTCTCTCTCTCTCTCTCTCTCTCTCTATCTCTCTGTCACACACAAACACACACACAAACACAGAGAGAGAGAGACAGAGAGACAGAGACAGAGAAAAATGATAGAGATACAGAGATTGGTAGAGAACAAACAAAAACAGAGTAAACCAAAACAAAAACCAGAAGAATTCAAAGTGCTATGGCAGATTAGAAGTATTACTACTAAAACTCAGTGGAAAGAAAATGTTTCCAGGAGAAAAGGCCTGTAAATGAACTAAATCTTAGGAAATGTCTGTAGGACAGAAGGGAGGAAAGCTGGGGATAAGACTGAAATATACTCATGAAGTCACAAAAAAGAATAAGCTACATTCAAATAATAATTAAGCAAGACAAAAGTAGACAAAACCAAATATTACAAAAATCAAAATGACAGGAATACTACTTACCTTAATGTTCTAACCAAAGGGAAGAAATTAGTGTTAAATATACAAAACAAGATAAAAACAACAGTTGGCCCAGAAAAAAACTGACATATAATTTATTATTTCTTTCAAGTAAATTAGTTATTAAAATGTGAGTCTCCAGGTAGGAGGAAGAGGATTAGACAGAAATAACACAATATATGGAGCTCTACATGTATAAATTCGAACAGAAGAGGCCCCTAAAATGTCATTAGAAACCTCTAAGCACTGATAAACACTTTCATCAAAGTGGCAAGGTACAAAATCAATATACAAAAATCAATATCCTTCTTATATATTAAAGACAAACCCACTGAAAAAGAAATAAGGAAAACAATTTCATTCACGATAACCTAAAAAAACAAAACCACTTAGAATAAACATAGCCAAGAAAACCAAAGACTTCTATAATGGAAATATTAAAAGACTTAATAAAATCAGAGAAATTACTAAAAAAGATAAAAAGACCTTCTATGCTCATGTATGAATTGCAACATTCAATATTCTGAAAATGTTCATCCTACTAAATGTGATCTACATATTCAATCCCAGTCCAATAAAAACTCCAGGGAGAACAATGTCTTCTTCAACAAATGATGCTGGAA
Organism: Acomys minous; assembly: GCF_964271855.1. NCBI lineage: Eukaryota > Metazoa > Chordata > Mammalia > Rodentia > Muridae > Acomys > Acomys minous. The sequence continues at coordinate 37,227,578 of NC_140499.1, read as the reverse complement.
ACTATATGAAGAAGAAAGAAGTTAGACCCTTAGCTCTCAACCTACACAGAACTTAACGCCAAGTACATCAAGGACCACAAAGTGAGAACTGCAACTTCCAGATGAGACAGTAGGGAGTGCCCTTCACAGCATAGCAAGTAAAGGCTCCATGAACAGGATTCATATCACTCAGAAGGGATGCTCAATAATCAACAAATGGACCCTCACTAAATTGACATTTTCAGTGAGATTTAGAGCAGGCCTACAGATTTGGAGGGGAAAAAAGTGTTTTTTTTTCTGTTTAGTTCACTTTATTGGAGCACAGAGTGATTCTTCCACTCAGTGCACATAGTCCTGCTACCTAAAGCAGCATGAATGAGAAAGTGAGAGAGCTTCTCCGGACAGCTAGGTCCTTGAAATAGAAAAACATAGGACAGCTAGTGTAATAACCACAGTTATGAGTTATGACAGACAACACTGTAACAAGAGGATCAAATTTGTAGAAATTTTTTCTGTTACAGTTTATTTTTTTCCTTCTTTTAACAGAATAAAATATAGTACAATAAAAGAAAAGCCATTACATCATAGTTGGACAAGGCAAATCAACAGGTGGAAAAGAATTCAAAGTGAAGGCACTTTGAGAGAATCAGAGACCCGTTCACCGACACATTCAGGAGTCCCATTAAAATACTAACCTGAAAGCCGTAATAGCTATTGAGAACACCTGGTAGAGACCTGCGCCTGCCCTGTGCATGTTGCTTCAGTCTTTGTAAGCTCATATGAATTTTGTTCACTTGGTTTAGTGGGCATGGTAATCCAGGTATCCTCAGTCCCCTCTGGCTCCCACACTCATTCCACTTCCCTTTCATGGGGTTCGCTGAGCTCTGAGGGGAGGGATTGGTCAGCAGCATCCCATTTAGAAATGTGTATTCCAAAAACTCAATCTCCCGCTCACCCCTGCCCATCTCTCTGATGTCTGGCTATGGGCTTCTGTAGTTGTTCTCATCTACTTCAGGAGGAAGCCTCTCTGATAATGATTGAGTAAGGCACTGATCTATAAGTATAGTAGAATATCATTAGCGGCCCCCTCTTTTTTTTAATGTGTTCCTTTTTTAAAAATTTTATTTTATTAATTTATTCTTGTTACATATCAATGGTTATCCCATCCCTTGTATCCTCCCATTCCTCCCTCCCTCCCATTTTCTCCTTACTCTCCTCCCCTATGACTGTGCCTGAGGGGGACTTCCTCCCCCTGGTATGCTCATAGGGTATCAAGTCTCTTCTTGGTAGCCTGCTATCCTTCCTCTGAGTGCCACCAGGTCTCCCCTTCCAGGGGACATGGTCAAATATGAGGCACCAGAGTATATGTGAAAGTCATACCCCACTCTCCACTCAACTGTGGAGAATGTCCTGTCCATTGGCTAGATCTGGGTAGGGGTTTGAAGTTTATGCTACATTTTTTAAACAATCGTATTGAGAATATGCTCAAAACAATGACCCATGGTAAACAACACCCTGGGGGAAATGTGAGAGATGCTCCAGGAAATAAGGCAGAAGGCTTTTCACTTCAGGTACATTTTGCTCCCTGGATTGTTTTTGGATGTAATTTTGATCTTCCTGGGACAAATCACAAACATTTACATTCAATTTTTAAGATGTTTATTCTTGTTGGATGTCAGATCATAGTGATGGAAGCCAATCTGTTCAGTGTTCCCTGAATCTGGATATGGCCTTTTGTCTCACTTTCATGCTTTCTAAGATATAACATATAGCATTTAAATTGGTCTGCCCTGACGAAAGGGCTGGTCTGTTAATATTTGGTAAGGGCTTGATGTTTCTTTATGTGTTTTTCTGAATGCAAATAGCCTTCCTTAGATAACTGTTTCTTTGTCACATTCATGTATAAAAGTGCACTGAAACTGAAGCACAAGTGTCTACAGCGTTAGCCTCTAGGTCACTCCATTCTCTCGGGTCCTCAGATCACAGTCCAGCATTAAGATTGACACAAGTCAACCAAAGTTGACAAGCAGACTTTTGTTTTATCCCAGGTCTCTGTGCTGTCTAATATTTGGTTCTTCAGTTCTTGTTCGGATGTGGGTTCAATCTCAAGTCAAATCAGATATTGGTTGCTTACTCCCAGACACTTTGTGTCACCATTGCCCTAGCATATTTTTCAGGTAGGATGGATTGTAGATCAAAGTTTTTTGTGACTGGGTTGTTGTTTGTTTTCCTTTTGGTAGCATGTGGGGTACCTTCCCATGCCAAAGACACTAGAACATGGGCGTGAAGGTTCTCTGTAGGCACCAGCTCAACCTCTTCATGTTCAATGGGTCGTGTGGATGTTGCCTTCAGCAATGTGGCCTTGCTGTCAGTTTATGAAGAGCAACCTATTGTCTTGCCAACAGCCTGTGTTGTTTAGGGATTTCCACAGGACACCTTTGGCCCACAACTCAATTAGATGTAACCTAATGCCAGTACTGGAAGTTCTTCATTTGGCGACAAGAGATGGCCAGTTGGAACTCTGCCTCCCTCATTACTTAGAGGCTTCATTAGGATTGTCTTCATATATGTTTTGGAAATTTCTACTACAATATATTTCCATACCACCTCTCAAATGCCCCTCAACTCTAGTTGTCTCTTTCTGCATTCCCTCTCTCAACCCCATCTCCCCTCCTACTCCCTATCTGATGGTCCTCCTCCTGCTCTCCTCACCACAGTGCAACCATAAAATCTGCTCTATTTTCCTCTCCTAGGGAAATCTATGTGTTCGTCCCTACTTCCTTCCACTATGTCTAACCTCTCTGGGTCTGGAGATTGTAACTTGCTTACCATTTATTTAACAGCTAATGTCCACATATGAGTGAATGTATACCATATTTATCTTTCTTTACCTGGGATACTTCACTCAGAAAGATTTCTTCCTAGGCAGAATTGGAGAAAACCTTTAACAGTTATACACCCAACAGAGGCCGAGTATCTAAACTATACAAAGAACTAAAGAAACTAAGCATCAGGAAAAGAGACAATTCAATCAAAAAATGACTATGGAACTGAACAGGAAGTTCTTAAAAGTGGAGAAATGAATGCTCATGTGTTGAATGAATGTTCAACATCCTTATCAATCAGAGATGTGGAAATTAAAACCACAGTATGTGTGAAAGTCAGTCCCCACTCTCCACTCAACTGTGGAGAATGTCTGTCCATTGGCTAGATCTGGGGAGGGGTTCTCAGAGGAAGGATAGCAGGCTACCAAGAAGAGACTTGATACTCTATGAGCATATACAAGGGGAGGAAGTCCCCCTCAGTCACAGTCATAGGCGAGGGAAATAGGGGGAAAATGGGAGGGAGGGAAGAATGGGAGGGTGCAATGGAGGGGATAACCATTGAGATGTAATATGAATAACTTAATAAAATAAAATTTAAAAAAAAATAAAGAAAATTAAAACCACTTTGAGATTCCATCCCACTCTAGTTAGAATAGCTATCCCCTAAAAAGTCAATGACAACAATTCTGGTGAAGATGTCAGGACTGGAAAATAGTTATACATTATTGGTGAGGATGTAAATTGATATAGAAAATACTGCAATCAATTTAGAGGTTTCTCAAAAGCTTAAAAATAAACTATAGAACCATATGGCAGTTATACCACTTCTGGAAATATACTTACAGGACACTTAGCCTACTATACAAAACTTAAATATCTGTGTTTATGACTATTTTATTCATAATCACTAGAAAATAGAACAATCTTAGATGTTGATCAATAAATGAATAGCTAAGAAAATTATGGTATATATATACAATAAAAATGACATTCACAGAATGACTAGAACTGAAAAATATCACACTAAATGACATAACCTGAGCCCATAGGGGCAATTGCTGTGTGTGTTCAGTCATATCAAATCCTAGATTTGAATGTTGTACTTGAGTGTTTAATTTGAAATGTCTGTAGAAGTCTGGAAGGTAGAAAAGGGAAAAGCACACACAGAGAGAAATTGTAATAGAACATACAAGACATGAAAGAAAATAAGGGAATGCTGGGATGCAAAGTTTAAGAAAGGTTAGGAGTTGATCATGATGGAAGTGGTAGGGGAGATTAGCCAACACCAAAGACATATGGAAAGCCTAATGAAAACTTCTTAGTAAGTAAATTTAAAAGTATAAAGGACTTTGAATGGAGATGCCCTGGTTTAGTGGATAATGCTGCCCCTAGACGCCATGGGTTACTAAATGAAATCTCAGTGCCATGTGTACAATACATCCCTATTCAGGGGGGCCTTATTGTCCCTCAAGACAATAAAGGATATTGCTATTGCATCTGGTTATCTGAAACAACCTAATCTTATGACCCTATTGCCCATGGCACCACACAATTTGCTTGCAGAGCATCAAGAAACCAAGCTGGAAATGACATGGAACCTTCCTGTATCCTAGCTAGTTTTCATTGTGCTGGACATGATCTATGAACACCTGTAGCAGAGAAAAGCTGTCAATGATCTGACCCAGTTGTGGATCCTGCATGGTGCAATACCAACCTTCCAAGCAGGAGGTGTCCATAGTGACGTGAATACTATGTGTGTGGTAATCTACTGCTTTCTAACTGGATTTGAAGCCTAATCCACAGGACTAAATTCATGATACTATAAACATGCTTTCCCCATGGGTGGGAAAATCCTCGTTCCCAAGGGGGAACTTACTGCTATTGTTTTGTTGTTTTGCCTAATGCTATTTTGTAGCAGTCTCCTCCAGTATTAAAACCTTCCATCTTGTAAGGATATTTTTTAAGACATAGGGCATTAAAAAGGAGGTGAAACAACAGGATGTTCAAAGGGAGGTAACACATCCCATCCTGGAGGGAAGCTCCTTAAATTCAGTAGGTAAACAATCCAGTAGAGCCCCCAAGAAATCCCTAAAACTGTCCAGAAGCCCTTAACACTATTCACAAGGTTCCTTCCTCCTTGACAGTACATAAACATAGAAGACTGATGGACATCAGTCTCAGACAAGATGAGCAGCCTAGAAGAGATTGAAACCAGCCCTACAGCATGGAAAAAGCAGAGACTAGCTGAGCTGCCTAGAAGATCAACTGAAACAAAGATCAGCAGAGCTGTCTATAATCGTATCAGACCAACCAGCTGACCAGGAAAGGACATTCTGCAACCTGTAGAGTTGTCTGCACCTTGCATGTATGCTCCTTTCCATGTTTCCCCCAGCCTCTTATGCTGAGGTAGGTTTTGGCAATACAGCTGTTTTCAAGTCATTTTTCCCCTGAAAATAATGCCAATGAAACTCATCAGCTCACTATGTTGGACTCTAGTGGCATCTGTACTTTGATCTGCCATAGGTTCTTTATCTGAGGTGAGTTGGTGTTTGTTCACATCTCCCCAAGGATAGTGTCAAACAACAAATGGTCACATTGTCAAAATGCCTTTGAAATATTTTGCTTAGTCCCATATATTATTGCTTCTCTCCTGAACTGTTTAAATATTTATTTAACTTTCATAGTTTGATTGTGTTTCCCTTCTTTGAACTCCCAGATCCTACCAAAATTCACTCTCTATCCTTAAAAGACCCACAAAATTAAAGTAAAAAACCAACAAAATAATAACAAGACAAAACCCATCCAAAACAAAACAAAAAGCCCACACCCAAAAAAAAAAAATCCAACCAACCAATCAAACAAACAAAAAAGTTTTCAAACAATATGGCCACATTTTGATTTATCCAACTCTTTGTGAGCATGGAAACTTCTCTGGAGTATAGTTGATATACGAGTAATATTTCATTGGCAAAAACTGATTTTCCCTTTACCAATAGGTATCAATTGGGAATAGATTCTTGGTTAGGTGTGAGACTTTGTGTCCACTTCTCCTTTTCAGTGAGGGGATTTTGTTTGGCTTGGATCTGTGTTATGTGTGGGTACTGGCAGTCTCTGTGAGTTTATGGGTATATTGGTCCTGTTTTGTGGGAGACAGTGTTTCATTGGAGTCCTCCAGCATTTACAGCTCTTACAGTCCTTTCTCAGGGAAGCTTTATTTATGTAATGCATAGTGGCTAATGTGGAGATTCATAACTGGTCAAAGAACTACTGTGAGTGGATATTCAGTGCTCAGTCCTATACCAAATTCTGTAAAGCCCCCAAAGTTTGATGAACAGCATAGAAGAAAGTATACAAAAAATAAAATATAAATAAGAGATGGAGGATGATAAGGACTACAGGGAAATGTGCAAGACCTGTAGAAAAACAAGCCATTCAGCCATCCAGCGCTGATGAAGGAGAGACCCATGAGGCCCCATTCCCAGAAGAGGAACTATTGACCATAGCTGTTGAGGGATGAGGCGTTAGTTTTCTTTTAAGGTCCAACCAATGATAAAGGGCCCATGTTCCATGATCCAGTTAATAACATCACACTCCAGCTTATGCAAGTAGCCCTAGGCAAACTCCTTGTGTTATTTTTTTAAAAAGACATAAACATAGGAGACTGATATGTTAAGAAGAAAAAGAGTGGAAATTGAAAGAGAGAGAAAATAAAATATGAACATGATCAAGACACATTATACACCTTAGTAAAATATCAAAGAATAACTATATTATATTTTAGGCTGAACATGTGTGCCCGGTGCTTGTAATCCCAGGACTGTGAACACTAACATAAGGGCAAGCTGGCTGGCTAAAATAAGCTCTAGTTTCAAAGACCATGCCTCAATAAATAAAAGGAAGTGGAAAGATATCAAAAAAGATATTTTATGTCAACTTCAGGTCTCCACATTCACAGATACACACATACCTGTACACACACACACACACACACACACACACACACACACACACACACACATCCTGGCCTGAGGAACAAGTCGAGCACAGTTCCCTGGAAGAGGGAGTGGGGCTTGAATGAAGGGGACAAAGATGCGAGAAATATGAAATCAAGTCTTAAAATTCCTCATCAAGGCTTACATTATTACAAGCAAGGATGGTTTGTATAGCAAGGAAACCACAAGCTCTATTATAATCTCACTTCCCCTGCCAGGCAAGAATACAATCCTCTTGAGTAGTTCCCTGTGAGTTCCTCCTTCTGTACTTTTTGTAAATAAGTTTTTATGGTAAAATGAGCTCGGTTCACCATTCCTTGTAGCTTCTCTAGTCTGGAGAGAATCAAGTACACATCTAGAATAGGTATCCATGGAAACGTGAACACATTTTAACCTTTCAAATTCAGGAGAGCTTGCCAGAGCTCAGAAGCAAAAGGAACGTACATCTCTGCAAGTAATTTAGCTTAACAGCAGGGCATCATGCCCAGTGGAAACCAGATTGGAACTCAGGAGTTCTGTCTGCCTCTGCCTCCTGAGTGCTCGGATTAAAAGTGTGTGCCACCACCTGTTTATTTATTTCATCTCAATTCTAGTAAAAAGTCTTTAAACATCTCAAGCAAAAATTTATCAGGGAAACAAGAGCATTCTAAGTTCTAGGCAGTTGACTTCATTGCCTAGGTCAATTTAGAAAACTATTAGCCTTCTAAGTCCACCTCTCCAACCAGCCACATGTCTGTAGCCATCTCTGTTCTATAAGAGTTGAGCCCACAAGCAGTTAGGACCAGTGCCTGTAAAACAGTCTGTCCCAAGAACATTCTTGCCCTGGGCTTGTTTAGCTAGTTTGACCCAAACTGGAAACTCCCGGTTGTAAATGCCATTTTCCAAGGATAAAACTAGTTTATCCCTCTTTTTGGAGAATCTCTGAAATGAGTTAGAAAAATGGCCAGCAGAAGCTTGGTCCTATTTTTAGAACATAAAAGATAAAACAACTTTTAAATAATTAGACAAATTTACAGACGTAGAAACAAAATTTGACATGACAATCAAAAAAAAAAAAAAAAACAAGCAAGACAAAACAACATAGTTTTGAAACTTTGACAATACATGACATGCCTGGGGTCTAAACTATCTCTCACTGAAGTTTTTCCCTAGGGTCCTGTTACTCTGGAGGCACCATAGGCAGAGGCCACCAGTCATGATCGCTATAGCAAACAGCTTCCCTTTCTTGATCTTCCTCATGGCTAGTCCTGGATTCCCTCATATCTCTTCCCAAGAGCTCTTCAGCTTGGGATATTAAATCTCTCTTTTTGTTATTTAATTGGTATTAAATCTCTTAATCTGTCACTTTCATGTTGGAGCTTGAGAACATGCCTGATCAGAGCCCAAAGTGAAAAAACCATGGCAGGTGTCTCTTTAGCTCCCTTTGTAACATAGTGCACTGCAATCTTTTACCAACTTTATCCCACATCCCCAAATTAACTGTTCCTTCCTCAAGATAACATGGACATACTTCACTGACAAAATCTAAAAATTCAACCAATTGTTCAGTATTTGCCCTTATTCCTCATGTTTGAAGCTTATATTCCAATGTCTGTCTGAATAAATCTTTGCTATTGCTCTGTCCCATGTTTCTGCTTCTCACCTTACCTTTTCTCTGTGAAGCGGGTGACTTAGGGGGAAATGTTCCGCTTGTCTTTTCGAGGGTGCCCTCCAAAGCAATGTCTGTCACTTAGCCCCTGTCCATCACTTAGCCCCTTGTTTCCAGGCCCCATGTTTGGCACCATATGTCCGGACCTGCGGGACAAGTCAAACACATTTCCCTAGAAGAGGGAGTGGGGACTGAAAGAGGGGGACAAAGATGTGAGAAATATGAAGCCAAGCCTAAAAATTCCTCAAGTGGGCTTACTTTATTAAAAGTGAGTATGGTTTATGTACAAAGGACACCACAAGCTCTATTACAAGCTCACATCCCCTAGCTCCCCCTCCCCCCTCCCCCTCCCCCCCCCCCCAGGCAAGAATACAATCCTCTGAGGAGTTCCCTGTAAGAACTTCCTTGTTTCTTTCAAAGGTAAACAATCCAAAGATAGCCTAACCAGAAGACCTCCTTTAGCAAAGGTCAACAACTTGAAGGTCACAGTATGCAGCATGGCACCCTCCACACATATATATGCAAAAAATTTAAAGACATCTCTGATTTCTTCTTATATTTCAGCACATACGTGAGTGGTAACGGCTCTCGCTGTGCATCCATCCTCAGTGTATTGTGATCGTGGAAGTAAAGACAGAACTGAGGCCTCAAGGGTGGAGGAATTATTTCTCTACTTTCAAGACCGCTTGTGCAACAATAGCCCTGTTAGAGTGATGCAGCTGTCTGTGTCAAGCAGTCTGCTGGAACTTTGGATGAGATAGGAATTGTAAGTAGGTTGATCAAGACATTGATCCACTCAGAACTATCAAACCCCTAAGTTACTCTCCTCCGTTGTTGAAATCTGCTCTTGCTGCTGGCTATAGGGGCCCCTATGGATTTTCCTGCCTCTTGCTGCCTGTACCTTTTATCTTGGCAGCATCATTCCTTACTGCTCTCAACAATTGAATTACAGGTCTGTCCTTTACACTGGGCTTGTGACAGATGTAGTTTAGGCCCTCTTTCTTATTGTTTTTCTAAATTCTCAACCTACAGAATATCTCAGCTTCAAGTAATAGGTTGAGTGGTTGGCTTGTTTTGGCAAGCCCCTTTTAACAGGGCTGTCTAGTTTATGCTTTGGAAGACTCAGCTTCCCCTCTCCCTGGCAGCAGCTCATGTAGTTGGGTCTGTATTAGCTCTGCTTTTTCATATAGTCTCACTTTCTTTGTGAATTTCTGAAGATCTTTCTAATTTTGGAATGGTGTATATTATTATTATTGTTGTTGTTGTTGTTGTTGTTGTTATTATTATTATTATTATTATTATTATTATTATTATTATTATTATTATTATTTTCCTTCTCTGGGTCACAAAACCTCAGCTCCTACTCTTCCATCTTATCTAGGAGTCAAGAGAACATCTTGTTAAGGCCCTTATCCTTAATGCTGCTTTTGCCTGCAAGCACCACTTTTCTACAGATCTTCACTAGGAATATAACTATAAAGGAAAAGTATTTTTATATGTTTTAATTTAATTTTGTTTTTTAGACTGATTAAATAGGTAGTTAGTAGTCTTAGCAATTGGGATATGAATGAAAACAAGTAGAGAGAGGAGAGAGGATAAATTAATGTAGCCATATAGCTGAGTAATGATCATATAATGCTTAATATAAGTATTCCTCGGGGATATAAAAGCTAGACATAGTGGCAGAGTTAGATAGAAAATAGATATAGTTAGACAAATAAGTTGACATATAAAAAGGTAGATAGATGATAGAAAGTCAAGTATAAACATTCAAGAGGGCATGGCTCACATTATAATGGAAGCTGAAAACTGTTGTGCAGGATGTAGAGACAAAAAAAGGTGATATTATGGTACAGTCCACAATACTGGTCTGTCAGAACCACGGAAACCCAATCTGAGATGGAAGACTTGAGAACCTAGGGAGCCATTGTCATTAGTCTTGTTGAAAGTAAAGAAAGGATGTTCTGATATTCAAGAGTAGCAGAAGAATGCCCAAGTTCTAGGAAGGATGATCAACTTTCCTTTGCTTATATTTTTTTTCTATCCTTGTCTCGAGTGGGTCAGATGATGTCCGCTCTCATTGAGAGTAGAGTTCCCCACTCGGTCTTCTAACTCATACTCACTCTCCTTTGCCAACACCATTAAAGCCTTACTCGGAATCAAGGCTTCATCAATTCTGTAGGCTTAACCATTACAGGGACAAAGTCAAAACTAGCCTCCACACACTTCAACCACCACAAACCGAGATACCACATTCAGGAAGTATATATCAACCTTTCCTGTGGGAGGTGTTGGAGGTTGGCCTGAGCCACATGACTGAACTTCTGAATTTTATCTTAACCTTGTGTCAGCTCAGCTGCTTTATATAGTAAATTCATCAGCCACCGAGGGGCTAAACAATAAAAATGTAATCCTCATTTCTGAAAGGTAAAGGCCCAAGATGAAAGTACATATTGATTTCCTGTTTCAGGAGTCTCTCAATGTCTTACAAATAAGCATCTTCACGTTATTGCCTCTGTTATGGGAGAGTACTCTGATCTCTATCTCATCCTCTCCTATTAAAATAGCTAACCCTACCCTAGCAGCTACATCCTCAAGATTTGATATAAGTCGGCAGACCTATGCTTATCTTCTAAAGTGTCTACCTTCAAATGTCATCAAACTGAGAATTGACAGGATAATTATGAATTCATATATGAATAAGACTAGGAACAAGAATGTGACCTCGGGCTGGACCCTAGCAATCAGTCCTTAGTACCTTGTGACATAAATAGGATATCCGTAAGTAAACAAAAAACGGATGTAAAGCGTACAACTGAATACACGAGTGTAGAGCTAAGATAATTTCATCACTCTCAATGTTATCCAAGTGTTAGTCTAGGTAGAGTTGAAGCTTGGCACTCTATTAATCCTCAGTAGTATTTATTATTAATCCACTTAGTGCCCTGTAGTAATCATTTAGAGTCATGAGGTCAAAATGATTCCGTCTCCTAAAATGCAGATCATAAAAATTCTGATAGAGCTAATTATGTATATGTAATAGATCCATCAGAGTGGTTTGCATTCAATAAGTGCTTAACAGATAGTTGCTGATTTGTCTTTGGGTTACAAGAATTGATGGGTTTGTAGTATGTCAAATGCTTCCCAGTGATGCACTGGGCTTTATCACCTAAGAGTCACTAAAGTACTTAATTGTTGACAAAAGTCTAATTTGGAGAAGATAATCCATTATAGTCCTTCTAGCAAAAATATCCACACAATGGGGCTTTTCCAGGGTAGACTAATTGTGCTCAGCTCTTCCTAGGCAGTTTCAATGGCCTCCAAAATCTCTGTACTTTGGTAGCATTCATTGTGTAAATTTCTGAAATGAGCTTAAATAATTGAGTAAGGAAAGAATGAAGAACTCATGCTGTTTAAAAGATTGGATTTTGACTCTCCAGAGCCCAGTTATCTCCCTGAAAAGTGCTTTCTTTTGTTTTTTAACAAAATCAATTGTATCTTGATATTGATTCTGTTCAATTTCTATATATATTTCCTGCAGAGGAGGTGGGGGATAGTGGAATATTAGTTTTGAATACAAAATGGTTCTACCAGAATTCTTAGGAAGTAATTTCCTTGTAGGGTTCTGATTTCTTGTTTTTAAAAGATTCTCAATGGAATGAGTTTCTATCCAGCTGCCCTCTTTTACCCAACTCAATTGATATTACTAAAGTTACTACATTTGTTCACTCCAAGGACAATATAAAACCCAAATGTCACCTTTAGGAACTAGAATGCCCTATGTACTTGGACACTCACTTAGATAGGGTAGAAAGTATTTCATGTAAGTAGAAGAAATATAATAAGCAGAAATATTTAATTCTAGCTACTTTTGAGTCACATGAAGATTTTATTATTTAAAAATTCTATGAAGTACCTCCATTGGGTATTGATTTAAATTGTCTGAATTTCAGCAATCTGGCACTCGTGTAATTAAAATGGAAATTCTTGTTCTTATTGTAGCTGTTTGGTATAGCTAGTCCTACAGTAATAGATAAATCATGTGGATAAAGGCATTCTAATTCTCCTTATGACCTTTACTAAGACCTCAAACTTTAATCTGTCACACTGATTCCCAAGATAAAATTATTCCTTCTGCTTCTACTTAACATTTATACAGTGACAAGATGTTAATAATGCCTGAGGGAGTTGGCTTGTTTTAATATAATCTAGAATTATTTCTCTGAGAGACCAAGACTTAAAATTTGATAGTCTATCCAAGGACCTAAGTCTCATACACTTCTCTACAAATGGAATGAGCCAGAAAGTCCACTTTGGTAGCCATGTTAGAAAGTTTATCTTTTCTAAAGAGATTACATGGGATACTATGACACAGAAATGACTGGAATGCCCTCTCTTGAAGGTTGAACTGCTGTGCATGTCACTTCTGTCACCTCTCAACATCCAAATGCCTCTTCCCATGGGCATCACGCAACAAATGTCATCTATTCACCTAGTTACAGTACTCTGCCCTTTACTACGTTGTCACTGCACATACCAGTACTGACAGAGGCATTATTTGTGCTTCCGTCTGTTACAGAGTCAAGTTCATGTATGGACTTCATCATTGTTTAACTTATCAGTAAGTCTATCTTTGTTCTCGGTATGATTGGGTTGAAAACCCTGCAGACATAAGAAAGTAGTAATCTATGTCTTTGCCTCCTACAGACATCAAAGCCTGATTCATATGCAAATAGAGTTGGGGTTATTCATTTATTTTTATCAGAAATAGTTATCTTTATAACTTCCAAAATGACTTTTTAGATGCTTGAAAATTCAGTGTGTGTGTGTGTGTGTGTGTGTGTGTGTGTGTGTGTGTGTGTATGATAGAGAGGGGGCGGTTGGAGAGGGAGATGAAGAGAAAGAGAAGATCTTGGTTGACAATTTCATTAGGTGTGGAATCAGCTAACACATAACAGCTGGGCACACTGTAAGGAATTTCATTGATAATATTATTCGTAGTGTGAAGGCCCACATACATCTCTGCAGCAACTACTCTTGACATCCAGATAAAAAGACGTCTTAGGGAAAAGCTGGCTTTGTCTCCTTGCTTTTCTTTTGGCAAGCTCACTTTCCCTGTTGCTGCTACTGCGACTGCTGAATTGCTTCCTTGATACTAAAATACGATAGCAGAACTGATATCAAAGCATAGACCGAGGCTCTCTGGAGATCATACTTGCCTTCAATGCCAAATTGGAAGCCAGGAGGCATCCATCCTGACGGACTGGGAAGCTACCAGCTTCTACACCTCTTCAGCGTGAAGGCAGTCATTGCTTGATTACCCAGAACACACTTAGTAAACCAACCTAGTAAACATCTCTTTACTATATCCTCATTCTATCCATTATTTTCCTCTAAAGATCAGTGAATAACATAGTGTGTCTTGTCTTAGACTTAGATTATTCACATCTTCTTCAGTGTTAGCAGTTTTGAGAGTTCCCGTATCTCTTCCTTTCTGGTAGTGGAGTTTAAGTAGGCCTCTGTACTATAAATTCAACTTGAATCTAAGCGTGTCTGTGTCTGTGTCTCTGTGTCTGTCTGTGTGTGTGTACTGTGAATAGACTGGGACGTCTTTATAGATTTATTTTAGTCACTCTACAGCAGGAGCTGAACAGATGATAACCACATTTTAGTTTGGATGTTGCTATGCCAAAAGGTATGAAAAAGTTCCATTGCTCACAGAGTAATGCTATCTGGGGGGTGGGGGGGGGATATAAGGTGTCTGTTGCACAGGTGCAAAAGTGATTTGAAAGAGGAGGAGGAAAAATACAGATTGCAGTCTTAATGGTGGGTAGGGACGGGGGGCTACAGTGATAATCCCTGTCTATGGCATGAGCATCCTGTAGGCATCAAAGGTGGGAAGCACTGGCTTTTCTTATCAGCTTGCTCAGATGTGCATCAAAAGAGGAGAAGGGAAGGGAGAGGCATATCTATAAGCAAATATCAACAGATAAGACCAGGCTCTCATTGTACCATGCCTGAACAAACACACATCGCACACTTGAATATACCCATCGACCCGTGATGCCTCCTGTACCATGTGCTCCCATTAGATTCCTATGTATCAGTGGTCTGTGGGTTACTGTGTCATCCTGGATTAATGAAGCCTGTTCTGCCTATTTCCTGGTAATTCTCACTTGTATCTCATGTCCTAAGATAGTATCTTTGCACTTAGATTGGTTCCAAATTTATAACAGAAATAAAAAACAAAAGCATTGTACTTGGAAAATCCATTTAAATGTGTGACCTGTTATTCTAAGTTTTTATAAATCAGAGAAAGAGAGTTATTTTTAAAAAAAGGTTACTAATATTATTGGTAGGAATTTGCTGTGCCTCTTAGCAAGCAGGAATGCCAACAAACACTTGGGCTATACATAGCCAGTTATATATTAAAATCACTGGTCTCCTTTAATCACATTGATATTCTAAACATAAATAATTTAGGAAATAAATATATATATATATATATCCTAATACTCAAGTGAGAATTGTTGGCTTTGTCTGTTTCATTGACATTAAATGGGATTTTTCACACATTTGTTTTACATGAAAAGATTCAAAGAAGCTCATAGGTTCCCTGGAAAGTGAAACTGAAAGTAAAAACCAAACCTCTAAAATCTAGTAGCAATTAAGTGTATTCTTTGAATAAAATTCAAAATGGAAGTTTTCCAAAAAATATTGATTAACTCTGACCTTGGGATTTCTGAGGCCTTGCTACCTAAATCAGTTTCTTTCTCACCAACCCCAGAGTTAACTGTGTACTCCCCTCTACCAAAAAAAAAAAAAATGAGAGTCTGCTTGTTAGTCTGTGAGTCTCTCTTCCACAGAGAAAGCTTCCCAGGCGCACGGAATGCCCAGAAACTGCAGAGGCCACATCCCGATGATGAATACACTGAGTAAAGAGCCGAATCTCGGCATCTGTCCCCAAACCCAGGAACTGGAGACAGCCTAACTACAAGCATGTACTCTCAGCCACCCACCACCAACATCAATCGGGACATCCCTCCTGCCTCTAAAATCTGTCAGGAGACACCCCCTCACCCCCGCTCCCAGCATTGCCTTGTGAGCCTGTGCTCTCCTCAGAGCTTGCTTTGCAGTGTCTTTCCATGCCGTTAATAACTTTCCTAATAAGTGCTTTATTCAACAAAGACAATCCACCCTCAGTGACCCCAAATCTGAGATCCTTACAGTATCTAAATATACTTCTTTTACTATAACCTTAATTTTCCTCCAAGAAAATATATCTCAAAAAAAAAAAAAAAAAAAAACCAACCCCACAAAACCCCAGACTATTACTGTTGATTCCTCTAACATATCTATTCACATGCTTAGTTTCTTAAGGCAGCATTTACCTTTCAATTTGCTTAATGCAATTTGGGACTAAGAGGTAAATGACCATAACTGTAGCTTCATTTGGCATCACAAGTAGTATTTAGTCATTAGCCTCGAGCTTGAGTCCCTACCTGATGACATGCTGAGCATTTCACAGAAATAGGGCTTTGGGTGCTGAATGCTTCTCCACTCTGCTCTGCTGCCTAGCAAGATGTCTACTGAGGAAGCCAAGCTGAGCAACACACCTGCCTGAGCTTTGCCTTAGTTGTGTTATAAATAATTCGAATAGCTTAAATACTAACTTCAAGGCTCCCTCCTGGCTCAGAAGATACAGCTTTAGAAACATTTTGTCAAATCTTAATAGGAGAAAATAAATAGAATGAAGAAGCCCCACGGAGCTTGAAACTCAGCAGTAGATGCTTCTCAATATTAACATGAACTTGACTCTTTTGCGTTTGTTAGGAGGTAAAATTATAGAAAAAAATAGTTACAAATGCACATTTTAAGTACATTAAATATAAAAGATAAAATATTACTTTGAATTCATATGCATTTTGATGGTGTCCAGGTCAGCCTTAAGGTAACTAGCCTGAAGTCAATTGAGAGGAGTCACAACTGAGAATATGCAGCTCAGACTGATCTGTGGCATGTCTGATCTGAAGGAGATTGTCTTACTTATTAATTTATATGAGACCGTAGAGGGATTTTTAAACCCAGCAACATGGAACAGCTTTTAAAAAGGACTAGAACTAAACCTTGGATTTATAAATGAGTTACAAAGGTCCAATATTTTATACAATAGTTGAACCGTATATTCGTTATACATATATGTCAAAAATAAATTTAAATTTGTAACAATGTACAATAATTTAAACCATTGTAAACCTTACATTTGTATCAATATACAAAGATATTAATGTAAACAAAATAACCATATTTTGTATATATATAATATATACTAGTGTCAGCAAAAATAACCTTAGTTTTGTATCAATATATAAAATCTATATCAATGTTAAATTATTGGCTTATAAAATAATCTTTGGTTAAATAATCTACCCCCTTTTCTATTATTTATATATCACCTTTTTTTCCCTTTTATCCCTTCCCCCAACCCTTTTAATCCTTGAGTTTAATCTCCTTTACCTTTTTTTTTCTTTCTGACCAAACATGTAACAATTTGTAACAGAGCGACCAAAAATGACACATCCCACCTTTGGGGAAATTGAGTGTCATCCTCTCTCCTCTCAAATTTGTTTTTGTTGTTGTTGTTGTTGTTGATTAGGGGCAAAAGCATCTCTGGAGGGGTCGGGGTGCAAGAAAATAATAGGATAATGTTTAGTCTTAAGAAGGCTAGATGTCCCTCAACTGAAGAATGGATAAAGATACTGTGCTACATTTACACTACGGAATAACTACTCAGCTATTAAAAACAAGGAAATCTTGAAATTTGCAGGCAAATGGATGGAACTAAAGAAGATCATTCCAAGTGAGGCAACCCAGACCCAGAAAGACATGCACGGTATACACTCATTTATAAGTGGGTATTAGCCCAACATGGATGTCCTTGGAGAGTCTCCACCCAGCAGGGGATCAGGACAGATTGTGGGACTCACTGCTGGACTTTGCATGGAGTGCTGAGAGTGATATGGAAGATTGGGGGGATGGAAGGACCCAGAAGGTTTAGAAGCCCCACAAGGAGACCATCAAGGCTGGAAGATCTGGACCCAAGAGGTGCTGCACAAACTATTACATGAACCAAGGACAATGCATGCAGTAAAAATAGACCCCCCCTGTTCAGATCTAGCCAATGGGCAGCTCATTCTCCACGGTTGTGGGGAAAGTGGACACTGACTCTGATATGAACTCTGGTGCTCCTAATTTGATCACTTCCCCTTTGTGGGGAGGGCTGGTGGGCACACAGAGGAAGGGGAAGCAGGCTATCTGGATGAGACCTGATAAGCTGTGGTCATATGGCGGGGAAGGAGGCCCCCTTCTGTCAGAGGTCTAGGAGAGGGGAATAGGGCAGAAGAGTGAAGGAGGGTGGGAATGGGAAGACACAAGTGAGGGGATAACACCTGGGATGCAATCTGAGTAAATTAAAATAAATGAAATTTTTTTAAAGATTTAAATCAGATTTAAAAAAAAAGACTAAATGAAACCTTTGTTGTCCAGTTTCTCTGTGCTGTGAAAGTGTAGGCTTATTTGAATTTTTCACTAGAACAGTCTGAAAGGACTGGTCCAGTTGAGATCAACAGCTTTCTTTGAAACTGTCCTGGAATCAGGCTGTGACAAAACAGAGGCGGTCTGAAGCTGGATCAAGCAGGATGCTAGAATAAACATGTCTCAACATTCTTACCGGCATTTTTGTGGGTGGGTCTCACCAGGCTATTCCACTAGTGTTTGGTCCATTTGTTCTGTAAACATATAAACTCTCTCAAGTAATATATAGTTCTGTAATAACCTATTACATTCTATGTATAATAGTTCTATGTGTGGAATGTGTCATGTGCACTGATCAGTTAATGATGATTCTCTGCTCTTTGAGCAGGTGAAAGATATCTGTATTACTTTATAAACCATTCTGAATTGTATAACAAACTGTAATACCAATTTTTATCCAGGCCACCTGAGAGGATAGCATGGTAAATCCTGAGGACTCTGTAGCAAACAAAATTTATTGGCTATATACAAACTTTTTAAATGTCTCAGCCTCAGAGCTATTTCCATACAGAAGGATCAGTGTAGACATTGTGTATACATTATCTGCCTTGTTGGTCTATCTAGAGGTGAGATCTTCAGGAGGTTTCCCCAGTCAAATCTGATTTCCCACAGTTTTGATGGAATATATAGCTCTTCTTCTCTGTGGAACAAAATAAAGAAAACTCCTCCCCCAATGTAATATACTTCCTGTCTTCCATTTTGAAGTTAAGATATCCATAGTGTGATATAATTTATGACTCATTTCTGAAATCCAGTGCTGTTTAGCAGCTGTGCTACCTGTTTCATGGATTTAAAATAATTCAAAGTCAACAAAACACTATTTAATCAGTCCTTGGGTTATTCCTTATCCCCATTCTGTTTTATGAGCACCTCTTTAAAATTCTTGTTATAGCTTTCCAGAACTGTTTAATCTGGAGGATCATAAGTTATATCTGTAGTATTTTCTATTCTATAAGGTCCAAAAAATTGTTGTATTCCAGTGGCTACACATGCCAAAGCACCACCAGCTCCAGTCTGCAAAGGCACCTCCAAAACAGTCACCATCTCTAGTAAATGTGCAATCTCAGAAACATCCTTTTCAAAATTCAAGGCATAAACTCATTGGAATTTTGAATATGCATCAATAGAGTGATGCATCAACATATGTACATACCATAATTTTCCAAACTCTTCAACATGATATACATGGTGTTTTTTTTGTATGACATTGCTGTAGGGTAACATCAATAAGTACAATCAGGCTTTTTAACTCAATATATTGTGCCTCTCTGGGTTGGCATTGTAACTTCTCAAGCCTTTGTGAATTTCTCTCACCTGGAACTATCTTTTTTTGTGTGTTATTTTAAGTTCCAGATTGGATTTTTCTAAAGGTTCCCTATCATGATTCAAAGATTTTTTTTCCAACATCTGTTCTATGGCTCCTAATGTAGTATCTAAATTTTCAGTCTCTTCTTTCTCCAAGTCTGTTTTATTTTTATCTCTCCTAAAAATTATATACAAGCTGTAATTGTCATTGAAAAAAATAACAATTTGTATGCTGACAAGCAAAACAAAGTTGTACAAAATCCAGGTGCACGGTGTCATTGTGTTTTCCTCCATTTTAAACACAAAATATTTTTTTCCAACTCTCTCCCTACAGACTTTACTTTCCTATTTTTAAGCCAAATATTTTTCCTATGATTTTTATACCTGATTTCCTTTCTCTTTTATTGTTTTCTAAACTCGATACCTTACCAGTTCAAATGCTTAGAGCTTCTCAGTTTTTATCCCCTCGTTGTTAGTCCTGCACCAGCCTTGTAGGGTGAATAGGTTTTTTACTAGACAGGCAACGCATCTATACCATACACTAGATACTCTCTCTATAGCTCCTACCCAAAAGGGATGAAATATAGTTTATTTTATATCCAAATATTAGTGGAAATGGCCCAGAACACAGAATTGGATTGCCCTAAATTCTAAGTCCTAATGAGGTGGCAGTTTTATAAATATTTTATACTAAAAGAATAAATTAAGCTATACATTAGACAGATTTTAAGTATATTGTTGAGTACATTAGGTAGGCAGATATCAAAATCAGACAGCTCTTTTATAGGCCTTAGATTCTATATGACAGCATTCTGAACGCTTCTATTAGTAGAAAATTAAAAGTTTTATTGAGTAATACATTCCAAAAGGTTTTTGTTTGTTAGTCACAGATATGTCCAAGTCAGAGATGAGCTATTTAGGAGTCTAAAGATAGCATAAGAGAAATTATAATGAGGCTCTGGACTCTACGACATTCTAACGTTTTTAATATTAGTGAAGTTCTAATCAGTCAATCAGCCTTTGCAGACACAGCTTCTTTCCCGGAATTCTAGTTCAAAGGGTCGTTCTTCAAACCTCTTAAAGGAATTTCAGATCAATAACAAAATTTCTCTATGAGGCTATCAAGTATCTATGCTCTGAGCCCCTTAACTAAGACACACAATTGGATCAATCTCTTAATCAAATAAAGTTGGCTCTCACAAAAATCGCATGCACTGGGCATGACCAATTTCTAAAAGCTCTTGTTATATGTAACATACATGCAAGTACTTTCCTTGGCAGTGTACACTCAGAAGTAGGACATGCAGTCTGTTTTTTTTTTAACCAATTTGATGTTATAGCATCAGTGTGCTTCTCCGTTTAGGAGTTCACACAGCCACAGCAATGCTACTTGAAAGAGTTTCTAAGCCATCTTTGGGGCAACTATTAGAGGCCTCACCTCTTATCATGCAAAGCTTATATTAGAATTAAAGGGACAGCTATGGCTAACTTGAAATAGGCTAGCAAAATATCATATGAACCTTCTAAGCAACTTTTTAGTTTTGGTTTTCTGTCGTTGTGATAAAACACTAACCAAAAACAACTTGGAGGGGAAAAAAATGCTGTTTTGGTTTAGATTTCCAAATCACAGTCCATCACTGAGAAAAGTCAGGGCAGGAACACAAGCAGGAACAGAACATGGCGTCGGGAACGAGCACAGATTCCCAGCTCTAGATTTCTCAGCTCCAGATAATTCATGGCATTGTATGGTTTACTAATGGGAGATGCTTTGTTCTAAGTAAAGAATGTAAAGCAAGGTGGGCTTTGATCAGGCAGAGAAAAATAATTAAGATTTCCACACCCATCCCTTTTATCTCAATCCCTAAGCCTAGACTAATAGCCCCTAGAAGAGAACTCATTCTGGGGAAAAGAAGAAAGATTCATAACTACACTGATTGGACATTAGCCTTAATGTTTTTATATACTTATGCTACCATCTGAAAAAGAGAGGTCTATTAATAGGAAATAATGTGCCCATAATACACAAATATGAGACTATAAGTCTATTGGAAAAGTTTCAACTTCCCAATCAAGTGGCAGTCTCCTTTACTGCAGGGCTTTTAGAAGGACATGTATGATGGTGCCCAAGGTTAGCAGAAAGAGAGGCAATAAAGGCACATTATAAATCCCATAGTACTTAGCACTATTCTGCTTAAAGACAGAGAATTAAAACTGAAGTATATACTCTAAGTTAAAAAAAAAAAAAAAAGACTTTAGACTGAGGAGGTAACCAAAAGAAGATGTAGCTCTACGTGGGGAATAAAACATCATTATCCAAGGCCTTACAGTGGAAAATAATAAATTGAATATATGACTCATTCCACAAGAGGAGGAATGCCACTCTGGAATACACAATTTAACTGTTCCTAGAACAGGGACTGACCGCCACAGCAAAGAATGCGTGTTAGGCCTGCACTCTGTGTCGAGAACAACTTGGGCATCTTCATGCCCTATTCTCTGAGCCATTCCAGAGAAGAGGAGACAATCCAGTGGGAGTGGTAATAGACTGTGCTCATACCACTTCCTGTGTCAGTTTCAGTTATGTTGGTGTTTGTGAATACCTCACTACATACGTAGAAGTTTGTCCCAGGAGGGTTGTAAAGGTCACTGAAGTGGCAAAGCTGCCCCAAAAGAAAACTATTCCATGATTTGACATACCCTGCTTATTTATGAGTGACATCAGAACATTCTTTACATGGCATGTGATATAATCTATAGGTGGGTCCCTAGGCATGAAATATTATCTGCATTCTTCTCAGAGGCCCCTGCCTTTAGGCAAATTAGAAAAAAAAAAACTAATGAAACTGTTAAATAGATCATGGCAAAGCATTGCCAGAGAACCCCTAAAAAACATTAGTCATTGCCCCCAAGACACTCATAACCACAACAAAATCTAAGCCAAGTTCAGTCCATACATGGTTTTTTCCTCCTACATGTTTTATATAGACAGTCATTCTCATGCTAAATCTGGTGTCAGACTCCATGGCCAATCAAAAAACTCAATACATACTAAAACTGCAACAAACCCAGTATGCCGTGTAGGAATATAGGAATAAGGTTATATACAGAACAAAGATGGAACAACAAAGAGTGAAGACACTATGGTCTGGGCCCTTCTAGTGTTGTGGGAAGAAGGAGCCACAGAAGAATCAAGTATTTGGGGAAGGGACCTTACTAGGTCATCCTAAACACCACCATGACTGTCAAACAAGTGGGAGCTGAGAGCTAGCATCATATCTCCAGCATAAAACTAGAAACCTCTAACAATGAGATTCATCCAAAGACCCAGAGAAAAACACATACATTGTGAATCACTGGAGGATGTCTAACTTCTCTTTGCAAGACAGGAATAAACGACACCCTGATGACTATTGACTCAGCGTTCTGGAACATTCCCTGCTCTAGCTTCTCCTGATCACTCCAATCTAAAAGCCATGCATGAGATTTTACACCCTACCATAGAAAAATATCATTTCTTCTCCCCATATTAAATTTTTAAATGCTCTTTCTCTTGCTTTTTTTCTTTCCTTCCTACAGGGAAAAAAAAGATTGATTCTCAGTTTAAAACATGGCAGACAATTCATGGTTACAGGCTTTGTCCTAAGCTACAATGGCAAGACCATAAATGGCTATCATGAAGAAGCTATCATGAAGAAGCCTGAGTCCCCATGGCAAAGTCCATGGTCCAAGGAAGGAGGAGCAAATTACTGCGAGTTCTAGTCAGTGTTCTTGTTTAAACATACAACTTGGACATGTATCTTTATAAAGATCTATCCATAAAATAAACCAATCTGGTAGTTAAAAAATTATTTTAATCTAGCCAGGTTATATGTCACTATATACCAGAAACAAAGAAGTAATTATATATATAAGACATAGCCCAAATTTAGAAGTTAAACTTTGGGAGATTACTCTGCTGAGTCTGTGTTGGCACATAATAAAGCTTCCTCTTGTTCTTCCTGTTCCATCTTCCAAATACTAGAAGTGCAGTGTGTCCTCTTCTCTGCATTCCAGGCTAGCTTGGGCTATATGACATCCTGTCTCAAGAAGTAAGTAATGAAACTAAAGCGAAATAGAGCTGTTGGGATGGTGATAGTTTCTAAACATGGATAGTGGTGGTTGTTGCACTACAGTATGAATGTACTTGATATTCCAGACTCTGTGTCTGAAAATGAATAGTCTTGGTTAGGTCTACCTGTCAACCTAACACAGTCTAAAGATAACTTGAGTGGAGAGCCTCCGGTTAGGAATTTTGTAGGTTAGATTGTCCTGTGGCCATGTCTATACTGGGGGCAGGCGGGGATAGAGGGCAGGGGGTGCATCTTGATTGTTAATTTATATAGGAAGACCCAGCCCACTGTGTAAAATCAGTGGTCCTGGACTGTAGGAGATAGGTAGATGAGTAGGCATGTATCTACGAGCCAGGCAGAAAGTAGACTTTCCTGCTGTATTTCTTTGGCCATGAATGAGTCTCTTGATAAGAAGTAATGCTATGTGGAATGGTAGGCAGGGCTACTTATAAGTTCCTGCTTTGGTTCTTGCCCAGGCTTCTCTCAATGATGGCTTGTAACCTATCAGCTGAAATAAATCCTTTCCTCCAAGAACCTAAAATTAAAATTTAAAAATTTAATTGTTTCCTATAAAATCGCCTCGGTGTCCATTTCTCTGGATGGAAAGCTTATAGAACCCCAATCAGTAAAGAGGAAATGGCCCATACTAAGGCTCCTTATGTATGTTTGCTGTTTTATGTTTGTTTGTTTGTTTTGTTGTTGTTTAAAGATTAACTTATTTTGGCCAACTATTCCTGGTCATGTGACCTTCTCTGGAGTGTGGTTAATATACCCAGTGACACTCCATTGGAGACATTTGGATTTCCCTTTCCCAGCAGGCATTAACTGTAAATAGCTTCTTTGTTAAGAGAGTCCATTTCCCCTTTCAGCACTGTGATCCTGTCTGATTTGAACGTGTGCAGCTCACAATCATCTCATGAGCTCATGTGCACAGCAGCCCTATTTTGTCTGCATGCTGCTGTTTCCTGTGAGTCATCCTCCACCTCTTAACAATCATTCTGCTTCCTTTTCCCACAGTTCCCTGAGCCATGAGGGGTGAGATAAAGACATCCCATTTAGGGCTAGTGTTTCAGAGTCTCTCACTCTCAGTTCATTATTCAGTCATGGGTCTCTGTGGTAATTACCATCTATTGCAAGAAGTTTCTGTGATGAGTTTGAGCGATGTGTTTGATTTCTCTTGTTTTGATTTGATAGGTGTGTGTGTGTGTGTGTGTGTGTGTGTGTGTGTGTGTGTGTGTTCTTTTATTCAGAGAAAGTGAGAGAGAAAAACAACAAGAATCTGGTGGACAGGGAGGTGGGGAAGATCTGGGATGGCCTGAGGGAAGTAGAGAATATGGTTAAAATGTATTGCATAATTTTTTTAATTTTTTGAAAATTTTCTCTTATGTATGAATGATTTGTCATCATGTATATTTGGGCATCACATGCGTTCATTGCCTACAGATACCATAGACTATATAATGAAATCATCATCACTTGGTGAGGAGGCAGCCCAAGACCTAATTACCCAACCTAAAAGAATTTTCCCTTGGGACTTGTCTTCCTGCCAAAGAATCAAATACATTTCCCTGGGGGAAAAAAAAAAGATGAGTTTCTGTTTTTCCTCCTTTCAATGGAACTCCTACCCCATCCATTGGGAGCCTAAAAGTTTTCTTGTACAATTCCAATGTATAATCTGTAAAGGAAAGAAGGGCACAGTAGGAAACAGAAGATTTTGTGTCCTAGGGCAATAGGATCTTTATTATAACTATTCTGAATTCAGAACCATTCTGAATCAACAGCACGAAAGAGAAGTCTTTTGCATTCCTGGGCTAATGGCAATAGCATTTTTTTTGCCACACAATGTCCACAAGTAGACCAAGCCTTTCTGCATAAATTAACTATCAAGACAATCCTTTACCGACATTCAAGCAGGCCAACCCAACGCAGAAAATCTCTCAGTGAGACTCTCTCCCCAGAAGATTCCAGGTTGTGTTAGGTTCAACATTAAAGGGTAAGCATACCCCTTTCACTAGACCTTCTTCAAAATATTTTAGTGTAAATTTTCACTCTGTTTATGAACTACTTCTTAGCATGTATACCTTGAGCACTCCATTATGAACATTCTGTATATGTAACACACACACACACACACACACACACACAGAGAGAGAGAGAGAGAGAGAGAGAGAGAGAGAGAGAGAGAGAGAGAGAGAGAGAGAGAGAGAGAATATGAATGGTGAAACCACAGCTGGGAGAAACATTTCCTGAAATGACTGAATTCTTCAGAATGTCTTTCTTTCTATGCTTACTAAGAATTAAGGTTTTCTCATCTCTCATTACCGCTAACGTAAGGCTCCACATTAGAAACAATTCCATCTAATGCAAACGCTGACATCTGCTGGAAATGCATACTGCCCACAGTTCCTACTGTTAGCGTAAAAAGAAAGAAAAAGAGTACACAGAAACAACATGTTAATAAAATACCTAAAAACAATCCTTAAAACCCAAACAAAAGAAGTATATAAAGTTGAATAATGTTGGGCATTTATTACATTGAGCATACTACTTTGAAATAGTGTTTGTAAATATGTTTAATCATATATTTATGACTTTAAATATGAGTAATCCAAACATGGTCCAAAAATGTTTTGATATATTTTAATTAATGAAATTATTACTATTATTATTATTATTTATTATTTATTATTATTATTATGAGTGTTTACACATGTAAAAACCAAAGAACACCTTATTATCTGCTCCAAGGATCCAACTCAGATCATGTATATCAAGTGTCTTTAGCACCAGAGCCATCTTGGTCCCATACTTAATGTCTTTAATGTAAAGTTTAGTGCATATGCCTGACTATGATGAATTTGATTAATTATTACCTCATGTTTCACAAGTAATATGACTAGCTCTCTTGGGAACCATGGATAGTTTCAATCACTTCAAGACCCCATTTTTATGTATATAAAGAATTCAGTTGTTACAAACAACTTATTGCCCATTCGCATTACTTTCTTTTCTATTGTTGTACAGGAAACAGCAATTAGATATTCAGAGAATAGGCTAGATGAAGAGCACACCTTCTTTAATTTGTTTATATTATAAATTTTAAGTTTAATCACATACTTGTTGAAACTAAATCAAACTGCAAATAAGGAATTACTCAGTCCATCTTTTGTAACAAGAATTCTTCTTGGAGCCAAGACACCCTAAAATACTTATCAAAGCTTAGAGATTTCTGAGATTAAATTAAAAGGAAGAATAAAGACTAAGTAAAACAAGTTAATGCTAAAAAGCACCCAGGCTGTAGGTTACATATTCTGCAAAATCAATATACCCAGTAATATCTATAATTTGCTAACAAGCCTGTGTTCTGCTGTTGATGCGAATTAATGCAGGATTGATGCAGGCTTGATATGCTTGGCAAAGGAAGCAAATACTGAGATGAAAACATGTTAGCAGGTGGCAAGGGAACAGTTTTGCATACACAGTACCAAAGCCTCAGGTTCAGACTCAGCACTATTCTGAAGGATGAAAACATTGTGAAGGTATCTCCTGTCTTTTGCGTAGATGTTTAAATTAATAGATATTCATAGTTTCCAACATATTTCAGAAAATTCCATTTCAGTTTCCTCTCTCCATTGGTAATCAGTTAGATACTTACATTTTTTCTTGCAAAAGGAGAGATGTTTTAATACAATGAAAATGACACCCTAAGTTATTCTGTTTATTGGAAATATCCTGGGGATTCAGAGTGTGACGTGTGTACCACCAGAGGTACCAATTCATTTCTTGCAACTGTCAAAGAACAGAAGGCACTTTGAGTCTATCTGCCTCTCTAGATGCTCCATGGCCACGTTGCTCTCACAGAGTTAATTACAGCTTAAGTAAACAACCAGCCAGTGCCAGTAAAAGTAAAACGTGGAGCTACTGAGGGATAAGCAATAAAGTATCTGTCTTGAAGAGCTTTTCAGCTGTAGAAAAACAAAGTTGTAACATCATCACATGGCAAAATGAATACTGAGACTGAGGGGAAAGTAATCAAAACACTGAGAAAAAATAGAGGAGGTAACAATTGATGTTGTCATCTTGGGGAGACAGTCAGCAGGCAGCAATCTTAACTTTCTTTTCCTTCCTTCCTTCCTTCCTTCCTTCCTTCCTTCCTTCCTTCCTTCCTCCCTTTTTTGGTTTTCCCCTTATATTAAAAATACACTCTTTTCTTATAGGATAAATGCTGATTAAAGTTTCCCCTCTTTCTACTCTCCCCAGTTTCTCCCCACCTCCTCTCTCATCTGGATCCAGCCCTTTTCTGTGTTTCATTAGAAAAGAACAGAATTCTAAGAGATAACAGCAAAACATGACAAAATAAAATATAACAAGATAAAATAAAACAACCATGTCATAGCTGGACAAGGCAAACCTGAAAGAGGGAAAGAGCTCAAAGAGAAGGCACAAGAGTCAGAAATCTACTTGTTCACACACTCAAGAATCCCATGAAATCCCATGAAAAAACTAAACTGAAAGCTATAATATATATGCAGAGGGCCTGGTACAGATCTGTGCTTGCTGTTTCAGTCTCTTTGAGTTCATGATCTAGAGGGCCTTGTTCTCCAGATCTCCTCAGCTCCCCTGCTTCCTATACTCCTTCAGCCATCTCTTCCATGGAGTTCCCTGAGCTCCGAGGTGGAGGTGGGGGGATTTGGCAGGACTTCCCATTTAGAATTTTGTGTTCCAAGTTCTCTGACTCTTTCTGCATAATGTCTGTCTGTGCGTCTTTGTATTTGTTCCTATCTGATGGGGAAGGAAGGCTCTCTTATAATGGCTGAATAAGGCACTGGTCTATGAGTATAGCAGAATATCATTAGGTGCCCTTTAAATGTTACTTTTTTAGACCAATAGTATTTGGTTTGTCCCCAGGTCTCTGTGATGTCTAGTCTCTGGTTCTTACTCACCCAAGCAGTGCTAGGTATGGGTTCCATCTCATGGAGTGGGCCTTAAGTCAATTCAGCCATTGGTAGGTTACTCCCACAGTTTTGTGCCATCATTGTTCTGCAGCAGGACAGATTGTAGATTCAAAGGGTTTGTACCCAATTTGGCCTTTAAATTTCCCTTTTGGTAGGTAGCCTTCAGAATATCTTCCCATGCCAAGGACACCAGAACATAAGAGCGAAGGTTCTGTGCTGCCACCAACTCTACCTCTCCATGTTCAGTGTGTTATGTGGGTGTTGTCTTAAGCAATGGGGCCTTGTTTTCCATTTGCAGATAACAACCTATTATCTTGGCAACAGCCTGGGCTGTTTGTGGATTTCCATGGGGCCCCTTGGCCAATAATTCAATGGAATGTAACCTAGTCCCTGTACTAGAAACTTTGGTGACAAGAGATGGCCAGTTGGGACTCTATCTCCTTCATTAATTGGAGACTTCATTAGCATTTCCTTCATATACTTTAGGGAGTTTCCACTGCAATAAACTTGCATACCACTCCTAAAATGCCCTTCAATTATAGTTGTCTCTCCCCACATTCCTTCTTTTAATGTTATCACTCCTTCTTCTCCCCTTGGTCCTTTCATTCCCTTCTCCATCTCCTGTCCATGGTCTATACAAAACAAAACAAAACAGACAGACAGACAACAAACAAAAAACAAAAACAAAAAAAATTATATTTTGTACTCCCAGGCCGTTCTTCAATATCTGACCTTTACAGGATCTCAGGTTATCATTTATTTAATGGCTAATATCCACATATTAGCAAATACATACCATATTTACTCTTTGGGGGTCTGGGTTCCCTCAGTCAAGATGATTTTCTTTCTAGTTCCACCCATATGCCAGCAATTTTCATGAGGTACTTTAACAGCCTAGTAATGCTCCATTGTGTAAATGTACCAGATTTTTTTTTCTTTATCTATCCTTCTGTGAAGGGACACCTGGGTTGTTCCAGTTTCTGGCAATTATGAAGAGAAAAGCAATAAACGTGCTTGAGCACATGTCTCTGTGGTAAGATAAAATGCCCAAGAATGGGAGAACTGAATTTTGAGTTACATTGATTCCTAACTTTGGCGGAACTGCCATACAGAGTTCTATAGTGGCTGCACAAGTTTGCACTCTCACCAGCAATGCATAAGTGTTCCCCTTGTTCCACATCCTCACCCTCATGAGCTATAACTTGTGTTATTGATCTTAGCCATTCTGACAGATGTAAGATAGAATCTCAAAGTAGTTTTGGCTTGCATTTTCCTGATGGCTAATAATGTTTAACACTTCTGTAAGTATTTCTCACCATTTGAACTTCCTCTATTGATAATTCTCTTTATGTCTGTACTCCATTTTTAATTATATTATTTGGTTTTTTGACATCTAGTTTCTTAAGTTCTTCATGTATTTTGGATATTAATCTTCTATTGAATATTGAGTTGTTAAAAACCTTTTCCCATTCTGTAGGCTGCTACTTTGAGTGAAGGTGCATTTTTACCTTACAGGAGCTTTTCAGTTGCATGGGGTTCCATTTCATTTCTTTTGTCTGTTGTTAATCATAGTGCCTGTGCTAATGGTGTTTTATTGAGAAACTCTTCTCCTGTGCCAATGGAGTTCAAGGCTACCCTCAACTTTCTCTTCTATCTTTTACAGTATCTAGGTTCATGTGGAGGTCTTTGATCTATTTGGAGTTTAGTTTTGTGCAGGGTGATAAGTGTGGATCTATTTAAATTATTTTACAGGCAGACATCCAGTTGGGTCAGCACCAGTTGTTGAAGATGCTGTTTTTCCATTGTGTAATTCTGGCTTCTTTATAAAAAACCAGGTGTCCATAGCTATGTAAACTTATCATATCTGGATCTTAAAGTCAATTCCATTGATCAACATGTTTGTGCCAATACCATGCTTTAAAAAAAAAACTATAGCCTTGTAGTTCAATTTGATACCTCCAGTAGTCCTTTTATTGTTCAGGACTGTTTTAGGCATTTCTTTTTCTATATGAAGCTGAGAATTTTTATTTCAAGATCTGTGAAGAACTGTGTTGGAATTTTGATGGGGATTGCATTGAATCTGTAGATTGATTCTGGTACGATGACCCTTTTTACTACGGACTTTACCTACTGAGACATGAGCATGGGAAAAATTCCCATCTTATGTTGTCTTCTTCAATTTTTTCCCTCAAAGGCTCGACTTTTTAAATATACAAGTTTTGTACTTGCTTGGTTAGAATTACCCCCAGGAATTTTATATTTAATCTCAGCTACTGTGAAATATTTGTTTATCTGATTTCTTTCTCAAAATGATTGTCATTTGG
Organism: Acomys minous; assembly: GCF_964271855.1. NCBI lineage: Eukaryota > Metazoa > Chordata > Mammalia > Rodentia > Muridae > Acomys > Acomys minous. The sequence continues at coordinate 37,196,847 of NC_140499.1, read as the reverse complement.
ATATAGGAGAGCTACTAATTTTTGTGAGTTAATTTTGTAATTTGTTTATCAGCTATTTCCCCTGAAAGTCTTTATCAGCTATAGAAGTTCCCTGGTGGACTTTTAAGGGATATATATATATCCTGCAGACAATGATGCTTTGACTTCTTTCTTTCCAATTTGTATCTCTTTCTGTTTTCTTACTAGACTTCAAGTACTATATTGAATAGGCACACGGGATGGACAAACTTGTCTTATTCCTGATTTTAGTGGAACTTCTTTAGTGTCTCTCCATTTAAGTTAATGTTGGCTATTGATTTGCTGTAAATTGTCTTTATTATGTTTAAGTATGGCCATTATATCCCTAATCTCTTCAGAAATTTTTATCATGAATGGGTGTGGGAATTTGTTAAAGAACTTTTTTACATCTAATGAGATGATCATGTGGTTATTTTTCTTTTGGTTGTTTATTTGGTCGATTACATTTATTGATTTCCATATATTGAACCATCCATGCATCTCTGGATGAAGGCTACTTGACCATAATGGATGATCTTTTTGATGTGTTCTTGGATTCAGCTTTCATGTATTTTCTTGAGTTTTTTCCATCTATAAGGAAAATTAATGTGATTTCTTTTTGTTCCAGAGCTTTCAGGTGTGTTGTTAAGTTGGTATTATGAGTTCTCTCCAGTTTTTCTTTCTTTCTTTTTTCCTCCAGTTTTTCTTATGTGGGTAGTGTTATAAACTTGTCTCTTAGAACTGTTTTTATTTTGTCCCATAAGTTTGGATATGCTATGTATTCATTTTTTCTCAGTTCTAGAAAGTCTTTAATTTTTGAAAAAATTTTCTGCCTTTACACTACCCCCCTTTTTTTCATTTAGTAGAGAGTTGTTTAGATTCCATGAGTTTGCAAGGTTCTAATGCTTCTGTTGTTGAAATCCTGCCTTATTTCATAGAGGTCTAATAGTGTACAGAGATTCATTTCAATTTTCCTGTATCTGTTGAAACATGCCTTTATTATGAAGCATGTGGCCAATTTTGTAGAAAGATCCACGTGTTTCAGCTTTCTGCTGATAATGGGTCATCATTGCTAGAGATATAAAGAAGCTGTAATGTTGATCAAGGTCAGGTAAGAACAGGCTATGTCAGCTGTTGTCCAGGCGCTGTGGGACCATCTCAGGCTAGGGAAGCAGTTTGGATTTTGTTGAGGTTAGAGATAAGAAGTAGAGATGAATAAAGTGGTCTAAAATGAGGTGTTTATGGGTTGGGGTGAGAAAAAAACTCTAATATGGAGAAAGCAGATTTGGGAAGAGCAGAGTTTAGCTTTGGGAGGTGAGATCTCGTAACCTGTAGAGGCAAGGAATTTGAGAAACGAGGCAATGTCAGATTGGCTATCAGAGAGGGAAGGACTGCAAAGGATTCCTACGCACTGAAGCATGGAGGACACAAAATAGGGGAAGACAGGCCTGGTCTGTAGCTAGTGCCTGTTCAAAAAAGGTTGGAGCTGTCTCTGAATGCCTTGGGAAGGTGAGTCTAGGTCTGCTGACTTGATTGTTGTATAGAAAAATTTTAATCCATTAACATGGCTTCTTTCTCAAGGGATGGCATCCGTAGACCTTCTAGGTTTATGTGTTCCAGCTGGAAGGCAGACACAGTCTAGACTATTATGATCTCAGTGGAACCCAGACATGCCCTTAGTGTACACCTTTAATCCTAAATAATGAAGGTAAGGTTTATAGAAGGAAGCCACCATGTTTGAAAGTGATGTCTAATTGAGGGACAGACAAAGTGACAAATCAGAGAGAGATGTGACAAAATGAGTCTGAGATAGGATATGTCCAACTCTCACAATAAACAAGACAGAAAAGAGAGGTCATTTAAGAGCAACGCAGGGAAAGAGAAAGGAGTTGATTACCAGAACAGTATTACAGAAACAGGTTGCAGAGAGAACAAGCTTAACAGAGTGAGCCAGAGAACAAGAAGGAGCAAGAATATTAGAATATATTGCCAAAGTTAGAATGAGGCCAAGCAGAACAATTCAGTCAGAAACTGAGAGAAGCCAGTTTGAATCAGTCAGAGTGGGAATTGAGTTGAACCAGCTAGTTCAAAAAGAGTTAGAAAGGCTTGGGAACAGGTTCTCATCTCATAACATTTACATGGTTAAGTGTCGGGTTCTGTCCAAGAGAAGGCAAAAAGATCTTGAGAATAAGAGCCAGAGGAATTGGGGGTGGGGTGGGAAAGCATCTTTAAGGTCGAGTACTGAGAAGTGAGTAGTTTTGCCAGGTATAGTGGATAGGATAGTGTAAGGGTTGGGGACCAGAGCTTGGAGAGGGTTAGTGACAATGTTTATGGAATGAAAATCTTGGTCTTGATGGAAGGCTTTGTTAGGTTCCTTTGACTGCCAATATGGGAGAGTTGCAGGGTAAAGAGGTGAGGCATATAAACTGCTTAAATAGAAGAGATTGGATGGTGATGGGTTTGAAACCTCTGAGGTTGGTTAAGGATTGAGGGTATTGGGGTTTGGAGATGTAGGCAGAGGGGTCTTTACATGTAATAGGGAGGGGCTTGGGGATTTTGGGATGTGGGAGAGTGTGCAAATAGAAGCTGAAGAAAAGAAGAGGAGGGATGTATGTGCCTTGGGTATATGTTTGTTGCCAGGGTATAATAGACGTTTTATGTTAATTTTGGAAAGGATATCTTTTTGTAGCAAGGAAATAGGGTTTGGGGAATGGGGAGAAAGAAATGAGAAAAAGAAAAGACTTTGAAGAGGCAAGTTAAGGATGGAGTTTGGGGGGGGAGTCTTGATAACTGTGTATATACTTTATGTGTGTGAGAGAGAAGTGAGTATGACCCCAGGATTCTCTCAAGACTGAAAAAGTGGCCCTGTTATCTACGAGAAACAAGATAACATGACCTGAAACAACAAGTGAGACAGTAGGGTCAGTAGGGTCTTGAAGAGTGATTGTTGTGGGTTTAGGCAGGTCAGTCATTTTCATCAGAGATCTGAGGAGGATAAATTATAGTAGGAGACATAATCCAAGTGAAGCCGGGTGTAATGCTAATAAGTCTGCCTTTATATGTTACTTGGTCTTTTCCCCTTGCAGCATTTAATATTCTTTCTTTGTTCTGTTTGTGAATGTTTTGATTATTATGTGCCAAAGGGACTTTCTTTGCTGGTCCACTCTATTTGGTATTCTGTATGCTTCTTGTGCTTTTATAGGCATCTTTTTTCTTTAGGTTAGGAAATTTTATTTATTTATTTTTGTATGGGTTTGTTGAAAATATTTTCTGGGCTTTTGATTTAGGATTCTTCTACTTCCTCTAGTCCTATTATTAGAGTTGTACTTTTTATGTTGTCCCAGTTTTCCTGCTTGGTTTTTATCAGGAGCTTTTTAAACTTAATATTTGATGATGCATTAATTTCTTTTATCGTTTCTTCAACATCTGAGACTATTTCTTTCATCTCTTGGTAAAGCTTGCCTCTGTGGTTTCTGTTTGAATTCTAAATTTTTGTTTTCCAGATTTTCTCAGTTTGGATTCTTTATTGAATCTATTTCCATTTTCAGGACTTGCATAGATTTTTGTTGTTGTTGTTTTGTTGTAGTTTTTGTTTCTTTTTTAAAAAATTTTGTTTGTCTTTTTCAACTGTTTGCATTTTCCTAGACTTGTTTAAAGAGTTTTAAATTTTTCTTCTTTAAGAACCTCTCATTTTCCTACAAGCCTTTAAAGGTATTTTTCTTGTACTTCAGCTTTGTTAGAATATTCAGGACTTACTGTATTAGGGTTGCTATGAATTAGTGGAGACATATTGATCTGGATCTTATTGATTACCCCTTTTTTTCTGCTATTATCTGGGGTTGAGATAGTTATAGGTCCAGGTGCTAGTTTTTTGTTTTGTCTTTGTTGGGTGGGTGTTTTGCTCCTTGGTTTCTGTCTTCCTTCTGGATTTTAGGATAGTATGATGCCTGTGTGTTGCCTGGTAGGAAATTTTATGTGGACCTGATATGTGTAGTCACTTGGGGTTCCAGGTAAAATGCCCTTCTGAGTATTGAGAGCTGACACTTAGGAAGGAGGATAAGCTCATGAGGGTTGTGAATGGATTTATGGGAGGGAGTAGAGGAGAACAGTTATCCAAGATCTGCTTATTTACTATTTGGGAGTTGGAATGGGGTAGACAGTGAAGAGAGGTTGGTCAACCCTGAAAGTCCACTATAGTGCTGGAGATGAGACCTGGGCATTGGATCTGTTTCCCTGGCCTGCTAGCTGATATCTTCTCTTGAAATGCCTGCTGGTGTTGAAGATTAGGATAATGGATGAGATTTTTGTGACCCACCGGAGATGGGTGTTTTATTAACTGAGTGTGTGTGTGTGTGTGTGTGTGTGTGTGTGTGTGTATGTGTGTGTGTGTGTCTCTCTCTGTGTGTGTCTGTGTGTGTGTGTTGTAATTGATTCTCAATACCAGATCCGATTCTTCAGGCTTGTCTTCAATCTTAGACAACTTTGTCCTCCACAGTGATCAATTCCTTTGGGAAGTCTTTCTGATAAATATTTTATTTGACTAACTGAATTTTCTTTTCTTTTTTATTTATTAATATACATTTATTTTATTACATATGCACAAAACAAACTACATACGGCCGGGAGAACCATGTGACAATCATGAGTTCTATAAATGTTATAATCATAGTGATTTGGCTATTTGTATTTCTCGAACTTGAAGTTAATGTCTTTCCTATCTTGTTGGGTCTAAATTTCTGAATGAAATTCAATATCTATCCTAACTTAACTCTAATAACTTAACTCCTTTATCTTAGATCTTATCTCCTAACCAACTAAACTTGATTGTAAAACTAAAGTATGTGGTCCTCAATGCCCATCAGAGACTTGAGAAGGAATAAAACTTAAATCCCTGAAGCAGCAGTGCAGGTTAGCAGCTTCCAAAAAGAACAAATTACAACAGTTTACTGCCTGAATAGTCACCCAAGACTCTCTATTTTGGAGCCTCATATTCAGCCTTCTGGTCCAATATCTCTGCCAGACTTATTCACAAGGCAGGAACTATTGAGGGCTTGCTTACCCTATCTTGGCAGAGTGCAGTTGTTGAACCTGCCTGCATCTAAGCTGCCCATTTTTAGGCAGAATTCTATTTGTGGCAGGAACGAGGACACTTTGCCCAGTGGCTGAAGGCTTAAAAAGTTAGGAACATGGCCCTGGGTTCAATCTTAGCATACACATATAAACACACATATATATTAAGGTGTATTTGTACCATTTAGATGCTTCTATAGTTAAAATGCATTTAATAGCACAATTTACACAGTGACACATTTATTGTTTGGTCTTGACTATATATCAGAAGTTTAAAGGGCCAAATAGTAAAGCCTACATGTTTTTGAGTGGTTGCTTTCAATCTGACAAGGGTGAGGTATGGTCTGTAATCATATTCAATTGGAACAAGAATTGTACATTCACAGAAAACTAGAGAAGAAATGACCTTAGTTGTATTTTTAGAAGGGAAAGTAGAGAAGTAATTAGAAGGGAAGTAGCACAAGAGATCTGTTGTGGTGTGGTGCTAAGTGACAGTAAGATAATGCTGTAGTACTGAACGTGGACAGAATTGTACATGGCACAAGTGGATGGCATCAGTATCTGTCTATCTGGTGGCAGTAAGAAGCAATGGGTGACCCCAGAAGTAGGATGAGAAGTAAAGACCAACTGTGGGGTTTTCAAAACCAGATAAAGTAAAATCAGCCATCCTTGTAAACACTAGTCATTACTTGCTCTATGCTAGGCACCCTTTTAAACATGTTATAAATGTTATCCTACGAGTTCCCTACATAGCAATTAAACCAGGTGTCTGGGAAACACGCAACTGAGCTTTAAAGATATCCTGGAAGTAACTCCAAACTGCTTCAGAACCTAGAAACTACCCAGCCCTCCTTCAGTGTCCATACCTTTGTCCCTAAATCGCTGAACTAGAAACTGTCACCAAGAGCCAAAGATACTCAGTAGGGTCAAACCTTAAAGCAGCACCAAGCAATGGATTCAGATGCTCCTGTTGTGAGCTCTTCCCTCATTCTTACCCGCAGTAGTGTGGCTTTTGTTCTTAGTTTAAGAAAGTTGTCACTGCACATCTTAACAGCACTTTTACGACCTATCCCACTGTGGTTTCAGTTCTTACCACTCTTTGCGGCACAGCCTCAGTGGGTCATTCCCATCCCTCCATTCACAAGAGAGTTTGACACCAGGGCTTAGGAGAAGAGTCCCTGAGCCCCAGCCCACACCCAGGCACTGCTTTCCTGCTGGCCACCACCTGAGAATTTTGGAAGGAGCCTGGGATTCAGTGTGGCCCTGGGAAAACATACCCTTGCTGGCAGTAAGGTCCATTCTGGGGCCAGTGTCAGAGGCTTATTAAGATGACAACAAATTCATCCCAATGTGGCCTTTTGATATTGTCAGATTCTGTAGCAAAGAGTTGGTGCCTAGCAGAGGGTCCCACCCTGTGAGCTGAGGACTTCTAGTGGACTCTGCAGCAACAACTCTTCTGAATGGTACCTTTAAGAAGGAAAAGCAGGGCTGGAGAGATGGCTCAGTGGATAAGAGCACCACCTGCTCTTCCAAAGGTCCAGAGTTCAAGTCCCAGCAACCACATGGTGGCTCACAACCATCTACAATGTGATCTGATGCCCTCTTCTGGTCTGCCGGGGTGCATACAGGAGAGCACTGTATACATAATAGTAAATAAATCTTTTATGTATATTTTTTATTTTTATTAATTTATTCATATTACATCTCAATTGTTAGCCCTTCCCTTGTTTCCTCCTATTCCTCCCTCCCTCCCACTTTCCCCCTTCTCCCCTCCCCTATGTCTGTGATTGAGGGAGACCTCCTCCCCCTATATATGCTCTTAGAGTATCAAGTCTCTTCTTGGTAACTTGTTATCCTTCCTCTGAGTGCCGCCAGGCCTCCCCATCCAGGGGACATGGTCAAGAAAGGGGCAAAAGAGTTCCTGTGAAAGTCAGATCTCACTCTCCACTCGCCTGTGGAGAATATCCTGTTCATCAGCTAGGTCTTGGTAGGGGTTCGAAGTTTACTGCCTATATTCTCCTTGGCTGGTGCCTTAGTTTGAGGAGGACACCAGGACCCAGATCTGCCTGTCATAAAGTTCTTCTTGTAGGTTTCCAGGACCCTGTGGATTCTATTTCCCCATTCTTCCATGCTACTCTCACATAAAGTCTCAATAGGATGTCCTCTCCTCTGACCCACTTTCCTGGTAAGTAAAGTTTTTCATGGGACGTATCCCTTGGACTAGTGTCTTGATATAAGTGAGTATATACCGTTTGTCTCTTATTGCTTCTGGGTGAACTCACTCATTATGATAATTTCTAGATCAATCCATTTGTCCACAAATTTTGGGAATTCCTTGTTTTTAATAGCTGAGTAGTATTCCATAGTGTAAGTGTAAACTTTTAAAAAGATGTATTTACTATGAGTACATTTATACTATGGAATAATAGTAAATAAATCTTTAAAAAAATCTCAAGAGAATCACAATCCTCCATTTCTACATTAAATCCTCCAAATACACGCCTGGGAACTACAGCTCTGAGAGATCTGGCATCCGTTTCTGCCTTTCACATGTAGCATACACTAATACACCAGACAAACATGCATGCACGTAAAATAATAAAAATAAATCTTTAACATAACCCTGAAGATACCCGAAAGACTAACCAGAGAGAACTAGTTCGTTATGGTACTCAAAAAAAAAAAAAAAAAAAAAAAAAAAAAAAAGGTGGGCAGCTTTCTCCCTTTAATAAACGCCATGCCGAATGGTTGCGTACCTTAAGAATAACAGAAATGCCCTGCAGAACTAAACCCAATACCAGAACTGTTAGCTATAATTCATATCAGTAACAATGTATTTATCATCATTATTATTCCTTGTAATACGGTTTGAATGGAAAAAGAATTCAACTTTCAAGTTAGAAGTTTAACAAATACAAGGGCTGGAGTGAACACATACTAAAACTAAGTGGTAAAATACACATTTATTTCTTTCATAGTAGAACTTTGTTCTTCACAGCTATCAGGTCCGGGGTACAAGGTATCACCAGCTGTTAAGACTTCAGTTTATTGTTCATTCAAACACAGCCACTCACATGGTTGCATCCACATACACATACTGAGGAGTTATGCAGAGTGTAGTTAAACCAGGCGTATATCCTGTGTCCTTCTGAATGGAGTGCTGCAATCATTTATCTTATTGACAAAACAGTCTCTCAGACTACCTGACTTTCAGTGCTAGTCAACAGGATGAGCCAAGTAAATTACATTTCTTTAATAAAAAGATCTGGAATAGGAGAACCTTATTTTTTTTAAACTTATACCTATTTTCCTCATATACCACTTAAAGTACTAGAGCATTAGTGGAGAAGATGGCTGAGGTAGCAAACACCATTTATATTGTCAGTTTAGATTCTCTTGCTGCAATCTTTTATTTATTATTTAAATTTATTATAATGTATTCAAATTACATCTGGCATCTGGCAGATTGTTATCCCCTCTTGCATCTTCCCATTCCCACCCTCCTTCCCTCTGCTATTCCCTTCACCTAGACCTCTGACAGAAGGGGACCTCCTCCCCCATCATATGACCACAGCCTAACAGGTCTCAAATTGATAGCCTGCTTCCCCTTCCTCTGTGTGCCTGCCTGGCCTCCCCACAAGGGGAAGTGATCAAATTGGGGGCACCAGAGTTCATGTCAGAGGCAGTCCCCACAATCATGGGAAATGAGCTGTCCATTGGCTCGTTCTGAATAGGTGGTCTAGGTTTACTCCATGCATTGTCCTTGGTTGGTGCAACAGTTTGTGCAGACCCCTCCTGGGTCCAGATCCACCAGCCTTGATGGTCTCCTCATGGGGTTTGTTGCAATTCTTTAAAAGCAGATAACTTATATGGGACTATGTCCATAAAAGTGTACAAAATTATGTGAAACGCACAGGGATAATTTACTACTCAATCTCAGATACACAAATATACTTAAGAAAGAGAAGTTTTATTAGGGCAATTTCACTTTATTTTTCCATACAGCAAAGTCAACTACTGCAGTAATAATAAAATAAGCATAAAACAAATTGCAGCCCTAGACAAAATACATAATTTTAAGCAACTACAAGCAGAAAGTAAGTTGTGATTACATAATAGTAAAACCGAGCACATTGTCCTTTCAGCAGATGAAAGTGGCTGGGTTGCTGATAAGTGCCACATCAGTAGCCAGCGGGAGCGAAGGCTGGGCAACCAAGTCATTAAACCAGTGACCATTGTCACATTGTATTCTTTTGAGTGCTTCTGAGTTGAAAATTAAAACTGTGAAATTTGAACTTCCTTTTTTTCACCTGCGGAAAGAACAAGATCTACAGCAATTAAAAAACAATCACATAACAACTACAGATGTGCCGTTTGGTTTGCCTGTTTATGGTTTAAATTTTGTGAAAGTTAATACTTGTTTTGAAGATTTTGAACAATAAACCATTGAAATTGGCAGAAATTGATTTGAATAATATATGTCCTTAGCATAGTTCTTTCTCTCTTTTTGTTGAAGTTTTAAACATGCAGTAGTTTTGAAAACAACGTAAGGAATATCTGATCCATGATTTCACCTTAATGGCTGAAGTACCTGCTATTTTTGGTAATGATCTTCAGGCAGATTTGGCCCAATGGAGTTTTGTCAGTCATGAGATCTCGGAAGGATGGCAAATCTTTCCAGCTGAAAAATCCTGGCAAACTACAAGCTGTCCACAAAAAGCAAAGCAACGTGTCTGAAGGGTGTGGAGTGCTAACTCTGTGCCACTTTTGCAAGCAATTTTGCTCAGTCTGTCATTTCATTAGCCTTAACAAAACTCCTTGTAATTATAGACGTTTTTATTCAAAATAAGATCTTGCTATTATACAGGTTTCTCTCTTTTGACTATATACAGAAGTGCAAAAAGTCAACCTTCTCTCTAGACTTTCCAACATGCTAAATTGCAGCATCATCAACCCTCAAGAGTTTGCACACACGCTAAAATTCTCATTACGTAAACTTTGAGTATTTGGATTATCAACAAAAAGTCCCTTGTTCTATTTATTGATTATGCAGCTTATTTATAACAAGGCCTGATATTCAGGGATTTCAAAAATATTAAACAATACTTTAACATTTGAAATGGATACAGTAGAAAATAAATTTTATTCTAATATCTAGGATCTAGATCTTCTCATAATAACTAATTACAAACAAAATAAATCATCAAAATATTACTCAATTGTCTGCCAGGATTGTTGCCATAGCAACAACTTAACTTCTTACTTAGCAATGATTATATATTTATAAGATATCCATATAAAAGATCTTTGTTCTTTTAATGAAAACTAGACAAGAACAATGACTGACATTCTTACACTGTAATATTAAATCAGTAAAATATAAATCATTTAGTTAACAATAATACGGATATTCATATGACACTACATGTAATTTAAAACTGAGTATGTTATGAAGAAAAAACTACTTTAATTTTTTTGTATTTTTGAAAAATTCATTGGTAAAATCTAGTAAAACAATGGTCTATAAACTGAAATGGTATTCAATTGTTAATAGAAAATGAAAATCTAATAAATGTAGGAAATGAAAAACTACATTCTAACAAGAAAAATAAGTAATATTCTATAATGTAACTAGCTACAATAACATGTGAAGTCACCATTACTCTCTTAACACGATTGAAATTACATTGGTATGGGTTCCAACCCGTAATGTAATAATCTAAGGCTTTAATAGATGTACAGTACAATCAGTAAAATCAACACATCAGTCTTATATTAGAAAGCATCTCTCTCAAGCATAAAAACTTGCAGTAAACTTGGAAGTATGGAAAGTTCTATAACAGAACTCTCACTTCTCCCATCCCACACTAGAACTGCCAGTGACCTGGCCCCTACTCAGCGATTTTTTTAGAACTGCTGAACAGAGCAAAAATATCCTTTACTAGCTGCGACATCCAAACCACAAAAAAGGGGAATTCCTTTGGATGAATCCATTCTTAAAAACTGAATGCACATCTATTTTTAAAATTTTTAAAAGGCTTTCTAAGGCTATAAGCAGTTAATCTGAACAAAAGAATCACATATAAAATTCACCCATGTACTTAACCCACCCAATTACTAGGTTAATTAAACATTTCCCATTTTCATATTTTGGTTTATCATGCATCTGATGACAGTGCTGTTCTCTTTGTTTAGAGTCACTATTTTGAATGTGACTGTGATGAAGCATTTAAGCAAACGTGAAACCATTTCTGCAAAGCATTTATAGTCTTTTGACTTTTGACAGAGGCTATAAATAGAAGCAAAATAATTTCCTCAAACATTTTTTTGTTACTGTGTCTCAGAAATGGCATATCCCTTTTGAATAACATGTTATATAGTAGAGTATGCATAAATATTACACTACAATGCATTAAAATAATTTTATATATCTATTATATATATCTCCAGTATGTGAAAGTTTATCTGTATTGAGTTTGTGTTGTGCTGTCTATTGTTACTGTAAAGTTAAATTGGCCATTTCTGAGACAGCTTTGGTTTCAAAAACAAAAAAGAAAATGAAATGAATGGTGCCCTTTGATTGATTAGTACTAGCAAATAAGCAACAAAATGTGGCTCTGAAAACAATAACACTGAAGAAATAATACTCTAATTTGATGTACAGTCTATGGCACTTCATGAGAATCCTTTACAACATGGTACTTAAAGCCATGATGTGCTTTAAAATATACACAGTTGTGGTTTTGCTTGGCACATTCATCTCTGTCAGATCCCTCCCTCACCATGTCTTACAATCTATTACAGTAAAAATATTACTCTTAAACAAAAATGACTGTGCATGCGCGCTCTCAGCTCTAATGGCGATTTTTAAATACAAGGTGCACCTTTGTTACTTGTAAACCTTGAACGAAATAAACTTATTTTTAAAAAATTATATCTTGGTCTACAGACGTACCAATACATAATAGAATCATGGTTACACCATAGTCTGTCTTTTCAAGATGGCATGAATATATAGGAAACTAATTATGTATGCATATTTTAATGCATAACTCTGTGCTACAAAAGAAAGACAACGCTGTTGTTTTAGATAGGAATATCACCTCAGCACAAATACCAATTGAATGTACAAAGTGTGTAGGCAACAGTGTGCAGCAAGTTCCCATGTTGTCTTTTCTTCTGGTTAACATGCAATATGTGGATGTCTTGTGGCTGAGGGATTTTTGTGTGTGTTGCTTGACGGTATATACAATATGGCTAATGACGTCGTCCTTACACTAACCAAGCACACTGTCCTTTCCTCTTTATATGATCTAGAATGCGAGAAAAGAGAGATTTTGTTAAAACACATAATTACTTAAAGAATTTTTAATACATAATAATATACACATAACACACACATACACACACATACATGTACACAGATAACATGCGGACAGAAACTTTTAAACTTAAGAGGGAGGGAGGGAGGAATGGGTGGATACAAGTGAGGGGAAAACAATTGAGGTGTAATATGAATAAATTAATTAAATACAAACAAAACAAAAAACTTCTAAACTTATAAACAACAAAGTAATGTTCTTATTCCATGCACTTGACCAATTATGAAGAAACTGCTTTTTATCCCCTCTCCCCTGATTTTTTTTTTTTTTTTTGAGACAGGGTCTGCCTGTGCTGGAGCTAATTACACTGACCTTGAACTCACAGAAATTCACTCATTGTTGTGTCCCAAGTGCTGTGATTAAAGATGAGTACTATCATACCTGGCTAAAACTGCTTTGAGCGAGCTTACAAAATGGACAAAAACAGCTTTGTAACTGTTAACTGAAATACATCTTTGGCAGGACTCCTCAGCATCTTGGTTCTTCCTCAATGGCTCTCAAACTCTGCCTTCCTTTCTCTCTACTCTGGGATCTATCTGAGCCTGGCTCTTGCTATGGGTTCTCATCACTTGGTTTTCTCTCACCTCCACAGACCCATCTTGTGGTCTGTTCCTTTCTCAAGGTTCTTACTCTTCCCACACACAACACCTTCACTGTCCAAATGGCTTGTTTTATACTATTGAGAAGAGGAGCTCCCGCACGTCTGCCTCAAAGGAGGTTCAAAGCTCTTATTTTAATACACAGCTCTGAAATCATTTACATCACTACAACATTAACATGGTAAGTAGCCACAAAGCACTGCTAAACTGTTATGTGCAAATATGTCAACACGCTTAAAGGGAAGCAACAAAGAACCTTCATCTGTCTACTGACCAGACTGAGTTTTAAATAGCACTTTGTAAGTGTAAAAATATAAGTACTTGTCATGTTTCTAAGCACATGGTCCAACTTAAGTTTGTATACGTTGAATACATATGTCCTCTAAGGATGAAGAAGAGCTGACTTTGCAGGTATTGAAAAGAATAATACAGAAAGCAAACACAAGACTTCAAGCCCTTGTGAGGATCAGCAGCATCTTCAGAATCCTATTGTCACCAAGCTGCATTGAAGTACTAACTATTCAACTGATAAATAATGTTTCCACATGTATATTAGTGTCTACGTGTACATGTGTATGTGTATGGGTACATGTGCGCGTATGTATTCTCATAAAGGAATGAGTGAAGTAATATTTAAAATAAAATTAATAACTTATGCTGAGTCTCCAAATAACTGCCTGTGAACCAAATCTAGCCCACTCTCTATTTTGAAAACAAGAGTTCTCTTGAAGTACAGACACATCCATTTATTTATATATTCTCTAACCATTTTGACACTAAATTGAGAGAACTGTAACAGAAACTGAATGCCCCATACAGCCAAAACCAGCTGGCCTGTGGTCCTTTAAGGTAAATTCATCAAATCCTAATGTTTTATTTATTTGTGCATGCATTCATTTGTAAAATGAAGTTTAAAAAACTCAAAATATATTATCCTTTGATATTTTGTATTTTACATATTAACATATTCCAACAACAAATATAGAGTGATCATATTGCATAAGAAACTTACTGTTTTATGATGACAGCTCTACATCTGGGTAACATACTTGTGGCTAGTCAGATGTTCGGCAGATATTATGGGTATCTAGCAAATAGAAAATTATTTAATGAATGATTCATGCAAGCCAACCAAGAGATGAAAACATCTTAGTATTAAACTTATAAAAAAAAAAAAACAGTGAGATTCCGCTGTGAAGTGACAGCCCTCACCTGGTCAACATGACACTATGTTAATGTAAAGGCAAATGCCAGAGAAGCAACTCACTGCTTGTAATCTTCATGTTAAATATTGTTCTATGAATGTTACCAGTACTTAGGAAGAAAAGTACAGTTACCAAAAATTCATGCATAGCAGTTATTAAAAGAAGTCCTTTTTGTTGGCCTACACACACACACACGCACACACACACCCCTTTGTGCTTTCAAATACTTAGCAATGTCTTGCCTAATTTTGTGCAACCAAATTTCTAACATTTCATTCGGATCAGCAATGTTTAGCTTTTTTTTTTCTTCCCCAAATTAAATATACCAGGTGTGAATTATAAAATAGTAATTCAAAAATAACGGGGAAAGAGAATAGGTTTGGTCTAGAAGATACTTCAGAATCCATACTACACATCTCATTGCATTTTTAGTAGGCAAGTACTCAGTGATCTTGGGAGAAAATACAACGAGAAACTCATACAGAGATGACTTTTTTCAATAATCGCAAGAGCCAAGAAATCAAACATGTGCCTTGATTCTTCTTCAACCCGGAATTAAAGGCTGATGTGTGGGAGAGGCAGCTCCCCAAGCTGAGTGTGTCAGAGGCCTGAGAACAGGGTCCTAACAGCATTGATTTGTTTCCTGGTTGTGTGAGTCTGAGCAAAGCAACTGATGACTGTGTTTAAACTTATTCTGTACAATGATACTGAGTGCATTTTGGAACGTTCATTAGGGTAACAATGAATTCAGAAACATGAAGGCTTTCCTTGTTGTTTTAGTTTAAACATCTTAGACTATCTCAGTCTGCTAAAGACTATAATTTACTATGTCCCCTTTAATTGTCATTTCTTAGCTGACATTTTAAACAATTTTACAGCATTGGCAAATGGCATAAAAAATGTGCTCCAAGCATAATGAAGCTTCTCATACCATTGTTCCTGCTGCTGCAGGACAGGATGTTGCACCCAACAGTGTAGAAGCATCAAGGATGGGGCTGTCGAAACATACCAAGGACCTTCAACACCACTCGATGCAGATGAAGGGCCAGCTAAAAACTTCTGCATGCATGCAGGCTGCATTTTGTGGCATGAGCTATTTCCAGCATTGCTAATGTACTGTAGGCATATACATATATATGTATATGTAGATATAATATATGTGTGTGTATATATATATATCCATTCCCTTTTCTTTGTTGTAAAATAGTAATAGTATGAAGACTCAGGAATTATGCATGAAATGGTCACAGCACAATGCAAGAAGTAAAGTGTCCCCTACAACCCAAGTGGCCAAGGGCAATGTTGAATTTGCTTTGCTAGAGTTGTGCTTACACCAGCAATTCTGTCGTAATATATGGTACATACATGGGCCTCTGGCATCATTGATGTGCACCATAATTGACTGCCCTGAATCCATTGATATTTCTGCCAAACCAACTATCATGCCACAGATGCACACACCCACATCCTTGTAAATGAGTCTTATATGTTTACATAAATCCAAGGATATTCTGTTAAGTCTGAAAAAACAATATTTTTTTTTTTTGGCCAAGAAATATTTAAGCCTTGTCTGAAACTTAAAATTAAGTCCATTCGACGTATATTCTTGAAATTTATTAATGGCTATTTTAATAGCTGAAAGTTCAGCAACAGACGATGATATATAGAAAAAAGAATTAAAAGTTGTGTGTTCCTCACAGTGTAACTGTTGGCTTATAGCTGGTCTGCTTGTTCCAAGGGCATTGTGCCGAGTCCCATCTGACAAGGGTTCTTTTTAGTCTCACTCAGCCCCATCTACTCTCAGTCAGTGCATCATGGGTAACCCGGTTTAGTGACTTTCATACACTACTAGCCCTAATGAAGTGTGCTTTCACAGCAGGCATATCTGCATAGTAAGGACCAGATCAATTTCAAAATGCGAGCTTAATTAATCCAGAGCTAGAAAGCATTTTCTTTAAAGAAAATTCAGAAAATGCTGGTGTGAGTAATGACATTTTTGCATTTTAAATATCTTAAATGACCATTTTACTTTAAATAGTCCATTCTTGTCCGTATAATTTAAAGTAGACGCCATCTGCTTAAAAGAATTCTACATGTTTTTTTTTTTATTTTCCACATTTTAACTGAGCATAGGATAACAGTCATTTGCCATTCGTGATTTCTGCTTTTTCTTTCCTAAATTTCCACCATTTATGCAGGTTAACTATAGAAATGATAGCACTTAATTTCCTTTTTTCATTTAGAGCAGCAAAAATCAAAGCTGAAAGATTCTGTATGTAACAGCAATTCATTTTAATAATCAGTCTGCTTACTAAAAGCTATAATATAAAAATTTTACAACAAACTATTTACAAGAGTGGTCATTTGTGGCATAGGTATGCATTTAAATATTTTTCTTTTTATTAAGAATTTAGGAAAGAACTGAGAAACTATATATCATGTGCTTTAATAATAACCAATAATAACTTTGTAATTGCTTCCATTTTGGTTGGCCAATATACTTATACAATTAGTAAGAAAAATGAGAATTGCTTGTGTAAATATCAGTTTAGTAGCTTCAGAAACAGAGCTGCGAGAACTTTGGAGCACTTATAATAAATGGCATAAAAGCAATCTGCTGCTCATCATAGAGAGAATGTGTAGGCCAACAAGAGGTATCTTTGAAACCCCATGCTCATGACAGCACCCTCTTACAGCTCTCACGTGCACATGATTCCCACAGTGGGAGATCCATGTGCTCACGTTAAGGCTGTTGGACTGGGCCCTATTAAGAGTTGGTTTTTAAGAAACAAAGCTGTAAATTAGCAAACCTGGTTGGCTGTGGCTGTTGCAGCGAAGGGAACACTTGTGGCAGATGTTGTTGCTGCGGACACAGTGGCTGGCGTAGCACCGTGCACCATGGGAACTTTCGGAGGGAAAATCATATAAGCAAACATACAGAAGAGTGTAGCAATATGGAAACCATGGCAACATGGAGGAGATCATTGGGCATGGTATTTATCATAGCAAGAAGCCATGTGACAGGACATCATCACCAGCGAGTGACATGCAATCACAGCGCAAAGCAGGACAACATTCCAAGGAGAGAAGGGGAGGGAGGGATGAAAGAGAAAAAAAAGGGGGGAAAAAGCTTGTTACCATTAAATCAAGAAAATTGACACAAACAGGCTTAATTTGCTAAGTTAAAAAAACAAGAATTTTATATAGTGTTTATAGACATTAAAATATAAATAAAAACAGGTATTTACTTTGTACAGTTATCCATCTGAATAAAAGTTTTTTTTTAGTATTTACTATTATAAATATACAATCATTACTTGTAAAAGATAGACTTGTTTTTATATACCAGAACTCATAGTCCAATCAAAATCCACTAATAGTGACTAAAGGAAACTTGTGTAGAAAGAAAACATTTATGTGGGGCCATGTCAATTAAATAGAAAATGGCATTTAATTGACAGGTGTTAGTAAAAAAGGAAATGGACTTGCCCAATAGATAAAAGTTAAACTTAGCAGTGGATTTTGAGGGGCTGTGAGATGCACCATAGATTTAAGATAATCAAGAAACAAAGCTGGCACCTACCAACACTTGTAGCGGGTGTCATGCACAATATTGAGCCTGCCCATCATGCATTGCAACAGGAAGGTGGATTTGAAAAGGGAAAAGAATTAAAACATCCCATCACACGTGTAATTAGGAAATTCATTTGAACAAAGAAGAAAAATTGTTATTCCGGGAACAGTGGCATGTAACTGTCAGCACAATCAAATCACACAGGAGCACAGTGGTTGGTTAGATCTAGTCCCAAGTGAAGAGTAGAAGCCAGTTTAACTGTGTGCTGGTATACTTTATTTCTCTTAACTGCTGCCTAGAAATAGAAGGCCTTCAAGACAACGTAAACCTATTTTAATTCTTTTAGAGGAAATTCTGTAATGTTTTAATTCACCTTCTAGCTATCTTACTGCTTTGCTACTTCCGAATCTGACACATGAATGCATAAATGTCCTCTTCAGACTGAACATCCTGAATAATTAGTGATAGTATTTATTATTGAAATGCTAGCAACTTCACTGCACAGAACTGACTGGACAATGTAATGAGACAGAAGCTCATTTTAACTCCTGGGCTTTGCTTCTCTGCTCAGGGTTGCAGCAACCATCCAGACACAAACGAGCTGGTAACCAGCCAGACACAACCTTTATTCAGAGGGCTAGTAAGCAATAAATAGACAGTATGCAAAAAAGTGAGAATCTTTCAATTCTTCAGTTAAGAGTTCAAATGCAGAAAAAGCACTGCAAGGGGAGCAGGATTCCTAAGGAATCTCAAGCTAGTTTACTTGTAGGCATCTGTCAAAACAGACTGATTTTCACTGCCAGACCCTCAAGAATTCTTAGAGTAGCCAATGTTTACAAAAACTCAAAGGCAAGAATTTGCTAATTAGACTTCAATAAAGAACCTCAGGGGGAGATAATGACGATGTACACAACACATTGGGGGCACTGGTCCTGTCGCCTCCAGTGGTCTGAATGTGGGATACGACGCCACATTCCCATATGGAGAGCCTGTTCTTTCTACAAGATTATTTTAGATTTTTTTTTTTTAATTTTTTTAAAATATAAAAGACTTTATATTTCTATCTAAATCTCTGAATCTTGGCACATCCTGTTTAAATACTAGCAGCATCTGGGGTGAACATTTGTTAGAAAAATATCTGCCAACTGAGTCTTGTCAGAGATGGTTTTACACAGCAACCTGCCATTGAGAAACATAACTGAAATGCAGATTACTCAACTGGTACGGCTGTTACATCTGTAATTCTTCTGCTATGGCAATTAGTCAGTGGGCAGTGAGGCTAGATTAAACTGAGTAATGGATCTAGGGAAGCAAACTAATATTCCACAGGGAGGCATCATTTAAGACATTTGAATAGCTTTGCGATTTTTTTTTTTTTACCACTTCTATATTAAGACTTGTGAAGGGAAACAACAACAACAAAACAGACCAATAACAAAGAATATAATTTGAGACAACATAGCAAGCAAAACTTAATGCTGGGCCTAGGTTTTGTGAAAGCACTACCTTTCTATGGCAGGAGTGCTGGGAAAGAAGACGTCAAAAGGTAAGTGAAGGAGTAAAGAGCAGTAAAGCCAGTTCAAACATCTAAGCTACAGGTTTTAAATTCAGCATTATGCTACAGGTTGCCTACTGTGTTTCATTCTTTCATGCATCACTGAGCCTGCACGTGCTAGGAGTGAGCTGACCTTTGCTAAAACGTTTAAGCTCTCACGACTGAATTTTTGTGTGGGTTATCATCCTCATTATCACTGTAACCAATGCACACAGCTTCAAAAGGGATTTGTAGCAAATAAACACAAGGCAGCAATGAAGATACTAGCTGGGGTGCAGTAACTCACAAGTGTGAACACAGTGCTGTAGGACCCTCTTACCAAGCCAAAAACTATTTTTGAAATGACCATGAGAGCCTTCTTTACTTCCAGTCACTAATGATGCACAAACAGTCAGTTCAAATTTTCCCTTAGTTTTCAGCATAAGACTAAATTTAAGGGAATGTATTTACTAATTCCCAATCTTCTCTACAAACATATTTGCACAGCAGAATGAAGTGGTTTTGAGAAATGTAGCACTGTAATTATATTGCTTTTTAAACTAAAAATCCCATTATCTATGTGAATATATAGAATATATAAAAGATAGGATGACAATTTATAGGCGAAATGAAAGTAGAGAAAAAATAAATAGAAGAGAGAAAATGTTATAATCAGAGAGCCAGTTGAAATTCCTATTTGGTAATTTTTGTTTAAATTGTCAAAACTGATATTCAAATATGCAGCAGCATCCTCATTTTTATTAGTAGTAAATATTTTAAACATACATTAATAAAACTATGAATACTTATACTTATATTGCTTATGAAAAAAGTGACAGCTAGAGATCTTTGTGTTGTTTCTTCTGTATGAAAAGGCCATATCCCTGTCTCCCTGGTCCAAACATCTGCACCACCAACTATCAGTTTCCTGGCCTTTTCTTTATTTCTGGTTAGAGATTAATGTGAGCCAACATAGAAGTTGCTTTAAGTAAACTAGTTTGGCACTTTAAAAAACTGTCTGCTAACTTTGGTTGAGAGAAATACAGCATGTAGAGAGAAGGGATATACTTCCAAGAAAGGAAAAAACACACATAATGGAAAATTCACGGTGGAGGACAGAGAAGTCTGTCGAACTGTGAATTGTAGGCCTGGGGCCCATTCTTTTCCGTCTCCTTGCCATTGTCAGATTCTTTTTTTTATTTAAGTAATTTATTGTTATCCCCTCACTTGCATCTTCCCATTCCCCCTTCTCTCCCTCTTTCACCCTATTCCCGCCCCCTATCTCTGTGACGGAAGGAGACCTCCTTCCCCACCATATGGTTACAGCCTATCATGTCTCATCCTGGTAGCCTGCTTTCCCTTCCTCTGAGTGCCACCAGGTCTCCCCACCAAGGGGAAGTGGTCACACAGGGGCCACCAGAGTTCATGTCAGACTCTTAAGGCACAGTTACCCATGAGCTCAGGAGGTCATTAGAAGATGCTCGCGTCCTCCAAATATGTGATGCATAAGGTAAAGGATGGGAACTGAACGAGACTAGGAGACTAGTTGAGAACCTTGGCTACACAGGCTAGAGAGCAGAGAGAGAAAGAGAATTGCCTCAACGTTCTCTCAGGAACGCCTCTGTCTTCCTTCAGATCAACTGAAATTACAACTTGCCTTCATTTATATTCAAGAACAACAACAACAACAAAATAACCAGTGTCAATGCAAATCTTCTTTCGGATGTCTCAAAGGAGTCAGATTCATTCCTGTAATACCAGTGGGCCGTAGATCAAGCCTGGTCTGTGTTCATAATCAACAAGAAACTGTGTAGCTAAAAATTGAAAACTCCATCAACCAAACAATAAGCCCTACTGAACTTAGTAAAATAGTTATATTTACCAGATTTTTAAATAAGATAGCATAAAATAGGTGTGGAGTTCACTGATGTTTAAGGGCTGTTTTGTGAATCCTTTTTAATGTAGTTGCATATCAAGCTCATGGTGACTGAGAAATAAGCCCAGCTTCCCTGGAGCAGAGTTCAAGTTCTGCTAAGCCCTAAGAGCCAGGTAACTTGGGGACAACTTGCTAGACTTGACTAAGCCCCGTACTAGTCACTGGTAACATGGTAATCAAGCCATGGCAATCAAACTGGTAATCAAGCCAAACTTTGAGCTGGAGGAAAAAGGAGAGAAGATGCCTGTAAGCTGCTTGGTAAGCACAACATTCCATTGAGTCATTTTTTTTCAGCCAACAGTGGCTCTTTGGAATGAAAAGTGGAAAATAAATAAGAGTGCTGTGGGGCTGGCAAGCATGTGCCCTACCTATTTCTGGATACTAGATTTCTCCCTGAAGTCAGGAGTTTGGAATCTCTAGTGTAAATACCAGGGGGCCATATAATCAGTTAGAGGCTGAGTGAATAAGAGGCGAGATGGATACAAAGAGAAAAGAAGGAGGGATGGAAGGAGAGGTCAGGGAGCTAAAGACAGTGATAGGTGGACAGACAGACGCAGTGGGTACAATAACGACTGAAGGGTTAGATGGCTAGAGGCTTTGTAAGTCCAAATTTGTTCCTATTTATTTATTTATTTTAGCTAGCTGGCTAGCTTGACACTAATCCCCAATGCTTTGTCAACAACCTAATTCCTACATATGCAGTCACCTGCTCTATGGAGTCAGCAACTGTGCTTCACTGTCATTTCAATGTAACAGACTCACACATCTTTAGTTACTGTTGAAGTGACAGACCAGAGCTCTAAAAATCTCAGCTGTGAAAAGTACAGTGTATCTTCTTAATTATTATACTGTGAGTAGACAGAATGCTGCATTTATATGTGATTCTATATTACTTACGTATAAGATAACTTAGATTTGGAAAAATGAACCTATTTTCTCTAAGATATTTGAATCTATCTTAAGATGGATTTCCTTTAGTTTGAACAAGATTTTAAATGATAAAATTGCCAATATTTTTCAAGCTAAGAAATTTTGTACATAAACATACAAATGTTCCTAAAATCTGAACAACAACAACAACAACCACAAATCACTAGAAGCAGCAATCTGTGCTGTTTGCCTGAGCAGCTTTGTTTGGGCAACCCTAGGAGTCAGATACCCATCCACTCCCGTCCACAGCACGACAGAAAGGATCTGGACCTGCATGAGACCTAGGCTACCTCGGCAGTTAAAACACCAGCTCCCAGGGTCCCCCAGACTCCCTAGTTCCATAATCAGCTCTGTGTCACATCACTGTTTTGGTCCCTGTGTGGCTCTTGGAATTTTTGGTTTATACCCTCTATGGAAATTCTTTATTTTATACCTATCTGACAAAGTAGTTTGGCAGAGTAAAGACATCAGAGTGTTAGTAATGTGCATGCAGATGGAAGTGTAAAAGTGAGATTGTTCATTGTTTTCAATCAGGAAGGCAACAATTAGCCTTCAACTCAAGTTCAACACAAGCTTTAGCCCCTCACAATTGGGTTGCATTTTCAATCTATTTGCAGAACATTTAGAATTAACAATACATCCTTCAGGAATAGCAGGCACACGGTTCTGAGAAATGAATACACTTACTGTTTCCCTAACTTGAACCTGCATATTTTACTTTACACAGACCAGAGAGCTGCTAAAGAGTAAAACTGTCATAAAAATACAGGTCACACTTACTATGCAATTGTTGGCTACATTGATTTAGAGAAAAATAAAATGTTTGAATATTGTTGAGAAGTTAAGGCAAAGATCTGCTGATAAGACAGAGATTTCAAGTTTCTTTAGATAACATGTGGAAGAAGGTAATTTGTTTCATTTTAAAATTTCAAATAAGGAAACTACTGTTTTCAGAATAATATTCTATTCAGTGGAAGAAACTGATAGAAAATAAAAATTTAATTTGCTTAAATATTCTAACAATCCCTTAGTGCCTAGCCTAGGGATCTGGTTATATGAAAGTGAGTGACTGTTCATTGAAAATTGTAAAAATCTAGGTACACTGAAAAAGCAAAAAATATTAATTTCTGGAAGTCTCTGAACAACCCTGTATAAGAAGAGAAAGATATCGTGTGCTTCAGTTTAAAAATTTCCCTAAGGTCAATGAACATGCTATAGATTAAACTCATTTAATATTTATCCTAATATAGACATTCTCCGACTTGAACAATGTATCTCAAGAGTATAGCTATCATTTATTCTGAAATAATTTAATAAATATATTTTAGCTAGCTGATTTATTCTATGTCTGAGTGGCTAGTTTTTAGAATTGAACTATACAAAGCTTTGTTTCCCAGAGACATCTAATGTGAAAATAATGTATTAACTTGTTAAGAAGTCTAAAATAAACCATCCTATTCTCTAATATCACAGGAATGTGATACTCTAAATATTGTCACCTTAGCACAAGATGCCAGATCCCTGACACACATACTTAGTTATTAATTTACTAAATTATTGAGAACTTATTCAAATATATATTTGTAGTGTTTAAAAAATAAAACTGTGTAATAAAGAAAAAGAGGGTATAAAAAGTAAAAAAAAAAAAAAAACTATGGAATAAATTAAGAACGTTTAAATAGTAAATTTCTAACCAGTAATGAGGTATTAGTGTTTTAAATTCTTAAATCTCTGTGAATAAGAGTATGTGTATGTGACCAAACTGAAAATGAATGCAAGCACAGATGCATGACTCAGCGGTTAAGTAGGAACACCGGGCGTGACTAAGCAGTAAATACAAATCCCAAGGGAACTTAGGACTACTTCGTCTTCAGCAGAGGAATAAGAATAATTTTACCGATGCATAATTAATATGAAGAGCACATTTTAAGAGCTCTAGAATGAATAAATTTTAACTGTCTCTTTTGCAAACTAAAGGTGAAAAATGTCAAAACTGAGTCATTTCATAAAATTGTAGACTCTTGAAGGCAAAGGGGTCTTACAGCAGGACAGCATCATAACATAGCTTGACAAACATACAACAGTGTTGAGGAAAGAGAAAAAAAGAGAATATTTCAATTCCAAATAGCATGAACACCAAAAATATATATAAAACATGTCTGCCTCGGTAAGCGTAAGTTTTCAGTTTTATAGGAAAGCCATACAGGAAGACTGGATGCGCTCCCCCACTGACCGCCTTACCGTATGTACGCCCTCTCTAAGACTAGCGGCTAGCTTGGGCTGCAGGTGTTTGCCTGCTTTACCAGTGGAACCACTGTAGATCATCCCTGATGCATTCACTAGCAAATCCAAGCCCTTACCTGGTGGGAGAAACGCTGTATGCTGCTGTAGCTGCATGTTGGCTAGAGCCTGTTGGTATTGGAAAATACCAGTGTTAAAGACTGCGGTGGCACCGTTGGTTTTTTCAAGAGCAGGCCTCTTTGGCAATGGGGGAAGTACAGCTTGAGGAATTCCCTGTTTAGTGAATGAGTATAAAAACAAATACCAGTAAAAAGAGAAAAAGAAAAAAGAAAAATCAGTTGTAGGCTAACACTGTTAAGGGAGCATGAGCAAGCAAGCAGCAGAGCACTTAACTACCCAGGGGGGAAAGTCCAGTCGACAAAACCAATTACAGAAATTAAGCAAGATAAAAGCTTTAAAGGAAGCATTATTTTGTCCACGACAAAAGCCCACTAGTACGAGAGCACATGTTATCATGAGTAAGGTGTTTTATGCCCCATAATGCTTCAGGCTTTCGGCGGGAAGCCGTTGACTTGGGAAAGAGAGGAAGCTGCAGTGGGAGCTCTATGAGGACTGAGGCGTAGAAGCACGGTTAATCGTTAACTGTAAGGTGACTGGCCAGGGACATGTACTGACAGCTCTGCCCTCCCCAGTCTGCTGACACATGCAAATGTCCCCAGCATGCAAACTCTACTTAAATACTGCAGTATACATGTTAAAAAGAAAAGAATTCTATCACTAAAGCCATGCTAACCACACAGGTACATAAATATATGGTGGAAACCACTCTTTGTTGTCCTCCGAGTACTTTATTAGAATGTTTTACAGTGGAATTAAACTGAATGTGGGCTGCTGGGACTCCAGTCCTTCATTGCACCATATCCATCTATGTATGTATTTTTAGGTCTTTCTGCTCATTTTCAGGGAACCACACTCAGTTTTTCATTGTACTTAACCACTTTAAACAGGAAAAGGATTATATATATATATATATTTTTTTAAATCGGTTAAAAACAAAAACAAGAAGAAACAAAAACAAAAACAAAACAAAAACAAAAACAAAAAACCTTGTATCTACAATAAAGCTACATGCCAAGCTAAAAGGTGAAAGGTCATAGTACCAGGTCAAAGGTTGCCTCGAGGGGTCGCTTCAGTGATTTGACAGCCGACTGAGTCTTAATTAGCAGGCAGCGAGCACATGATGGCAATGGGCCAGTGGGGTTCAAGCGCATTAACATAAACAGCAAGCAGAGGTGCATCATGGGGGCAGCAGTGCATTTTGGGTAGGTGAGAAAAAACAAATAAAAAAACAAATCATCGGAATGCCATATACAACGAATAACAAGACTAAGCATGCACAATAAAGGCACTATTGAGTTGTTATTGGAGGATAATTCCTCTTTGTAGTTAATTTCAAACAATACTCTAAAGAAAAAAAAAAGGGCGGGGTGGTGATAGAAAGAGAAAAGGAGAGAGTCTGCCTTCTGTATTTTTGCTCAAGTATCCATAAACAAACACAGAAAAGACCTCTCTCATGATCATTTTACTGTGCCATGACAATGGTTTATGTATGAATATTTAAATAATAAGTCATATATTTATATAAAAAAGGACAACATTAAAACAGCTAAGCCAAGAAAAAATGGACTCCTTAAACCCAGCTACTAGGTCAAACTGAAGTTTACCTTAAGAAAAACATTTAGTATCTATCCTAAACGATGCATTGTTTTTAAACTCCTTGAGTACTGCTGTTTTTCCTCCTTCCCTTCTAATGGCTTAGTCAAGCTCTGGCACTTTAATTATCATAGTTATGTCATCATAGGGCTTCACACTATCTAGAGAGCAGACTATTCAAAATGTTGCAGCTAGTTTAAAAACAATTTTGTTGAGGCCGTTCTTCTAAATAGTTCCAGGTGAAGTTATTAGAAGGAAGATAAAGGTAAAAAGAAGAGCCTTGATGTGCAGAAGAACACTCCCAAGGAGCACAACGGCTGAGTCGATGGTATACAGAGATCAGAGACTGGAAACGGTAGTGTTGTCAAATCAGAAAGGAGACAAGGGGATCTTTAGGAAGCAGGGATTTCAGAAACCCTATATTCAGACTATGGCAGAGTCTTCAGGGCTAGGCTAAGAGGAGGAACAATCTGAGCCATTTTGAGGAGTTACCCTCACTTCTGTGAATGGTAGCTTCCTTATGTATTGTGTGGGATACCTGAACAAACATATCTTCAGCAAAACATAAAAAAGGGGTTAATAGATGAATAGCTTGTAGTAGACAAAATTGTTTAATATCTTTTTGGACTGCTGGCAGGAAGGGCACTTCTTGTCTCTACTCACCATGGCAGCTGCAGTAGCTGCAGCCTGTGCTGCTGCAGCCTGGTTGACCTGGTATTGGGCAGCCTTGATCTTGGCTTGCAGGTGTGCAGGAGGATGAAAGTATTTGCACTTTTCCCGAGAGCATCTCCCTTTGATGTAATCCATGCAGACAGTGACTGTGTTGTCGTTGGTGTCAATCATGGTGCTGTCAGCAGGATGAGCAAACCGACAATCATTTTCTCCTCGGTTGCAATTGCCACGCTGGTACTCTCGACACACCTACCAGGTCATTAAAAGCATGGGATATAGTCAACAAGAGCAAGCAGGTCCTTTCTGAAGATAGTAATTTAGCTAGCCAAACTGGTGACCAAGGGCATATGTAGAGGAGAAAGGGCAACCTACAGCACTGCAGCAACACAATTCAGCAGTGCTCAGTATTCAAATATTAGCGCATTTCCAGTGAAAATGTCCTTGAGAAAGAAAATACGTCGATGATGAGTGCAAGGCATGTAATAAAACATCCACTGCCGTACTGTGCTGGTGTACTTATTAATCACTGAGGAGAAAAGTATGGACTTTATAGTGAAGAAAGCCTGCAGACAATGTTCTCACCAAGTAAACGCAAGTGTATAAAGAAAGAATGAGATGCAGGGGGCACCACTCTGTCGATGTGACACAAAAAAGAACACACAACATCATGGTGTTTGTATCACTGCCTGTTGTTAACCCCGAGGAGGTATCAAACAAACTGAATGGGAAGCATTTTTACAAAATAGCTAAACATTCTTTCAACATGTCAAGGCCATGACAACTGAAAGATTAAGACACTGTCATGGATGGGAAATCATGGATCCAGGGAAAAGACGGTGGCAGGACAACTGCATGTATCTGCTCCCAGGAATCATGAGATGTGCTCCATCTGACAACTTGAGCTTAACCCCTAAGACGCACACAGTTGAAAGAAACAACTGACACCCACAAACTGTCCTTTGATGTCAACATATGTTCTGGGGCATGCCCGTGACCAAACACACGTACAAATGAAGAATAGATGTAATAAAATTTTAATTTAAATCTGCTTCATGTATACAGATCACTTAATTCATCACAAATCAAAGTTAAAATTTTGGATTTATAAGTGGTACTGAAGTTATGTAAGATGTTAATATTTAGTTTGGTGAATGTCAGGCAAGAACTTTCAGTTATGTACTTGTAACTTTTGGGTAAATAGAAATATTCTAGCTTGAGAGCATTTCTACCAAAATATTTCCAGGCGTCGTCTTTGAGCACTAGAGACTCACTTGTCTGTTGTATAAAGCGGACGGAGACAGGCTCACTTGTGTTACTGTCTACTTGGTTTGCAATCTGTTAATTTTGCTGTCGGGATGGGTTTAAGAATTCTTTCTCATTCATTTGCTCTTTGCGTCTTACTGAAATTGCCAGCATTCTCCGCTTTGGGAGTTTGATCTTTTGACCACCAGAGGGCCATCTAAAACACCTAATGACTAACATCAAACCTCACATTTTTATAACACATACTTCAAAGACACGATTTAAATACTTCAAGGACGGCCTCCCCTCAAAATCAGGCAATGGCAGACACTGAACACTCTGTTTTGTAGCTAAGAAAGAATGAGATGCTACGATTTTTAAAAGTACTAATAAAAAAAATGACCACATTTAAACCCAGCTCCTACTACATGAATGTCCTATTATGGTGGAAAGCGGTTCATACTAAGAGCTTGGGCTTGGCGACATAGTAAAAAACATGTTGTACGTGAGTGCTGGGAAACTCTCTGCTATCTAAAGACCCGTGTTCCACAGCGCAGCAACGGCCCAGCTCTCCTCTTCCGTTCATCCTCATCTCCATTCGGTTTTTTAAGGCTACTGAATAACTAAGGACACAGATGACTTGGAGAATTATAAAAGATTGTTTTTTTTATTATTATTATATATTCACCTTCTTGAACAAAACTCAGGTGTAACCAAGAGCTCACACTTTAGAAAGCGAAGGTGATCAAGCTGTGTTTCAGAACAATTGCCCCGCCCCCTTCCTAAGTGAGCACCACAGGAAGCTGCACAGGTTCCTACAGCCTAGCTAATCACCGGAGCTAGGAAAAGAGATACCCTGAAAGAAAATGCATTACAATGTAGTCGGTGTCCCTATCCGTAAGCTACATACTGTGTTAAAATGGCATGGTATAAACTGGCCATGGTGGTGCACGCCCTTAATCCCAGCACTCGGGAGGCAGAGGCAGGAGGATCGCTGTGAGTTCAAGGCCAGCCTGGTCTACAAAACAAGATCAGGACAGAAGGCTACACAGAGAAACCCTGTCTCAAAAAAACTAAAAAAAAAAAAAAAAACAAGTCATTGTATAAACAGAAGGCTACTTTTCTGCTCAAGCCAATCAGTACGGCTGTCAGTATGGCTTCCTCTATCAGGAAGCTCAGACAGGCCCATGTATGCGCTCTCCGGTCAGTTCTCACTGATGCCCTCTTTCCTAAGTCTGCCTACAGGAGAGCCGAAAGCAAAAGACTTAACACCATTTTCCACTCTTGCCACTTTGGCAGAAAGACCTAAATCCTAAGACTGTGCATTTGTGAGTTCCCTTTGTGCATGTATGGTTTCTATAGGTTAAAGATGGCTTGACTTTACACTTCACTCTTGTGGCATGCAGGCAGGGAGAGTCACAAGCACTTCATCAGAGGTAACCACGAGGAAACCAGCCTTTGCTAAGGGTCTAAAGTCAGTTGCTCATTTCTGCTGCATTTCTCACTTTCAGATTCCTTTTTCCGCTTTAAGTTTGTCCTGACAGGAAGTGGGTAGAAAAACATGCACATTACTTTACCTTTTAGAAAAAGAGTATAGAGAAAGCTCCTTATCAAAGTTTGACTTGTGAGAAGCTGCAGGGAGCTTAGCAGATACTAGATGGTCTTGGGATGATGGAGACAGCATGAAACCAACTTTAATACACACTTTCCACTATAGTCACCACCAGCAGGATGGCGACACCATCCACTGACTGCTGAAAAGAGGCTGGGTTTGTTTCTTCTTCTGAAAATTTGAGGCAAGTTTAGACTAGGCTTACCAACCTCACTAAAAAAAAAGATGAAACTGATAAATCTAGTTTACAGTGGTAAGTTAAAATAGACAAAATTTTCAATATATTTAATCTCATAACTTAAAACAAGACGAAAACTTACAAAACTTACCAGCAAATTTGCAGCTGAATAGAAAAAAATAAATAAATAAAAATTCAAACAATATTCTGACTCCCTTTTCCTTTTGTGCAGTTTTCTGTCTGCACGATTTTTTACATGGCTGTGATCATGGTTTAGCTACAACTTGGTTTCCTTTTTCAGAAAACTATGCCTTTATATTATCAACATTTTCATTTTTCTGTATGAGGTCCAGGTCATCACTTCTGATTGCACCTCAGATATCAAACACTACTTATAGCATGTGTAACCCTTAAGTAGATCCACAGATTATTTCCAGTGTTTGCATACTGGAAATAATTTTGCAAAGGAAGCATGACAATAGGCATTGTGGATAATTTTCTAATGTAAATATGTAGAAATGAAATTTGTGGGTCAAAAATTTTTCAGTATTTTCTGTAGTTTGATACATATTTTTCAAACCTAAATTAAAGTGATCAGATATAAGAACTACACAAAATCAGATTCAATTTTAAAAAGGCACACTAAGTATCTTACTCTGTGAACACTGAAGCAGAGTCTGTATCACAATCCAGATTAGGTCATACAGAGAAACCAATAGGCCAGGCTGGTCTCAAACTCACAGAGATCTGCCTCCTCTGCCTCCTGAATGCTATGATCACAGGCATGGGCCAACTGGCTAGTCTTTATTTTTTTTAAAAATGTAACAAACATAGTTCAAAATAATAGCAATGTTTCTATGTCTCATTAGATGGTGAAAGTTGGAGTCCTGAGAAGAGTCATGCCAACCTGGAATTCTCTAAACCTGGACCGTTCCTATGTATTTTTTCAGAAGCTATCCTTTTGAAGTTGTATTTTTTGTAACAAACCCAAATCTATATAATAAGCCAGATCTGTGTAATAAACTTAGAAATATTTAGAGAATAACAATCAAAAGCAGCAAATGAAAACTGATCATAATGTGGGCCAGGAATCTGGTTGGCCTTAATATTCTGAAATGTCAAAAAGTCCTACAGACTTCATTTCTATTAAGCTTACTCTCTCACATGTTAGCTTTTGATTGGGGAGGAGGTCCCCTTGGGTCACAGACCTAGGCGAAAAGAATAGGGTGAAAGTAGGAGGGAAGGACGAACAGGAGGATACAAGGGAAGGGAAAACAACTGAGCTGTAATCTGAATAAATAAATTAAAAATTTTTTAAAAAGTCATTCCTGGTGGCGAAATCTCTGAGGTGGCACATGTCTTTAATCCTTACACTGTGGAGAGCACGCAGATCTTTAAGTTTGAGTCCTACCATGTTTACATAGAAAGTTCCAGAAAAGTCAAGGACATATCATGAAACCTCATGTCAAAAAGAAAGAATAAAGTAATTCTTGATAATCAGTGATTTGATTAAACCACTCAGAAACTTTATGGCTGTAATTGTTTTTATCCTAATACAAAGAAACTACTTATATTTTCAATAAAAGAATTAAAATATCTACATTTTAAAATTCTGGCGAATTATGGATCAATCATAATTATCTGTTTATAATTACATTCCTAAGCTGGGCTGGTTTCAGTTGGTTATCTAATAGATAATTTTTGATTCATTTTTCTTAAAAAAAAAAAAAGAAGAAGAAGAAGAAGAAGAAGAAGAAGACGACGAAGAAGAAGAAAGGAAGAAACCAAAACAGAGAAGTTGCTTATTTGTTCAGTTATCTCATAGGATTTCTGTTAAGATCCAATGGGCAGTCTTTTTGAAATTTATAATGTGGGCACCATCATTATCTTTTAGGCTAGAGAGCACAACACACATAATAATATTATTCATACTGTGTGTGCATTATGCATCACTATGTTGTATATATGTATAAGTTTGTCATTTAACTACATGTCTTAAAAAGTCAACCATGAATGTATAAGAATGACCAACAAAACCAGCATTAAATCTATTTCCATATTTTCTGCCACTTACTCCTATGAATGGATGCACAAATCCAAAAGAACAAGAAAATGTGGAACAGCATTAAAGACATCAACATATAACCCTATGACTCTATAACTCTAGAGATAAGTTTATTAGTCTTCAAATTAAAAGTGTAAATAAAAGGAAATTTAAACATTAAATGAAAAAATAGTGAAATAGTAGAAAATGAGTAAGTAAGCCAAAGTTACTAAATTTCTTATATTAAAATAAATTACAAGTTAAAATCTCTGAAGCAAACTTAAATTAGTTATGAAAATCAAAAACTGACATGGAAATATATGAAATATTTTTAAAAGGCATGCTATACTTTTAAGAGGTATTAAAGGGCCTACCAGTAATTAAAAAACTGTGTACACTAGGTATTTGTTGTTGTTGTTTTGTTGTTGTTATTGTTGTTGTTTTTGAATTTTTTGCTTTTTTGGGGGGAGGGGGTTTCTGTGTAGCCTTGGCTGTTCCGGACTCCCTTTGTAGACCAGGCTGGCTTTGAACTCACAGGGATCCGCCTCCTAGGTGCTTTTAACGTTTGTTAATTTTTTAGTGATATTAAAGTATTAGACAAGTAATAGGAATGCATCTTCTACAGAAATACAAACTAAAAGTAATAGATGAATAAGCTTTTTTTGTGGTTCAAAGTATTGGCTTGATCCTATGACATGCACGCGTGTGCGCACACGCACACACACACACACACTCACAGAACAAGAAAAAGAGTTGCTGCTTCTCTAAGCTTTATTGAGTATACAGTTTTTTCTATTTTTAATTATGTGTATATGAGTGTGTCTGCGTGTGGGTTTGTGCACATGAATGCAGTGCATACTGAGGCTATAAAAGGACATCACACCCCTTAGAGTTGGAGTTGCTGGCAGTTGTGAGCCTCCTCACATGGATTCTAGGAACCAAACCCTAGTCCTCTAGAAGAGCAGTAAAAGGGCTTAACTGTAGAATCATCAATAGCTGGGGAAGTTTTTATTTTAATATAATGCTATATTCATTAAACTCATTGAAATACCAATCTAAACATTACTTCTATTTGGCTTCCAAATGCTACTCTTTGTCCAATTTATAGGAGTTATATTAATTTCTGCCCATATGCAAAGGGTTAGCAGATGGTTGTGTTTCAACAAAGTAGAAATCTGCATTACGAGTACTTTAGAAAAATAACACCTCCCCAGAACAAGAGTCCTTTATTTTAAAACAAGCAAACCCAATTGAAACCAGGAGAAGCCAAGGAGCATGTTTATATTGTTTGGAATATCAAACATTTTTTCCTCACAAAGTACAATGATGTGAAGTGATGCAATTAGCGAAAGAGCCGTCAAAGTCTTTGAAATATGCAGCCACTGAGGTGTGTTTGGCTACTCCTGTGTAGTATGAACTACTTTATAGCTGCCTCCGTATCAGGATGCTGAGAACAATGCTCTCTGTAACTTAGCAGTCTGTGCAAAAGTACGTGCATTAGTAGATGTACGGTTTCAATTCACAGTCACGAATAACCACAATTGAAGAAGTTGTGAAACGTTGGGAGTTACACAGCGAGTGCTTTGAAGACTATTTGCTTTTGTATTCACTTGTCTCATAAGTGAAAACAATCCGTGAGACCCACCTATGAGGCCCCATATTTAAACTACTATCCCAAGTGATCCTAGTCCCAGAGACATCAGTAGACTGTCCCTGTACCATGTACAAAAGCACTATTTAGGTAACACATTTCATTAGTGAAACGGTCAAAACCTAACATGTCTATGAAAGGAATGCTAACAAATGTTTAAACTCTTCTTCAACATTGTCATGTCTTACATGTCACGATCCTACCCTAGAATCTCAGTGTGGGTGTGCATCTTTCTATGACTGGTTAATTTACTAGCAGGTTGATGGGTTGACATTTAAAGTTACAAGGTAGCAGCTATGAGTTGAGTTTTATTCTTAGGAGTGCCTTTTCTTGCCCTTGGTAACAGACAACAAGTAAAAGGCCTTACGGATATTCACAACACCATTAACTTGAAGGACATGAAGTATAGTTATCTGCTGGATGTTGCAGAATAAATGCATCCACACAAAATTACTGTGATTCTTTAGAATAAGTCAATGACTTATTATCAACACTTTGTAATGAAGCACAGGCATAGTCTAGAGCTCAGGAATTTTTAATACCTGTGCACACTGTAATGTTTCTTAGTATACTCTTTGACCATTAAAGTGAGGCTTGGACATTACAGAAAGGATCCCAGGATCACAAAACAGAATTTTAGCAGCATCTTTTTAGTGACCAACAGATTGGGTTCACTTTAAGAGAAAACCAGTCTGAGCTTTAAGTACAGAACATACAGCATTTGTAAAAAATATACAACAAATGAGTGAGCATATAAATAGAGAAGTTATGCATCTGTGATGTGTACATTTGCATATTTTAAAAAATAAGTGTCTTATCACCTACTGTTGCTGCTATTAAAAGGCAATGGATGATTTTAATGTCCTCTGACATTAAGACGAACCAGTGCAATATTCAAATTTTACATATAAGCTACATGAAGCCAGTATGACAAACCAAACTTACGTAGCTAATACCTATAAGCAGTAACTACTGAATCCTACTTTCTAACTTCAGACTTTTGAATCCCATTTGGTACTGTCAAGGCTAGTTCTTCTAAGTGATTATATACAAATAAAAAGTACTTGGAATCTCCTTAATGTGTGACAAATTGTAGAGAAGGAGGAAAATATATAACAAGAAAAGCCAAGCCAAGATCCTATTTAATTTAGACCAATTTTACCTTGGAAGGAAATAAAAATTCAAAATATTTTAAGATGGAACACGGCTTTAATCTCTATATAAGCAGAGGTGTCAACCTTGAGAAAAGAATTGTGGGCACCCCTTCTATGTCTTTTACCCTCCAGTACTTTAAGGAGCACCATAAGTGTGTGTGTGTGTGTGTGTGTGTGTGTGTGTGTGTGTGTGTGTGTGTGTTGGGCCTCTGAAAACACAATGCAGAGGAGGAAGAGGCACATACATGCTTCTCGCTTCAGTCCCTAACTCCTAACTGTGACTGTGACAATGACTCACATCCTGTCAACAGAAGCAAGGGCATGCCTACTGCTATCAGGAATGCACATGATTCGGAGGAGAGATTGTTCTAGCAGTAGCAAAGGCTACTGACAGAACACACATGCAGCTCTTCATGGATAGAAAACAAAATCACAAAATGCAATTGTAAAAAACTACCTAAGCTTCAAAAGAATACACAGAGTTTTGATCACGTAGCTCAGTTTTTAAGTCCTGAATCTTATTACCTCTACTGACACTCCTCTCAGGCTATCTGAGTCCCATTAATCAATTAACAGCCATGCATTAAGAATCTTGAGTTTGCTTTGGGAAGATCAGGGGAAGAACACTATTTCAATTGCTGTCCTATTTCACCTGCAGACTGCATTTGTTAAAGAACTCCTACCTTTGTGTAATGAGAAGCCAAACACCAGAATGTATCTCGATAGCAAAGACAAGCTACCTCACATCTCTTTCCCTACCCTGACTTTCCTGTAAAACGATGGAACCGACAGTGTCTTTCCCATCATGCTGTTGTAAGGGTATAAGGTGTGATGCCTGTATCTGGCACATCCTGATAATACAGCTGCCATCTGATACTCTTTCTAATACTTCCCATAAAATTTAATGAATAAATAAGACACTGGCACTTACTCTATTTCTGATAACCTGACAAGTTATTAGACTCAATTGCCAACAAGCACCACCCTACTTTGCTGCTTTCTCCTTAATTAGCACACGCAGAGCATCTCAGCTCTAGGTCCTTCCTAGGAGACAGGCAGGAGGGCAGCTCAGTGTGGGTCATTAATTAATAGGCCATTTTCATACATAAACTGTTAATTCGTGCCATGCTAGAATGCTGAACAATACTTTCAAACTAAAATGTTTATCTTTAATTCCCTTTTCAGCCGGAAGCAGCAAAGCGTGTGCATCTGCTCATCCTCTGCACTAGTCAAGTGAAGTTCTACTAAAAAACGCTTCTGTCAGGGCGCATTTCATAAAACTGCTGGTCTCAAAGGAAGCACTTCAGAGCTTAGGAGAACAGTTGCAGTGAGTTTTAGAATGTTTCATGTGCAGTAGCCACTGTGTGCCATGCCTATGAGATCTTTTAGACATTAATCATTTGCTATTTTTGATTGCTACAATAAACACTCAAGAAGCAATTCTTCCATGCCCAACATTTTTTTTAAGTCTTTCAGGTGTGAGTATTATTAGCGCCATGTGCAAAGTTTCATGGGAACTGAGGCACAGTGGACTAATAGGCACCCTGATCTCAGTTCCAAGTCCTCACTTAGTACCCTAAACATGGATGTTGTAGGTTTTTTAAAAAATAAGTGTTATTTTAATCAAACGTGCATAACTGTATTCTAACAAAATGCTGAAAATTGTAAAATAAGTCACAGCTTTCAGTTTTTTAAGTCGTTCTGGCCATAAACAATTGACGAACTGTCGTGGATACTAGGAAGAGCCAATTCTTTGTCTTACCTCCAGTCTGTCTGTCCGCATTAGCTTCTGTGCGGCAGCTGCTGCAGCTGCTGGCACTGGAACTCCAGGATTCCCCGTGACCAACATTGGTGCAGTGGGCAAGATCTCTGCCGGAACCAGGCTTGGGGAAACAGGCCCCAGGTAGGGATTAAAGGCTGCTGATGCATTGGTGGCTAAGCTTGGTGCAACTGAAAACATTGGCTGAAAATTAAAATAAAAAGCAAAATTTAATGGCAAATTCAATTCCAAATTGGTACTTTACTTTATACAGCTATCATTTATTCTCCATCTATCATTCATTCTTCATTCCTTCACTTCTATTTAGTCCTGCCTTTAATTTAGTCCAAGAAGGTTTTAGTAAAGAGACAACCGCTGGGTCACTGGTTTTCGCAAACCTAGCATGCAGACTATGCATGAACCCCTCCAGAGGGTCTCAGAAGCTTGGCATTTAAAATACTTGGGGTTCTGTCTTGAATAGCTCAGCACAGCCACTTGTTTGTGGTCAAAGATTCTCTACCTTTGTTGTGACTCAATCCTAGAAACTTGTCTGAGACACACACTGTGTACCTGCTATGTCAGATACATGTGAAAAAGACTGTTGCCACGTGTTCACAGATTATAAGGGCCTATCACTGAAGCAAACACAGAAGTCCCTGGGTATCACTGAGTCCCATAGTCAGCAAAGCTTGTGGGCTGTGAGAGAGGTGATAAAGCGCAGAAGAGAGGACAGCATTTGGCCTAGTCACCTGGTGTGGGTTTCTCAGAATGGTCAATGTTCTGAGTCCCTCACATCCTTTATAAGCCACTCAGCAAAGAATCAGCCTCACTACAAAGAGAAAAATCTAGAATGGGAAGACTGAAATAGGACAGTCCTCAGGAAATGCCACAGAATAATTCAAGAAGTACACCTGGCAGCACAGGACTGCTGTCAGCGTCTGTAGACTGCTTTGGTAGAAGGTAGAAGGAGATGTAGGTTACTTTTGTTATGCAAATATGAATGCCATGGAAACAGATCTGGTCTGGAATAGTTGCTGAAATCTATTCTAATAGTTTGTCCAGGGTATCAAGACAGAATTTTCAATTTTACTGATTACAGATTTTCAAAAATTTCAAGTTTTAAAATTTAATGCTTTGTGTAACAATTATTCCCTGTCTCTCTTAGTGTGTCCCTGTCTTTTTTTTTTTTTTTCACTCTCTCTCATGGAATAATGATACCTATACTTCAAGGTAATTCTTAACAGTTTAGTGTCTTTATCTGGTCGTAAGAAATAGATCCATGGAGCAGTTGTATACTAACGTGACTTTAGACTAAAGTGTTGCCAATCCCTTTCTCTGAGAGTAAGAAGTTAGGCTACACCAGAGTATAAGAAGATTCCAGAAAGCTTGGCAACAGAACTTTGTGCAATATAAGATATACATTGAAGAAGTTAGTCCTATAACATGAAATTAAACAATCTGTCATCTCTCTAGTCTTTCTGTGATATTATACATGCAGAGGAATACAATGAAGTTCACTTAGTCCCTGCCACAGAAAGCGGTAGTTCTCACTCTGGGTGAACGTGACTCCCTGGAGACATGTGGCAAGGGCTGCATTTTTTTTTCACACTGAGTGGTGCTACTGCAAGGAAAGCCAGGGATGCTACTATGTGCAAATGACATTCTTTCATATGAACGCATTGGGTCCCAAAAGTTTACAGCCATGGGTCTTGAGCACACATCCTACATGACACCTCCGCACTGCAAATACATTTATTTCTACTAAGAAGAATATGAAAGACAGAATATTTGTATATACTTTGATTTGCTGGGAAGAATTTACAGCATAGCATATTTCACACTGATATTTTCAAGCTAAAATAACTAGTACTCCAAGCATGTGGTTTTGAATGCCATGCTTGATAACTCTGACAGGTCCATGACCCTTGTCTAATGAAGTAGCCTAAAATAAGACCTTTGCCCCCAAGCCCATAACCCATCTCAACACAAAACAACTGCCGCCAGGGAGTAGAAAGTTTCTATGTGTTAGACTACTAACAACCAACATCTGTATCTAGAACTGGGTCCAGTGGCATCTGTCTCTCAACAATCCCCTGAACAGCAGTTGACTTTAGGCTTTTTCCTTGTGTACTAGAGGCCAGGGCAGACCATGATAGGGCAGTCCTTCATGGTAATCACACAAGAAACTTCAACTTCTGTCCGAGAATGTTCTAGTCAAATTTGTATTCTGTTGCACAGAGTCAGATACGGTGCATGGAAACTCAGCCAGACAACCGCTGCAACCAGCTAGGACTGTTTTAAATTTAGCCGAGTTCTAGCAGATTGGACATTAGTTAATGTCCTTTCTTTTACATTCCATTACTGTAAATTAAAATGGGTTTCCAGAAAGCCCATTTGGTACTTACTTCAGAAAGTTACTGAAATGTTTATGTCACTGTACCATATATAACTACTTAGGACAAATATTGTATTCATAAAGATCTGGTGACCACGGTCCCTTCTGCATTGCTGGAGCTGTCCTGCAGAGGGCGCATAAAATCGCAAGGATGGGGACTGATTTACTGGTAGTTAAAGTACCCCTATTTTCTTGAAGTACCGATTGGATAATGTCTAACTATGCAACTTGTATATTTGATACTAAGTGCATCCCTCTAACAGTGTCTTATACTTATGTTTGTTCCAAAAAGGCGTAAAGAAGGGTGGTTTAGCATTACCTTTTTCAAGGTCATTGTAAGTTACTAATTCCAGGGCTGTTTATTACTTGTTTGTTTTAGATGAGACATTCTGCTCACATTACAGTAACCAGGCTTCATTATAACTGAATATATTGTTCAATTTCACATTATGATCCTAGCTAACTACACAAACATAATTTTTACTAGTGATTCCCTATCTGTGTGCCAGCACTGTGATGACTGCTTTACTTATGTTATATTTAATTTTCTAATATAAGGTTTTACTTCCTTTGAACTTCCGTGGGTGGGTGGGCTGTTAGGAGAGTAGGAAGATATCCTTTAGTTCCCTTCTAGGTCCTTAACAACACAGAACAACGCCTGGCCTACCATAGGCATTCAATGAATGACTCGCCACTCTGTCAGGGGATAGCATTGTATTTATTGCTAAATGCTCACAAATTTTAAGTGTCCATCACTACCCATGAATGAATGGAAGGGAAGGGACTGGCCGCATTTGAGTCTGATACCAATCTGGTTTAAAGTGGCTCTCACATAATGACCAAGTGCGAACTAAAATTACCTGGAGGACTATTAAACTGTGATTTCCCAGGCCACTCCTTCTTGTCTGAATTACAGGAAAGACATCTAGGGTGGCAGTACTTTTAAATGCTTCTGGGTAATTCTATTCCCATGCATTTAAAGAAATAGGTGTCCCAGACAGAATTCTGCCTAAAAATGGGCACGCTTAGATGCAGGCAGAGTCGATGGCCGAACTCTGCCAAGACAGGGTAAGCAAGCCCTCAATAATTAGTGCCTATCAAGTATGTCTGGCATATATTGGGCTAGGGGTCCGAACATGATGCTTCAACGTTAGAGAGTGTTGGGTGACTGGTCAAGCAGTAAATTGTCTCAGTCATTTTTTTTTTTCAGGCTGCTAACCTGTACTTGCAGTTCACTCAGAAGGACTTTAAGTTCTATTCCTTCTCAAGTCTATGATGGGGTTGAAGACCAGACAGTTTAGTCTTACAATCAAGTTTAGTTACTAGGGGATAAGATTTTTTTTTTAGATCAAGATAGATGATTTAAGTTAATAGAGATGAGATATGATAGATATTGATTTTCATTCAGAAATTTGGACCCAACAAAGTAGGAAGGATGGTTGCTTTGGGCTTGACAAATGCAAATAACATTCATATAATTCATGATTGTCTCGTGATTCTTCCTGCTACAGTTTGTCTGATTCATGTGTAGTAATATAAATGTATTTGTTAAAAAAAAGAAAGAAATAGGTGTCCTTCACAAATTGGACATAAGGTTTCTAAGGAGACAAGTTTCTCCATGGCTCTCTTTCTATGACTATGAATTTCCGTCTATACTGGGTGTTCCCAGCCCACGTGTCTAACTCCTAGATATGCTCAGGAACCAGAACACTACAGATTGAAGTTTTCCCAGTGGAACCACACCACTACCCTTGGTTCCGTAGAGCCTACCCTCACTTGACTCTAGGACTAATACCTAAGCCACCCATGTTTCTCTGCTTCTACCACTCAGCAGCTGACACTGTTCCCACCCGAGAGATTACTGTGGAACATAGCCATTACAGATTTGCTAACCGATTTTCTTCGCGTGAAAAAGTAGCAAATACATTATTTATTTTCTAGCATAGATATCTAAATACAAAAGATATTTAATTACATATTTTTTCTGCCTCAGCAGTTAGTTACTTTATAATGGATATTTAAACGCTTAAATTTGTGTTTCCTAATTTTTATAATAAACACTACATCTTAAGTATTACAATTATTATTCTGTAACACTGCAAACATCATAGGGTTGTTCATTTTAAAACACTGAAATAGTATTTGCTTTTTGAAATGGAAGGGCCATATATAATAACGCAAAATTTATAATTATGAGATTTATGAAACAGAAATTCTAAGACTCAGATTTTCCAAGAATGTATGCATATATTCACATGTATGCTTAGAATGTGCCTGTATATGTTTAGTAGAATGTGCGCATGTGTACATGTGTATGCTCAGTATAAAGGTTTCAAATGAACACAGGTCTATTCCTATGGTTCAGAGCCTGGTCACAGACTGAAAATTCACAGAATCACTGACGCATGGCCTGACAGATGAACAAGTCAATGGGGATGATGGAGATATATTTTTCTAGAGATACTATGGAATGAAACGGCCTTATCTCTTGTCATGAAGTGGATAACCAAGACAGTAAGGCACAAGAGTACTGGCAAATTCTAGGTGTTCCTGGAAGTGTGACAAATGATGACTTCAAAGCATTCCTCATCCCACTGCCAAGAAACATTGGAAATATGAAAGGTAGGTAAAGCCAAGGTCACAAAAGAAACAAAGCCACTCTTGAGACTTGAACTAAATCTAAGAACTTTGAATTGCACTCCCCCTCCCTCCCTCCGTCCCTCTCTCTCTCTCTTTCTCTGTCTCTCTCTGTGTGCCTGTCTCTCTGTCTCCCTCCCCACACCCCCATCTTTCTCCCCCTCTACTTCCCCCCCCCCACACCAGATTCATTAAATGCCTCGGATCTCTATGCAGGTTATATGGCTCAAGGTGTTGGTGTGTGCCTGAGGAACAGCTGCGCCAGGAACTTTGTCTAGGCACCGATAACCCCAAGTGAAGCCGGTGAGGACTCACTAATGGAACTCCTTAGCTCATGTCCAGTTCTCAGTTCCCAGTGACTACACAGATCTCTTTGCAATACAGACAGCATGTGGGGACAGAGTTTCCAAAGAACATCTTCCTGGGCCCTAAAGGCAGATGCCAGGTGCTTCCAGGTTGTCATCCAGAAGATGCAGCCCGGAGTCAGAGAGATTGTATGCAAATTTCTCATTACCATGATGTATCACATATGGAAGAATGCAGAAAATTTTCTTTAATTTTGAGAACTAAGTGCTATAATCTCATTTATTCTCAAAGATCATATACGATACAAAGATTTTTAAATAAAAGATCACTTATATTTTTATTTGGAATCTTAATGCCAAGTACAGTAAATGTCAAAATTCTATAATTTATTGTGCGAACATTCATGAACTAGACATACAAAGAAATTCCCTTTATTACACCCAACTCCTTTTTCTTTACTAATCCTGTGAAATGGGAACGATGTTTATATAACTTTAAAGACTATCTAGACAATATATTTAACATTCAGTCACCAAAGGATACAAAGTTGTTAGCCTGTTCACTGCATGTTTTTACCACATGAGCTTTTACATGTGGCCAGGCTTGGTTAAAATTAGCTGAGCAACCTGAGCAACATAGTTAACCTCTCTGAAGCTCTGGGCCCTAATCTCTATTATGATAATGTTACCTACTCACAGGAAGGTTGTGAGATCAGCATATACAGAACAGAACGTGCTGGGTACAACAGACTGCCATCAAACTGTTATAATTATCTCAAAAAAGTTATTCCTTTTTAATTGGTATACTGCATGAAAACAATCTAATGAAAGCATGAATGTCCTAAATTCCTGAACTAACCAAATTAGCAGCATGTCATGGTCTGGTGGTATGGTGACTGTTGGTTAACAGTCACCTCAGTTGCCTTGGAAACACTCTGCTGACAAGTGCTGACACTGCAGCTCATTTGAAGCCACCACTTGTGGCTTATGCCCTGGCTCTGAGTTATAACTCCTTCCAACTTCAGGGAAGAGTCTGGATTAGAGAGGTCTGGGCAATTCCTTCCTTCCTCTTTTTCCTGTCTGTCAGTTATGAACCTCTTTTCGACACGAGGAACACCATACTGGCTGCATCTAAGTTTGCTTCCATTTTTTTCCAGCCCTGTCCCCTCCTTGTTCCATACATATATGTTCATATTAGGTTTGGGGTTCAATCGGCTGACCCCTGGGAACTAAAATCTTGTAATCTCTCTGACTGCAATCTTTGTCTCTCCTCATTGGCTCTGATACCCCAATGTTCTGATACCGTGGGTTGTGCCCACAGAATTCCCATGTTTACGACACTTCTGCCAGATCTGTGTTCAATGTTGCACTATGCCCTCAAACACTCCCATGTGTGCTCAGAGCCACAGTCCTCCTCTCTGTTAGTGACAGGGCATCTCATAGCTCAGTCTGACTCTCTACCTGCAGCCCACACTGAAGCTCCAGCGAACACCTGGAGGTGACCAGCCCACCTACTTCTGTATTCCTGTGTCATTAGCCTTATCAAAACCAGGCTGACTATAAAGAGGATCAAAAAGTCTCAGGGGAGGTTTTGAAGGCAAATTTCCTGGATTAAAGCCTTCTCCACAGTCATTACAGTAAAAATGCTTTAGGTCTGAATAACTAAAATGATTTCAATACTTATTACAAAAACATCATCCTGAATAGAGGAGGCTTTTCAACTGTGGTTTCACAATATCTTTGTAGAGGGTAATTCCCACTGAAATGTAACAATGTGAGGGGGAAATTAACATAACACCTGCACTCATAACTAATACAGATAATTACTTTGTCTAAGCAGAATTTTTTAAAACAGAGCTACCAGAAATCTAAGTACCGATGGCTTCAGAAATCTATGATTTAGTGACTATGTAAACACCAATGTCACTAGCATTTCAGAGACAATGCAGGTCTTGGAAAATTTGTCCCAAGGCTAAGCATATATGACCCTGGATCAGTCATGTGTGTAGGAGTTAAGGACAAGGTCAGGAGATGGGCTAAAACTTCCCAGAGAGCTTCGTGGACCATGGCAGGGACTACTCCATCCCAGGCGTACACTTGCCTATATAAAATGTTCTCTGGGTCTCAGAGAGCACAGAAATCAGTAAGTATGATTTACAAGTTTTAGTGGAAAGAAGGACCTCACTTCAAGGAGAGGCGAACTTATACACTAAAGTAGAAACAGTCCAAGAACTTTGAAACCATACATGAGGACCAAATGCAGGAGAGTTATTTTCTTTTAAACTGAATTTTCTGTAAGAAAGAATGATTATATAAAACATTTTTAACTAAATAAAAATATTTATGTTATCACCATAAAGACATACAAAATTAGGAGATGTCATAAAAAATAAAGATATCACATTTTGAGCCCCCAATAATGTAATAAAATAAAAATCAGATTAAAAATGATAGAGAATTAATTATAATATTCTCTCACCTCGACTGTACAGTATTGATAATTGGTATCACTGCCGGTGTAATATGGGGATCCCTCCCACCTCGAAATGCAATCCCCCCCTCTTTTTTGGAATGATTGTTGCATTAAGTTCTAAGAGAGAATAATAATTACATTGAGTTCAGGTGTTAAAATGTATTAGGAAAAAAATCAGTTAGCACGCATGTTA
The DNA here is from genome assembly GCF_964271855.1 of Acomys minous. Lineage (NCBI taxonomy): Eukaryota > Metazoa > Chordata > Mammalia > Rodentia > Muridae > Acomys > Acomys minous. The sequence goes on along the minus strand of NC_140499.1, from coordinate 37,152,351 downwards.
CAATTAACAAGCTAGAAAAACATGTGTTCTCATGACCTTATAACAGTTCAAAATGTTAGCGATAAATTAGTCAGACATATTCTGATCGCTATAAATTTCATTACTTATATAAATAATTTAGGATTTCTATACAATAATGAACATAAACACCATTTCAACAAAACATTACCTATGACATAAATAAGATTATTAAAGTCATTTATCACATGCACATCAAACATCTAAACACTAAAAGAGATATTTGTATTCATAAGCAAGCTACTCACATACATGGCTAGGAACATACTAAGTATGATCACTCAAATCTTATCAAAATTAGATTTTTAAAATTTTTTTTAGCTATTTTTCAAAGGCTCTTGGAATTCTGACTTTTTAATTAGTTTCTTCTGATGAGACTTCCATGCCTGTGGTTATAACTCAGCATTGTGATAAACTGCCTAGCATTTGTGAATACAAAGTAACTTCAAGTTGTTTTTCACAAAGTCTCCTTTTTGAGAAAGAACTACGGGGGTTCTCTTCAAGGAGAGAATAGGGGAAGAAACAGCCTCAAAATGAAAGACATTCATCGGTTTTCTTTTTTTCTTTTTAAGAAAAGCATCATTTTTCACCTTTAAAGGTAACATAGAATGTATTTTAATTAAGCTGAGTTTGATGTCTCTTTTTAACAAATACGAGGTTAACACCTGCAAGGTGAATGATTAACTTTGAAGAGAGTTTTAGGGGATACTGCAAGACTGTCACTGACCACAGTCCTTTGGCACGAAGGTAAGTAACCTCACAGGGTAAAAGTACTAGGCAGTTGCTACTGCTGCCTCTGTTTACATACAGTCACGGCTAAGCACAGACACGGGACACTGGCCACACAGACAGGGACGCGGTTGGAAGTGTGCTCACCACGGGCTGCAGTGGGGCCCCAGGCATCATGGCATTGGCTAACTGCATTTGCTGGGCCAACATGGCCATGTTCTTCTGCTGAATCAAGTTATTTCGTCCATTGATCTCCAATTGCGTTTTTAAGTGTGGGGGTGGATGAAGATATTTGCAGTTCTCCCTGGAGCAACGACCCTAAAAGACAAAAGAAGCAAGGACCACTGTTAAATAGAATAAAATTAGTAAATTGTAGAAATGATATCTAAATAAGCCATCTACATCCATGATTTTTTTTCCCTACAATTTATCATTCACAGCATTAAGAAAAAGTAACGAATTCAATCCCTAAGATATTATCAAAACGAGGATTTAAGACATTTGGAAAAGTTTAAATGGTGATTGAAGTTTCTTCGATTTAACAATGTCAGTGTTACTATTTCCTTTAAGTTTTAAAGCTTACTGATTTCAAAGTAAGACTAAACCACAGAATGTCAAGTAAAGCACCTTGAATGCTGGCCACTCTTCTTCATTAGCATCACGAAGAATCAGGAAAGGTTATCATGGTGTTTAGGTATACTGAGTTCAAACAAATTAGCTCAGAAGACTCACAGAATGCTGCTTCTCCAGGAACATGTCTCCAGCTGGACCCCACCACAAATAAAATGAGGACTGCTACAAAGCTTCCAACAAGCCCCATGCATTCGGAATTTTATGGCTGAAAAGAGGACCACTTTGTTCTTACAGCAATTTGGGATTTAAAGGATAATCAAATCCTGGTGAGAAACGAGACTTTAACCTTCTGAGTACTGTCCTATGACCCCGACACTTTGAAAATAATCAGAAATGGATATGCTCACCCTACAAAGAGCTGCCAATGACAAAGGCAGAAGCAGAATCAGTCAGTAAAGCACACTAGCTGTAAGTACGCTTGTCCAGGACTGAGTCATCGGAAGCACTTATTAAAGCCCATAATAGGCCAAAATGTGGGAAATACTTTACCCACATTTGCTAACACACTTTGTCAATCGAGCTCAACAACCTCTTTGGAAACTTTTCCACCAGAGAATGTAATCAGAACTGCTTGTTCCTTTGCAGGATACAACAGATTAAGCCATCAAGAACTTTCTTTACTCTGTCTTCTATAGAGAAGTAAATTCTGTTCAATTTACCTTGCATAAATTGACTGGTGTTTATGGTAAAATCTGTAACAATTTGAAGCCAAAGGCTCTATTTAAGTTCTTATCCTCTAAGTTTTTTTGGACAAGTCTCTACACTGCGTGAATAAGGACACTGCCTTTGAGTTTAGGACTGAGCAGCTACAGCTTCTTGAGCCACTCTCAGGCCTAAGGAGTCATTCCTCATTAGAAAGAACAGATGGCCATTTGTGATGCCTATTAGCATATTAAAACTAGTGCTGGTCCCCAGGCTTTCTCAGTGGCACAACTACCTGTGTCTTTTCAAAGCTCTCCCAACCCCAGTCCCTACCCTAAACTTCTCCAGTGCATGCGCTTCTTATTCCCATATAACCCTGCTGTTTTGGTCACACATTTGCTTTGCTGTCACTCTTTTGTGTCTCTTTTGTTTTCCTCTCTGGGCCTCCTTTGCCCACATTCTTGTTTTCTTCCTCTCTCGCTCCTGACCCGCCTCATTGCCAAGTCCAGTCGGCTGGCCAGGCTCAACCTACCACTTTCTGTCCCTGCTCAGGACCCTTCCAGATGCCTCTGGCTGTGCTCTCGCTCATATCTACAATAAAAACCTTCTCCTTAGCCACACCCTGGAGTGGTCCTGTTCTCGATTTATGCATCTGATCGCCAAAACCTCAGTTTATAGAGTCACCAGCTGTGCAAACTATGGAGGACACTAACTTCTTTAATCCTTGAGCCCTTTGCCCAGTACAGCATGGTTATAAACACATCACCCCACACAACTTAAAGGCACATCAAGCGGAAGTAAATGCAACACTGACAGGAGGTAATTTTTACATTATCTACCAGCTATGGCTCTTGATTGGTTGGTCCACAGAGGCACCAATATTTTCATAAAATGGTTTATTCCATGTAAAATAATCATGCTTGATATATGTTGATTTCACTTGAACACTGTTGGCTTAAAAGCCTCTCAGTGAAAAAAACAACCTCAAAAACAACTTAGACCCACATGATACACCAGATAAATCAATTCGAAGTCACATGACTGGCCAAAATAAATAAGCTCCCTAGAGCCACACAACCTGCTTTAGGAGCTCTCAGGCTAAGTTCTCCCAGGGATGGAAAGCACGTTTCAATACAAAGTGCTTGGTCGTAACACTGGTTTTCAGTCTGTGGGTCGTGACTCTTTTGGGGTCATCTGAGACCACCAGAAAACACAGATATTTTACATTACAATTCATAACAGTAGCCAAACTACAGTTATGAAGCAGCAATGAAAATAGTTTTACGGTTAGGTGCCACCACAACATGAAGAACTGTATTAATGGGTCACAACACGACAAAGGTTGAGAACCCCTGCTCTAACAGAATTTCCTGTTCTCTGTATCTCTACCTCATATTTTTCACTAAAACTGGATTCCAGTGTAGATAAGAAGGGGGTGTCCATCCAGATGATTCAGCTAGTCAGTCCACTCTGGTCAGTTGCTTTAGTTCCATAAATAGCACAGACATAGCCTGGGCCGTGAGCCATATGAACGCTAACAGTTGTCCTCAATGCTGTTTTTCAGCACCTTCCTGACCACACATCACCCCAGACCCTCTACCAAAGAACACACCTTAGACTGAAACAATGGAAAGGGATTTTATGCCCTGACTATAAATTCTGCATCACTGCATTCTTTCAAACTTAAAAAATTTTTTTTCCTTATATGGCACAGCATGCTTCTGGAGGCCAAAGAACTACTTGTGTGTGGGGGGGGGGGCGGGGGACAGGGCAGTCCTCTCCTTCCATCACAGGGGTTCTGGGGAATAAACTCAGGGGTTCAGGCTTGACAGCAGGCACATGTCTACGCTGAGCCATTTTGCTGGCCCATCCATCTTGAAATGTAGAAGCTTAGACATATGGTTTCCATTCTGCATCTACTATAGCTACTCAGGGTGGGGAAGGGATCATTTGACCCCATTTCTTATCTGTTGCTTAACTTTACTGTCCTGGGCCCTCAATTTCAAAACGCTGTGCATATGTTCTAAACAGGGGCATCCCACTCGTCCTTTCTGCCCTGAGGAGTTTTCCTAGGGAGACTCTAACAAATGTCTACACATTCTAGGTAGAGAAGTGCAGACTAAAGTGATGATTCCACGGAAGCTCAAGTTGGCAAACCAGTTACGGAAGCATAGTGCGGGGTATTTCGTAGTGCCAGCGGCCATGATTTAGGGCCAGAGATTTGAATCTTAACAAGCATTTAGATAGTTCTGGCATAGCAGAAAACACTACAGATGACATTGTGTGCAAAGCCACAGGAATTTGCAGTGATATGCATGGGAAAAATAACAGTAACCCATGGAAGAGATATTTCATAAACTTCATTTTTTAGAGAGGTCCAAACAGGCTAGGTGCAGGCGGCAGTGCTGAGAGACCATAGGTCCACAGATAAGAAGATTAAGAATAAATCAGAATAAACAGCCCATGCTAAAGCATTACCTAAAAAATCTAGAAACACAGAAACAACTAAAACCTACTAGCAGCGTAACTTCCATTGAGAATTACGGTGAACTCCAAGCAGCGTCATCCCTGTCCATCTTCCCAGGAGCACCCCCGAGAAAGCAGCGCCACAGTGAGAGATACTGCTGCTTATTACATGTTCAAAGATGAATTCCACTCTAATGGCACTCTACTGCTAATGAACAGTATGGAATAAAAACTAAATTTAACACCTGAGCCATGCTGCCGTAATAATGCTATTACTCAGAGGCCAGACAGTAATTTAAATTCACCACAAGCCTTTACACATACACAGAGAGAGAGAGAGAGAGAGAGAGAGAGAGAGAGAGAGAGAGAGAGAGAGAGAGAGAGAGAGAGAGAGATGGAGTTTGTGATTGTGGAGGGCAATAGATTCATGTACACATTCACTGTGTTTGCATTTGGGACCCTAAAATGTAGAAGAAGACAATACACTCTACAAGCCTAAAGCCAAATTTACCATTCTCAGCTACTTGCATGTGTCACCTCAATACTAATAACTGGGTTGCTAGGTTTTAAAAACACAAAAATATAAAAGACTGTGTGTGTGTGTGTATGTATGTGTGTGTATGTGTCCGTGCCTTCACACTAATTACTGTTTACCTTACCTTTTGAGACAGTGCCTCTCTCTGCACCTGGAGGACACGGCTGGCTGGACTGGCTGAGCAGGCAGCTGCAGGGATTCTCCCTTCTAACCTCCCCATACTGTGATTACACAGAAGCACAGCCATTCTTGGTTTTGCTTTCATGCAGGTGCTGGTGACTCACACTCAGGTCCTCGTGCTAGCTCTGCAGGCCTCCTGAGCCAAGCTCCCAGCCCTTAAAATGGATCTTTATTTAATTTTACAGGGACATGTACAGGCACCTCTGTTGTAACTGTACAAAGATTTCTTTAAACAGTGGCTTGGTCACTTTGTTGTGTGACTTCATGGAAATCCGTGAACTCTGTGAGGCCATGTCTTCTTTTCAGAATACCTACAGCAGCCTCTCGACCACTGTGAGAAGAGCATGGGCCAGGTTTACCCATGATAACTGGCACAGTGGGCCAGCAATAACTCTGATTCTCTTCTCTCCTTAAAAAAAAACTTCAAATAAGAATAAGCAAAATGGTTCACTCAAGCCCTACATCTCTTTTAAAAGTTCTAATAATAACACAGGCACTGAACCCCGTGACAATGCATGCCAATTACCAATAATGAAGAGGCTGCTCCTGCCTTTGTCACCACCCACCAAAGAAAATCTCCATTCTACTCCATTGATTAGTGTGGGATTTCTGTGATTTGCATTTCCTGAGTCCAGTACTTAAGATAACTGTTCAACAAATGAAACCAACATCTGTGACTGAGAACATCAAACTAGAGTTTTGATATTAATTTTTTTTTGCTTCTGAATTTGAGGATAAGCTCATTTAGCTTTGAAAATTGCAGCAGACTTCATTACTAAAACGAGTGAAATTTTATGTTTAATGTTAAGTGCTTAGTACTCAAAACAAATATCTGGTTCATTGTTCAACGTAACAATTCAGTAAAGCACATTTTAAAAATGCTATGGATGGGTAAATGTAGTGAATACATGATACATGCACAAGGAGAGACAAGACATAGAATATGGTGGTGCCAGGCAAGCAGCATCACAGAAAGGATGAAACTCCGTGAACCAAGAGACAGGAATTCATAAAAATGCTGTGTCTGAGAAATTTTTTTATATTTAGCATAAAACCCTGCTAATGATTAAAAATAAAACAGTAATTGAGTTTGAATAGGTGAGTGAATTTAATAACATAAAAAAGATCAAAGTTATATTTTCATTGTTTTTCCTTAATTTGAAAAGAAAGGATTACTGATTTCTGTAGTCAGAATCTAAAAAGACACACTATCATGCTGCAAAATGGTAACTGCAGGTAGGATGAAATTACCCAGTCAGCTCTCGATGCACTCTAGAATAGGGGTGCAATGAATAAATGATAGGGTGCCACCTCAGAAGTCTTTTCCAGCTTCCTTGGCAACACTAGATTTCTAGGAAGGCTCCTCAAACTAAAACCATTTATTTCAATGGTTAAAACAAAACCAGTATTTCCTTTGGAACAGCAGAGACAAGCAATGTTTTTGAAGCACTGGAGATATTTACTGCTCAGATCTTAGCCAGAAAAGCTGACTGTGTGAAACTGACAGCTACCTATTGAAACTTCTTACCAGTGAAGAGGCACCAGGAAGAGGAGGAAAAATGGGGGTTACTTCTTATAAGGACAACGATCGATTAGATGGTTCTAGTCTTGTGGCCTCACTTAATCTTATTCTGTCCTTAAGACTTCATTTACAAATATACACTGGGATTAAGACATCAGTCTTTTAATTCTGCATAGACAGGGATTCATATAATTAATAATAGCTGATAATCTCAAATTAGCTTTATCTACTTTAAACATTTCACCATTTTTTTTTAAATAGAGGGGGTTCCTCTGAAATTTCCTCCAACATGAAGTACTAAGTTTGCACTGAGAAACTAACTCCAAGGAAAGGAGCAGGTGGCTGCCTAGCTATTACCTCTAATTTTGTCAACTGCAAACAGCTGTATATTAAAAAAAAACTTCTAAAGTATGAGAGTTTCAATATTTATCTATTTTTCTTCAACATTTCTATAAAAAGCCTAAAAGTTAAGATAGGCTAGTGAGAGAAAAATTATGTCCCAACGTCTTATAATTACTTTATCATAGATACAAAATATACATGCAGCTTAACTAGAATGCACCGGCGATTTGGGTGTTCCTTTTTTCTGGTTCCATGAAAAGCTCTTATTACATACAACACACACACACACAGACACACACAGACACACACACACACACACACACACACACACACACACAGAGAGAGAGAGAGAGAGAGAGAGAGAGAGAGCATGTGGGTTTTATAATTTATCATTACTTCAAGGAATACTAGTTTCATTTAGTATGCACTAAACTCCCTCCTCGTCAATATCTAACTGGGTTAAGAACAGATAGGTAACAGATTTTAACTATTTAAAGAGCCATTTACAGAACCCAATAGCTGTTCTAGGCAGTATTTTGTAGAACATTCCTAAGGTTTGATGATGAAGATTCTTGTACATTAAAACCAATAGTGACATTTACAATATCCCAAAATACCCTCCTTGCTGACGCAGTATCAAGGCACTCTACCTTACTGGGATACTGTGACTTTCCCAGAGTGCTCAGGAGCTCGCATTGCACAACTCCATTAATCATCTTGGAAATGACAAAAGTGAAACTCTATACGGCTGCTCAGCGTTCTAAATGCATGAGGTTTGGGTTGGCTGCCTGGTGGTGGCGGGGGGTGGGGGTGGGGGGGGTGGGTAGAGTGAAAAAGGCAGCAAATGACAGACATTTTTGTGACAAAAATATCATGCCTCCGTCCAGCAGCTTTTGTTTGGGAGTGATCGAATCCACATGCAACTGTGACAGCAGGTTACATCTGCACAGCCATCACCAGAAAGCCAGATCTACTTAGAGCAGCCTGCAGTGGGATGGAACACACACACACACACACACACACACACACACACAAAACAATCTTGCTTTTTTCTGATACCTTTGGCCTCTGTGCCACAGAATCCTAACCCTGCATGTAGACCCTGATGCAGCGGATGCTGCCCTAGCACCACCAACATTCCTGGCTCCATACTCCCCATGGGCTCCAACGATGGATCCACTCTGCACCACTGAACCAAGGTGAAGTTTCCATGACCTTGTAAAGTCCAGTGACATTTGGTAGATGCCAGTACCATTAAACAGTCCAACATGTGCTTGCTACTTTTTTTTTAATAGCATCAGAAAACTGGAAATGCCAGATCATTACATATATTTTTTTTTCAACCGCTTCAATAATTTTTCAACTCAGGGACTATCAGACTTCTAAACTGTGGCCAAAATATTTTTTTGTGGTTTTAGGGGTTTCAAATTAAACCAGCGAATAATCAAAAAGCCCAATGTTTACATAATAATTTTTGGTGGTGTATTTGTAGGGCATGTTTTCAGCTGAAGAATGGAAGGTGCCTTACAAACAGTACACAACTCATCTTGTTCCTTTTCTAAGTGGATTATAACATGGCAGACATAAACAGGAGGTAAACTAGGGAGAAATGTATACATGGTTTTCATATGCATCTCTTAGAGGACTTACTAATGCAGCTCTTTGCACACACATACTAGCTCCTGGTCCATTTATACAGAAAACCTCCATCTTATACCCCACCTCTTCCTCAAAGCATTGATTTAAAACCAATATTACAATAAAGGGATAATAAAGCATGACTGAGGCTACTGTGCTAAGCACTATGCCAACCGCATTACAGATGTCGACCACTTATTGCTCCAGGTATTTTACAGCTTCTGTTACACTTGCTGAAGCACAGATGCTGCATGTGCACTGTATATACCATAAATGCATCTCTGAACCAAGTAGACCCCAGTCTCCTCACTCAGCTGGAGCTCCTAGCCATTGTACTGAGATACACACTCACACCAGGAACTTTAGGCTTGCTCATCTTTAAGTGTGAACTCCCAACCACTGACTTCTCACAGTGAAACTACAGAAGGTTCTAGCAAGAAAAGGTTATAACCAAATGAAGGTTTCAACCATTTTGAGTTCTGCAAAAGAAAAAAAAATATTCCAAGATGTAAGCTATTAATTTTGGAAGTTAATATTCCAAATATTAACTTAACTAATTTATAATTTTAATTTTGGAAGTTAGTATTCCAAACTATTAGCTATGCTTCTAAATTGCATTAAAACCAATTATGCGCCATGTTTGGTCCTTCCACAGCACCAGCAGTAGAATGCAGGGAGGGAGGACTGCCAAGTGAGCTAAAGTAATGCTCCACACGCTTGACTTTAACCAGAAACTTGGGAGTGTCAAGAGGTGAGTGAATTATCCATGTACTTCATGGACCTCTTTGACTTGCATACATCAGAATATACATATAATACATACATATACAATTTAGCATATAGAGAGAAATACATCTTTGTGAGCTTTAGGGGACATGCCTTTTTAATTCATGGATATTTTTAAAAAACTAAAGAAAATCAGAGTGATAACATTTTGGTAAAGTTTGATTGCATTTATATTACAAAGATACTACATTTTTCCCTGCTAGATCCTAATATGCCTGCGAGTATAGTAATGTAAATCTTGTTTGCACATGGTAAAGTGATACCCATCACTCAGTCATAACAATTTTCAAAGTATCTGTTATATATTTTCACCAAATAATTCTTTCATTGTAAACCTTCAAATCTAGTAGCTGTGATGACATACCTAATGTACAGGGGTGGTGCTTAAACAATTTCTTACACTAAGACAATACTTTTAGTCGCTTTCAGTTACTAAAATCACTTCACCACACTCCTCTCTAGGCGGAACATACATCATTAACTTCGCCAGATATGAGATTCTTCCCCTCTAATATTCCAGTGGCAGTCCTTCGTAAGCCCATGGGATTCCCTAACTGAAAACACACTGTTACTTTCTGTTCTCAGAAATGCAGCTGAAGGCCAGTATTAAGTGATGCCGCTTTGTGCAAAAGACAATGACAGAGACAGAAGGAAAGGAAAGATTACAGTGCTCAGCACTGGTTCACCAGGGTCTCTTTCTGACAGACCAACTTTGTACTTGAATAAAATGTGCTTAATTGCACTGGCTCTGCTCCTATGGGGAAAGTACACCCTTCTCCGCATCCCTATGACAACCTAGTAAATCTGTGTGTAGCTATCAGCTCTGACTTGAGACTGCATAAGGAGAAAGAAGACTGTTTCACGAGCCCAGAACACGGCTCCATTGGGTGCCGCCTGCGGCAGCATAAGCAATCAGGATGGAAAAGATGCTGAAGCAAAATACAGTACCAGAATGCAAGTGATGTGAGCCTGTCTCCTGCTCTGTGAACCCTCCTCACCCCACGTCTCCCACTGGCTTTCCAGAGAAACCCCTCAAATACCTAACCCTCAACACACATGAGGAGTAAAAAAATACAAGGACACACTTTATATCTTTGGTGTTTGCAGAGATTGGGTCCGTATTAGAAAATAATAAAAGTAAGCACAAGCCACAGGCATTTAGAAAACCATCATAGAGGAGCTGGATACTGAAATCATCCTGTGAGCATGGGCTCTGGGAAAAAGCTTAGTCATCTCACAATGCGAGGTTCTAAATGGCGCCCGGAAGCTGCAGAGCATATTTTTAAGTGATTAGGATGGCAAGGATGGAACTGTGGATCCTGGCAGGAGTACACACCTGGCAACACTGTTTCTGTAAAAAGTCAAAATGTGAATGTAAGAGAAAAGGAGCATACAGTTGTCACAGGATGCTTTTCTCCGAGTTATCAACAAGATTCAGGCTGATCTGCCTGAACCAAGTATTGTGCCTGGAATAGCATATCTGTCACTCCTACAACCTATCTCTCAACGAAGCAAGTAGATTTAATAGAGAGAATTAGTTTTATTTTCATTTTAACTGCACTCTCTCTTCATCTTGTACATTGTTACTCCATTTTCCTCCCCCTAACAAACGCTCTCCAGAAGGGGGATTCTTACTCCTCTTAGCTCTTGTATCTACAGCTTAGGTTGGGTAAAGGTGGCCAAAGTTACTGAGTCCCTGGCTGTATTTCAGAAAGGATTTGTTATCAGAGGTTATTTTAATAACCATTAATTCTATATCACATCATTTAGTATCTTTGCAGTATAACAAAATATTGTTGAGTTGCTTTCAGATACTAACACTTTATTTTCATAGTTTCAGCAGTCCACGGAGCTTGAGAACATGGCACCAGGAAAGTCGATCCCCCGTGGGTTCATTCAGCAAGGACATTTTGCTGAAAAACAGTCTCACATTTTTTTTTTCTGTATCTTTTCTCGGATCTCTACTGGCTCACATCCTTTCGCACACCCTTTCGTTTGAATGGAGTTGCTTTCTGTTCTGATTTCCTACCTTGTGTTTGCCTTTCTTGGTTAACAAGCCACTGCTGGCCAGGCCCAGCCCTGCTAGCCTGCAGGGAGGATCCATGGCCACTCACTGAACGCAGCTGTGTCCTAGGCTTATCAAGTGCTCCAGACTCATAGCAACCTTAGAGCCACGTGGTTCCCAGAGCAGATATGAACAAGTAAGAGTGCACCAGCTTGATAGAAAACATTTTGTTCACATCTGACCTCTGACATACACTAGAAGTGTTATCTGAACGCAACTTCTTCCCCCCATGACTACCAACTTCAGCTTTGGTCTAGACAATAAATGGAAGTAACTAGACTCCAGTCGCCTTCCTAGCACATTCACCACATCGCTGGAACCTTGCAAGCCTTGTTTCCCCGTCACTTGGGCCTCTTTCTTAAGAAGTAGTTCACTGAAAGCATCCTCCTCTCCTCTTCCTTCAGCCTTCCAGATCGTCACAAAGTTAGAATCTCTTTTAATGAGTCAACAACATATACTACATCTCAAGCGACTTCAGACGACAAATCCAGACTCCGGTGGAAAGAAAATTCCCCAGAGCCAACGTGACCATTGTTTGCTGCAAGGCCGACACTTGTTAGCTGTCGGAACTCCCTGAGGCATTTGGCCTCCTGGGTAGATGGTGCCTCTGCCTGGGATACCATATCTAGGCAGGGTGGCTGTGAGAGAGCAGAGGAGTGACCAAAGGAGGAATAAACTTGTCCTCATTGCTTTTACATTAGGAAACTGGGCACTAGTCTATTAAAGTGCGCTGACAACAAAATGGACTATTTTCACAGGCTATATTTAATTATAGTACATATATATGTGTATATGTATATATATATATGTATGTGCGTATATATATATATATATAATTATAATAAGTGACTATTTTTAAAAGTCATCTTCTGTGGATTCTTTTTCTCAATTTTTTTTGGCAGTACTGACTTCAGTAGCCTTTAACTAAGATGAGAGGTAATTCTTACCAGTGTGAGCACAAACCTGGTGAAGATAGTACTAACCTAGTCTCATTAACACATGCACCTTCACAAATATTTGTAGAACAAATATGAGATGTTAGGCTTTTTGCCTACTCTGTGTAATGTGTGATCTAGGGAACATGGCAAGGTCTAACTTAATGGTCCCCAATCATGGCTGTTTAAGTAAGAATTGTAAAGTAAATAGCTCGATTTTAAAAGTGCATCTCTCCCCATCCTCTGCTACCAGAAGTTCTGGTTTATCAAGCCTTGACTGGGTTCCAGATACATGTTAGGGCTGTCACTGGTTTGCACTGGGCCCATCCTGCAGAGTTCTTTTATGACTAGTTTTGTCAGGGTCTTCAAGATAACTATCATATTTTCTTTCTAGTGACTTCTATTTTTGTTTTGAAGGTGTTTATCAGCTCTTCTGAATGGGAGAAATAGAAGAAAGAAGACTTCATGACAGGTGATTGCACAGTGGATCTGCGGCCTGTAGCTCCCTTAGATACAAGATCAGAGACCAATGTCAGGGGCAGCTGTACCCCCATGATGAGATATTATTTCAGAGCACTTTGTTCTTAGGAAGTACAAAAATCCAAAAGAAAAGGAAGGCAGCTATGCCACCAACAGACCCACCCAAATTTAAATATTCTGTTTGAAATGTTCTCAAAAGAGCAGTCATGATTCAGATTACAAATTAGGTCAAATCATAAGAAATCCGACAGAATTGATTTAGTCAATCACATCTTTGGTAAGTCCTATGTTAACTAGCCAATACTGATTTTTCAGTTCAATTACAACTTATTTAAGTTTAGATAAAAAATTTTTCATAGTTGCAGTAAATGTTCATAAATGTATACTGCCATATTATACATTCTCAAGCAAACACAAATGAGGTCTTAAGATGAATCTAATACTCTGTCAAAGACAAATGAGTAGAATATTCTTTTATTTTCAATTAATGATAATGTCAGTTATCCCATTCAAACCTACAGTGTCTCATTATTCTCACAAGATCTAACATTTATCTTTTTGATAATTCTCTGAAATATTTTTTAATAATTTCACATTGCAAATGAAGAAATAAGGTTCCAACAGCTAAATATCCCAGAAGCCCATGATAGTGGTAAGTTTTGGTGTTGGGAGGTGCTGGCTATTATGTAATACACCAAGGGATTCAGGTGGCCTATTTGAGAGATTAAAAAAATCTTTAGTTGTTGTTTACTGATTATTTTCAGGTAGAACATGATTTCACTATTACAGAGATAGAAAATAAAGGCATATATTACCACAATATGCCATTTGTGTTTCTTAAAATCACTATGAATATACTAACTCTATAAAATTATTTAGAAAAGTAGATGTGCATCTGACTAGAAGCATAGCACCTGCATACACATTGTCTACAGGCTACACTAAACTATGTTTAAGGCTCTGCATAATATGTCTATATCCGTGTATGCCCAGATATAAACTGTTCTGCATTTGTCCATCTCTGTCATTTCTTAACTAACTTGTCAACAGAGATAAGAAGCTGATTAAATGTCCTCTTCCCCCAAGAAGTCTCTAAGTCTTTGGTTATATTTCAGAAGTGAACCTGTTTATTAGGTTCACACATTCATTTTTTTAGTATGAAAGTACCAAAAAAATTGCCTTAAATTTTAAACAAAAGTGTGCAAATCACCAACAGATTTATTATCCATCTTTCAAACACAGTCTCCCAAATCATTAATAAAGAGGTCTCAAAAAAACTGACCCAGCATTGATAGCAAAATGGAATTTGCTCATTTCAGTTTTATTTATTTATTTATTTATTTATTTTTAGGGCAGGATGGTGGTAGTACACCCCATTATGAAAGGATGAAGGGATGAAAGAAAGAAAAATGGAAGCGAAAAGAAAGAAGGAAGGGGAAGGAAAGGAAGGGACATAGGAGAAGAAGAGGAAGGATGGGGCTGAGATAAGACAGAGCATATTATTTCAGAAAATAGAAAAATGTGTTGTGGTAGAAGGGAAACAAGGTGGGAGTGAAGAACTTTCAAAGCTTCTTCAGTCAACCCTACAAGGACTGCCAAAGACCCAAAGGTTTCATTAAAAAGAAAGAAAGAAAGAAAGAAAGAAAGAAAGAAAGAAAGAAAGAAAGAAAGAAAGAAAGTCAGAGAAGTGTAGCTCTCAAACCTAGGCTTAATACTCATTCTACTACTGTGTTTTCTTTTAAAGGTGACTTCTCACGAACCCAAAGAGCCAGGAGGCTTCTGTGGCCAAGATAGAAATAAGAACAACCAGATGGGAACGTTCAGGGGAGTCAGCTGACTGTGGGCACTAAGACAATCGAGCTACGGAGGCTTTTTTCAAGACAGCTAGGTCAAAGAGTTAAGGCAGAGTATTGTGGGCATAAGCTCAAGTGGCAGTAAGGGACCTGGATATAAGCAAAGGTGACTCTTTGCTTGATGTCTTTGCAGAGGTCTATGTGGATGTCAGGAAGACAGGGCAGGTGGAATGGCCTCAGGGTACGGAAAGACTGCACTCATTAAATAAATCCAAGAGTTAATAGCAGTTTATGTGCTAATAGCAGTTTACTACCTAATGACCTAAGGCAAAACAGCTGCTTAAACTAATCAAGTGAGATAGGCCAAGCCATCCTGACAATGTACACACCACAGAGAAAGCTCAAGTTATTAATATAAGAAATTACCATGATTATTCTTTGATGAATAATGCAACTGGCCTGAACCTGCACGAAGCAAAACTTCAAATCATTTATAATAGCTCACAAAGAAAGAAAATTGTAGCCAGTCACTTTTTAAAATACGACATACAAACGCCCCAATCAGCAGTGTGGACCACTGGATGTTTTTCCCTCAGGGATATGTTTGCATCTTCTAGGAGCTTTCCTCATATTACTGTAAGGAGCTGGAGTGACTGCCTTTCATAGGAACACCATAGTACTGGCAGAACACTGAGTTGCTCTGAGCTGATGCTTTCATAACGCATCTGCCTTCTTCCCAAGCAATTTCCCTGCCCAGAGATTACAGCTCACCCAATTATGGCTCTTACGTAATCTGCCAGGGAGTACTAAAATAGACCGTGGTTAAGAAAAAGTTAAAGCAGACATTTATTACTCAAAAACTAATGACTAACACTGGGTGTTTTGCGTCTTTTGTGCTTTGCAAAGGAAGGTTCTGGGGTAGTTGTTTATTCAGAGGCAGAGGTAGGCTAAGTATGCTGACTTTGAAAAGAATTCCATTTACTTCTTTCTTTCTTTCTTCTTTCTTTTTTGAGACTTTTTTGTTTTGTTTTGTTTTGTTTTGTTTTGTTTTGTTTTTTGAGTTTTCAGGCAGCATTTGAAGTAAGATGTAAAATGTACAAAGGCTCACTCATGTGGTTGAACTTTGTATCCCATTAACACTGCTCTGTCATTTTGCAATTTCAGGTCTAAATTTCTATCTTAGAAACATGCATGAAATCTTACTTCATATAATAAATTACATAGCAATAAATATGGAAACACACATTGTGTGTCTCCCCTTTCTCGTTCCCCCTGCTCCTACCACTTCCCCTAAAACCTCTTTCTCTTTCTTAAGACAGAGTTTTAGTTAAAAGAACAGCTAAGGCTTATCTTCGAGGCCATCTGTCCAGAGTTCCTGTTTCTAGTGTACAGTATAAACGGAGGGGGAAAAAATCACTTTGTTACTACTGCCATTTATAAATTTCAACTCTCTCCATCCTAATCCAAAATATCTTGGAGACCTGCTGCTGCTTTCTTAGTCTGAAAAGGAGAGAGAGTGATAAACAGAGGGCTCAGTAGGTCTACAAAGTATTATAGGTACTGCCTTAGTTGTTTTATGCCACATGGCCACCTTAAGTAAGATGGTGGTGATGTTACATGGCCTGTTCTTTTTGTTGTTGTTGTTGTTGTTTTCATGACAGGGTTTCTCTGTGCAGTCCTGGTTGTTCTGCACTCACTCTGTGGACCAGGCTGGCCTCAAACTCACATAGATCCACCTACCTCTGCCTCCCAGAGTGCTGGGATTGCAGGCTTGCACCACAGTACCCAGCTGCTTGTACTGTCTTTTAACCCCAATAAAGATGTCTGCTAGCCATATGGCTGCTCCTATGATGATGTCATCACCAAGATGGAAGCAAGGAACATGGTTGCTATTTAAAATAAACTAATTTAATAAAGAAGCGTTGAACCTAAGTTTGTGTGTGTGTATGTATATATATATATATATATATATATATATATATATATTGCTGTAACAGATCTATTTTTCTAAACATGTTGAATCCAAGTGACATATATAGTATGATGTAGAAAATTAAGATTGCCTAGGTATAGTTTTGTTCTTTTTTAACTATTAACTTTTGGTAACAAGATTTAAGCTAACTTTTGTTATAGATGTTTTTCAACCATATCCAATAAATTCATAAATACTGAGACAGAGGTTACATAATAGTTTAAATTTTTTTTCTTTTTTAAATTATTTTTTTGAGAGCAGAGAGCAAAAAACATAGCGGTAAAAGATTCTCAAGAGTGGAATGGAGAGTAAGCTTAGAGATAAGAGACTTGTGGGATCATCTGCTTGTGTGACGACAGAAGTTGTTACAGTACGTGAGAATTTGGAAATTGAGTGTGCCATTTTGTGGCCATTGAGCTAAACTGACACTGAGACTCAATACAATCTCTGCATCCAGGGAGGAAAAGAGCAAAGGCCCCAAACAGGAACTCTACCAAAGGGAGGGTTCCAATAAGCTCCAGGGGCGACAAGGGTTGCGAACAGGAGCTCCACCTCAGAGAGGATTTCTCTATCATAGAGGCCTAGTTGGGCATAAGAAAGAAACAGCAGGCTCTAGCAAGCTAAGCAGAGAGTCAGAGAGCCAGCTGCTTCCCTGAGGAGAAGAGGAAGCTTCAGGAGGAGCTGAGAACAGATGGGGGTGTCAGGGTGGGAAGAAAAGGATGAGAGAGAGAAGTGTTCAATCTGGGGCATCCCCAAGTGGACTGAGAGGCTCCAATCACAGAGAGGAGGCATCCCCTTCTCCATGATGGGGGAGGGGGCGCGAAGCAGGAAGATAAAGGAGTGGCTTTTATAGTAATAGTTGACTGAAGCAAGGCAGAGATAAAGAAAGCAGGCTGTGGCACTTCCTCAAGAGAAGAGGAAAGGAGGTGGAGAGGCAGACAGAGCCTTCCCTTGTGAAGGGCACCCAGGAGAGTGAAGCAGGCTCCAGGATCCAGAGAGACCTAGAGGTGCCTGAAGCACATTGAAGAAGCATGGCAGTTGAAGGGCAGAAGCAGGTAAGAGGTGGAATCTAGAATTTGGAGTCAAATATCGCAGGTGGCAGGAGCAAGCAGAAACAAATGATGCTTCCACCTTAGGAGAGTCAAGTCAGCAGCTTGGTTTGCTTAGGGGAGGCAAGGCCCCTTGAAAGGGATCCATTTCTGCCCCACTACAGATTCCAGCACCAGATCACAAACTGAGGGTTTAGTCACTAGATGTATAAATTAAGGACATGACTGCTCCAAGGTACTGTTGAGGGGAAAGTTTTTTTTTTTAATTGTAGATATGAGGGAGAGCACAGCCAGAGGCATCTGGAAGAGTCCAGAGTAGGGAGAGAAAATAGTCAACTGAACATGGCCAGCCAACTGGATGTGGCAATGAGAGGGGCGGGGGGGGGGGGGGGGGGGAAGGTGAGAGAAGAGGAAAGAAAGTGCTAGCAAAGGAGACCAAAAGAGGGGGAAGAGAAAAGCCCTCCAAAAGAGGAAGACAAAAGAGAGAGCATAGCTGAAAGAGTAGGGTTATATGTTAATGAGGAGCTGGGGCTGGGAGGGCCAAGAGCAGGAGCAGCTCATGGTAGGGGTGAGTCAGGACTGCTGAAGGGAGGCACAGGTAGTTGAGATACTGAGAAAGCCTGGAAGCCAGTGCTGGTCTTAGTTTGTTAATAGGCACCACAGAGAGCCATTTGTCCCTTCTGCCAGTGGTCAGGGGTGGGTAGAGGGGAGTGAGTGCCAGAATTTGGCCTGATACTGATAAGAGAAGAGAAGCCACATTGTTACCACTGCCATGCAGACATTCCAACTCTCTGTGCACTACAAATGGATACATTTTTAAGAAACAAAACTAAAGGGCTCAATGATTCTCCCTGTATTTGTAATCCATGCTCAGTTAACAACAAACAACAACAAAAAAAACCTTAAGTTTACAATTCATGGAGATGGCAGAGGAGACTGGCAATGCTTCATTACCAATTCTCGAAATTGGTCTTGCCCACCAGAATAGAACTGGAATGGATTCTCAGAATTTTCAAAATGTGCTTTGCTGTGAGCCTAAGAGGTGAGGGTGGGGAGGAACAGACATGTTGAGCCTGCCTCACACAACTGTGTGCTATTTCTCACCCCTTCCAGTTAGGATGTCAGGACTCTGCCAGTCAGTTTGCTTTTCTGTCTCTCACAAATACTCTGTAATACCCAGACATGTGTCAAGATGTTATCCTGGAAACTATGATGATGATAATGCCTCATACATGCTTATCAATATGCTGCAAAGACAATGTAATGTCAGATAAGAGCTAAAGGCAGCAAATAACGGAGCCCTCAAAAGTGGTCAGCTCTCCTAGGCTTGTGGAGCTAGAAGGAAAGTTATTGCTCCCTTGACGATACTCCAAACTCCAAGGAACTGAGTGTTCTAATGCGAACGGCAAGGTCGAAGGAAGGAATGCTTAGTGGTATGAGAAGCTGGAAGAAGAAATGGCAATGTAGGAAAAAGGCAGGGATTCACAGTAGTTTTAAACACTGGACAAATCCGACACAGTTACATAGCATACACTGCCATGAAGACATGATTCTTCAAACATAGGACTATGCCTTCTTGTTCTTGATGTGCCTGCCATATTACAGGGCAAGTTTCCTTAAAACTGAGATGGGGATAAACCTTAATAGTGAGTGGGGTTCACACAAGCAAAAGAGGCACACAGATTCAAAAAATAACCCTGCACTTCTACTCTGTGACTCTGGGCTTATCACTTAATCCTCTGTCTCCCAATTGCCTTGTCAATAAAATGATAATTACTATATTATATAGCTGCTAATGTGACAAGAGGACATTTAAGTGGAAATCTGTGGGCAGCCCATGGTTCAATATCCAGCACTCGAGACTACCAAGGGAATGTGGCAGTTCTTCAGGCAGGATTATCTCCATTTGTTAGATGGTGTTTCCAGTCTCACTCAGCATTTTGGGGACCCTTGTGCTGTTCTGCTCAACTGGAACTTTATTCAAAGTACTGGGTTCTGATCTACAGTGGAGAGGTCTAGACAAGGATGTCTTGGCCCTGCCCTAAGACTCTCTCCCTGCATTAAGGATTCCAGTCTAGCAATGGTGTTACAGCTGCTTGGTTGTGCTTCCCTATTACAAAAAACAAAAAAAACTAAAAGCTAAGGGTGAGCTTCTCTGTGTGTGCATATGTGCACTAGGGTGTGTGTGTGTAGTACAGAGGAGAGATATCAGGATAGCTTTACATAACAGAACATGTTGAGCACCATTCAAGGTCTAAAAATATGAAAAAAATACATTTTATATCAATATGGGCAAATATGAGAGCAACTAAATCAGGCTAACAAGAAGAAAAAGTATACTATTACATTTTATGCCAGACACACTATAGGGCGCCAGGCGAGGCAGCTCCACATCAGTTCCTTCACTGATGGTTTCATCAGGTACAAGTGAAGTGCATCTGCTGGCCTGCAACATGTGGCAGGCAAATGAGCTGAATTATTAAAGAGCTTTCTTCATCACATGGCATGTTCTAGATGAATGACAAAGAATGAAGGCAAGCAAGCAGTGAGTTCTGAAGTTACTAGAAACAGGAATGTGGCAGAAAACCATCGATAAAGGTTCCAGATGCACAGCTGTCTGGCCTGCTGCGTCTGGAGCTAGGATGCTGTGCATTTCGGAGACATTGCTTCTCCTCCTTCGCTGGCCTTCCCCTATAGGGTATGTAGGCAGTAATGCTCAAAGTCAGACTGGCTTGGATGAAGCTGTAACAACAGGAAGTCTGACACTTCCCAAACCAAGAGACCCGCTCTCAGAGCAGGAACCTCTGGAGGAAACAGAAAGCAGCTGGCTGTATTGCTGCTCTCGGCTGTTAGGCTGGGCTGCTGAGGGTTAAAAAGCTAAGACCTCAAACTCTCCACCTACTAACTTTCCTGTACTAATTTCTCAAGTACTGTTTGTACAGCATGGTTATGAGAGGAATCTTGACAATATGATGCAGTGTGCCCCTCAGACCTCTAAAAATCCCCAAATGGACAAATATTCCCCTTCATCACGGTTACTATTTACTTGAACAGTCAACAAAGACACACTGAGGATGACAGCCAACTTAGGTGCACGAGGCCAACTCAGCAAACACGGCTTCAATTTCTTTGCAAGCACCAGCATAGTCAATTATCCGTCACGATTCTTTGCAATTGTTTTGAAACTTTAAAACCAGAAAGCTAAACTATGAGAATGTAAACAGCCTAACAGAATCATTCAGATCACAGAATCGTGTAGGGTTTGCAGGTCTGAGAACAGTTTACTCTGCAGAAGTCACAGGCTACCTCACAGCCATTACTTTGTGTACCTCTCTGCAAAATAGTCTTTTAAGATAATTTAACATTATTAGTTGATAACAACTTCAAATTTTCTTAAACTACTGGAAATAAATACATTAGTCAAAAAAAAACCCCATAAAATGTGGATATCTATGTATATGTATATAAATATGTATATGTATATTTATTTCATATACATATATATGATTATTAGGTCATTGGAGCATATGGATTAGAAATATATAATGAAACCTGATTGAAGTAAAATTGAAATATCCAGCTATAGAAGCTTTCTATGATTTCTTATGAAAGGAACAAATCCAGAAAGGCTACGTGCCAATTTTAAGAAAGGAACGATTTTTCAGAACACCCGCAGCGGTGGGCAGTAGCTCAGGCGAAACACATCCTCTGACTCCCTACTAAGCACAGCCTTAGCTTCTGAAGAGGGAAGTAGTTATTTTGTCCTGTTGCATCCCTGTTTTTATATTACACTTCAATTAAAATACCGCCAGTCCTTACTGCAGACACTTTGCTTCTTTCCAAGGATTTGCTTTGTTAGCTTTCATCGGATAGCAGTTTTACGCTCAGTGCCAACTGCAATGCCACCTTGTGTGTGGTGCAGGGCTATGCTACTGCAGGGGTATAAAAATAGCAAAGGCAAAAAAAAAAAAAAAAAGACGCCTACAATAGGCTGGAATCGCTTAAAAAAGTGAATCCTTCAGCTAAACCTCGCTGAAATTCCGCTAAGACACAACAGCCGATGCGATGCTTCGCTATAAAACAGCCCCTCCTTCATTATATAATATTGAAATCACCCTAGAGATTCATAGTTCTCTCTAGAACTACAGCCAATTAAAGTTATACCAGGTCCCAGGAGGATTGGGAATCCAAGCTGCACTGGCCTGCTGTGTCTGTTTACTTAGTCTATTTTTATAACACTGCAGTAGCCAAATCCAACTTACCAAATACGTGCTTCAATATTCTGCACCACACTGATTCAGGAGACGAAAGTGTGTGAGATGAACACCAAACCCTGTGTTTCTGGTAAATCAGTCTAGCCTATTCCACCACAGTCAGGATCAAAAGGAAGAAGAATTCACTGAGAAACATTCGAATCACCCAAAATGCGGCTTAAATGGATTTCGGGGATTTTTCAAACACTGTTTTATTTTATTTTCTTCAGGGGGTGGGGAGGGGCAGGAAGATACAAGTGAAGGGATAACAATTGGGATGTAATCTGAATAAATTATTTTTTTAAAAAAAGAATACAGACATAAATAAAAAAGACTATTCACCATGAAAAAAAGAAAGAAAGAAAGAAAGAAAGAAAGAAAGAAAGAAAGAAAGAAAGGCTGTCACCCACTTGCAAGGCTAAAGTGTCGACAAAAACACCAATCCTCACTGGTTTCTTGACACAAGGCAGGGTTTCAAGATAGACACATAATTGCCACAGCAACCAACCATGCAACCACAGAATGGATAATTAATTAATGAAATAAATTCTGGCCCATGAACATGTTTCCTGTCCAAGGACACTGTTAAGTTTGACTTTTACTGTGTGAAGCACGTCTGACAATTGGATACACCCAACAAAAATAGGCTTGAGAGCTTCAACAGAATAGGAATTGTCAATTAAAAAACACTGCCATAGAAACTGAGTTTAGTATATTCTAAGACAAATATGAACAGGTTATGCTATCTATTCAGTCATTTTCATTTGAACATAAAATGCAAAAAACACAATTATAGATAAAGGTGTAGCTCCTTAAAGGGAACATCAAACACATTTTCTTATTCATAGAAAAACAACCAATGTGAGCAACATACTGTTCTTTTGAATTTCTTGGAGGCTATTTGAGTTATATACTATTGAAGTGTGCGGTATGATTTCTTTCCCTAAAATTGAGCTGCTTTTCTCTAAAGCATTTCATAAAAGTTTTCAGATACCCAGACCTTTAAAATATCTTTAGACCTACCCAAGGGAAAGATCATTACAAAGGATTCTTTGACATTATAAACACTCTAAATACCACATGTTAAAAATATTTCAAGTGTATCACTGAATGTTCCTAACTGTTGACTCAAAGGATTAACATGTAGCAGGCTGTAACCAGATGAGGATGACCAGGCAAGGGATGTGACACGGTGAACTACTCTGTCATTTTTATTATTGTTTTACTAACACAGACCATGACAAGACATGTTAGGCAGAGACGCGGTGCATAGTCTTTGGGTGGTGAACAACAGTTGAAGTGATGTGTGTGCCAACTGGCTTGATTTCATCGGTACATGTGGAATTCAGGCCATACTATTACACTCTGCCTCAAAAACAACTGTAAATTGTCAACAGGCAGCTTGAAACTCTTCTGGACATTCCTGTATCCTAGAGTGCAAGCAACTCCCTGAACAGCATCACACAGCAAAGAAGCACACCACAGAAGCTGTGACTGGGGCTGAAGAGACTGCTAGGATTTTAGTCCCATGGCAGCAGCTCTTCCCAGGAGAAGATAAGAAACCATTGTTGATCTGGCTACAACAGATTCTTCAGAGGAGCTCATCCAGGGTAACACTGCCACAGTAATTCTCTGCGGGCAGACTTTTGAGATCTATTCTGTTTTCAGAATACTCTGGCCAGGCACAGTGTTTCCTAACAGTCCTAAAGCGGGCCTCTGTATCTGGAGTCACTCCCACACACACACAAAAAATGACGTGTGGCATTGCATAAGACGCCAGACCCTTAACACCTTTCAACCACAGCTATGTCTTCACCGTGAGCTTGGTGTACCTCTAAGACTCCCACGCTTTAGGTGGGATTAAGTTCTACGCCTTTTGAGAAGCTGTCGGAGACTTTGTGAAACAGGGCTCACTGACACCAAGAGCAAGGCAGTTCGCACCAAATCAGGTGCTGACAGCAATCTCAGAGACAGGAGTGTGCATGGGTAAGCGAGGAGGCAAGGGAGGAAACAGTATAGAAACTAATGCTAAAAAAGAAGCCTCTGGCTACCTTCTAGTAACCTTTGCTTCGGGGGGGGGGGGGGGCTCCCTTTGTCCAGGATGGCCACCAAGCAATTCCTCCTTCCTCTTGGCTTTGAGTCTGGACAGTCTTACTCTCTGACTGACTGGGAAGAGGTGACCAGGACTTGTGAACACACCTGCTACGTATGACGTGACCCTGAAAGGAAAGTCCTGTTTTCTTGTCCAGAATGCACAAGCCAGCAATCAAGTGAAACTGGACACAACTGCTAAGAGATAAGGAAAGGCCGGAGAAAGAAATAGCAGAAGGGAAGCTGTCCCTGCAACTCTTCTTGTTGCCACTGAAGACAAACACTTTCAAACTGACACTGGGATCAACCTCCGGGAACTGTGAGGTGTGACCTATGAGAAGTTCCGTAAAAATAAAGCTAGATTTTTAAATATTTATTTTCTTTTCCATACTTCAAACTAATGGAAGATGTAGGGCAGAGTGGAGAAGGTTCCAGTGTCTCTCTCACTTTCCACCCCGCACAATGGCTTTCTCTAACTTTTGTCTCCTTGGATGCTACGTTACCCGACATCAAACAAGCAACAAGTATTCTACAATGCATGCTTTTGTGTGGTTTTACTTGTTAGAACTTTGGCAATGGAAAAAAAAAAGTTTTCTTTGCCTGTATAAGCTCTTGAACAGGTTTAGTTTAAGTACTGTGTCAGACAAATGGGAAGGTAGCGTACTCTCCTCCCTCACCATTTACCTGACGTCTGAGAGATAAAATGGAAGTAGGGCTGCCAAGTAGGGTGAATGTTTCAGGACTCCATGCTTAGGTTTGCTCACTTGGTGGGCAGCACTTCTGCTCACTAAACACCTCCACATATCCTTTCCTTGCAAGTACGGCAGGGATAAGTTCCACTAACTACCTCGTTAACTAAAGCAGTTTCCTAGTCAATTAAGAAATATATCTAATAAGTCCCTGGAATAAAGAGACTGCTGCTCCCATCGCTGAAGCAGATTAGAATGTCAAAGAACAGAAACTGAAGTAATGAGCCAACTGAACAATTACTTGCCAATGGATAGCCAAACTCTGCACTGATTCCACCATGTGAAAGGAACCCCTGGACTTTGCCGCTCCCATGATTAACTGCATGATGGACACCCACGTATGTATCGGGGAGGCCTCTGACCTGCTCCTCTACAGGTGATAGTGATTACCAACTCTCCAAAGACATACGCACTGTCTCCCACCAAAGCTTTTTATAAACAACTTGGAAGGTAGCTGGATTTAGACCTCCCTTTGATATACTACAAAGGGTCTTAAAAGACTATAGTTTTGATATATATATATATATATATATTCATTAGAATTTTTCAAAAGCAAGCAAAGTTAATCTGAAGCAAAAGCAGCTCATTCCACTGCCAGTCTTCAACCCCAATTTTAGCTACCGTATACCCTCAAAAACAAAAGCATAAGAATTTGCTATTAGAAGCTAAGCCAAAGGGAAAAAAAATAACTGGGAATTAACACATAAACAGTTTGTCTATCCAGTCTTCTTATATAACATTAAATTAAGGCCTACTAGTACTTTAAAGGAAAAAAATCATAAGTTGATTCTTACAAAATGTTCAATACATATGAATAAAAATAACTAAGAATAGACAACAGAAAAATATGTGAAACTAAAACTAAGACACATCATGTGAAAATGTGGTAAGCCCCAGAGGATGGACTTGACATAATCTATGTGAGTATTTATTCAAGTTCACGATGCTTGCATGTCACTCAGGGCATCCAGGGCAAGAAAGGAAAGCATAAAATACCTTTCAGTGCCTCCTTAGGGGCTTATACCTGGTCACGAGTGATGATCTGCAGGAGTTCCCAGCATACTCACCACTCTACAGTGCCTATTTGCAGTGATTACTAAATGTAAATGTCACTTAGAAAATCCATGCTCTGATAAATTGAATAAAGGTAATTCTGAGCAATTTGAAAAGCTTCCAGGAAAAGGAACTACACCTTGCCAAAAATATGAACTATAATCAAAGTAACACTTTGAAAGAAAAGCGAAAATGGCTTTAATTTTTGGAACCACTCAGAAGCCTTGCTATGCCTGAATAGGAAGTTTCTATTGCAAGACACATGCTACAAAGCAACTGTTCAATATTAATGATGGCTGCCTAGCTGCCTGACTTCGGGGAAATAGAGGCTTGAGAGCAGAGAGCTAACTATATAGCAACTGCTGTACCAGTTTACACTCTCTCTGTGTTCTGAATCCTTTCACAGAATAATCAAAAGCTACCCAGATGGTCAGTAGCACTTTCTATAATGAGTTCTTACACATAATTTCCAGTTGTTTCCAACCTACATGCTAAATAAGCAGCATAGGCATTTTATAATTAGAACTGTAACTGTTAAGAGTGTTCATTCTACTGTATACACATTATAACCCGTAGTAATGGTTTACCACAGCATGTTAAGGATTTCCTAATATTATTTGAATGGTTAAATAATTAAATAATAAATAAAACTTGGGGAAGATTTTAAAGAAGTACTTCCATAGCAAAAACATGACATAAACACACTTAAATATTTTTATAAAAAAACTGTCTAGCTATTACATAAAAGTCAAGTATTTACTAGTGAACATGTGAGTAAATTTAGAGTAGTACTAACAATGCAGATGTTTGTATTATGTTGTAACAAAGTATAAATTTAACTATCAAAAATAAAGTGACCAGACTCAGAATTATAAGAAAAGTATATTATTATACTATTAGATATATATATATATACACTATAGTATTGATATAAAATATATTATATATAAATATGCTACAATATCTCTCTGATAGACAAAACACTGATGAAATATTCTTAATGCTTTGCTTTGTGCCCAATCCTTTGACAGCTGTACATTCTATGAAACAGCCAACTGATTCATGTGAGAGATCTTTTCACAGAAACATTTAAATTATGCAACATTAGATAAGTCTAAAGGTATAAATGCCAAAGGTTCTGAGCCATGAATTTGATCTCCAAATACAAATACGTGTGTCAAAACACAGGTTTCTAACTTATCGACGATTTGTTTTGTGACACAGAATGCCAGCATATGTTTACCGCCGTGTAATGTGCTGAGCATAGTTTGGTTTTACATTCTGCATACTCACTAGCTCACTGAAGACTCCACTGTTCTCAGGGGATGCAGTTTCTATCCCCATGTAATAGAACCCAAAGGACCGAACTGCCAACACTCTACGGCTATGTAGACATAGCAGGGCTTAACTGGACTCCATTACCTCTCCATGGGCCCTAGACACAGACAGGTTCTCCCGTGTTCACCCTAACTTGTCTCTGTGCCTCATATAGAGAACAAGGAGTCGGTAGTTTTAATCAGGCCCCGTAAGCACAAAGGGGCAGGGCAGTGGAACAAACATTATACTAGAGTACGATTTTATACACGTAGTCTAATAATATCCTACCAAAAACTGAAAAGTTTTTCAAAGAACTGTTATAATCCTTATTAATTGCTTCTCCTGCTTTGGACTTGGAACTGCTTCACTGCTAAGGCTTCATGACTCCCACTGTTGGGGACTTGAGTTTCATTTTAAAGGAACAGGAAGTAAGCACATGTGAATCACCAACCACAAATCCTACTTTGAATCACACTGTGGGTTCAGAGGAAGAAACAGGGAAGGGGAAGAGGAAACAAGAAGTGAGAAAAGAAGGGACAATCAAAAGATGGGGAGAGCACGCAGCAGCACAGGAGGCCAAGTTCCCCAAGAAGACACACAGAGCAGCACTTCTCGGACACCTGCCAGTTGATGTGCACGGCCTGATGACTTGCAGCCTCTGGATCCTTATGGCAGCTCATATTCCTGAAAACACTAGAATCCATCCGCAACAAAACATTCTTTTATATTCCTCGGGGCTTGGCTCTGCTTTTAGCTAGATCAAATATAGGAAACAGGATTGTCTATGTAACTATCTCACAATGGGAAAGGTTCCAGCTGCTATGAGTCAGCAAGTCGAATCCACTGTAAACATCTCATTTTGTTTCTGAAGCAGATTTGGCGATCAGGTATATATATCAAAAATAACATACCCACTTATAATAAAAAATTTAATTTACAAGAGTTTTAACAGAATGGCATCAGTATATTGGGCAAAAGATTAACACAACAGAGATAAAATATAATTTATTTATCTCACTACAAAATGTGAAAGTATTGTTTTTCTTGGATTTCTGAGTCAAATACCTAAATACTGTATATCTGAAAGTTTTAATTGAAAATAACCTTTCTCAAGAAAACTTTATATTTAAAAAAATTTTAAATTCCAGTCATTTAAAACGTGTTTGGGGATTTAAAAACCTGTGAAGTGTTTCCTACTATACCTCATGGCTAACTTATGATCGTAACAGCATGCTCTCTGTCTAGAAGAACGCCATGGCAGACCAATTTGATGGAGTTTAAACAGAGATGTATCACAACATAAAAACATGTGGAGATTTCTGCCAAAAAAAATGACTTATATTTTATTTTAGAGTTCCTAAAGCTACGGAAAATACATGCAGCTAAAATTGTATCTCAAATATTTCTCATTAAGAAGTATAATACTATTAACCAGCTGGCTTTTTTTAGGAGTGGAAAATATATGGAAATTCGCTCAATCTTCATTATAGTAATTATTTATTTTTATGAGTTAATTACTCAGGATGTTGCAAATATTTATATGCATAATTCAGTTGGTAATCAGTGGTGTTTTTCTTGACTGACTGATAATCTACCGACTGCAGTGCATTATAATTTGAGTGAATTCATCTTCAGTTCTCTACACTCTATTGTGTAAACATTATAAGCTGGTTGCCAATAGGAGCGTTTTAGTATCAGTGCTTCATGCAAGGAAGACATAATATTACAGAGTATCAACAGCATTTCTTAAAAGAGGCTTAATAATCTCAACACCTTGTAATGTTCGTGTCTTAATAACGCTCTTCTTTTTATACCCCAATGGATGCCAATTGTCTTTGTTCATGGGCAACGAACACTACTACTCTCACATCCCAAGCTCTATTCTGAGTTGGGAGATGTGGACAGAAGGTGGGTGCATATGTGGGGGTGTGTGGCAAAATCCACGTTGGTAACAGTGCATGCATGGTTAAGCCCTGCCCTTCTCTAACTGTTCTCGCATGCTCAGGTCCACACTGAAAAATTTCACTTGTTTGGTAAAATGTACCTATTTTCTTCATGAGTTATGCATCAATTTCTCCTCCCTGAGAATCAAAGCATGCCCATTTTCCAGTCTACTTCCCTCAGTTCCAAGTTGACACCCTGGTTTGGGTTGTCTGGCACAGAAAGAAAATGCCGGGGCATGTCAGACAAGCTATGGGATGAAGCTACAACAGTGATTTACAACAATGCTGGTGAATGACTCTGCAGTGCTGCTGGGAGATGCTGGAGGCTGACACTGACGGCTGGAAGGATGCTGACGTCTCAGCTGAGGATGCTCTGGGCACTTTGTTTTCACTGAATCACTGCCAGTGCGCATTATTGAAAAGAAAGAACGAAAGAAAGAGAGAGAGAGAGATATTTTAAAAATTCACTTCACCATTCAAATCACCTGAGAAAGTTAGGTCTTTTACTGGAACTTTAGAAATACAATTTGCAACAGTACCCAATAATTTAAAAGAGCACCTGAGTGTGTAAATGATCTTGAGATTTAAAAATGTTAATTATCCTATAATTATTTTAAGTTAAATGTTTTTAAATTAAAAAGATAAAGGATATACTCATGATAACAGTTTTTATATGTAAAAGACTACATTTACACTAGAAATGATTCAACTCTTAGGATGAACTTTAACATGTTACTGCTGAACTAAAATGAAACAGGGTTATAAAAGGAGTGAGGCCAAGAAGTAGTAAAAGCTGTCCACACTATATTGTGGCTAATTGCAGTATTCACTGTACCTTAATTTTGACATTAATTTCTTTTTTTTTTTTAAACTTGAAACCCATTTATAGAAGGAAAGATAAGTTTTCCTTCTAGTCAAAGATCAGCATTTTTCCTAAGTTACTCACTTAAAAGACCGAATACAAACTATGCCTAATGTGCTTTTACTTTAGAGTGTATAGCTTCGGTCATTTTGAGTACATATATAATGCACCTTCAGTCCCATCTCTGAATTTACGGACACTGTGTCAATTTATTCTCTTTATTGCATAAAATAATTCACCTAATATTTGGAAAACTCTTCCTTCCCAACAGTGGTCTATTGCAGCATCAGTACTGACCTGGGCCAACGAATGTGATGGTTAGCTAAAGAAATGGCTGCCTGTATTCACCACTCAAACAACTGACAGCAGGAAGCAATTAGTCTGATGCCCCTCATTTTCTTACCAAATAAACAATAACAAAAGATGTCTATGGCATTCGAAGACTTGCTCAGTTTCCTTAATGGACGTGCTATCTGCCTCTATGTTGTGCCTATGTATTTAAAATGCAGTCCATATCTGTTAAAACATAGGCACCCCACATACACACCACAAAGCATCAAACTTATTCACTTTCAAAATATAACAATGAATAAAAGTCTTTATTCGTCCTCCAAGAGACCACTTAAAAATAAGCGAGGCATTAGCTTAATTGAAGTATGGAAATGTATCTGCCATCTTATTAGTTGCTGAGGCTACTGCAATATAATCTGAAGAACTAAACAAGATGACTCACAAGGCGCAATAATAAGAAAAACGGGTTGAAATGGAATAAAATTAAGTGGTACAAAAGTCAACTTATAAAACTCATTCGTGATGAAGGCTGTGTACCTGCTCTAAAAGCCACTGAAATCAGAGACACACTGGCTCAGAATCAGTCACATCTGATGGCAATTAAACTTAAGGTTAGAATACTGTAACTCAGGATTCAAATGGCAGCAAAGTCTCTGGATAGGATGGCAAGGATTACCAGCCTACTTAGCATCTTTTGTTGATGTTTGGTTTTTCGAGCTAGGTTTTTCTGTGTAGCCCTGGCTGTCCTGGTACGCGCTACGTAAATAAGGATGGCCTTTCCTTCATCTGGTTATTTGTGTTTTTCTGAAATTCTTCAAATGCCTCTTTATATGACTCCAAAATTTGTGGACAAATGGATTGAACTAGAAATTGTCATAATGAGTGAGTTCACACAGAAGCAAAAAGAGCTAAATGGTATATACTCACTTATATCGAGACACTAGTCCAAGGTGTACGTCCCCATGAAAAACTGTACCTACCAGAATAGTGGGTAAGAGGGGAGGACATCCTATTGAAACTTTAGGTGTGAGAAGCCTGGGAGAAAGAGGAAATGGAAGGACCCAGTGGGTCCTGGAAAACTACAGGCGAGTCTGGGCCCTGGGGCCCTCCGCAAACTGTGGCAACAGCCAAGGAAAAAATAGGCAGTAAAAACCTTGAACCCCTACCCGGACTAGCCGATGGACATTCTCCACTGTTGAGTGGAGAAGGAGATCTAACTTTCACACAAACTCTGGTGCCCCATATTTGAACATGTCCCTTGGACGGAGATGCCTGGTGGCACTCAGAGGAAAGATAAGAGGTCACCAAGGAGAGACGATACCGTATGAGCATATTCAGGGGGAGGAGGTCCCCCTCAGACACAGACTTAGGGGAGGGGAGGGGAGTAGGGGGGAAGTGGGAGGAAGGGAGGAATGGGAGGATACATGGGATGGGCTAACAACTGAGATGTAATATGTATAAATTAATAAAAATGTATTTAAAAAAAAAAAAAAAAGGATGGCCTTGAACTCAGAGGTCCAGCTGCCTCTTAGCTTCACTGCAATCACTGAAATAACTTTTTTTTTTTTACTCCAGTATTAATGGTTACAGAATCTTGGAGTCAATGAAAGATCTGTACTGGTGTGAGGGAACTGTCTTATTTTGTTTATCAAAACTCAAGTTCCATGGAAAGGGAGTCTTGCCATTTCTTTACATTTTTGCCTTGACAGACTGTTTTGTTTATTCCTTTGAAAATTTCCATTCTGAATCTAATACTACTTACGCGCGCGCACACACACACACACACACACACACACACACACACACACAATCTCATTTATGTTTATCAAAACTCTGAAGAAAAAAAAAAGAGTGACTTCAGAATTAATTTAAAATTTTAAGTCACTGTAATCTTTCAAAGATGAAAGTGTTTTTTCCCCCAAGTCTGGAAGAAATCTTAATCATTTATACATTTGTCAAAGTATTCATAAACAAACCATATGGTATATAATATGTTGTATACCACAATGACTCAAAAATTCAGTAAACAGACATGAAAAATTCTTGAATTAGATACTGAGTACTGTGGCAGTTATTCTACTAGTTTATACTTTTGAATAAGTTTAAGTATTTTAATGCTAAAAAGGCAAAAAATTAAAAAGTTTAATAAATTAAAAAGAAAAATATGCTTAACAGGCATACCCAGTTGAAAAACCACAATGGCATGTGTACTGATCTCACAGCTGAATTAGTTGCTCATAGATAGGTTTTAAAAAGAAAAGTGGAGCTAAATAAAAGTTCTTCTTTCCATTTTCAGAACTCAGTTTTTCAAAAATAAAAGAACAAAAACAAGAAAACTCTTCTGTGAAATGTGCCAAGTTACCACGGATATGTGTCAGGCTACTTCTATGCTTGTCAGAAAAGATAAATTCAATGTAAGGGCTCAACTAATATGTAGAATTTGAAGTATCAAACGTTGAAAATGAAAGGGCTTAAACAATTTGGAACAACGATAGTGACAACATCAACGTGTAAGCTGTTTTGTTTGGATGTGATGCAATGCAAAAACAGCAAATATTTAATCATGTTTTGCTCTTTACTGACACTTAAACAGAAGAGTTAAATCATGGAAGAGCTTTTCACTCATTAATTCATAAAATGGATCTGATAAAAATTAACAGAAGCTAATTTTCTTTATAAAAATTACCAGACATTTCCCCAAGGAAAGGCCAATTATGAAAGACTATGCTCAGTGTGGCAGGAGACTGAGCAGCTGGACACAAGGCAGTTTGTTTTGCAGGGCCTGAGAACACCAGGAAGCAACGTCCCAACACTGCCTGCCCTGAATCATCACATAAACTCTGAAGCTATTATGTGCAGCAAAGGGAAGGGTAGAAAACTGAAATCTGGATTCCTTTTACTGCTGGAATAACAAGTTTCCAGCTATTCTTTTGCAGCCAGTAACTGTCTGATCCCACCCTCCGCCCTCTCAGGTCAAAGGTCCTTGTCAAAACCCAGTGCAGCTAGTTTAAAAAACATGTTGTGAAAAGTTATGTTCAAAGGGCTGAGTTCAGAAAACAAGCTAATAGAAAAAATATTCC
Source organism: Acomys minous (assembly GCF_964271855.1). Taxonomy (NCBI): domain Eukaryota; kingdom Metazoa; phylum Chordata; class Mammalia; order Rodentia; family Muridae; genus Acomys; species Acomys minous. The sequence goes on along the minus strand of NC_140499.1, from coordinate 37,118,927 downwards.
AAATTAAATGCTTTGAATAAGTGATTTTGATCTTCAAAACAATGTCCTTTAAGTGTCCGCAGCCTCCGGCAGCTGAGACGGCAGGTTGGTCTTGGCTTTCTCCTGTGTTCTGAAGTGGGTGGGTTTCTGCTAACAGGCATGTAATGAATGTCTCCTTCCTAACCTCACTTCACTCCACTTGTGACACTGCAGGCATTTAACAGCCCTTACAAAGGCTGTATTGTGTCCTTGCAAGTGATCTCTGAGATAATAAAGACATAAAGTTATTGTAAGTCACACTAGAGCTGAGGGAGGGAGGGAGAAACTGTGTACACGTGTTCCTTGTATTCCAAAATTTTACATCATCATCATCATCACAAATGTAGGCAAATCTAAACCAGAATACTACATTACAGGCTACAGTCCGCATACAGGTTCTCAACCTTCCTAACGCTGAGACCTTTTACACAGTTCCTCATATTGTGCTGACCACCAACCATAGAAGTATTTCATTGCTACTTAATAACTGTAATTTTGCTACTGTTATGAATAGTAATGTAAACATCTGATAAACAGGATTATCTGACATGTGAAACACACACACACACACACACACACACACACACACGGGGTTCACAACCCCAAAGATTGAGAAAAGTAAAAGGAAGGAGGAAATTTGTTTGGGGAATTGTACATGGAGAGTAAGAAATCTTAGAACTGTATCCTATGATTTAAAAAAAAATCTACTTGTCATATCCATTTGAGGAAAAACATTTGAATAGAATATGGTTACTGCCTTTATATAATATATTTCCTGGACCATCATTTGTGTGATAAATTTATCTTACCCTTAAACTGGTTCAGAAGCAAAAGGGCAAATACTGACATTTTCTTATCAGAAGAACTACTGTAGGTCGTCCTTGAAAGATCATCATATAATGAGTACTAGGTCAGGGAGGTCTCAGTGTTAGAGTCCTGCCTGTGGAGTAGCGCCTGGTATGCTCAGATCTTGAGATTGGTTCAAAGAGTGGGGCAGAGAGAGGAAGGGAGAAGAGAGAAGAAAGAAAGAAGAGATACGTGAGAAAGATGGAAAACAGCTTAACACTGGGCTAAAGTAAAAAGTAGTAGCAAAATTACTGTTAAGTCGTAATGGTTTCTAGGACCCTCTAGATCCTTCTATTTCCCCATGCTCCCATGCTTCTCTCACCTAGAGTCCCAATAGGATGTCCTCCCCTCTGTCCCACTTTCCTGGTAAGTGAAGACTTTCATGGGACATGCCCCTTCGGCTAGTGTCCAGATATAAGTGAGTATATACCATTTGACTCTTTCTGCTTCTGGGTTAACTCACTCATTATGATCATTTCTAGTTCAATCCATTTGTCCACAAATTTCGGGAATTCCTTGTTTTTAATGGCTGAGTAGTATTCCATAGTGTATATGTACCACACTTTCTTTAATCCATTTTTCTACTGAGGGACACTCCTACAAGAAGAACATTATGATGGGTGGATCTGGGCCCAGGGGTTCTGCTCAAACTATGGCATCAGCCAAGGACTATACATGCAGTAAACACTGAACCCCAACCCAGATCTAGCCAATGGACAGGACATTCTCCACAGTTGAGTGGAGAGTGGGGACTGACTTTCACACTAACTCTGGTGCCCCATATTTGACCATGTCCCCTTGATGGGGAAGCCTGGGATAGCAGGCTACAAAGAAGAGACTTGATACCCTATGAGCATATACAGTGGGAGGAGGTCTCCCTCAGTCACCGTCATAGCGGAGGGGAGTAGGGGGGAAGCAGGAGGGAGGGAGGAATGGGAGGATACAAGGGATGGGACATCTGTTGAGATGTAATATGAATGAATTAATAAAAAGTAAAAGTATAAAGAAAGAAGTAGTAATGGAATAATTCCATGGTTGGGGGCCACCACAGTACGAGGAACTGTATTAAAGGGTCGTAACATTAGGAAGGTTGAGAGCCACTGCTCCAAGAGGTCTCGTGAATGTATCACCTTAACATTTTATAAAAATGTTTAACAAAGTTTAACATTTTATAATAAAGATTGGGTTGGTAGAACAACTTCAACTCATATCCCTCAATGCCATTTTCAGATCCGATTGATGATTTTCCAAATGTAGACAAATAAAAATATTAAGGTTATAAATAAAAATGTAATTTTAAAACAAATGTCTGATCCCAGTGTGGTACACCTGACTACCCAGGACAGTTTCTTGGCCTATTTCTTCGTGGCTTCTGCTTCTGTCCTGAGAACCTGGCTAGCAGTTCCACAGCATAACACATCTGAGTTGAGGTGCACTTCTGAGATATTGTCTTTTGGCATGATATTTCCTCAACATCTATAAAAACGTCATAATACTTATGAATGTCATAAACTACCAGCACACATACATGAACAACACACATATCCATACATGTGTGCATGCATGAACACACACACACACACCAACAACAACAATAAATACAACAAAATGTAATTAATAAATATATTAAGCCAATAGGAAGGCAGCTAAACTACTTTCTTCTTAAGTGCCTACCTTCTAATCAAGGACAATTGTGTCCCCAAGAGGACATCTGTATATGTCTGGTGCCAAGTTGGAGGTTTGAAGAAAACTATCGCTGGCATATAGAGGGTAGCAGCCACCTAGAGATGCTGCCAAGCACTCTACAAAGCACGGAATGGACCTACAGCAAGTACTCATTAGGTCTACAACACTGACATGCAGAGGCTGTGAAACCCAGGACAATGCTATGTCCTTCAGACATCAATGGTTTGCTTTTCAAAGGCAATAACTGTAAACTGTTCATTATGCTTTCTTATTGCGGCTGTGGATCAAAACTTGCTTTTATTCGCTGAGAATAAGCACACCTATATGCACCCACATTCCCCATGTATTCTCTTCAACTCCCTCCATGACCTCTCAATCTCTCATTACCCCTCTCTCTCCCAACCTTATGTTTCCTTTTTTAAGCGAAAAGTAACTAAAACCAGCCACTAGTTTCATGTAATTAGCATGGCCAATATGTGCATGGCTTGGGCCTGTACTGTACCACTGGAAACATAGCAGGGGCCACAGCCATAGTGAAGAACGACTCCATACTGCAGCAGCTATCAACTACAAACAGCTCCTCAGGAAAGGCTGAAGATGACACAATCTGTTAAAAAGTAGCAGAACTAGGTAACATCAGAGCTGCTGTTAAACAGGCCTGATCTCCTCCTAGAATTAAACACTGGAAGATCAGTCCTTTTCACAGATGTTTTGAGGGTATGACTGTGGAAGTTCAGGCTTGCTCCATGTCACTAGCATGCCAGGCGCACTAAGGACTGCCTTTCACACTCAGGCTGAACTTGGGAAATCTCCGCAGTAGCACCTGCAGCGATGCAGCTTTCCCTTTTCTGAGCACAGCTACCCAGCAAAAGCACTCTATACAAAGCTGCCCTGGGTCCTTAGAATACTCCGTACCCTCATGCTTCTTAGGCTTGCTGTATAACGGTGCTTTCCTTATTGGCTTGGTTGATTCCTCCTCATACTACAAATTGCTACCAGGAACACTGGGGGACAGATCTTTCCTCTCTCTATATAGTACTCAGGGTCTCCCATAAATATTCATTCTGCTCTTGGACATGGATTATGCCAAGGATTCTTAGTTGCTCATGCAGAGCCTGCTACAATGGAAATGCTAAAGAATGGTAACTGAATAATGGAATCAGTGAATGGAAAAATGACAAGAGGAGAACATATGGGCTCCTTCAACTGCATTCAAAGGTAACAATTTTCCTTACCACTGAAACATAAATCTCTCTCTCTCTCTCTCTCTCTCTCTCTCTCTCTCTCTCTCTCATCTCCCCTTCCCTTCTTCCCTCCCCTCCGCTCCCTTCCCCTCTCCTCAAATTTTTCAAAAATTGTGAAGTATAACCAAACATATCAGCATCTGGGTAAAGTTAACTAACAAATCAGTATGTATCACTTAGTTCTTTCAAAGATTCTGAGAACAACATTATCAAAATGTGCTGGTGAGCTGGATCAAGTGGAGGGTGCTTGGTACAAGGCCTATCACCCTGAGTTCAGTGATTGCAGAAATGATTCCTCCAAGTTGTTCTCTGATCTCCACATGCATGGCATGGCATGGACACAGAGCATACATATACACCTGCACACAATACTCATGCAGACTAAAAGTTTTTTTTTAATGTAGCAAAATGTTAACAATTAGTCAAGTCACTTGAATGATATACAGACATTCCAACTACCGAAACAGCAATTTTTGGTTGAGTTTTGATTTTTCCAAAATAACAGTTACTCAAAAATAGCCAGTATTTACAATAATAAATGTGAAAATGAAGCATTAATAGAACATACTGGGAACCACATGGAGAAACACAGGAGAGGAACCCTGAATTAGGTCTGGGAATCAGGAGCACCTAATTAGAGGAACCACACAAAGGATGGTTCCTGAGCTAAAGTTAGAAAGACACTGTTCTTTCAATAGCATGACACATATCTTAAAACTGGTCTCACTGCAGATAAGGCAGTTAGGTACTATAAACCAGGCATGGTTTGCTTGATGCCTAGACTCTCCTCAGCTTTTTAAATCATAGCCAGTCACTGAGAAACTTTCTAGCAGGACAAAGTGATTACATCTAAAAATACAGTGCTTTTCAACCTGCGAGACTGTGTATCAGATGTTCTGCATACCACATAGTTACATGGCGAATCCTAACAGTAGCAAAATTACAGTTATGATGTAGCAACAAAAACGATTTTATGGGTGAGGGGGGTCACCATAGCATGAGGAACTCTATTGAAGGGTTGCAGTATTAGGAAGGATGAGAGCCACTGCGACAATGCTTTTAGAAGTTATCTTGGGCCGCACTTTAGCACGAGTGTCCTCCTAAGATATTAGCCCATCCAGTGGTGTGCTAGGGACAGTCCACAGGGCCCCACAGCTTACTAGGCATCCCGGCTCAACTCTAGGTCCAGTCACTTCCCTTTGGAAGTATGACGTCATCAACAAAGTGAGCCATTCACACCACAGTAATCGGCTGACTGAACAAACCAGTGCCCTCCCTCCTCCAATAGGAAACTGATAATCAACATCTCACTGCATCTCTCCCCACCCAACAATTATGAACCAAACTTACAATCTAATGACAAAGAAGAACTGGCCAAAAGAATGTGAGAAGTTCAGATTGTATTTATTACTGAAATTTAGTTCAACAATATTTGGCAGGGAAATCTGTTTGGATGGCCCTTGTAAATCAAATGATTTGGCATCGCAATGTAATTTGTCCTGCCCAAGTGACTAGGTCAAAATATATATAGTTTCTGCTTCTGTCAGCAAAGACGGAAGCAAAATCCATTTCTTGCTTATACATGTAGTTGAGGTCAAATGACAGAACAGGTGTATAAGCTTAAATTGTGTTAGTCTGTGGGGATGAAGTTTCAGTCTCCAAGGTGATTTCAGTCACTGCACAAGAAGTAAATCTAGTTTATCAATGAGTCAAATTGTTTTTTTTTTCCAAGAAAATGAGTCAAACACATTCATTGGTGTGCTTTTAGCAAATGACACGTCTATAGTGTTATTAGTTTTTAAAAACCCAGTTCTTTGATAGAAAATACATAGTTGTGCCTTCTTATTCAATCCATATTTAGAAAATAATCTAAAAATTTTTATCATTATGAATGAAAGAAAAAGTCATTAGTACATCTACAGCTATCTTAACTAATTTTCCCCTTAAAAAGGAAAGACATTGTTAAAAAGAAAACAGATTGAAGTTGTATATTTAGCAGTGAATGAAATGAAATTTTTTTCAAATTTATTTTGCCCTCTTTTCTATCATTTACCCTATTGGGACATTTAAATAGCAAAATTAATATCTACTCTACTTAATCTCTTTAAACATTTCTTTTCTTTTTAGTTCATCAACCAGTTATATAACACTTAATAAGTCAATGATTTAACAAACTATCATTATCTTCATTAATAATTGTTTGAATATTAACAAAATACAATTTGTTTCAAAGTTTAATGATTGCTTTATGCATGTTTGAGTTTTCATGGCATGCCAGGAGACATCATGCCACATAAAATGCAGAATTCCAAAGTTTAAAAACTTCTTTTTTTTCCCTTAAATATGGCCTATAGGAATACTTAGTCCCCCTGTGCCCTTCTGTTCACTCCCTTTTCACAATGTTTCCTGCTCCAGGGATCTCTCAGTTTAGTTTTCTCATCTCAATGTGAACTTTCCTCTACCCTCTGCTAGGACGTATCATGACATCAAACCTCCAACCTTATTTCTAAGTCTGTGCAGCTATGAGGTAATTGTTTTTTATCATCTCACTGATACTTAGATTTCCTTTGTCATTAACTTCATCCCTTCGTATGGTAATCTTCAGCTATGGTGTCATGGGAAGGGAAGATGTACCCCTGAGCTTCCGTTGCTTGGCCACTGTTGTCCACACACCCTTTCTCCTTCTGCACACGCATCTCCCCAGATCTTCAGTCATACCATGAAGCCATGTTAACAACATCTTCACACAAAAGTGTCTGGCTGAAATTCTTGCTCATAACAAGACTAAGTCCTAGGACTGACAATGTGCAGCCAGGAAAGCATGAGAAAGCTACAACTGTTTGTTGACACAGCACACTTATTTTCTTTTCTATAAATGTCACAACAGTCATTGAAAGTAATTAAGGCAGAGTCTACCTTATTTTTAGAGTTATGAAAATCAGCTCCAAGATGTGAAATGGCTAATCATGAATTATATAATTAACGAGATGGACTTGACTATAATCATGAACTTCTAGAAATTGGTCCCTAATAGCATCACTGACAATAGCTACCATTACTCTAATTCCTAAAGGGCCAAGTCTTGGGCTCAATATAATCATACCACAATCTACCAGCAGCCTAGAAGGCTAGCACGGCATGTTAAGTAATATTGGATTGAAAGATCTGTTTCAAAAATAAATATGGTGGGCTGAGGCTCAGAGATAAATGTTGAGTTTGATCCTGAACTGAATACTACCTCCATGCAGGAAAAGGTTTCATGTAAATGTGTGTGCATGTGTGTGCATGTGAACGAACACACACACACACACACACACACACACACACACACACACACACACACAATTTTCCTCTAAAAGAAAAAAATGAGGAAAGTAAAGGCCAAGGCTCCCACAAATAAGAAGTAGCAAATCTGGGGCTGCTTATCCCTAGAACTTCTACCTATCACAAGACACACTGCCACTGGTGGGATTATCTGCATGCTAATATCATATAAGAAATGTACGGCTTTCTATTAGGATATATTTGTAAGAATATCGGCAGACTTAAGAAACATACACTACCCACATGCATATAGTTCCTTCAATAAGAGAATAAAAACAATTATATTTTATGATGTTAAAGAAAAAAAAATTATTTCTACAATAAAGTTAAAAGTCTGAACATGTTATATTATTTACTTCATAAAATCTGTAATTTCTGGGGCTAGATAGATGGCTCAGCTGTTAAAAGCACTGGCTGCTCTTCCTGAGGACTTGGGTTCAATCCTCAGTACCCACATGGCAGCTTCTAATTGTTTGTACCTCTAGTTCCTGGAGATATGACACACTCACAAAGACATACATGCAGGCAAAATGCCAATGTACATAAAGTAAAAAAAAAAAACCTTAAACCCTAATTTAAAAAAATGACTTCAGAAAAAAAAATCTGTAATTCCTCAGGTAGTATACACTTAAATTTGTCCTTCTCAGAGGGACAAGTCACCTGCTTAGCTCTACAACTTAGAGAAAAGTAGGTGTGTTGGGAAAGGAGTTTATATCTAAATGGAAATATTTGCTAAGTGGCTTTTCATACAATCTAGGCATCAGCTGTCTAAGGAGCAGACATTTAATGTCTAATTACTATATATTAAACGCAACACACAGGAATATACCAATGTTTGAAATGTTTCTCACTTTACTTAATTAGTATCGAGAGAAGTGATTACTTGTGTTAATTTTTGTATTAGTTTAAATTTAAATATTGATGTTCGATTTAAATCATCACCGTAAGACTGAACTTAAGAAGCAATGCTAAACTGAATGCAGATACGTTTCCGTGTTTGATAAGGTAATTTATTGAATCCTCATAACAGCAATCAAGCTACACAGTGATACGGCTAAGCCCACTCAGGTGGACAGGAAAGCAAGCGGCCCAGGATTGTACTTCAACTGAGAAAGCAGGGCTCTGGAATCCCAGCCTCAAGCCATGGTGATAATTTGTCTCTTGGGCAGTAGAGCAGGTATGCGCACCTCTGCACATGCACACACAGATACACACACACACATACACACACACACACACACACACACACACACACACACACACACACACACACACCTTTTTTGTCCGAACTTGCAAATACACAAACAAGCTGTGGAAATGTTTTGTAGTGCTGTCATTAATCTCTGTGACCCGCAAACTTAAGCATGTAATATTTTAATACAGATCGCTACCACCTCTGCAATACAGGCATATGAACTAGATGTTTAGCACACTGATCACTATAGACTCACAAGGGGCAGACCAGCAAGAGAACACGCTCAAAGGGCCCTTGGTTATGCCCTCATCAGTAAACTTGTCTCCATCTCTAACCCTTCATTAGTCCTATCTGCAACAGTCAATTGACCTTCTCCACTCAGACTGAGGGAGCAAGTTCTGTGGCACACAGGCACCCGGCTTCTCCTGTTCTTCATGAGCTAACACAGTATGGCCTCACGCTCAAGCTCAATGGCTCTCAACCTTCCGAACGCTGGGACCCCTTACTACAGCTCCCCTTGCTGTGATGATCTCCAACCATAAAGGTATTTCCGCTGCTACTTCATAACTGTAATTTTGCTACTATTATCAGTAGTAAGGTATGTGTCTGTGATTTCCAATGGTCTCTGGGTGTCGTAAACCACAGGTTGAGGACTACTGCTCCAACTGATCAGTACGGCTGTAGGGATTTGAGAGGGCTGTGAGGTAGGCTTCAGAGCTTTGGTGAACCCTGTGTTTTGTTACCTCTCAACTTTCAAATCCGTATTAACCGGAAAAGCTAGGATCTATATAGACTCTGCAGCACCTAATATGGCTAAATTATGACAAGAATTCAATAAATATCTAGAGAATTAATGCTTTTTACTTGAGTTGACCAAGTAGCATTTCCCTCATAACGTCTCCCTGCACTCATGGATCCTTCTAAAGAAAATGGAAAAGAGGACAAAACAAAGTGCAGTGTCTGTATCAAGTTCGTGGCATCTCCTCTATGTCTGTGCATGCAAAAGATGTCCTCTCCCCGGCTCCGCTGGCATTAAGTTAGCACAATATAATTCTAGGGTAGACACTCCTGAGCAGAGATGAGTAGAAGCCAGTCTTCTCCCATCTCTGGCACAGTCTCAGCCACTCTCAATATCACATGTGTAGCAAGGTCAGATCTTAGCGGCCTCTGATGAAGGAGTGCACTACTGAGATTTCAAAGACATAAATCTTTCCGAGCTAAGCACTGACATCAGGAAGAGACCTGTTTGTTGATTCCAGCTCGCTGTATCTGACATTCTCAGAGGAAATGGTGCTTGCTTGTTATGGTTTGGTTTTTTGAGACAGGGTGTCTCTGTGTAGCCGTGACTTTCCTGGACTCGATTTGTAGACCAGTCTGGCCTCGAACTCACAAAGATGTACCTGCCCCTGCCTCCCGTCGTGCTGGGATTACAGGTGTGTGCCACCACGCCCAGCTTCGTAAAAAAAAAAAATACATATCTGAGATTCATAGCCGAAGTCTGTGCTTTACTGCAAGGATTATTTCTACACTTTATAGGTTATCACTCATAAAGCTGACTTACACAGACTTAATAATATATGACATAACCCAAAACATTTGTGTCCATGTATATCCCAAGTAAAGAAGCACAAACATGCTTTAACGTCAAAACCAAACAGCTATTCCAGAGTAAGGACATTCCAGCACCACAAAGCATAAGTCCTTCCTGCATCTCAGTAGAGCAATTGCACAGGCACCAATGTGGGATGCTGTGGAAACATCCCTCAGCAACAGCGGCTCTGAGCGACACAGGCTCTCCGATGGACTGGCTGTGCTGTGGGTCCTCATTCAGAAAAGGTTTTATGGAGAGATAAAAGAGAACAAGGAAGCAGGAATGTAAGAGAAGCGTCTTTTAACACTGCAGGGAGGCCGGAGGACAGTCAAGAGAGTGCTTGAAGGACTAAGAGAGGTAAGCCAGGGCAAAAATGTGTTTCACTTTATAAAGTGTTTCTCTTTCTAGGGTAGGAGAGGGACCTTTGTTCTTGCCCTCTCTGGGGAGCATCTGAGAGGAACCGGAGTCCTGCAACAGCACAACACTCAAGATCTGTCAGTGTCTCAGTGACTATGATCAGGAGCAACATGTGCTCATGCATGAATATGCGAACATAGTCATTAGCTTTATCTTACTCATGCTCAATGTTCTGTCTTCCCTTTCTATGTTTCCTTCTTTACTACTTTAAAGAGAAATAGAGCAAAGGGTTTACAGGAACAATAAAATCAAATGTCTAAAATTAAAAAATATATATATACTATAGCATCACATAATTTAAAAATCGTAATAGCAATACTCTTCACTTTAAATAAAATGTTCATTGAAAAAAATGAAAATAGTAGACAGTGTATGTCTAGATACATTTTTTTCCAAAAAAAAAAAAACAACAACAAAACAAAATATACCAGTAGAAATGAAGCAAAAGCTCAGAGTGAAGCTAGAGGGTATCAAGAATAGACTTCTGACGTTCGAAATATAATCAAAAAATATAACAATAATCTGTAAGGAGGCTTTGCCATGTGGGAGACAGTGTAGATGCTTTGCATGCAGGCCGCCTATACGCTTCTCAAATTTCATTTCTGGGAAGGCATTGTATGCAGCCCTGAATTACAGGTGGCCCAACTGTCACTTATAGTAACTTGTGTGAAAACACAGCCTGGCTTAAATACCTGCAGTATGCCTTTCAGCCAACTGCACCAGTCTCCTCCCTTACGTGTTTCCACACAGGAGTATAATTATAAATGTCACTGTAATATAAATATAAAATAAACACTAACAGAGTTGTTAAGATTTAAGAAATAAAGCTCAAGTGTGAAACTACACTGTAATGCGACATCCACAAGTTTTAATTATAGAAAAAAATAACAATCATTAAGGCAGACCTAACCTTCAGCTTTCAACTTTTTGCCATAAGGAAGCTTAACACATATATTCAACTATTCTAGCAAAGGCCCCTCCCTACCTGAGTGCAGCCCAAAGACAATGACAATTCACTTATGTTTTGTTTTGTTTTGTTTCGTTTTGTTTTTCTGGCTGCTAGAAATCGCATTCAACAACTATCTGCTTTGCAAATTTTGGTCTTACCTACTTTTCTGTTTTAGACAAGTGGTTCCCCCTCCCCCACTTTCTACAATTAATTATGTGCCTTTGTTCTATCTGCTTCTGGGCTCTGTGCTGTTTTCTTATACTGTAATGTTCTTATCAAGATAAAAAAAAACCATCTGATATAATAATCTGCCTTATTCATTAGAAATGCAGGATTTATTTTTGGAAACTGCTACTGAGGTCCACTTAGGTAAGCAGCCTCCAAGCCTTGCATTGTGGCTGTGGGAAAGGCCTGCAGGGCTCATCTCCTGATAGCTTCAAGAGTTTCCGAAATCCATTAGAACGCATGAGCGGAGAGCCTGTACACATACGCACAGTTCAGGCAAGCACAGAGGTTAAAAGGTTTCAAAGCAATCCATTAAAGGCGCTTGCACAGAGGCAGTGGATCACCCAGACAACCACAAGGACCCTGAAGGTTTTGTTTGAATTGATAACGTAAGAAAAACAACTGCTCAGAGTTGCCTTCATGGTCTCCCTGAGTCAGTGTCTCAATTCTGATCCGACCTCACCTTCACCCACTTTCTCTAGCTGGAGAGGTTTCATGCGCTGGCTGTCCACTGACGCCTGGGACCTCACTCAGTGGGGGGAAACCAGGGATTCCACTATTCTTCAACAGCTTTCCTCCTCGGTGCTGCTTTCCCAGCTGAGACTCACTTCCCTTCCTCAACAGTATCTGAGAAACGAGACCACCAGGTTCACATGGCAATGTGAATGGGCAAGTCTCAGAAGGCTCCAACCCTAGAAGATCTACAGGGAATAAGCTTCCGTAGAGGTGAGACTCGGTCTTCTCCGGGGATGAAGACCTAAGAGGTCAGCCCTAAATGTATATGAGCAACTTTAGGTTTTAGTCAGAAACTTCTCTCTCTCTCTCTCTCTCTCTCTCTCTCTCTCTCTCTCTCTCTCTCTCTCTCTCTCTCTCTCACACACACACACACACGCACAGGCACATGCACACACACACACACACACACACACACAGATACACGCAAAGTATAATTAAACAATAAAACGTCACATGAATTTGAGGAATACAAAAAGCATGAGAAAAATTGAAGGAAGGAGAAAGGAAAATGTTATATATACAGTAGTCACATATTAAATTCTGAATTTTTTTCATGAATGTTTCTTATTCTAAGAAAAGAACAATGCTCCACGCCAAATTATCAGCATCCTACTCATTGGGATTATTACCTGATACTTTTCCTTGTCACCATATTGAAACAGAAGCAACAACAGCATACTACAAACATTCACTGCACCTACTTTATAAGTGCTACCATTTTTAAAGCACTTACTGCTTTCCTGACATAAATGCAGGTGAACTGCACGTGACTTTATAGTTTAAGATGGATGACTATGAAACAGAGGAACCAAATAGCTTCCTGTTATTAGGATGGGTCAGCAATGACAGCCAGCCTTTCTCCTCCTAGGGAGAACAAAGTACTTGCTAAGTGTTTTCTATAGTACAGCACAGATGAAAACAAACCCCGGGTTTTGATAAGCTGCTGTGTAAAAGTCCAAAGAGCCTTTTTTCCTTTTTCCTTTTAAAATGAAATTTGACATTAAGGGTCTAATTTAGAGTAATCAGAAATAAATTTTCACTCACTCTAGTTACTAACAGTGATGTCTGCATTCCTTTCCAATATTTTATTCAGTTGCGAATCAAGACAGTACAGGTAATTTATACTGGATAAAACCTAACTCTATATGAAATTAAACAAAGACAATAGCAGGAAAGAACCGCATAGGAAGCAGTGAAGGGATGTTATCTAGGTGTTTCAAGTGTCCCCAGGGCTCCCTAGCTACACACTCCACTCAGCACAGCCATCCCTATGTCCTGCTCCTAGGACACACTCAGCAGAACCGCTTCCTTTCTCCTCAATAGTCAACCTTCGTGTCACCCTGCAGCCGTTCTTTTGTGTTCCACAGTGTCCCAGGATGTTCATCTAGTGCTACTCTCTTAACAGTAACGCAGGGATCTCAACCTTTATTTTAAAAAATACTGCTTTTCATATACAGGGGGAGGAAGTCCCCCTCAGTCACAGTCATAGGGGAGGGGAGTAAGGGGAAAATGGGAGGGAGGGAGGAATGGGAGGATACAAGGGATGGGATAATCATTGAGATGTAATATGAATAAATTAACAAAATAAAATTTAAAAAAATACTGCTCTTGTTATTTCTTTACTAACAATTACCATGAAAACCAAATGAGACAAGTAAAACACTCTGTTTTCTTATAAACCACTGCAATTTCCTTAATACACTTCTACTTGTTGTTAGCTTTGTTTCTTGGGATGTGATCACTTGAACTGACTGCCATAGGCTCTGTGTTCCCTTGTCCTATTCTAAAACCCCAGCTGTAGGATATAACCCAACCTACAGAAGCAACATCAACTGAACAGCTCTGGCCCTATGACAGGAACTAAAACAGCCACACAGAAAGAAGGAAACTCATTTAACATCTTTCAGTAAATTCTGCAGCACTTGAAGCTGAGTACTTCTCCTGAAAATAATAAAGAAGCTTAAGAACACACAACTTACTAAATTCAGTCATGTATTTATTCGCCCAGGTAAGTTTTTACTCATATACTTATTCGCTCATGAGCACATACTTGGCATACCCCGCCACTCCAGGAAGCTCTTTGTCGATCTGGTACATTCGACATTCTCTGCTGTTGGCTAAAAATACATTTTCTCCCTAAGGAGCAGACGGTTCCGTCTTCTGCACCCTACCTTCCTCCCATTACATTACTTTCTCACTTGGGAAGTCCATGTGAAATTCTTTAGGACCAAATTTTAACTATCACCTGCCTTTTTAACATAGATAACTTAGCTAAATGGAAAACAAGAGTTTGAACTCTTTTCCCTTACTCTAGACAGGTTGAGATTTTAAATTAACAATTCTAAAAGATAATTATATTTCCATTTTAATGTTCATAAGAAATGGTAAGACTGAGGGAGAAGACTCGCTGAGACCCTCTTGTAAGCCTCTGTTCACTGTGCACTGCTTTCAGGAAGATGAGGAGGCCCAGGGCAGCTCCTTCATTAACTCCATGCAGCTTGAGGAAGCAAGATGGGGGAGCTCCAAGTTGCCTTAGAAAGTTGGTAAACCACTCAACGTCCAGGCTTTGCTTGCTGTCTCCTTACTTGACTTCCAGTCTCCTTCAGTGTAAGGTTCTTGAATTCCTTTGAAAACTCCAAGTATATTAAAAAACCTTCAGTAGAAACTAACCCATCTCCAAATGAATCAGCATATATGAACTCCTAGCAGAAAATACCTATCGAAAACCTAAATGCAATGTAACTTTAAAATAGAAAATTTATAATTTATATATTACTAAAAGGATAATTTCAATCCAATTTGAAGAATTATAAAAATATTATAACTAATACTAAGATAGTATTAGTTTTAAAATAATCAGGTCTGTGGTTATCAGTTTCCTTCGGCTTGGCTCTTTTGGGGTTATGTGTGTAGGGGGCTCTAGGTCTTTTGTATACTAGGCAATTGCTATACCACAGTCTAACCTCAACACTTAAACTATTATTTTCATTTTAATTTTGAGACAAGACTTCTGGCTAAGCTGATCAGGTTGGCGAATCTACTCGATAGCCCTAACAGGCTTTAAATTTCCCATCCTGCTTCACTCTCCTATGTATAGTTGGTATTACAGGCCTGTGCCACTAAGCCCGGCTTCAAAATTTTGATGGTGATTTTTTAAAAAATGTTACTTTGACCTCAATAAAAATATTTTTAAAATAATCTTTGTTTGAGAATTGTTCTAAATCAACTACCTCTGGGCTGAGCTGCCCCTTTAAAAGGATCTGTTTCCAATAATGCAATCTTATCAGCATATGATTAAAGTTAATACTGTTTTTTTGTTATTTGAGTTTGTGAAATGTTTGCAAACATGTTAGGATAATTACAAAGTTACACCTACATATGAGAAACAAGCTCAACCTTTCACTATCAGACTTTGAAAATGCAAAATAAAAATGGTTAGACAGATCAAACAAAAGCCTCTGTAAAGTCTGGACGACCATTTACCACAACCAGTGCACCAGGTAGGCAGGAGGGTTTCCTGCTGCAGGCTCAAAAAACACGACAGTGTGGGAAGCTCTCGCTAAGTCAGGGTTTTCAGTGGAGATTCTCTGACCTCCTTTCTGGCCTACCTACACTTTCTCAAGTAGATGGTAACGTTGGCTTCAAATAGCCTAGGCAAATGTCAAAATACAACTGCAGAGCCATGTTTTCCTAAGCCGAAAATAGCCATCAGGAGATCTAACAAGAAACCAACACTCGAGTTACTCCATGAAAAATGTTGGTATCACTGTACATGTGGTTAGTGCGGCAGTCACTGTAAAAAGAGAGCTTCACAGGAAAAATAGGATAATAAGGAGAAAATAAGTAAGCAATGTTCCAAAATTAGCGCACCTGGCTTGTGATATGTGAAATACCTGAATATTTAGGGCTATAAGAAGGTAACCATAGTACAAAGCCCAAGCATATGATGTAAGCATGCAGGACTGACCTTGAGTAGGCTCGGTGGGGGGACGGTAACATTTTCCACAGGCACACTATATAAACAACAACCGCTGCCAAGGACTTGGTGTGATTTTTGTCTCTGGCTTAGCTCTCTTCCCTCACTAACCCCCACCCCCCGCACCTCCCCCACCCCCACTCCATGACTGTGAGCTCATGGTACTACATGGATCTGACCCTGTTGATGTCTAGACTGACTGGGTTCTTATTATGTTCTGCTTTTCATTTCGGACTCAGTTCTCTCTTATTAAAAAAGGAGCTAAAGCAGAACAATGACTTCCTCGGTATTCGGTGTGGCCCAGGCATGGCTTGATGTGATTCAAGGTTCTGTTTAATCCTCAGAGAATCCTAATCATCTAATATTACACCCACTACAGAGGCTGAAACTCTAAAAATCTGGTGTTCTCCAGTGTACCACAATCAGGTAACTTCCCAAAGTAGCACAGCCGTCACATGGTAAACCTAGGCTTTCCAGGCTGCTCTGGCTCTGCAACTGTTATTATTCTTTTTTCTATTTTTGGTTTTTCGAGACAGGGTTTCTCTGTGTAGCCCTGGTTGTCCTCTTTGTAGACCAGGCTGACCTCGAACTCACAGAGATCCACCTGCCTCTGCTTCTGAGTGCTGGGATTAAAAGCGTGCGGCCCCATGCCTGGCTGGAACTGATAGTCTTAACCATAAGGCTAAGATAGAACATTTCTACTTCTGTTAGAAATGGCATAAAGTGTCTATAATTTATCTCATACACTTTAAATGTTTATATTCACTTTATAATACTTTCATCCTTAGCACTCAAACTTATTCTTCTCATGACAAAATTCTCCTTAGGGAGAGACCTCACTGGTTTCATTCATACCATGTTATCTTATATTTATAAAACATCGACATAAAGCAAATTGAACTGCCATGAATGCATTCAGTGACAAAAAATTTTAGAGGGGGAAGCTTGCACCTTATATATCTTAGAGTTTTTCATGTGGAAGAATTTTATGATAGGTTTCATTTTTATTAGTTAACTTGTACTACTTCAATAACATCCCCAAATTACCACCTAATTAAAACACAAGCAGCAAGCTGCCAACAAAAGCTAAAAGCAGGAACTAGAGAGTCAGGAACAAAGCGAAAAAGAAAACACACCAGGGATAAGGGAGGTAAAACAACCTTTCCACTTGGCAAAACTACGTAATTCAAACATCAGAGCCAGAAAGAAAAACAGAGGGGCCCGTACACAGTCACATGTGAAAACAATAATGGCCCCCAGGGAGGTGCATGTGTTGGTTTTAGTTTTGCCCCATTCACATTCAATCCTTTGTTTACCTTCATGTCCATGTATGTTTTCACAGCAAAATATTTTGACATGTGCACTGAATTTAAGTTTGTCCTGACGATATGCTGGAAAGTTCAGCACTATCTAAATCTTCCTGAAGTACTGCAGCAACATATGGTTCTTTCTCAAATTAAGATACAAATGTTTGGGGAACATTTGCTCATGTGGTTTGATTTTGACTTTCATCTGATATTTTCTAAACACGCTCTTTTTGGGTGACAGCATACACTTCCTAGGGTTTAGATACAAGGAGCGAATGCATGTAGCTTAGACACTAAAATGCCTCCTACATGGAACTGAAATCACTCCCAAAGCAGCGGGTATACAGTGCTACTCCTTACCCCTTCGTATCTGGCCACAGCTGCTAATCATAAAGTGTGTGATTAGAGCCCGGGGGGAAGGTAAGCGGCCCAATGGAGCATAGCTATTTGCCTTGTGGTTTTAGAAGTATCAACGCCCAGTGTCTGCTTTAACATGTTTCATGTTCCTTTGTTCTTTTAAGTGTTCTGGTTTTAATAAAGGATGAGAGATGCCTTTACCTTACTGTATGTGTGACTAAACATCAAAAGAGCAGTAAGGGTTTTAATACGAAACAAACATCAAAGCATTGTACTAATGCCCTGCAAGTAGCTCAGCCTTTAGCGTTATATTAGCACGGTATTTTGCGTGAAAACACACGTATTTTTGAGACTATCTCCCTAAAGACAACCACCGATGATATATTCCTAATAGTTTTGCCCCCGATACTCTGGCATCAAGTTGTGCTTCTAATTCCAGAAATACTTTTCAGCATAAAACAAAACAAAACAAAATGTAGATGGGTCCCTTTACCTCTCCAGTCTTTCAGCATGTTGTGTGTCATGAGCGGTTAGGAACACTTTACTCCTGTGCTAACAGCTGCACTGCACATTTCAGGTCTTCCACATTAGAAAATACAAACACACAGTTCCCCAACCTGCAGCTCCTGCCATAATTTGCCCTTTCATTTCGACTGAGTCTTGGGTCCCCACATCTACTACACCAGAGCCTTGTGTTCTAATCACTTTGGTACCATTAGACCCTGAAGTGCGTCTTCTTACCCAGTTCTGCAATATATTTCTTTTAATTTCATTAAACATATGTTGAATGATCATTTTTCCTAGACATCGTGCTGAGATTATAAGTCAATACATAAACATCCCTGGCCTCAAACTTTTCATAGTAAGGGGCATCAAGGAGCGGAAGGACTTCACTGAAAACCAAACCAACCCAAACCAACCCAGTACCTTGAATCCATGGCTACCCAGCTTTCAAAGCAAAGCCCTGACATTTTAACTTTGATTCCTCTCTTCAGGATGAGTCCTCAGTGCTAGTTTGGGTTCTGCTTCAGAATAAAGATGGAAAGAATATTCTACCACCTGGATAACCAGTCAGCACTCCTCTCACTACCTGGGCCACTCCAGTGTTTGGAACAACATGTATACATACATATATATGTACATGTATATATTTATATGGTTAGGTGAGAGGGAAGACTAGAGTCCAGAGGAATATGACCTTTTTTTTTTTTTCATAGTTTCTGCAGCATGCTCTGTGTGCATGTGAATGTATGTATCTTTTCTAGTTTTACTTACTTTTTTTATTCTGAGAGACTTGTGTTTGAGTTGTGACTCAACCATTTTCTAGCTGTGTGACCTTGGGAAAATTACATAGTAAAATCTACAATTTCACCATTTTCTGTATGCTAGCCGTTGTGCTAAGTGCTGGCACAAACTGTCTCATTAAATTAAATCTTCATAAAAACTCTGACAAGGAGATAATACTATTCAAATTTTAGAGAGAGTGAGACTACAGCTGACAGAAGACTGTAAGTAAACATCCCAAGGTCACAAAACCAGGTATCGAATAACAGCCTAGAGTGCACTGGATGGGGACAACGTTGATTTCCCTTGATGGCACTGAGCTATCCCAAAGATGAGGACAGAGGCCAGCATTGGATGCCAAGGATGTTTAAAGAGCAGGGATCCAGAGACAGCTTCCGTAGATACACTTTCTGGTGCCAGTGAGGCCTGGAGTGAAGACCATGGTGGGCTACTCAACTTCACAAAGCCTCTTTCCTCATCCTCATGATGCAGTAATGACAGTTTATTACGTGTCTCCTGTTTAATGATTAATTTTATTTGACACTGTCACACAGGTAGGAACTGTACTCTCATTACCCTCTTCCCTACTCATCTCTTGTCTCCCTCTCATCCCTATCTTAAATTTCCTAGAAAAAAAAAATAAGATGTGATTCTAAGGTAGACCATTAATAATGTATGAAAATTAACTAAAATATTTTAATTCTGTAAGTCTAACCAACAGGCTTTACGTTTCACATAAAAATGAATAATAAATAGGAACAGTTTAATTTTGAGCAGCAGGACTCTAAAGTATCAAAAATGTCAGCACCTGGTCACTTCCCTTCCTTATGTTTGATCTCAGTTGCTTTGACGAAGCACAGGTCTGTTCTTTTATTTCTTTTCTACATGGGCTTGTCTAACAAAGCTTGTAGATTTTGACTTCTTTATTAAGTAAAGAAAAATAAGAACTTTGTATTTGCTTAATTCAATACCTACTTTAAATATTCTGCCCACTCTCCTCCTCTGTGTGGAGGTCTCTGCTCCAGAGGAGAGAAAACAGGAAATGAACAGCCGTAAGCGTCAAGCTGAGCTGAGTGAGGCAGAGGCGCTCTAACTGGGGTTTGGGCCTTATTTTGAGAATAAGCACATGCACCCAAGACTTACTATGAACAAGGAATTCATATTCTTTTTGAAATAATTATGATTTGTAATTAATTTATAACTTTATTCATTATTTCTAGGCATTCACAATTTTTATATTCATTTCATTCCTCATCCCAAGAGAAAATAAGTTTCTGGAAAAATACACACTCAAGGCACACTTAACCATAATGCAAACTCCTAGCCTTGGACTCCACATCAAGTTATTTTTTTAAATGAGTATATGAGTTGCAATTTTTTTAAACTGCAAGCTCATTATAGCCATTAAAATAAAAACAATAAAATGCTACTTTTGTGTTTTTGCATAAGAAGCCAAAAAATGCATTTTAATCCACTATGAAGACTTCAAAACATCCTGTTTAGTTATTCTTCATGTTCTAGAGGGAATACAACATAGAAGAGAATAGAAATATATACTATCCAATATATTTTCAGTTTCTAAAGTTACTGGTAAGCATATATTTTAATCTTAGTACAAACTTTAGGTTGATTTGGTTTTGGAAATAGGAGTCTTCATTTCAACTATAGAATATTGATTAAAATATTAAATTTATACTTAAAAATCAAAGAGGGTAAAAAAACGTTGTCAATTGATAGTAAGGCCGAAATCAGGAAGCTGGTTCACAGGTTAGTGCCTGTGATGAGTAGGATGAAGAATAAGTTAGAAATGTGTTTAAAACTGGCACGGTGCTGTACTTCTACACACACGGTTTGCACTGCCTCCTTCCCACAACTCAGAAACAGAACAAAAGCCTGCAACACAGATTCTTCACGCAGACACAGGGGCATGGTTCCATTAAAAAAAAAACTGCAAATAGGCCCGTGTTGTGGCTCCCACTTGTAATTCCAGGACTAGAGACTGAGAGACAGCAGGTCACTAAGGGGCTTGTTGCACTGTAATAGTCAGTGTCAGAGCCATCTGTGTTGTAGTGCAAGACCATCTTCTAAAAAGTACAAGGGATGGGGGAAGAAAGGGGGAGAGGAGCAAAGAAGGAGGGGGAAGAGGCAGCTACGCTGAGAGTTCTTGGATGAGTGGCAGCAACTCAACGCAGGACAAGCATGTGCCCTCGCCCCACCACACCGAGGCGCACCTCTGGTTCCCAGTTAGAGGAAGGGAAGGACACACTAGTTTAGTAGTTTTCTGGTTTTAAATATTCACGGGGAGATAACTAAAATGTAGGCATTTTCGTAAAATAAAAAAAAAATTGTTATTTTATTTTTGACCGTTTTAAATCACAAAAAAACCAATCTTGCTAAATAAACAATGAGGATTGTAAGATGGAACAACAAAATTCAAATCACGGAGCAAAATACTTTAAAATCTGTCTAATACCAAAATTTAATATAAGTGTAAAACAGAATAGAAATGTAAAAGCTCACATAGAACCAGCCGTCCCCAAGAAGAGTCTGCAGTAAGTAGTGTGTCCCTGTGCAGGCCAAGTTTTATCTGTGTTTTCATAATTCTCCAAGTTTTCGCTACTAAATTCCATTTACATTAACCCGAAACGAGAGGTTTCGTTTTCTATGCTTCTGAAATTGCTTCCTAGATAAATCGGAATCTTACCTTTACATATCTTCCGGAGAAGTTGCCTGGCGCACTCTGAAAACTCTTGAGGTCTATGTCAACAGCCACTCTCTTCCTCCCAAGGCCTTAGGAGTTGGAGAAATCCCAACACCTGCTGCTACCACTGAGTGTGGAGGCTAGGAAAGTTTCGGGGTTCGGACAGCAGGACCACTGAGCCACAGCCAAAGCTCGGGATGCCTTAGCAACTGAAAGCAAGTGAAGAGGGCTCTGTGGTACCCAGCACAGAGCTCAATTGTAGCAGCAGGGGGAGGAATATTCCCCACCCTCACAAAGGTTTAGAGGCAGCCATCCAGGGACCATGGTTCTGCCAAGGGGCAGTGCCAAGGAGGTAGAGACATGACCAGCCAGCACAAGGCCCCGGGAGAAGAGCAGCAACCAGCACAGAGCTCAGGTAGCAATTGAGAAGGATCACCAAGGTTCCCACCAGAACACAGGAAGCAATGGAGAAGTGCAACAAAACGCATGGGGGCAGCCATTCACGCATCCCACAGAAAGCCAAAACATGATGACAGGGGATGGAGATCTAGTTCTAGAAAGAAAAGTGAGGGACACATGTTATAGCATGCCTGCTGTAACTAATGTTAAAATTCCAAAAGTGGAATAAGGTTACTATACCCTGTCATTGCAACCTTCACGTCAAATGTATTTATAAATGTGGAAAAAAAAAAAAAAAGATCCCAGGAAGCTGGTCCACAGGCAAGAGGTAGAAAGGCAAAGCTGTCTGGAATTGGAAGAGAAAATAGGAAGACACAGAGATTAAACTCAATTAGTTTTTTTTTTTTTGAAAAAACTATTTGAGAAAAATAATTATTTTCTAATTGCCTGACACATATTTCATCAAATACATCACTTTCAATCAGAACCGAATGAGGGAGAGTGAGGAATCTGATCAAGAAAAGAATTTGATAGGAAAGAGGCAAGGTATTCCAGGAATGTACAAGCTTGAGAAGAGCAAGAGACAGAACTAAGAAAACCAGAGGGGTAAGGCAAGTGTCAGTTCACTGGGGGATGTCCAAGACCCTGCTGCCTACCTGTGCCCCCAGGACGCTGCACTTTCCATGGAGGTGCAGAGAGCATGGGTACCCAGGACACACAGCTCTTCAAGTCCCACAAGTCAGCTGGAGGAGCTGACACTGAGCTGCTTACTATGAATCTCTAGGTCCCGTAGGAGACAGATCTTAGGTGACTCCTCTGCTTTTCGTAAGCTGGATGAAACTCAGAAACTAAGTACAAACAGTGAAAAGATGCTAATAATATCTAATAAATATCAAATAAAAATGACTGGGATAAAAGGCAATCTCACTTTTTAAAATTAGGAGCAAGTTAACTACACACTGTACTCTAGACTTGCTTTGAACATTTTGATATAGATGTAAAAAGATTCCATCACATCATAGCAGGGTATATTTGAGTGCTTCTTCACTTTGAGTATCAACTTCAAAGTCAGACCAACTAAAATCTAGTAATATTCCATTTAGTTGGTATATAAAAACTCAAGTAATTTAGTGAGTATTTAAAAGAATCTTTTTAAACCAAAGTTAACCCCTTTTCTCATTTCCAATATATACATTTAACAAAACATGAAATGAAGCTGTTTGTTTGAGGGAGGGCAAGTTGAACTATGTCTGATAAGTCAACAAGGATGAGATATTGTCATAAAATAAGATAAAACCAATATTACAATAGAGTCAGCTATCACTTAAGCAATTAGCATTTTTTATTTAGAAGAAATTGGGATTTTGATAAAGGGAAAGGATAAAGAATCTCAATTTCTATTTTTAGAGATGTGTGTGTGTGTGTTTGTGTGTGTGTGTGTGTGTGTGTGAGAGAGAGAGAGAGAGAGAGAGAGGTGGAAGCACAAGTACCATGGCACACACAAGGAGGGCAGAGGACATGGCTGTGAAGTCTGTCCTTCCACCTGTTTGTAAGTTCTGGGGGTTAGTTTGGATCTCCAAGCTTGCACAGCAAATAGCGTCTGTACACAGATGTTGTGCCAAGCCTCTATTTTTCTTTAACAACCCTACTTCAGTAAGTCCACATTCCGACTTGAATGTAGTTTTAACATTTCAAAACGCTGTATCACTGCACCAGGTAGAAGATAAGTGGACGAACCCTGACATCAGGAAGAAGGAAGAAGGCTTCTTACATAATGAGATTATCTGACTTTAAATTTAACAAATCAATTTTACTTTGCATTATTGCACTTACATACTTCAATCCCTTCTAACTAAAGCAATAACAAAACCACGCTGAGACAAATGGTGAGCTAAAATGGTAAAATTAATGTATTTATTTGTAAACACTTTTAGACTACTGTATGTCATTCACTAGAAACAAAAAAGTAATTGTTTCATATAAATAAAATAGGCTAGCAATAAATTCAAACACGAGATGTTTGATTAAATGTTAAGCATTAAATATTCCTAACAAATATACTAAAACCTACACCCAGTGTGTACATAAGACCATAAGGCAGCAGAGAATGCTAATGATGCAGTGGGATGCCAACTTTTTAAGACTGAAGGGCTAAACACATTTGCTTAAAATGAAAAGAATCTTAAATATCGTTCCTTCTATATCACTTGCCAGACCCTTTACCATTTACTTTAAGTTCTCAAATTCAACTGTTACAGATTTTGGACACTATGTCTTAAATATATATCAACATAAGATAACTATTCTAGGAAATCTGTAATGTAGACTTGTGAAATTTTTAAAATTAGTGTTTCTTCCAGTCAATACAATACACAGGTAAACTGTCACTGTGAACTATTAGTATTTGAGATGAGTTATGGTAAATAGACCTTTATGCCAAAAATGAGCTCTATTTTGAAGACATAAAATACTAGCTCATTCAGAGTATTAATGGGTAAATACAACAGTAAGACACAGCTTTTACAACTATCTGATTTATATAAGCAGATTTTAAACTAATTTGCTTGCATAATTATCTTTATTTGAAAACAACATTCTTAGCAAGAACCATGCACATCAAACAATGTCATTTAGAATCTATAATCTACTAATATGAATAATGCAAGAGTATACTAGAAATAAAAGGAAAATAATGACTTTCAACTAAAAAAAAAACTGTAACTGTGACTCAGGTAAAGAACAAGAATATATAGGAGAGGAAGTAGAGACAGAAAAAAAAAAAAAACGATATGCCATTTGCTAAACTGTGAATCCAGTTTGAGAATTAGCCTTATCTGTGAGTACATGTCAGCGCCCTATGAAGCACAAGCAGGCTACCGATCAGGGCCCTAAAGTGTGGAGCACGGCTCCTTTAAAACTCCAAACGTACATAGCCTCAGACACTCTCTTCCAGGCTGTCCTGAAAAGCTAGCCTACCTCTTAAAACATCTTAGCTAACTGGCTTCCAGTTGCCTCCTTTGCTCACCAGCATCCATTAGCCAACTCTGCCTCGTCTTCAATGGATAATACCCAGTTTTTGCTTGCCAGAGTGCCATGAAAAGGATCCAAGATGGCTCCCTTAAACAACACTTCCTGTGTAACTGCTACAGTACTAAGAGTTAGGGGTTTGCAGGTCAGCCGTGCTTCTATCCCACAGGGTGAGCATCAGCGGGGTGGCAGCAGTAGCTGGAGTTCCACACCCTGTAGGATGCTAGCCAAAACACTCTTGTGTATTCCACTCCCACACAGGCTCCCCATGTGTTTGCACTTATCCCATACAAAGTGTCGAAACAGGTGTTTTCCTGTGAGCATACTTGAATCTGCTCTCGAAACAAGTGATACAAATACTGTTACTATCAGGTACTCAGTTCCTCGGGATCTATGAGATACTGAATTCTACAGAAAGGTGCTCTCAGGAGTTTATCTCATGGCAACCGCACTTGCCCTTTCTTATTTCTTTTATTTCCTCCTCATTCCTACTAAGCAAACTAACTGCCCTAAAACCTGTCACTGAAAGAAAGCTACCATGGAGTGAAAAAAAGAATATATTCCCAGCGCATAGTTATGAGCATGAAAGCATGGATTCTCTTCATAGTAGAAAATTATCCTTATTGGTGAAACTTCAAGCCTGTGAGCCAAGACACTCAGTATATTTCTCGCCTGTATTTATATCAACACAGCAAGGTAAATGCTAAGAATAAGAAGTGTCACCTAAGGTCATGACCCTGACTAAGCAGGAAAGACGGGAATGCACCTTCAGCACTCTAGCCTTCTACCCGTCCACTGCAGCCGCTTGCAAGCTGAGTTCTTCAGAGTGGGAGTAAGCAATGGCATGTCTGGCCGGGACAGAAGTGGGAAGACGATCTGCTAAGGTCCACGCCCTTTCAGAAACATGCAAATATGACTTTAAGTCTACACAGGTGAGCACATTCCTCTGACACGGTTTATGATTCCCAGATGTGAGAATGTCAAGAATTAATGCAGTTGCCCGTTTTTCTAAATATATCAAATATTTGGAGGCCCCAGCAGGAGTCTAGCATTGTTACCGGCAGTGCCTGTTCTGCTGGGCAATCACCAATGCTTCAGTCACACTTATATTCACTCTCATCTTGGCCCATGGATTTAATTATGGAACAAGGCTGAGACAATAGTTATGAGCTCAGACAGAGCTTAAGAAATTCAAGGGCAGGCATCGCACGAGATACGGGCTGAAACCAGCTTTGATCAAGGGCTTCCCTGAAAAGTCAGCAGCAGAAATGAGCTCCCTTGAATGAGCTGCCGAGGACACAAGTCTATCAGACCAGACTGTTCAAATCATACAGCCAGGGCCCAAACGTTAAGGCAAAAATAACACAGAAGCCAACCCATTTCTTTCCCTGGCTGTGAGCCTAACTTGGGCTATTTTGGGCTGGCTTCTGCTTGTTAAGGTGCAGCTTAGTAAAACTAAAAATTAAAAGAATCTATGAAAACTTCAGGAGTACTTTTTTTTTTTTAATGAAAGCACTTTGTCTTGGTGATGATTCGGCCATAAGCTTTAAGAAATTCAGCGATGGGCAGCATTTGCCATTCTTAGGTGCCTATGCAGGCTCACTTCAGGGAACATATGACGACGTAAGAGTCAGAAAAGTAAAAAGTGTACAGTTCAATCTGGTGGTTTCTAGTCAACTACTTTGTCTGCAGCTGTCCTGGGTAGTGATGTTACACATCACATACGCTGAGCTCAATTTCCTCACCGGTTAATAACAGACTAACATCTATCTCAGCCTCTACTTGGAACACTAAAGACAATATCTTTCAGTAAGGAAAATGAAGTAACTGCATATATTTCCGCCTATATTAGACTATAGGATCATTTGTAAGACACCATGATGAGGCCCTGGTTGACACTGAACTCTTTATATTCCTAACCATCCTCCTGTGCTGGAGTGACAGTGACCTGCACTGTGTATTCAAATGCTGATTTCTGTATGCAGAGAGCTGAGTATGGACTGGACTCTGGCATTGCCTTTTTTATAAAGCATAGCTTGCCTCAAAGTTTTATAGACAATTGTTCTCCATCACCTTCTGATTGGTTTTAATAAAAATTTGATGGCCAATAAGCTGAGGCAGGATTAGGAGAAAGGAAACCTGGGAAAGAAAGGAGTTGGGGGGAGGGGGCAGGAGTCGCCATTGAGGCATGGAAGGATTTGGACTTACAAAACTGAGGAAACGTAAAAAAAAAAAAAAAAATAGAGATTCAACAGAGATTGAAATAAATGTGTTTGCTAGTTTGGAAGAATAGGCCTAAAGCTTTTTTATTTTTTTAAGTATAAGCCTCTGTGTCATTATTTGGAGCTAGGGCAGGCACAGAAAGCCATTCAGTTACACTCATGAACACATGACTTTATTACCTTGGAATTAATTACTAAGTGATAAATGGAAGAACCTACTCTTGATGTCATACAAACATATGTAAATATAGACAAAGACATAAATAGCTTTGCAGGTATTAAGATAATGGGCCTAATCATATAAACATTTCACTCACTTTAAAAATCAGTAAAGCCAGTATTTGTAGATAAGTAAGCTAAATACCTCTTTATATTTACCAGCTATCACTGGGCCCATTCCTTTTACCTAATTCCTTGAATGACACTTCATATGAAAACAAATGTATTAATAAACACAAGTAAAGGGCACACAAATCAGAACAGGCGAGGTTTTAGTGCACTTCCATAGTGGGGCTAAAAAGAGATTCACCAATATTTGATAGGGTGTGGTTTGTGTGGGAACTGGTGACCTCAAAGTGAAAAGGTCTAGCTATACAAACACAGCCCTGAGTCATTTGTCCTCAGAGTTTTATGCTTTAAATAAAACTGGCTAAATAAAATCCTCAAATGACTCAGGATGACTTACTGTGTCCACACCAGGAAAAGGAAAAACTTTCGGTGTCTGAGATAGCAGTTGTCTTCTAGAGTCTTGAAAATAAACATTTCCAAAAGAAAAAAGAAAGAAAAGAAAATAAACATTTCCTTTTCTATCATGTGTGGGGAAGGAAAAGGCTGGAAGAGTTAGCGTCTCGTGTGCTCTTATCGGTTGCACTACCAGGTTATTTTGTTAGACTTTAGAATTTACCTCAGCAAACATTGTGCACATGAGCAATGAAAGTACTGTAATTGGTTACAAAACCAGCAGAGCAGAATGGCTTGCTGCGTTTTGTATTTCCTTGAGTACTGTGATACAGAATTACATTGTCCATGTAGCTATACAAAATAAAAAGAAATCTAAGATCTCTAAATTAAGTGAATTTTCTATCTCTATTTCAATATTTGTCACTCATTTTTACTTTTATCTGAAAAAGGTATGTTTTCTGAAGAGAGTAGACTGTGCCCTGGTATCTAATTACAGATATTTGACATAATTTGTAAGAATTACTAATAGACAGACAAGTAAGAATCACAAATCTATTAAATATTGATATGTATGCAACACAGCGAATGACATCACTGGGTGGTATAAGGAAGGGTGTCCTTGCTAATTATATCCACTGTCCTTGTAAACTGGAAATATGCCATGCAAGCCAGTGGGGTCATAGTTTGCTCAAGAGTCTAATAAAGAAACAGCACACCATCTGAGGTGTGTTATTTTTGTGTCCAGTTCAGTTCCTTATCATTGTCTGCTTTTTTAGGCAGGCACCTTCCTATTGACATGCAAGGAACTCAGCAAAATTGGTTTCTGGAATGTCCCTACTTCTTTTACTACAAAGGGGAAACTAGCAGCACTTCACCACAATGCACACGCACACAGTTTACTTTCCAGCTCTCATATTTTTATAAAGTATGCAGGTAACTACTACTAATATTGTTAAGAGCTCACAGAAATAATTCTTAGAATATTTGGGTATCTGTACTTTAGTTGTGCATAAATATTCTTTATAAGCAAAAGTTATGTCAAGGAGCACACAAAAACAGGACACCCAGAGTACTTCTATTTTAGCATTTAACACCTAAACAGACCCTAAGCCTATTGTGAAGGACAAGTAAGGCTTTTCCTTCCCCACAACCAAGGTAGCAGCCTGAGTAAGCAAACTAGTTCTGCTGAGACCACCACAAGCTGCAGCCTTTTATTTTAAGTTTCTTGAAACTCGAATGTAACATTTTCCCACTCTTGCTCTATTTGCTGCTTTTACAAACTTTATATTTGGGTCTGGTGCTACTGGCACTCCCAGAAGCCAGTGTGGATCCCAAGGGGTTCATACCTGCGTATTATTAAACACCCCTGCTTGAAATACTCTCCTCTCTGACCTGCCTCCGGGCCCCCTCCACTTCCAGTCCCTTTTCCTTCTAGAAGTAAATATTCTTCCTGATGTTGCACTCTGTCAGTTCTTCCTCTGGTTTATTTTCTGTGTTGTATAACATTTACTTTTGCCAGCTCTTTTCAAAATCCCTGTCTCCTTGGCGCTAGCCTTCCATCTTCAACAGTTTAAAACAGTCATTACTTACATCTTAGTGAACTTTGTCATCAACTTATATACTATTCATATGAAAACACTTCCTCCAGGCAGAATTACAACTACTATTTGAAGGACTTTAATAAATGTCCTTTGAAGTTAAATTTGGCTAATCCTTGGTGTTGTCAGAGACCACACTTAGCTCTCTGTTTTTCCTCCTCTTTTAAAATAGGGATGACTGCCACTGTACCACTGACATGCACGCTAGTACCCATGATTTGATCATGGCCCCCTTGGCAGGACAGCCTTGTAGGCACACAGAGGAAGGGGATGCAGCCTAAAGTCGATGCAGCCTATCCTGATGAGACCTGATAGGCTGTGGCCAGACAGTTGGGGAGGAGGGGGCCCACCCCCCACTCCTCCAGCCCCCACACCCATCAGAGATCTAGAGGAGGGGAATGGGGTGGAAGAAGGTGAGAGGGTGGGAGCAGGAGGAAAGGAGCGAGGGGATAACAATTAGGATGTAATATGAATAAATTATAATAAGTAAAAACTTAAAAATAAATAAGTGTCCAGAAAAGGAGACCCAGCATAAGATCTAGGTACCAGGCCATTTAAAAATAGCTCTTCCTATTATTTCTGAGTAAAATCATAAAACATGTCTATAAACTACTAAAAATTCAAATGTAACACTTCTATATTTTCTAGATTCCTATTACAAAATAAATTTTATGCCAAGAAATTATCTTCTCTTTTAACCTTAAGTAATTATAACAGCTATATTATAGAACCTAAGCATAAGTAAAGGAACTATTTCTGGACTATAGAAGACATCGAGAATATTATCACTACCTGATACATGCTAAAATCTATAGAAGAAGCACCTCCCCAGGGCTGCTGAGACTGCCACGCTGGTACAGGTGCTTGTCCAGTGAGCCTCGTGGCAGCATTTGCTGGAGTCTAGCCTAGTGAACAGTGGGAAAGCGGGCTGGTCCCAGGAGCTAGTTCCCTTAACATCACAAGCACGCCAGACATATCCAACCACACATGCATCACACATGAACAGAAATAGTAAAGTCAGTCAGTCTTGACCTAAGCTAACCTGAAGAAATGATGAATTTCAGCATCCTACTGAACTTACATCTTTTGCAATGGTGAAATCACAAGTATACCCGACCTTGTAAGAAGGACTAGCTCACAAGAGCAAACGGCGTTAAAAGTAAACCCAAGTTTGGCTTTAATTTCTACTGTGCAGAAAGTAAAGAAAACATAAACACTGTAGAGAAACAGTTAGTTGAATACAGAATTTTAGATATTTTCTGGAACCGAGGCTTGAACTCTTTAGCAAGTAAGGGCATAAGAGGAAAACTAGATACAATATCTAGATGAAATATAAAAATTGTGTTAGACACTGATCTGTGAAAATCACCCACATGCACACAGACACTGATGTGGTTTTCCCCTGTAGATAAAGATGAACATAAGGAATACAGTCTAACTACTATTTAAATAGGCTTACAAATGGAGTTACATTTTTTTAGATGTTATCTGTTGGAGATTACTTGTAAAAAAATGTGGGTATGAAAGGCAAGGTTGTGTGTGAGTTGCTGAACATAATTGAGGAATGTAGAGTGAAAAGGGATAGAAGAAAATACATGAAGACACTGTTCACTGATGTACACTTGGGTACATGCCTACAAAATGCTGGTTTATTTATGGATGCATAATATATATATGGATATATATATACATATATACACCTACATGTTATTAAAATGTTCTAATCTAATTTGGTATTATGTTCAGAAACTGAAATAATAAAAAAAAAATTACCTCTTCTTCCTCACTGCTACGCCCCAAAAAATAACATAAAGAAAGAGAATTGATGTCTAGAAAAAAAATGAGCTGTATTTCCTACTTCTACTCTGAAGCTACAAAAATTGGTGTATAAGCTGGGCCTTGCTATTTACAATCTAGCCTGGATAGCCTAAATCAACATACATATATCCATGGGGAAATATCCACATGTTTAACATGGGAATAACTACTTGTCTTCTAGAAAAAAAAATCTTTATGTATCTGAAACTAATTGTCTAAAGAGAAAAATCTAAAAGTCTATCTCTATCAGTGGAAGTACAGAGGAGGAGGAGATAGGGTCACTGCGTGCTCACCGTACACAAAGACAGTGCTCAGCTACGGGGAAGTGCTATGGTTCCTAAGTTACAGACTGGGACCCAAATCACACAAAGGTTAAGATATTTTCCCTCACTCAGCTGGCACATGGAATAATGAATTATTTGCTAAATGTGTCTAAAAGTATGGAAAGAACACATCTGAAAATAAAACTTTATATGGCTACTCAACATAGAATGTTTGTTGTTGTTGTTGTTGTTTTTTAAGAGGCTGTCTGGAGAAGTCGTTCTTGGATTACACTATTTGCCAAATCCCCTGGTGTAAATAATTGTTCAGCAGCTAATTCTAAGCTGCCAATGATACACCCCTAATGTGCAGACAGACCAGAATCTCCAGCATGCAGTACTGGAGACACTGAAACTAACTGGCCTGTGGAGTAATGAGTAAAGCAAAGGAAGTGTGCAAGTGTTGTATACAGGACTCAACGCAAATAGTAAATTTACATTCAAAGCTCCTAAAATGTTAAGGAGAATCCTGTGATGGCGTAAATACACACTTTATTAAAGACATTTAAAATGCGTTCTCTGCAGGTGCTTAGTAAACTGTGATTAGTGAGTGATCTCCCTCTGGGGCACCCAGAGGATTTGTTACTAACTAGAAAAGTGAGAACAGACGCATAGCTGAAAGAACTATTTGACCTGGGTCAGCAACAGACATTGCAACCAAAAACAGATGAAGGGGAATTTTTGCATGTCTTACGTTTTCAAATTACATATCAAATACTGACCAAAATGATCAGAGAACAAAGCCATACACTGTATCATTTTAATTTATTTACTCTAATGAATATAAAAAGAACTTCAAATTATCAATATCAATGTACTTACACTATTGCTTTAAAAAAGGATTAGTTACGCATGCAAAAGAGCATTAAATAATAAGTGTCTTTAGGCAAAATTTACGGGTACATAAAAGAAGGCCAGATGATTAATACATTGATCCTATCACTTTATAAAGTTCTTCTATCTCTTAATAAACACTTTAATTATCAGCGAATGGGGTAATTTAGATACATTTAAAACACAATAGTATCTTTCTCATAGAACTGAATACAATACTAAAGAGAAACAACCAGTGATTGGCACAATGAAGCTAGACCAGTATTTTCCGATTTTTGGCATATGGCAAGTACACTGCTGACCGGTGACTAAATCTACTTTTCAGAAGCCCACACCTGATTTTTAAAAATCATTTTGTTATTCCATTTCTATCATTGTGTTATTCCAACTTACTTAAATATGTTACATTAAAATCCTTGTGGCATTTTACATCCACAGCTCTTTTCATATCTCTGACATAGACTTTCAAAACATGATTTCTTCAATTTTTAATTGAATATATGACCTAACTGTAGTGACTTGAGTTTAATAGTTATGTCAGTCTTTGGACTGGAGAAGGTTAGGTTGTGGGTTGAGAGCTGACTTACTTTGATATTGTTGTATAGTCCGCCTTACTTTACATTCAACACAAGTCAAGTGGTGTCTATTTGTAGCCTATTGTGTGGTAGTCCCCTGGATAGGCAATCTCACAGGTAAATAAGGCTTACCTTTTTCTTTTAAAAATTTCCAGACAGGAAGTG
Organism: Acomys minous; assembly: GCF_964271855.1. Lineage (NCBI taxonomy): Eukaryota > Metazoa > Chordata > Mammalia > Rodentia > Muridae > Acomys > Acomys minous. Next base: position 37,085,652 of record NC_140499.1, on the reverse strand, counting down.
AGTTAAAAAAAAAAACTCACAGTGGTAGATAGTAGGAAAATGAAAAGTTTCATTGTGTCATTCTTTAGCTTAATTTAATGCAGTAAAACAACACAATAAAAATATCACTTCATTTTAAAATGTTCTATGTTGTTTTCAGGGCTGATCATTTAGTATCAGATAACCAATTGGTATCCTCTCCCCTATTATTTCTCATGTTCTCAGCAGACCTGAAAAGATATGCTTAATAGTAACATTATACAGACTGAGCAGGTTATATGCATGCGTTTAGGAATATGCTCACACACAAAGACACATTGACAGCAATTTAAAAAGAGACCCTGAATTTTCAAGCAGCAGGGGGTAGGGTGGAAGGGCGCTATAACATGTAACATGGGCAGGTTTGGAGAGACGAAAGAGAAGGGAAGGGAAAAGCCATATAATTATATCTCAAGGAGGAAGGATAGCGGACTACCAAGAAGAGACTTGATACCCTAGCACCATATTCAGGGGGAGAAGGTCCCCCTCAGCCACAGTCATAGGGAAGGGGAATTGGGGTGAAAGTGGGAGGGACGGGAGGATGCATGGGATGGGATAGAAAATGATATGTAATGTTAATTATTTTATTTTTCAATAAAAATGTGTTATAAAAAATAATAATATAAAATATTTCAAATATTTTTATATTGTAGCAATCTTACCTGGCTTTTCTAAAATGAGAATGAACAGGCTGTAGACTAGAGATGAAGAGGGTCTCAGGAAAAACCTGATAGGTCCCAATTTTAAAAAGAAAAAACAAAAATCCTCAAGAACTTAAAAAGCATTTTTGATTGAATTTCCTGATAAATCTAATATGCTACTGTGTGCATCACACATAGGAAGCAAGACCAAAACATACAACTGCAGTTAAAATACAAAATACCTTATAGGCTAACGAAGAAAAGCACTGCAGGTGCAACCACTGTCTTTTGGGCCTTTTATTTTCCAACTTTCAAGATTAGGAAAATAAGAAGAGCTCCATAACTAGCAACTACCACACTGGATGCAGTATGAAGGCCTTGTCCCTATTCGTCTCCTTGGAGCTTCAGAAGAAAAAGCGTTCAACTACTACACAGCAAGGAGATGGCCTATAAAGCTGTAAGCTCATAGGATTTCAGTAAGATTTATCTTCTCTGAAAACATACACAGTAAGAAAGCATGGAACATCCACAGCCGTGGAGCAGCAAGACTTATTCTTAGGGAGATGAAAACTGTGAGGGTCCTTGACAAGAGGCAGAGAGTGTCCAACATATAGTAATGTTCTGTTGGGGACGGCAACATCCCCAGCCACATAAATAACTATTCCACTCTAACCCTTAATAAGCCTCAAGTGATAAATTTTTAATCCATCTTGATGATCCTTTTTCAAAGTGGATAAATGTAGATGTCTCCAGGATCAGATGCTTAAGTGCCAGAACTGCTGGCAACAACACTTCTCTGGAAGGTTTTTACTCTCTAGAAACCTTCATGACTTACAAAGCATGGCTTCTATCACATCTCTCTTAAGGACTGTGCAGGGATTAAGAATAATGAGCAAAGCACTTAGCAGGGTCGGAAATCATTTTGTATCTTTGGATTCTAAAAAATTTTAAAAATCAAACTATAAAATGTTTAGCCTTAGAAAATAAAAGCTTTTTGTATTATTAAAATGTGGAGAATTTTATGTGTGGCATAGCTATGTAAATTTTTGTAAAGTGTCATGTGCCCTTTTTAGTATAGTTTATTCTATATTAAGAGCAACAGTAATATTCTCGTAGTTGGATTCCAGATGTTCTTCATGTAATGTAACAAAAGTGATCAATGCTATTCTCCGCATTCTCAACCAAGGAAGAAAAGAAAGTAAACCCTGATAATGTGACCATCTTTCCACATGTAGCCGCTGAAGGCTAAACATCCTTCTTCTTAGAAGCCCCCAGTTCTTTTAACAAAGTATTCATGAACAGGTGTTGATATTTTTACCAAAATAACTGCATCATGCCACTGCAATGAACGATCTATCACACCGAAGAGACATGAGGTACAAAGACAGCCAAAGTGGCAGGTCTCTATGAGCAGTCAGTCAGGGCAAGATAGCATTAAATAACGGCATGCACCCAAAAGGAGGCTCGGATCCAGAAATTCACTCACAGAAAAGAAAGGATCCATACTCTACCAGAACCAGTTGAGGTGCATGCAACTTTGCAGAGATTTACACCTTCATGCTAGGGAAGGAGTCTCCCCCATAAAGTGTACTGTGTTCCTTAGAGAAGAGATTCACAACTGCAGGAAAAGAAATTCCCAAAAGCTAAATTAAAAATCATTTAAAATCAGCTATATTTATTGGCCGTGGTTAGGAAAAAATATGTTTCCCAATTCAGTGACTATCAAGGATATCCAAAGAACCACAAATACAAGGGCTGTTAAGGGAAGTTTCCTAATCCAGAGCTTATGAGGAAAAACAGGCAGATTGACTATAAAATTCAACACTGTTCAGCCTCCTCTATAACACATGATATGTAAGGAATATGGAAAAAAGAAATGCCTACTCCCTGAAGGAGTTTCATGAGGTGGCTGTCACATGTGGCGCTTTCATGAGGAAGAGTATACTGAGGTCTGCTCAAGTTGGTCCCAGATCTAAGAGTTTTACAAAAAAATCAAAATGGCATCCCTTAAGAAACTACTGGCCATGCACAATTCAACGTGCTAGATACCATAAGTGGAATAATTTAAAACTGTGTATCATATTTCATTTATACTGTGACACTATGAAATGCTAAGAGTCGGCAATCCAGCATACCAGAAGAAAACAGTCTTCTGGACATGACAAGACCACTGAACTCATGAAGTCAAGATCATCGCTGTAACTGCCTGCACAAGATCGAGCTAAACAACAACCCACGAATGAGGGTGCTCATGAACTCCCATCCCTGAGATTCTGTAAACAGCTGATGGTTTCTGAGAGAACGAGAACTAGTTCTTTCCACAGTGTGGCCCTTGACAGGTCTACCAAGCTCCAAGAGGATCAGTGAATGGCCTCACCCTATGAGTATATGAACAGCACAAATTAGCCTTGGTGAGTTATTAAAATTTTTTAAATGTAGACAGAAAGGTGGGGAGCAGGATGAGAAATAGGGGTAGACCTAGGAGGAGATGGAGGAGGAATAAGTGATGAATATGATCAAAATATGTTGTAGGACATTCTCAAAGAACTAATAAAAATAATATATTAAACACTCTTGGTGGATAGACAGACAGACAGGCAGACAGATAGACAGACAAAGGATAGGAAGACATGATAGATAAGATAGGTAACTAGGTAGATAGACTAATAATAGATATGAGAGGTAGATGGTAGATTGATAGATAGATAACAAATGATAGGTAGATGATAGATGATAGGAAAATGTGACAGGTAGATAGATAAATAGGCAAATAGACTAATAATAGATATGAGAGGTAGATGATAGATAGATAGACAGACAGACAGACAGATATGTATCTCTATGTGTGCATACATTTGTTTGGGGAATTTATTATTTAAGAACAATATATGAATTTTGATGCTACCAACAAATAATGCATCAGATTATTCAAAAAAGTTTCCAGTTGGACTGAACCTAAGAGTGGCTTTCAGCTGTAAGCCTTGATGATGCTAGTCTCATAAAATGAAGACAGTATTATCAGGGTTTTTTTATTTGACTTGGCAAGTATCTGTGTTTCAGAGGTCCTGGTGACCTTGACAAATTTCAGAACATAATTAAGCCGGTCTCTCTCCACTCCTTGTTATCCTAATATGTAAAGTGGGTATGTCACATGTCCTCATTTCTTAAGCCTCTTGTAATTACGCTGGCAGCAGTCTGTGGTTCACTGGAGTTTGAGGCTGAAAGTGACAAAGGGAAAAACTCAACAAAACCCTTGACTATAACATGAATAATCTAGGTGCAACAAATAGCAAACCTTAAAACACAAACCAAAAAAAGCTTAGATTTTGATCTACCACCTCAAACACTTTAATTATTTAAATTATTTGTTTCTGTTAGTTACTTTAATAAGGACTTCACTTAGCCAATGGAATATATTTTCTCTTCTAGGTTACTTCAAAAACGTTACTACCCTCTTCACTAGTAAAAATAAAAACTAGGGTACGCTGTATAAGACATTGGTAAGCACTGACCTGATACTGAAAAATCACAGTAATTATGAAAAGCTAACAATCCAGGATATTATAATTTGACAGCTGGCTGTATTTTCCATGAGTCTGTATTGATTTACTGCTATTCCCCAAGTTGGATTAATATTAGCTGGTCACAGCTTAGAAATGAGATTGCAGCTTTACCTTTCATGGGTCTAAGCAGTAATGATTAAACCCAGGTATAAACCTCTCAAGCTAGTGCGAAGAACTCGTGTAGGTGAAGAGCTGCTGCTAATCAGCGCATCTTTCAAACTACCAAGAGTAAGATCTGTAAGCCCACAAGCAAATGACTTTCCATCGATCAAGACCTATTTTAATTCAAATGCAGTATTGAACCAGACAGTAGAAGAGAAACTGCAGTAATTTTAAAAACATGAAACACTTTCTTTCTGCTTATGCTGATACAGTCTTATTTATGCTTCTAGGATGTAACACATGCTTCGGGAAATAAGATCTCCATAGTTTCAACATGACGACCCAACTAATGCTGGTAATGGTGTCACGGAACCTACCTCTGGCTTTCAAGACCTATTCTTCAAAGTTAAACACATTAAATAGGATCCTCTCAGGAATGTTTTCAAGATAAATACATTTTACTAGCAAAACTGAGCTCTAAGTGCGTGTCATTTCATATTTGTCTTTGTACCCCAATGCTAACCTGCTTTTCTCTATGAGTTACTAAGAGAAATATTTTCTCAACTCATTATAAGCATGGCTTCCTTCGAAGCCTCTTCCTTTGCGCTATTAAAAACATTCTGGAGAGCTGCCCTTTGACTGCATGCTGGAAAAAAGACACCATAAGCAGAGTCTAAGCCTCAGTTCTAGTCCAGCACTAGCTATACGGGACTACCTGCATGAGGGGGGCTCTCCTGACACCATGTAAGCACAGCTGTTGGCTCACCATGTCTGAGGATTACTGATCATTATACAGGTTCTGTGCATTTAAATCCATTCTAGTCCAAATAAAGACTGAATGAGCAAAGGAATGACCTTAAGACCTAAGAGATTATCGTCCTTTTTAATCACTTCATTATTAAACATAAGATGTTAGAAATTCAAAGATAATTAAGTAGGCTTCTTGGTGCAACTTGACAGGGTTATCTGAAGATTAAAAATAAAACAAAATATGCAAAGATATGAAACTCTACAAAAGTGGAACATAATGAAGCCATACTAGGTAAGCACTGGAAATCCATTTTTTATAAAGAGTGAAATTGTAATCGTGTTTTAAAAGTGAATCCATCACTTTACAGGCAGGATGGTTTATTGTCAACAGGGAAGACATAGAAAAGAAAAGATTTTTAAACGGATGCATGGTAGCACAGTCTATAGAACATCAAGCTCTCCTTCTGTTTCAAAGAACAAAAGTCACTGGAAATAGCGAAAAAGAAAAAGTATTTTAAAATGAAAATTTTAATGATGTCCATGGGTTTAAACAGTAGGTGAGAAAGATACAGTTTAAAAATCGTGCCTTCTAAGAATATATCTGCCAGCTCTAACCTAGAACACTTCTACATCCTGGATCACTTTAACCTTAGCAGTCGGTAGAGGCTTTGGTACAGGCTGAGAACTAAGAGCAGAGTGATGGTAGACCCGGACCTACCGAGCTCTCCGAAGCCAGACAGGAGCAGCTGTAGACCCTGACCTACCGAGCTCTCCGAAGCCAGACAGGAGCATACAGCTCCTGGGCACGGAATCCTGTCTTTTAGTTTAGAGGTTCTGACTAAATACAGACAATAGAGCAAATTTCAGGGTCAGAAAATGCCCTTTCCTACAAGCCCTAGCTGTTCAACAGGCAGACAAACCAGGGGAATACTGAAATAGATGCTATTGTCAAACACCTGGTCTCTCCAAGGCGTTTGAAGGTGTCCGGCCCATGCCATCTCTCATATTCCCTCTACCTTTAAGACGGTGTTATCACAATTCTACTGTCAAAATTCCTAAAATGGGTCACTTTTCAAAATTCCTACAGTTGTAAAACAAGTCACGGGTAGCAAAATGCTGTGGGTCAGAAGGCCCTGTTTCGTGTCATGATTAGGTAGGCACATGCTCTGTATCACTCCATCCGAAGCAAATTCATTTCAAGAACACCAAGGAGAACTGCGACCAGATTGCCATGTAGGATTAACAAAGCACGTCTTTATTGAGAGAGAGAGAGAGAGAGAGAGAGAGCAAACAAGACAGTGAGTGTAAGCATAACCATATGCACTTTGACTACTGATTTTATCTAGAGAAATTTGGCTCCTGAAAATGTTTCTTTAACTCTGGTTTGCCTCGTACCTTGGAGCTGATGGGATGTAAAAACCTTTCCATGAATTAGAGCCAAGTGAGCTGCTAGAAAAAAAAAAAACTAACATTCATTAGCAGACAAGGGTGACCATAGTAGCGCTCTAAAATAGCCTTTCTATATAAAGAGGTGAATTACCTAACGTTTGGGAGCTGGGGATAGGTGGCATAGGTGTCTATATTTCATGTGCACTCCGGAGGCACAGATCAGCAGTCTGGGACAGGCCTGCTAGACGTAGAAACCAAACATGAGAGCCCTAGGTTCAGACGCTGCCTCAGTAAATAAACTGGAGTGCAGTGGAGTAATACACCTGATATTAACCTGGCCTCCATATGCGCCGGTGCACATCATGTACATGTATGCCTGGATATACAAGCAGAAACACATACACATGCAGAAAAAGTTCGGAAAATCCAATCATCAATGTCAAAAAAAAAAAGTAAACAGTAGCTCCACCTGTTTTACTTCTTAAACACTATGAAATAGGAAACAATCCAGTAAGCCAATAAAATATCTTATCTGATCTGCAACTTAATCCTTAACTTAGTTTCTGTGTGTGTGAACACACACACCTCAGTTTTTTCCTATTATAGATCTTATGATATAGTTTCACCATAAGCCATTCATAAACAAGTCAAGTAAGTTTTTCTCAAGAAAATCCTAAACACTTTGTGGTGCTTTCCGAGTGACTTCTATAAGAAACACAGAAGTGAATTTACAAATCTTATACATCTGCTAACTAACTACAAATCAATTACATAATTCCAGGCAAGTCTGACTGTACCACTTTTGGCAACAACTAGGGAATTAAAAATAAATTTTATTTTTCCTGTCCTCAGAGGCACTCCTATGCTTTTTTCCTAATTGTCTCTCAACATGCTAAAAACCCAAAATAGCCTATTCAATTAAAAATCTACAAGCAAACCCACTGAACACACATTTAATCCTCCTTTAACGAAATAATAAAGCTAACTCTTTGCCACACACACGATCAATACACAACACTATAGAATGGGCAATAACCGATAATAGTCTTAACAAGAAGGCAGCGTGGCATGGCTCACTGGATCAGTCGGTGCACAACTTATACTCGAACATACTCATAACATTTACATATATGGATATCCCTTTGCTTAAAACAAAACAAAACAATAACAACAGAAAACCAGCATGAACTCTTCTCTCACCCAAGTCAAGCCTCAAACTTAAGTGTTAGGTTAACACCTTTACATACCTTGGACTATATCAATAGTTAGTACAAAAGAAAAAAAATGAGGTTTGAGTAATCAGAATAGTTTAGGTGTTGTCTTTAGACCACTAAGGAGGGAGTGTAGACAGTCTATGTTATCAGAAGCATTTTGGAGTCTTAACGAAGGTCTACCTGAATCTATGGTTTTAGATTACACAAAAATATAAAACGCGGAGCCAGGAGTGCTGGCGCTCCTGAGGCAGAGACAGGCAGATCGCTGTGAGTTCGAGGCCAGCCTGGCCTACAAAGCTAATCTAGGGCAGCCAAGGCTACACAGAGAAACCTTGTCTCGGAAAAAAATATACATGCGCGCGCGCGCACACACACACACACACACACACACACACACACACACACACACACCAAAAGAAGAAGAGAATAAAATACAACAAATGGACTTGAAATTGATGCCTTTCTGTGCAGAAAATTTACTGAATAAATACAAATCCTACATTAAAACGTATGTATTATAGGGTTAAGGGGATTGCTTAGTGGTAAAATGCCTACCCTTCTCTTCTAAAGGACCCAAGCTGTGTTCCTGGCACCTACACTGCAAGGCTCACAGTCATCCGAAACTCCAACTTTGGTGATCTAACACGTCTGGTCTCGAAGAGCACATGCAGTTTTACACATGTACATCCCCACCTACATAAACATACACATATACATATATATGTAACTAAAAATAAAAACTTTAAAGCATGTGAATCTTTTAGAATGAAATTCACATATTGCATTTGAAATGTAAAATATGAATTATTTATTGTAGAACAGCACAGAACTAAAGAGGCATTTGTATTAAATGGGATTAAAGTCAGAACACAGGATTGTAACTATTTTCCATTCTTAGATAACTACATTTATTAAATGGATTTTAGGAACATATAAAATTGATTCCACTAATCCTGCATTGTTACTGAGAACCGATGCACATGCTCAGCTTGGGGGTTGTTTTCTGTTGATGGAGGGTAAGTACTAAGCTACTGTGTAAGAGTGCACACTCACACCTAACTCACAGACTACTTTTTAGGTTTTACAGTAAAACAACACACGGCTACCTACCAACAGAATAATAAGCAAAACAGTCACACTTATTCCAACCTAAGGCAAGGCCCCTCACACAAAGGAAAATGATAATTCGGAAAGGAGTTCCACCATTCAGAACAGAAGAAAATGAACGGCTCTCGTGTCTAGTATATCCACACATTGAGTTGTTTCTGTGGTGTAACGGATTGTCTTGAATCCTTTCAATCCTTTGAAGCATCAGATTCGTGTTATAAATGAAAGAACAGCATGAGACAGCAAAGAGACTGTAGTCACATGAACTCCTCTGCAATAAAAGATCTGGCTGGATCTACTGTCTGAGCTATTTGTAAGGTCTTGTCTGTGCCACAGACATCTCATTTTGTTGTTGGTTTGTTTCTAACTTACATTACTCTTGGCAAATGACTCTGTGTGATCATTCTGAAGATGCAAATTTGACCAAGACTCTAGAGGCAGCAGAAGGGTCTAAGTGCAAAACACTGGTGGTCACATTCTCATCACTCTTTGCATCATATTTATGTGCAAAAATAGAGCTTTCAGGAAAAAAAAAACCAAATTCCAAGAAAAACAGAATGAAGTCCAATCTGGACACTAAAAACAAACAAACAAACAAACAAAAAAACCACAACAACAACAACAACAAAAGGACCATCAATTTAATAAAGAAAACAGAGAAGCTAGAAATAATTAAATGGAAGGATAAAGAACTCCATACACTTTTCCTTGTCACCTAAATAGTTCTAGAAAAAAAAGTCAGTTTGGTGTATAAGAATCCATGAATCTATACAGCTTTCAATTTTGTACAAAAATATTTCCAACTGTCTATTTGTCTAAATCAATATATTCAAGAGACTGGCTAACTAAAACGATCTGCTGACCCTCTGGGAGAGGGACTCTTTTCCCATCAGGTAGTACTGTGAAAGGAACTGCTCTCAGAAAAGCCTCGTATCTGTTTTCTGTACTGGTCACCAGGCGCAGAGTATGAGCACTAATATCTGATTAATGTCTCTTAACAGAAGAGTTTATGTAAGTTAAATGAGAATCTCACAATGTTCATTAAATATCTAAGAAACATAAGAATTTATTTCATACTCTGAAACCCAAATTTTCTTAGCACAATATGCTCTTCCTACCACATCTTGAGTAAAATGGAATCAATGATTCTTTTATTTATAGTCATTTTTATTCCATTTAACTATGGTACAAAAATCTTAAAAGATATGAACTGTTTTAAACTATTTAATAAAGGTATTTATATTACATGAGACATTATTTGATCTAGATATTTTGGCATTATTAGTATAGTAAGTAAATACTGAAGACACAAAGAATAAAAGTTTACTAAAATTTTAGTCCTAGTTAATTTCTGAAGTGTCCTATTAGGAACCAGTAACTACAGAAATACAACACATGACAGGAAGATGTTTCAGGAGGCAAGGATTTGATTCATAATACACATGGGAGACTTAACAAAGGTTTTAAAGTACGTATTTTGCTTCCAATATTATAATTCCCAGAGAATTTCACAAAATCAGATGAAACTTTAGTCTGATACCAAATGACACCTGCAGTTGCATGGGTTTAACATAGCAGTTCATAGAACAAGATACTCCATTCCAACCAAAAGCTATATAAGGGAAGTCACTGAAAGGCCTCTTTTATGGGATTCCCTTTCATAGCACTGCCCAGCCAGAACTCCTGGGTTTCTTCTTCATTTTTCTAGAATAGACTTTTCTGATTTGCTACCTCATTTATTCTCTGTGAGGTGTGTAAATACGCAAATGCAATGTGCTCAGAGTTTTATACTCTGTGTTATAAGACTGCTGGCTAAAAAAGTAATGCTTCAAGTTCTGAGTAAGAGTACCTTATTAGCAATTATTCAGAGACAAGTGTTGCTAAGGAAACATGAGTTCAAGCAATTGCTGTAACTGGACCAATTACTTGCCCAACACTTTCATTAAAAAAAAAAAACTCATCGGTAACTAAATGCAGGTTTTATGTACAAGATCATGCGATAATGGTGTCAGTAATAATAGTTTATAGACAAATTTCACAGCAGATAGGCTAAAAATCGTAACCTCTAAAGGCAGACTGCCTGTGTGAATCCTCAGGAAGCTGCCTCTCACTGTGTGACCTGGGAGAAGTAAGCTAAGTGCCCTGAACTTTCTCACTTTGTATAATGTGTAGCTGTTGGACAAATCCGTAGATTAAAGCTAATAATTTCAAAACTTGTTGCCTAAAAATCAACATGACTCAAGTTTATCTCACAGCCTTACAGACTGTGGTCATGAGCTGGGCTAATTCTCTTGACATACTGAAACCAGCATTCTAAGTGAAAATGCCCGTTATTCTCTTCCCCTCCCCAGACTAAATGTATCCACAACTGATCTAATAAGATCAAAATTGTATCATTTTATGATCTGACAATAGCCACTAGTCTATCAACAACCAAAGAGGAAAAAAAAAATATTGTGTGGTTTTCACCCTATCAAGATTTCACATCTAATACAGCAAATAACGAACAGTAAAAAAAAAAAAAAAGTGTCCGCTCCTGCAAAGTAGCACATATTTGCGGTTATGCTTGATGACTATGCTGGTGGGCAAGGGTGCCAGTGTCCACCTTGAGGCCTTCAGACAGCGTCTCCCACTGAAGCGTCAGCTTGCCTTTTCAGCGAGGCTTGGCTGCCAGCTGGCTTCTAGGCTCTCTGCTTTTGTCCCTCAGTTTGGAATTTGGATTCCGGTCTTCACACTTCTACAGCTAGTGCTGTGACCCACTGAATCAACGCACCAACCCTTTAAGAATCTCAGTTAAATCTTTAGTGTGAAATATATACTTCTCATTCTTCATCCTTGGCAGGAATTACAGAAGCCAGTAGTCACTCCTAAAGACACTGAAACCACCCTGCATTTATTGCTCTGCCTACTGAAGCCTTTGTATTCAACAGCATGTTATTAAGCTACTAAACTTCAATCATAGGTTTCAAGTATTGCAGAAGCTATTTAAATAGACTCCACTGTAAAAATAGTTGCAACATAAATGACTCTTCTTAAGTGTGAATAATGATTTATAGTTCATAAGAGGCTGAGCTAAGGGTTGTCTGGGGTTTTTGTTTATTCTGCTTTTGCAATTTGGGGGTGTTTGGAGATCTGTTCATTTTGTTTGTTACTTTTAAATATATTTGAGGTTTTTCTTCATGAACATTTCCTTTCATTTTTAACTCAGCTAAGATTCATGGGAAGCAAAGCCCAGTAGTAAAAGTTCTTCCGAGAAAAATAGTTCAATAAATAAGACCACAATGATCATCTTCTCTCATGGCTAGACCCAGATTTCATTAGTCACCACTTAGTCATGAAGAGATATGAGATAATGTGGGATCATTCATTCAGAACACAAATTTTTCTTAACAGGATTCTTTATTTAATAATTAATTCTTTAAGTATTTCTTTCTTCATGGTTCCTCTCTCTCTCTCTCTCTCTCTCTCTCTCTCCATCTTTCTCCCAGGTTGCCTCCCTTTAGGAAGAATACTCTCTTGAGAAACAATGTCTTCTACCAAAGAGAATTTGGCTGCTTTTTTCCAACTCCTCTGTGCAGGCTGAATGCAGTGGAATAAGTGCTTCCTCGAGAGGGCCATGCGACTAAACTTGTTTTCCATCTATGATCGTTTTTAGAATATTAGATGAGCAATGATTTCGCAAAGAAAATTATCCTCTGAATGAAGTAACATGGAAAAGAATGAATTACAGATGTAATTTATCCATCACAAGCAGATCCTAAACACTGATTATGTTACGTCCCTTTCTGCAGAGAAAATGAAAACTCCCCAGTTTTGCTAACTTTAATTTTCTGTGTTTTATTTTGTGTAATTTACTGTCAACTATTAACTGCAGACGCTTCCTGCCTCATGGAAGAACAGTCTGGACCTAGATATCAGCAGCTCAACGTCTGCATTGGGGCAGAGAGATAACTCTAAAAGCATACTGGAGACCTACGGGCTTTGAAGCAACAAGGTTTGCGGACCCGGCAGTCAAGCCTCAACCTCACACAAACACAAAATACAACAGATGCATCCGTAGATTAACTCAGATGGCTGCGGCATTCTCCTAGCCCTGAACCTGACACCTCAGGTTAAAATGGAAGCTCCCTCTGAGAGAGGTCATCCATGACAGCAGCCTGAGCTTCGGGCCTGGGACTTTGAGTCTTTCTTTTGAGGACTCAGGTTCTCTTCCCATTTGTGGTTTCAGAGTTGGTTGGAAGTTATGGGGGGGTGGTAAAGCTAAACCACTAAAGAGATCCCTCTTCCCCTTCTTCAAGTTGCACCCACCCACCCTGACCTTCCCTGTACAGTTGCGTTCCCCTCCTGATCTCCACCCCGCCCCCCTGCACAAGGTCTCCCTGAAAACAATCAGCACCATGAGAACAGCATTTTTAATTATCTGCTTTACCAAATTCTGAGACAGAATATGTGTACAATCCTCTTTAAATCATAGAACCCTTATCCCTTCTCGGCTCCTAAAGGTCTTTGTTCTTTCCATCCGACCCCATTACTATTACTGTAATAAAATGGAAAAACAAGGCAGGGAGTGGTGGTGCACACCTTTAATCCCAGCACAGGAGGCAGAGGCAGGCAGATCTCTGTGAGTTCAAGGCCAGCCTGGTCTACAAAGCGACTCCAGGACAGCCAAAGCTACACAGAGAGACCCTGTCTCGGAAACAAAATAAACAAACAAACAAAAACAAAAACAAAAAAACAAAAAGAAAACAGAAAAGAAAGAAAGGAAGAAAAGAAAAACAAAATCAATTCAAGCTGGATGCCAGCGAGAGCACCCCTCCCCTCAGGAAGACAGGGAGGGGGGCGGCAGCAATAAATTCCACAGTTTGTCCAGACCACGTCAGGGGCTTCTTGGAAGCTCCTTTGACTCTGAAACCTTACTCCCTCACAGGTGAAGGCCACAGCACGGGCACACTGCCTTTATCTCTGCTCCTGCAGACCTCCTCAGGAAACAAGGGCAACCCGAATGAGAGTTGAGGAAACCAAGAGCTGGCTTGCAGAGTGTCCCAAAACGTGGGCAAGGCCGCTTGCCCCACACTAGGCCCCGCTACATTTCTGAAGACCAAACTGCTTCTTCTTGCAACACTCTTGACAAAAGCAGCTGGAGTCTGTGAGTCCAACAGGACGTGTGAGGAGAATGGAGCTGACGATGTGTCTTTGTGGTCGTCTCCGGAGTTTACTTGTTGCCAGCTCTGGGACCCAAGTCACTCTGGAGTGGGCCTGAGGGTGTAACTGAGTTGGGAGTTGGTTCTGAACAATTAAGGCATGGGGCCATTTTTCTTCTCATACGTTGATTTTAATTTTTATGCATGAATATTTTGCCTGCATGTGTGTATATGTACCACATGCGTGGCTGGTAATCATGGTGTAGAAAAAGGCATGGAATCTTCCGGAACTAGAGTATAGTTGTAAAACACTGTGTGAGAGCTTGGAACTAAACCTGGGTTCTCTGGAAGGGCAGCCGGTGTTCTTAAGCACTTGGCCATCTCTTCAGCCCTTGTTTCTATACACTGAGGCGCTATCTAGCTGATACAGTGGCACAATGTGAAGCACTAAACTTAATCTCATCTTCTTTATCTCTTAGAACAGACTCAAAATCTCTGTGTCTGATGTCACAACCTCCTGCTGGCTCTGCTGGCTAAGAGTCCCTTCTTGATCTGCTTGTTAACTCAAAACATGATTAATTATGTGTGCGTGTGTTTACTGCTATAGGTCCTTTGATTTCGATTTACCTTGAATTTATGCATGCGTAAGTACTAGTGTGTGATTTCTATGTTGATGGCCTCAGCGCATGGATATGTAAACTGAAAAACAATGTTTAGTAGGATGTGATTGAGTATAAAAATTGATAGCAGACTGCTGGGCATCAGGGCCACAGTGTACTAGTTGGCCCAGCTGAGCAGCACACGGTCTCTCTGTATTTCATTGTGCCTGTCTGTCAAAGACTGTAATCCAAGAGTTGAATGGGCTAATTTTATCATAAAATGAAAACAACGATCAACTCAGAGTGATTTAGTAGCTATTAGTTCATTTTAATCTAAACTAAAGAAATGTAAAATATATTTGTAAAAGAATTACAAATGAAAATTAGAGTAATAGAATATTCTGCCATACAAAATCATTTGGGCCCTGTTTCCAAGGCATTAAAAAAAAACCATAGTGTATATTTCAAACATATATGTATATATACACAAAAAGCAAATTCTAATAGAAAAGTAAATGAAGCATGCTATTTCATTTTTCTATGAAAGTAAAAATTAAATAATTTATGAGATGTTAAGTTTTACTAGCTAACTAAAACAAAGTGATGACCTTTTTGGTAAAGGAGTAGTACTTAAAAAAGTCCCTCTTCAAAAGGGTCCTCCCTCCAGTGGCCTCCACACCCATGTACTTGCCAGAGATTTATCTGACTCTGGGAGATTTCTAGAGCATGTCGTTTCCGTAATTCTCTCTCATCCTGGTGACAGCCAACACAATGTCAATTTTCTTCTTACACATTACCTGAAAACTGACTTTATTAGGGAATAGTTAAGTACCTACTACAGTTCCTTCAATCCTTAATGATACATCAGCAAGTAAGAGGTCAGGAAAGCCTGATAGGCTGTGATCATATGGTGGGGGAGGAGAGCCCCTTCTGTCACAGGCCTAGGTGAGGGAAATAAGGTAAAAGCGGGGGGGGGGAGGGGGGAACAGGAAGATACAAGTGAGGAGATAACAACTGAGATGTAATCTGAGTAAATTATTTAAATAAATAAATAATTTTTAAAAAGAACCCCCTCCTGCAGAAACATCTGCTGTTGTCTTTGCCCTCCTCCTCCACTTGTAATAAATCTTAGTGCTGACCAAAAAATAAAAAAAAAAAAAAAATGTCAGCAAAATCCCAGGTGAAAATCACAAGACCTTTCTTAGGTAGACTGATTTTGACTGTAATGGGCTGTTGTCTCTTTAGTGCTTTCCTTTTTTTCTTCCAAGAATCTGGTGGGTAGTGTGGTGATGCCTATGCTATCTTACAGTGGTGAAATGATGCTAAATTTGGAATACATGGCCTTAGGATGAAGGACCCTAAGCAATGGGAACTGCAGAAGACACCACACAGGCCAAGAAAACCCACAAAAACTCAAACTCTTGTTTATGCCATATGCTAGGGAAGAGGTTATTATTCAATACTGAATCTATTTTACAGCTCAAATGTCTACGTAATTTCTGCGCTTCTCAGGGAACCATAAAGAAAGACAAGATCCAACAATTCTGAAACTAGAAGGCTTTCAAGTTGCAAAGATTTTGAAGGAAACAAAAGAAGAAAGGATAAGAAGGCCCAAGGCCCAAATACAACCTGAAGTTAGCCTACCAGTCAAGTTACAGTATTTAATGGGCTCTGTATTTTGGAAGCTGTCATTAGATTCTCAAAAAGCACAGACCTATTATAGCACAAAAAGCTTTTTTTCCCCTAAGAAAAAATCAAGTATAAATCAAAAATTACAATAACCAAAAATATAAATGCCAGAGCTCATATATATCTAGTGATAACCATATAAGAGCTATGTTATTCGCAAAACTCTTCAGTTGGTTAGCATACTGTAAATAAGTGTTAAGTTACATGCTTACTAAAGCTAATATTGTTTAGTGTCACCACTCACAAGAGATTACTACACTAACACACACTACATTGTACAACTAAATGTTCTCAATCCAGCCTTTCCCCGTCACTTTTACTCGAGTTTCTACACACTAAACCCTATCAGCAGTGCAGTCAAAGGTCATGTATTTAGTTACCCATTTCTACTGACTCTCATGAATTCTGACCTAAGTAATAGCATGGAAAATTATTCCCTTACCTAAGGGCACAGAATGTGTGCCTGCTAAAGGGGAAAAAAAAAAAAGCCTGCAAATTTCCTCATTGGGGTCTCTTTATAAGAAAATAAAAAGACATCCAGTTAGACCAGCACCCTCAGACACAGTCATAGGGGAGTGGAGTAGGAGGAAAGCAGGATGGAGGGAGGAATGGGAGGATACACAGGATGGGATAACAATTGAGATGTAATATGAATAAATTAATAAAATATATTTTTAAAAAGAAAGAAAATAAAAAGAGGCCGAGCGGTGGTGGCACACGCCTTTAATCCCCCCAGCACTTGGGAGGCAGAGGCAGGCAGATCTCTGTGAGTTTGAGGCCAGCCTGGACTGGACAGATAGTGCTGTTACACAGAGAAACCCTGTCCCAAAACAAACAAACAAACAAAACAAAACAAACAAACAAACAAACAAACAAAAGAAAAAGCTTTGTCTAGGTCTGGGGAACTCAGAGACACTGCTCAGCATGAAAAGTAATAGATTAGCAATGCTGGTAACTCAAATCCTCCAGGTGTCCTTAGCAAGGAAAACCATAGAGTACGACCCTATCTAGGTCCCTGGGTGTCCTTGGGGTTGAGAAGGACTGCAAATTTGGCAGTTTGTGTGAGCCATGGTCCACTCCCTCAGAAGTACCTTTACCCTGCACATAAGAGACACTTAAAGCCGCAAACACAGAACTGCTGTGAGGCTAAGGAATGGAGTCAGAATTTGAGTAGTTCCTGATGTCTGACATGCCTGTAAACTTTGAACCTGTTTACACTCCATGCTGCCTTGAGCTTAAATAGTTTTGAGCAGATCACTCTAACACAGGGAAGCAAGACCTACTGAGGAAAAAGAAGTAGTATGCTAAAGTCTTACAAAAGGACGCAAAACAGCAAGAATCTGTACCTTAAATGGCTTTATGTCTTGAATTTTGCTTGCCTGGTGGCTTAAATATATCCAGACACTTAAACGATTGTTTTCTAAACCAGGACCAATCAAAATGCAGACATGCAGCACCCAGCTGCAATGGATGTATCTACAAAACATCCCTGCAACACCTAAGAAGATGGGGCAGGAAGACTTTTAAGAGCCAGATCAGGGAATTTGCTGTGAGACTGTGTCCCCAAAAATGGGAGAATCTAGACAAGTAAAGTCTCCGTCAACATGGCTGCTTAAATACAATCTGACCGAGGACAACATGCCAAACTGGCCATGTCAAAAGGGAAGCCCCAGGAGACCTCAACCTTTCCTAAAGAACTAGAGGTAACTAGTTAATGCTCGGAGTAGGAGAAATCATCTGCCCCAAAGAAGAGCACACCAATACCAAAAGCTCTGCCCTAAAAACAAACATACAAGTAACATTATAAAGACTGAGCAGGTAGCACTTAGGTTTTAAGGAAAAAAATATAAAAGTCTCTTTCTCTCTGTCTCTCTCTCTCTGTCTCTCTCTCTGTCTCTCTCTCTCTCTGTCTCTCTGTCTCTCTCTCTCTCTCTCTCTCTCTCTCTCTCTCTCTCTCTGTGTGTGTGTGTGTGTGTGTGTGTGTGTGTGTGTGTGTGTGCTTGTAACATCAAGTAATAAAAAAGTCATGGATTTGAACAAGTGCAAGGAGGAATATATGGGAAGGTTTGGAGGGAGAAAATAGAAAGGAGATATAATATAATTATAATCTCAAAAATAAAAGAAAAATTACTAAAAGCATATACTTTTAAAGAATTTAAGAATATGAGCATTGGGGCTGGAGGGATGGCTCAGTGGTTAAGAGCACCGCCTGCTCTTCCAAAGGACCCGGGTTCAATTCCCAGCACCCACATGGCAGCTCACAACTGTCTGTAACTCTAAGATGTGACACCCTCACACCAGTGCATATAAATTTAAAATTAAAAATAAAAATATTAAAAAAAGAATATGAACATCACGTGTCCACAGTTATTATTAGTACTGCTGAAGCAGCTGTAAGCACTGAGCATTTTGTTAGGGAAATGTCCCTGTCAGAACTGATGATTTTGCCACAGACAGGGGAACAACTTCCCTGAGTTGTGAGGTTTCTGCTTACTGGATACACTGAGACCATGCAAATCAACCATGCTGCTTTACAAGTTGTATCTTATAGTTAGTCCTGCTCTGAAGACATGAGTGTGGAAAAGAGTCTGCTGCGCCAACCTCTCACTAAAGGCGACAGTGACTACATGTGTGCACAAGCTTCAGAATACAGGCTGTGAAAATCCTCCAAAACTGCAACATCGTATGTGAGAAGCCATTAGGATAAAGCACAAATGCTTATCAAAGTTACTGCACTAAAATGTTAGTTTCCCCGGGGGCTTTCAGATCTTGTCTATTTCATTTTGCCAGGGTTATCAGTTAAATTTGTTTTTAAAACATGATGAAAAGGCCATGTTGGTGTCTTTGCAAGAACAGCAATGACACCAGCCACTTCTCTGCTAAAACATAACGCTGTGGCAATCACGGAAGTTATTGTGAAGCTAAGTTTGGGCGAACCTCATCAAGTCAGCCATGCCATCAACTCCAGATATGAACACCATAGGTTTATTTCTATGGGTGATATAGTGAACACTTAACTTTTGAGACTATAATACATGTGATGTGAACATCACATGAAAATACATCCCATCTACTGTCTCCACATACACTCTGAGCTGTGACGCTGAGAGAGCATAACAGAATGGCGCCACTTCTGAAACATGGCGTCATTCTACTGACAGCATTGCAGTGCTGGAATCTTCTCTTTTAGTCTTCCCTCCCCCCCCCTTTTGGAGCCCCATTCATAAGCCATAGAGGAAAAAAGTCTTCTTTTGGGACAAAATAATTCACTTGGTCAACTGTTCTGAATATCTGAAGTGCCTAATACCCCTAGACATACAAATTATAAGCACATCAATCCACAGCTAGAACTCACTCTTAGACTATAGTAAATTTAAACTATGAGTGTAAGATAAAAAATTTAATTCATAAAGTACTTAAATGCTACTTAATTTATACACTTGGTTTACAGACAAGACTATTTATTTTGTGTTTTCATTACTTGCACGTGGAAAGGTCTGACATACACATATATTCCTACTTATCACAGTTCATTTTTGCAACATATTTATTATTAACCAGAACTGTTTTACTCTACTACATTTAGGCTTAATCCAATCTTTAAACTTAAAATTACCAGTACGGCAATGAAATCCTATTAGCTAATTTTCTTTTCATAATCAAGTAATATGCTTAGAGATTTCTTTTAGCTCTCTCTTTCTCTCTCTCTCTCTCTCTCTCTCTCTCTCTCTCTCTCTCTCTCTCTCATGTATGTGTGTGTATTTATTTGAAAGAGACAGCTAGTGAGATCCAGAGGAGGGAAGGATGGAGGGAAAGGGAGAGAGAGAGAAAGAGAGAGAGAGGAGAGGGAGAGAGAGAGAGAGAGAGAGAGAGAGAGAGAGAGAGAGAGAGAGAGAGAAATTTTCTTCTAACCAGAAGTCAGCTATAAACCTAAGTCACCTGGGAGCCTAGCCAAAGTCTGAAACAGCACAGCTGAAGGGTACAGCCATTTCACAGGGTCCTCTCAGAGAGTATTTGGTTTGCTTTCCTAACTTTCTAAAAATAGTAGATTACACAAGCTACCTCCATTTCATGGCTCAAGAACTCAAAAGAGGCTGGAACAGAAGTGAAAAGTAATACAGAAAGCACATTTCAGTAAAGAAGTCAGAATATTATACGTTCTGTAAATTCCTTCCGGTTAAACTAAGACAATGGAGATGGTCTGTTTGTTGCTGGCAAGCAAGCCTCAGAATGCTCCCAAACTTTAGAACTTCAAGCGTGAGTCATGCAGACACTTTAAGTGTTTTAAGATGTGTTTGGCTCTGCTTTAGCCACAAAATTGAACAGCATTAAGACTACCACCTGAAAGGTAGAATTCCACACACCACATAAAGAATTATGGGTTCTTTCGGTTACACATAAAAACATTTTGGAAACACAAATACTTAGCTGCGTATCCAAGCTGTGTTGACTGATTGTTAATAGTTATTTCACTAATGTTTAAGTAGCTATTGTCCAGGTACGAAGCTCTATCATAAATAAATTCATGTTGATTTGTCCCTCTACTCAAAAACAAAAAAGTTTTGCCAAATTTTAAAACTATAAATTTCAGCTTTTCTTAAAAACCAAAGGAAAAGGATCAAGTTTGCTATGATTAGCTGGTATAATGAATTCATTTCACAAGTAATTTTAAAATTTAACATAATTTCTTTGTTGTTCTTGGATTTGGTGTGTGTTTTTTTTTTTTTTTTGCAAGGGGGGGTTGTTTGTTTGTTTTTAAGTCCTTGATGTGGCAGTTGAATCTCGTTAACCACACAGGGTGTCTGTAAGCTGGACTGTTGCTTTACTCAAAGGGGAACTGTTCTCTGACCACAAGTGAACAGTAACTAAAAAAATATTTGGAGCTGGAAAAATAGCAACTGAATATTAATGGTTCACAACGTTTCCAAACCCTGTGCCGGCAGGTCTTCTGTGAAACCATTCAATGTCACAACCAACTTTAATGTCCTTCATTTTACAGCTAGGAATTTACCACTTATTATCTATAGGATTAAAAACTGGGTTTACTAGGAATTTGGTCAAAAAGGAGTTACTTATGGACACAGTTGGTTACTGGCAAAAGCAATTGGTCCCTTGCTCCTTATTTTATGGGTCCCTGTCTCTAATTATACCTCAATTGGTGAGCATTCATTTAAGATTGATGTGAGCCAAGGTCCCAATATTGTGCCCTTATCAATATGTTTCAAGACCAAGGTTGGAGAAGTAGTAATTTATAATTTCTCCATATTTATTTCTACTAGGATTCTGCCTATAGTCTGCCATCTTAACACAGGTCTGTGGTTA